>NC_135823.1:58739933-59339933 GCF_964213995.1 Mustelus asterias | reverse complement strand
GGAAGCCCATGGTAAGGGGTACGCTGCCAGCGGGACCAGAGAATCCCATTGGCATAAACGGCAAGAGAATTGCGGCCTGTATCATAGGCATACCCACACCACATGGACTACAGCAGTTCAAGAAGGCATATCACCATCACTATCTCCAGGGGCAATTAGGGATGGATAATAAATGCTGGCCCTAAGCCAGCAACACTCATTCCATAAATGAATAAAGGAAGAGAACTTGGCGCACACACAGAAACCCAGCTTTCAGCTTTATGCTCGGGCGGCACGGTGGCACAGTGGTTAGCACTGCTGCCTTATGGCGCCAGGGACCCGGGTTCAATTCCGGCCTTGGGTGACAGTGTGGAGTTTGCACGTTCTCCCCGTGTCTGCGTGGGTTTCCTCCGAGTGCTCCGGTTTCCTCCCACAGTCCAAAGATGTGCGGGTTAGGTTGATTTAACCATGCTGAGTTGACCCTAGTGTCAGGGGGATTGGCAGGGTAAATGTGTGGGGTTACGGGAATAGGGCCTGGGTGGGATTGTGGCCGGTGCAGACTCGATGGGCCGAATGGCCTCCTTCTGCACTGTAGGGAGTCTATGATTCTGTGAGAAGCGTCCAAATCAAACCTCTGAGAAATGGAAAGTAAAGGAAAAACTTAGTGGCCAGAATTTTCCAGCCATTCACGCCAATGGGATTCTCCAGTCCCGCTGCAGTGAATGGAGGTTTGGCTGAGCGCTGAAGTCTCCATCCTCGCTTGGAGCAGCAGCGGAGCGAGCAGAAAATCGTGGCCAACATCTCTCTGACCTCAGGATTCTCCAGAGTGTTTGCAACCACTGTAAGTTTAGATGCGTAGCTGCTGTTGCAATGTAGGAAGTGCACAGCATGTTCCCATAAACAGCAACTTGACACCAGCAAGCGACTCCCTTCCTTTTTAGCGATGCTGGTTCAGGGAAAAATGAAAAAAAGTGGAAAGTAATACCTGTTTTTTTTTTAAGGAACGTTGGAGAGACCAACGGTTGGAAATTTCCTTGGAGCTGCGCCCCTGTCATAACCTCACCAGTTTTATTTGGTAGCAAAAGCCACAAGCTTTCGGAGCCTTAAGCTCCTTCTTCAGGGTGAGTGAATCGGAGCCTTAAGCTCCTTCTTCAGGTGAGTGAATCACCTGAAGAAGGGGCTTGCAGCTCCGAAAGCTTGTGTGGTTTTTGCTACCAAATAAACCTCTTGGACTTTAGCCTGGTGTTGTTAAACTTCTTACTGTATTTACCCCAGTCCAACGCCGGCATCTCCACATCATGATAACCTCACCAGCCATGTAGGGTGAACTCTAGTTACACAGGTAAAGCTACGACATCCGAACAATAGCAGCTCTGACTAAATATTTCAGTGGCATTCCTTTCAAGATCCGGACAGAAAGCAGAAAGTGGCCAGGTAAATTTCACAAAGGCTGCCAAATATGATGGACATTTTGTACTCCAGCTTCACAAATTTTATTCAACACTCACGGGAACTCAGACCTGCGACCGAAGATTAATCCTTGACACTTCACATTACGATACAAACATAGAAAGTTCTGGAAATGCCATTATCAAAACGAGGTTAAAATTTTAAGCATGACGCTTCATCGGCACTCACATAGAATCATATAATCCCTACAGTGCAGAAGGAGGCCATTCAGCCCATTGAACCTGCACCGACTACAATCCCACCCCAGTCTCTATCCCCATAACCCCATGCATTTACCCTAGCTTGTCCCCCTGACACTAAATGGTAATTTAGCACGGCCAATCCACCTAACCCGCACATCTTTGGACTATGGGAGGAAACCGGAACACCCGGAGGAAACCCACGCAGACACGGGGAGAATGTACAAACTCCACACAGACAGTGACCCAAGCCGGGTATCGAACCCGGGTCCCTGGCGCTGTGAGGCAGCAGCGCTAGCCACTGTGCCATCGTGCCACCCCGTCAGGCTGACAGAGTAAGTGTTTTTAGCAATATATCCTTCTACTCTCTTTTTAGATACTGACTAGACCTGCCATGCATCACCAGCATTTTCCTGTTTATCCCTGGATTTATTGATGGTTTTCCTTTTGATTCATTTGCCCAGATGGTGGATATGCAACTTCTAAAAGGTTACCAGGCATTGGCTGTCATCTTGGCTAAACAACTGAGCTTAGTTAAAGACATGAATGAATTTTTGTATTGTAAGTTGAGTAGCTCTCGGACCCCATGACCTCATAGCCTCAGTGTCTCAGTTCTCAGGGTCAGATCGTATTTCCACCGGGAATTCTTTCAGTGTAAGCCTAGCAGCCCAGTGAGGAACGGCAGGATTCGCTGCACAATGTTCTCACGAAGTTCATGCTGCAGGGTCTTAATTATCCACTCCAAGCACAAAACCCTGCAATCTAAGGGAGGCGATGGGCTAGTGGTATTATCGCTAGACTATCCAGAAACTCAGCTCATGTTCTGGGGAGCCGGGTTCGAATCCCGCCACGGCAGATGTTGGAATTTGAATTCAATAAAAAATATCTGGAATTAAGAATCTACTGATGACCATGAAACCATTGTCGGAAAAACCCATCTGGTTCACTAATGTCCTTCAGGGAAGGAAATCTGCCGTCCTTACCTGGTCTGGCCTACATGTCTACGTGGGTTTCCTCCGGGTGCTCTGATTTCCTCCCACAGTCCAAAGATGTGCGGGTTAGGCCCCATTGGCCATGCTAAATTGCCCCTTAGTATCCCAGGATGTGTAGGTTAGGGGGATTAGTGGGGTAAATATGTGGGTTGACAGGGATGGGGTCTGGGTGGGATTGTTATAATTCATAGAAATTCATAGAAACCCTACAGTACAGAAAGAGGCCATTTAGCCCATCGAGTCTGCACCGACCACAATCCCACCCAGGCCCGACCCCCATATCCCTACATATTTACCTACTAATCCCTCTAACTTACGCATCTCAGGACACTAAGGGCAATTTTTAGCATGGCCAATCAACCTAACCCGCACATCTTTGGGCTGTGGGAGGAAACCGGAGCACCCGGAGGAAACCCACGCAGACACGAGGAGAATGTGCAAACTCCGCACAGACAGTGACCCAAGCCGGGAATCGAACCCAGGTTCCTGGAGCTGTGAAGCAGCAGTGCTAACCACTGTGCTACCGTGTTGTCGGTGCAGGCTCGATGGGCCAAATAGCCTCTTTCTGCACTGTCGGGATTCTATGTGATTCCAGAGCCACTGCAATGTGGTTGACTCTCAACTGCCCTCTGAACAAGGGCAGCTAGGGATGGGCAATAAATGGTGGTCAGCCAGTGACGCCCATGTCCCACGAATGAATTTTTAAAATGTTAACCGGAGCAACTTGCGTTCAGTTCATGCAACCCCTGAACTCCTCTGTGCTCGGAATTGGAATTGGATTTAGATCCCCCAAGGTTCTTTCGCAGGAGTAGGACTTCTACCCTTCCAATGAGAACTGGTCTGAAATGAGGTATCAGAGCCGCAATGGCAACACTTGCATCAACGTTTACCCTGCTGCACTATCCAATCCTGATCCTTCCACAGATGGGGAGTTTCATCCCGACCGACTCATCGCAGGAATGGGATGAGGAACTTTGGTCGCATGGCTTCACTGGAGAAGTTGGGAATGTTTCCTGTGGGGAAGGGAAGGTTCAGAAGGGGTTTGATTCAAGGTGTTCAGAACCATGATGGGTGTGGACAGAATGGAGAGGGAGAAACGGCTCCCATTGGTGGATGGGTCATAGAGTCATAGAATCCCTACAATGTAGAAGGCCATTCGGCCCATCAAGCCTGCACTGACAACAATCCCACCCAAACCCTATCCCCATAACCCCACGTTTGTACCCTGCTAATCCCCCTGACACTAAGACCTGAGTTTTACTGTCCCGTCCTGCCACGGGAATTGTAGTGAGCCGGACACGGACTATGCAACGGTCCATTGACTTTGGCCAGGATTTTCCGGCCTAGGGGTGAGCACGGCCGGAAAATCCCGCCCAAAGGGTCAATTTAGCACGGCCAATCAACCTAACCCGCACACCTCTGGACTGTGGGAGAAAAACCGGAGGAAGCCCACGCCGACACGGGGAGAATGTGCAAACTCCACACAGACAGTCACCCAAGCCGGGAATCGAACCCAGGTCCCTGGCGCTGTGAGGCAGCAGTGCTAACCACTGTGCCACCCTGCCATGGTGGAGAACCAGAGGGTGCTGCTTTAAGGTAGTTGGGAAGAGGAGCAATGGCGACACAAGGAGAAACTTTTTCCACGCAGCGTGTGGTTAGAATCTGCAATGCACTGCCTGAGAGAGTGTGGAGGTAGTTTCCAATGAGGCATTCAAGAGGGAGTTAGACTGCTATCTGGAAGGTTCCATGAACTTGCTTGATAAGATGCTCTGGTTTCTGTACAGTGGTTCAGGTTTTTTTTTTGCTTGCATAGTATGTGTCACAGCAATAGGTGGCAGCTGGAGCTAAGTGTAACAAAAGATGGCTGTCTCACAAAAACTAATCTTAATAGTTTTGTTGAGAATTAACCAGACAATGTTCAGTGTGTACTCAATCTTCTAAGCTTTATTCTTTGTGTGCAAGGAGAAGAAACGCAGCGAATCTCACTGTGGTGTTCAAACAGAGCTCTGCAAAAGTGTCAGTTATAGCACTTTTTAGCCAATGGGAGAGACCACAGCAGTTAAAGCACCAATAGCCTGACAGTTTGGTCTGTACTTTCAACCAATAGAATTCAGCATCATTTCAATACTTCATTTGAAACCTTATCACCTACACTCGCAGCTGTACAGAATCTTTGACATTTTTAGCATGCAATGTTCAGTAAACGTCCTTATTTTCTTTAACCGCAATCAGAGCTTGGAGCATTCCGTGGTTTCTCAAGGACCCATTCACGCTGCAAAACAGACTTGGACCCTTCACCTGTTAACGGCTGGTTCCAACTTCCACAGTTTCCAAAAACATAAAATTGCCTGATTAACTTAGGGCAAGGTTTTAATGAGCGGGTACAGGAACTCCCACTCTCCTGATGAAGGAGCAGCGCCCTGAAAGCTCGTGATACCAAATGAACCTGTTGGACTTTAACCTGGTGTTGTGAGACTTCTTACTGTCCTTACTTGAAGAAGGACGTTGCGGCATTGGAGGCAGTTCAGAGGAGGTTCACCAGGTTGATTCCAGGGATGAAAGGGTTGACGTATGAGGAGAGATTAAACACTTTGGGCTTGTACTTGCTGGAGTTTAGAAGGATGAGAGGGGATCTGATCGAGGGATATAAAATTCTAAAAAGGACTGATAAAGTAACTGTAGACCAAATGTTTCCTCTTATGGGGCAATCTCGAGCAAGAGGTCACAGGTATAGGTTGAGAGGCGGTAGATTTAAAACTGAGATGAGGAGGAACTACTTCCCGCAGAGGATGGTGAATTTGTGGAACTCGCTGCCCCACAGCGCGGTGAAGTCTGAATCGTTCAATGGTTTCAAGAGGGAGACAGATATATTTCTAATTTAAAAAGGGTTAAAGGGATGTGGGGAACAGGTGGGGAGGTGGATTTGAGACCAGGGAGAGATCAGCCATGATCAGATTGAATGGCTCGACAGGCTGAATTTGTCTACTTCTGCTCCTAATTTTTAAAAATTCATTTGTGGGACATGGGCGTCGCTGGCTGGCCAGGATTTATTGCCCATCCCTAGTTGCCCTTGGAGGGCAGTTGAGAATCAACCACATTGCTGTGGCTCTGGAGTCACATGTAGGCCAGACCAGGTAAGGACGGCAGATTTCCTTCCCTCAAGGACATTACAGTCAACCAGTTGGGTTTTTCCGACAATCGACAATGGTTTCATGGTCACCAGTAGATTCTTAATTCCAGATACTTTTATTGAATTCAAATTCCATCATCTGCTGTGGTGGGATTTGAATCCAGGTCGCCAGAATGTTAGCTGAGTTTCTGGATTAATAGTGATAATACCACTAGGCCATCACCTCCCCATAGTTCCTATGTTCCTCCAGTGCTGTAGCTATTCTACGATTCCCCATGTCGTGCAGCACCTTCACCCAGGGGCTGCCCTCCTCCCATATTGCTGCCAATACTGTGTTGCATGTTCAATGCTATGGTCAGCTGTGTTTCAGTGCGTGGGACTCCTGCCTCGGGGTCAGAAGGTCACATTACACCGGGCGTGATTCTCCAGCCCTGTGCTCTCAGCACAAATCCCGCTAGGGTCGGAGAATAACGGGGGAGGGGCCGTAGATGGTTCATGCCGGCAAGGACCCCTTTTGGATTCTCCCAGCCCCCGGTACCCCAATGTATTTATTTAAATATTCATTTAAATATGCAGGGTCAGTCTGGAGGTGGATTCTCCGCAAATCTCCAACCCTCGGGGGGAGTGGGAATGTGGCTGGAATCACTACTGGTCTCCGCAATGGAGTCCAGTTGCAATGGTGGGGAGGCGGGGGAGTGGTGGGGAGGGCTCTAAGGCCATTGAAGCCCCCAGGTGGTAAGGAAGTGGCTGGGTGGTGCCCTGGCATCCTGTCAGTGGCAACCTGCCAGCGGCAACCTGGCAGTGTCAACTTAGCATTGCCAGGTTAGTACTGCCAAGGTGCCAGGTTGGCAGTGCCAAAGTGTGGGCCTGAAAGCGGGGCGGGGGGGGGGGGTGCGGTGGCGGTGACGGGGAGCATGAAGGTGCCTCCGGATTGGGGTGTCCTGGGGAGGCCTGATGGGGGTTCCTTTGGTAACCCCATAGCAGGGTGTCACTCATTTGGGGGCCGGCGGAGGGCTGGTGCGAGCGAGTGGGGAGGGTATTGGCCGGTGAAGGGGGCAGGTGCTTTGTGAAGGTTTGTCTGACGATCAGGGTGCTGATCTGATCTCCAAGGAGTCAGCCTTGTCTAATTGCGAATTGATTCACACCAACACATCCAGAGGGAATCTCACTGGTTCTCCCGCTGGGGTCAACAGTTAGACATTGTTTGCAGAACTTCACCCATAGCATATAATCCAAGTTTGAAATTCCAGTACAATGCTGAGGGAGTGCCGTACTCTCAGAGAGTCAGTACTGAGGGAGCGCTGCACTGTCAGAGGGTCAGTACTGAGGGAGTGCCGCACTGTCAGAGGGTCAGTACTGAGGGAGTGCTGCACTGTCAGAGGGTCAGTACTGAGGGAGCGCTGCACTGTCAGAGGGTCAGTACTGAGGGAGCGCTGCACTGTCAGAGGGTCAGTACTGAGGGAGCGTTGCACTGTCAGAGGGTCAGTACTGAGGGAGTGCCGCACTGTCAGAGGGTCAGTACTGAGGGAGTGCTGCACTGTCAGAGGATCAGTACTGAGGGAGTGCCGCACTGTCAGAGGGTCAGTACTGAGGGAGTGCTGCATTGTCGGAGGGTCAGTACTGAGGGAGTGCCGCACTGTCAAGGGGTCAGTACTGAGGAAGTGCCGCACTGTCACAGGGTCAGTACTGAGGGAGTGCTGCATTGTCGGAGGGTCAGTACTGAGGGAGTGCCGCACTGTCAAGGGGTCAGTACTGAGGAAGTGCCGCACTGTCACAGGGTCAGTACTGAGGGAGTGCTGCACTGTCGGAGGGTCAGTACTGAGGGAGTGCCGCACTGTCAAGGGGTCAGTACTGAGGGAGTACTGCACTGTCAGAGGGTCAGTACTGAGGGAGTGCCGTACTGTCAAGGGGTCAATACTGAGGGAGCGCCGCACTGTCAGAGGGTCAGTACTGAGGGAGTGCTGCACTGTCAGAGGGTCAGTACTGAGGGAGTGCTGCACTGTCAGAGGGTCAGTACTGAGGGAGTGCTGCACTGTCAGAGGGTGAGTACTGAGGGAGCGCTGCACTGTCAGAGGGTCAGTACTGAGGGAGTGCTGCACTGTCAGAGGGTCAGTACTGAGGGAGTGCTGCACTTTCAGAGGGTCAGTACTGAGGGAGTGCCGCACTGTCAGAGGGTCAGTACTGAGGGAGTGCCGCACTGTCAGAGGGTGAGTACTGAGGGAGCGCTGCACTGTCAGAGGGTCAGTACTGAGGGAGTGCCGCACTGTCAGAGGGTCAGTACTGACGGAGCGCTGCACTGTCAGAGGGTCAGTACTGAGGGAGCGCTGCACTGTCAGAGGGTCAGTACTGAGGGAGCGCTGCACTTTCAGAGGGTCAGTACTGAGGGAGTGCCGCACTGTCAGAGGGTCAGTACTGAGGGAGTGCTGCACTTTCAGAGGGTCAGTACTGAGGGAGCGCTGCACTGTCAGAGGGTCAGTACTGAGGGAGTGCTGCACTGTCAGAGGGTCAGTACTGAGGGAGCGCTGCACTGTCAGAGGGTCAGTACTGAGGGAGCGCTGCACTGTCAGAGGGTCAGTACTGAGGGAGTGCTGCACTGTCAGAGGGTCAGTACTGAGGGAGTGCCGCACTGTCAGAGGGTCAGTACTGAGGGACTGCTGCACTTTCAGAGGGTCAGTACTGAGAGAGCGCTGCACTATCAGAGGGTCAGTACTGAGGGAGCGCCGCACTGTCAGAGGGTCAGTACTGAGGGAACACTGCACTGTCAGAGGGTCAGTACTGAGGGAGTGCCGCACTGTCGGAGGGTCAGTACTGAGGGAGTGCTGCACTGTCAGAGGGTCAGTACTGAGGGAGTGCTGCACTTTCAGAGGGTCAGTACTGAGGGAGTGCTGCACTGTCAGAGGGTCAGTACTGAGGGAGTGCTGCACTTTCAGAGGGTCAGTACTGAGGGAGTGCTGCACTGTCAGAGGGTCAGTACTGAGGGAGTGCCGCACTGTCAGAGGGTCAGTACTGAGGGAGTGCTGCACTGTCAGAGGGTCAGTACTGAGGGAGCGCTGCACTGTCAGAGGGTTAGTACTGGGGGAACACTGCACTGCCAGAGGGTCAGTGCTGAGGGAGTGCCGCACTGTCGGAGGGTCAGTGCTGAGGGAGTGCTGCACTGTCAGAGGGTTAGTACTGGGGGAACACTGCACTGTCAGAGGGTCAGTACTGAGGGAGTGCCACACTGTCAGAGGGTTAGTACTGAGGGAGTGCTGCACTGTCAGAGGGTCAGTACTGAGGGAGTGCTGCACTGTCAGAGGGTTAGTACTGGGGGAACACTGCACTGTCAGAGGGTCAGTACTGAGGGAGTGCTGCACTGCCAGAGGGTCAGTACTGAGGGAGCGCCGCACTGTCAGAGGGTCAGTGCTGAGGGAGTGCCACACTGTCAGAGGGTTAGTACTGGGGGAACACTGCACTGCCAGAGGGTCAGTGCTGAGGGAGTGCCGCACTGTCGGAGGGTCAGTGCTGAGGGAGTGCCGCACTGTCAGAGGGTCAGTACTGAGGGAGCGCTGTACTGCCAGAGGGTCAGTACTGAGGGAGCGCTGTATTAAACAACTAGACCAAAATGCTCTCCCAGGCACCCTTAACTGCAGTGGGTGGCCATTTGCTGGTTGGTCCATGGGATTTTCACCTCCCTCTAGCCAAAGTGACACGCGGGGCAAGAACCTTCCTGTCCCGCCCGCCACGGGAATGGTAGCGGGCCGGGGCGGGCCACGAAAAGGTGCGTTGGCCTCAGGTGGGAATTTCCGGCCTTGGGGCGAGCGTGGCCGGAAAATCCCACCCCAGGAGTTGAGTGTGGCATATCCGGGACTTCATCCGTGTTGTCCGATAAGAGGAATTTGGCCAATCTTTTCTTGTCTGGGAAAACTGCATCACTTTTAGCAAATGTACTCAGCACGTAGGGATGTGTTCATGTATGCTACGAGAATCTTGTGTTTATAAAGAAATGATAAGGGAACAGTTAGAAAGAAGAATTTTCACTCAGACAATGTTGCTTCGCTGGGGTTTCAATTTGGGAAGGTTTGTCTCACCTGGATGAAATCCTACCACCAAACTAGGCCGCGCAGCCTGTCCTGACTCCACCATTGTCTCCCAGTACATGTGGTACAGCCCCTTCCAGCCACTCAGATACACCCGTCGCCTGCCAGCGTAAGACTCCAAGGGAGGTCGGAGACTCGACCCTTCCACCACCTCAGGCCCAATCATGACAACCTCGATCCCTTCGTTGCCTGGAAACATATGGGCGAGCTCATCGTAGTCTGTGACTCTGGCGTTTAGGGTCTCGGTGTGAGAGGCGCCAACCACATGGATGGTGATGGGCTTTTCCAGTGGGTCAATGCTAAAGCTGTGCAGGGCTAATCCAATGGTGAGTGGCCTTGCCTGAAAGTCGGTGGTCACCCGTCTGATGGATTCCAAAAGCTCCTCATCCTCGGGCTGTGGCTTCCCCGCGTTTTCCCACAAAAGCTTCATGTACTTACAGTTCAGGATCGCGTTTAGTTTGGTGTCGAGTTCCTCTTGCATCAGGAACCACGCGTCCCAGCCCTTCACCTCAGGTACAGCTTTCGTCCAGTTCCCACTCGGAAAAGGAATGTCACCTGGACAGCAGATTACACAGGACGAAATTTAATCGCGAGACTTAAAACTGAAAGACCTCAGCAAAAGTCAGATTCCATTGGGTCTCGGCAAATATTGATAAGAGGAGCTGAGCTATTTCTAATGGACAAACAGTTCCAAATCTAATTGAGAGTAACTGCTTGCGGCCACTTTTTCAAAAGATAAATTATTTACTCTCCCATTCCCAAACTTTGAGCGCCACTTCATAAGGTGGCCAATCAGCTTCATCCTAGGCCTTTGTTGCTCTTGTCACTCCCAGCCATCTGGAGCTGTCTTTATCTATTCACAAAGGGACACTGATGAACTGTCAAGATGGCTGCCAATGGGGACCTTTGCAACTTCAACATAGGCTATCAAGCTTCCAGAATTTTCCAAATTGAATCATAAAGAGTGGCGGGTCTCTCCCCCTTGAATGGACATGCCTAAACAGCGCTCCTTTAGAAACTTAGAAACTAGAAGCAGGAGGAGGCCATTCGGCCCTTCGAGCCTATTCCGCCATTCATTTCAATCATGGCTGATCATTGAATTCAAAATCCTGATCCCCGCTTCCTCCCATATCTCTTGATCTCTTTAGCCCCAAGAGCGATATCTAATTTCTTTTTGAAATCACACAACATTTTGGCCTCAACTACATTCTATGGTAGTGAATTCCACACATTCACCACCCTCTGGGTGAAGAAATTTCTCCTCATCTCAGTTCTAAAAGGTTTACCACCTATCCTCAACCTGACCCCTAGTTCTGGACTCCCCCACCATTGCGAACATTCTTTCTGAATCTACCCTGTCTAACCCTGTTGGAATTTTATAAGTTTCTATGAGATCCCCTCTCACTCTTCTAAACTCCAGTGAATACAGTCATAACCAACTTAGTCTCTCCTCATATGACAGACCTGCCATGCCAGGATTCAGCCTGGTAAACCTTCGCTGCACTCCCTCTATAACAAGGACATCCTTCCTCAGATAAGGTCACCAAAACTGCACACAATACTCCAGGTGAGGCCTCACCAACGACCTTTATGGAATTCACACCTGTCAGTGCCGAAGCTTTACGCCAAAACAGAAATGGAGTCCTAGATTCTGTGGGCCGGATTTTCCGGCCGCACTCGCCCCCCACAAGATCAGAAATTCCCGCCCGAGGTCACCAGACATTTGCATGGTCCATGCCCGTCCACTACGATTCCTGTGGCGGGCGGGACGGGAAAATCCTGCTCCCTGTCTCCAGGTTTTCAATGCAACAAAGAAAAACTGACAAAACTAGTTGTCCCACAAACTGTGTGAAAGACCACGATTTACCTTCCATTGGATATCAATGGCTGTTAACCATGTGATCAAAACTGGTTCTCTAAGACTGAAAACCACCTTCTATTGTACACTAATGGCTGTTGGTCACGTGATTGAAACTGGTTTTCTGATACTGAAACCCTTTTATCCCAGAACCCGGAAGAGGCCTGAGGCAGTCTTCAGAATAAGAAGACAACAGCAGCAGAGAAAACCCGTGCCACATTTGCCTTTCAAGAGCCTTGAGGTTCAAAAGTCTTCTGAAAAGTCCCTCAGTCTCATTCAGAATCTATGATGTGGAGATGCCGGCGTTGGGCTGGGGTGGGCACAGTAAGAAGTCTCACAACACCAGGTTAAAGTCCAACAGGTTTATTTGGTAGCACTTTCGGAGCGCTGCTCCTTCATCAGGTGAGTGAAGAGTTGTGTTCACAAACAGGGCATACACAGACTCAATTTACAAGATAATGGTTGGAATGCAAGTCTTTAAAGGTATTTTATAAGTTTCTATGAGATCCCCTCTCACTCTTCTAAACTCCAGTGAATACAGTCATAACCAACTTAGTCTCTCCTCATCTGACAGACCTGCCATCCCAGGAATCAGCCTGGTAAACCTTCGCTGTACTCCCTCTATAACAAGGACATCCTTCCTCAGATAAGGACACCAAAACTGCAGACAATGTGAGTGGAGAGAGGGTTAAGCACAGGTTAAAGAGGTGTGAATTGTCTCAAGCCAGGACAGTTAGTAAGATTTTGCAAGCCCAGGCAAGTCGTGGGGGTTACAGATAGTGTGATCTAGTTCACATGTAACAAGATTAGATCTCCTGATAGAACAACCATAAGAATCTAGCTATATGACCTGAACAGTTCTCTCTTTGAAGGAACCCTGCATTTGATCTGGGTTCCTGATCCCAGTTATCTGAACTTATCCGAAATACAATTCCAGAGTGGGAAAAAGCTTTGTTGTTCACTGACCTCTCAAAGAACAAGAGCTAAAATAGCAGCACCCAACCCAAATGGGAAAATAGAAACCCATAGTCCGTCGAAATAAGTGGCATGAGTTGTTAACTGTCCCTTTGGTTTAATACTTTTAGAAGTGCACTACTTTCTTGAATTGTCATTTTGTTTGATTTGATTTATTGTCACATATATTAGTATACAGTGAAAAATATTGTTTCTTGTATGATATCAAAGCATATTGTACTAGAGAAAGGGAGAGTGCAGAATGTAATGTTACAGTCATAGGTAGGATGTAGAGAAAGATCAATTTAATGCAAGGTGGTCCATTCAAAAGTCTGACAGCAGCAGGGAAGAAGCTGTTCTTGAGTCGGTTGGTATGTGATCTCAGACTTTTGTATTTTTTTCCCAACGGAAGAAGGTGGAAGAGAGAATGTCTGGGGTGTGTGATGTCCTTAATTATGCTGGCTGCTTTGCCGAGGCAGCGGGAAGTGTAGACAGAGTCAATGGATGGGAGGCTAGCTTGCATGATGCATTGGGCTACATTCACGACCTTTTGTAGTTTCTTGCGGTCTTGGGCAGACCAGGAGCCCATACCAAGCTGTGATACAACCAGAAAGAATGCTTTCTTTGGTGCATCTCAGAGAATCATAGAATCTCTACAGTGCAGGGGGAGTTCGATTCCCGGCTTGGGTCACTGTCTGTGTGGAGTTTGCACATTCTCCCCGTGTCTGCTTGGGTTTCCTCTGGGTGCTCCGGTTTCCTCCCACAGTCTGAAAGACGAGCTGGTTAGTTGCATTGGCCATGCTAAATTCTTTCTCAGTGTATCCGAACAGGCGCTGGAGTGTGGTGACTAGGGGATTTTCACAGTAACTACATTGCAGTGTCAATGCAAGTCTACTTGTGACTAATAAAAAAAAAAAATTATTTTAAAACTCCTTTAGTTGCACATCATTCATTCCCTGCATGTCGCGGCGATTGCGGGCACCTAGTTCATGGTCTCCACTGATAAACTGTTGCTAAAGAGGTACTGGAATAGGCTGAACTGACTCTCTCTCCTCTCTCTCCCCGATTCCAATGGGCAATAACCATTTTTCATCGTGTCCCTCTATAGAACATTCCAGACTCAAAGGGCAATATTGACTCTGTGACTCGGAAGTCAGTAAAAAGGAACATCTATGGCATTGGTGTGCAATCTCTCAGCCTATGACACTACATATTGCAGTAAAGATCTCGTCATGTGTACCAATTTACAAAGTACCATTCCAAATGGACCAAAAATAGAATTCTGATACCATACACATAGAAACATACAAACTAGAAGCAGGAGTAGGCCACGAGGCTGCTCCGCCATTCATTTTGATCATGGCTGACCATTGAATTCAACATCCTGATCCCCCCCTTTCCCCCCATATCCCTCGATCCTTTGAGCCCCAAGAGCTTTATCTAATTTCTTAGAATCATCGAATCCCTACAGTGCAGAAGGAGGCCATTTGGCCCATCGAGCCTGCACCGACAACAATCCCACCCAGGCCCTATCCTTGTAACCCCACGTATTCACCCTGTTGATCCCCCTGACACTAAGGGGCAATTTAGCACGGCCAATCAAGCTAACCCGCACATCTTTGCAGCGTGGGAGGAAACCGGAGCACCCGGAGGAAACTCACGCTGACATGGCAAGAACGTGAGGACTCCACACAGAGAGTCACTCACAGAATCGTACCCTGGTCCCTGGAGTTTTGAGGCATCAGTGCTAACTACTGTGCCACCATTCTAGGCGTTTCGGAGCCAAGCGCCTAGAACATTCTATCTCCTTAACAGTGAAGTACTGGCAGAAATTAAAGCGACATTCCCAGCTTGATTTATGTGTGGAGAGGGATTAGTGCTTGCATCAAAAATTGAAAGCATGCTGAATGGACTTTTCAGTACCTGTGAACGCGAGCCACTCAACCAGTCTGTCGACTGCGGCCCATTTTAATTTCTTGCATAACTTCTTGTGTACCGGCCAACTTGTGCGTTGACATTCCTTCCCGCAGTAATAGACATTCTGACATCTGAAAATCCAAATGGCCATGGGAGTCATTTGCAATTTTTCATTGACTTTGTTCAGTTAACTATTTTCTACTTTATTTTGCAAGAAACGTACCTCTGCCGCCTACCCACTAAGTCATCCAAAGTAGTTCAGGTGTAACATTACCGGACTAGCAACCTGCTTTGGTGTTCGTGAGTTCAAATCCCACCATGGGGGGGGCATTTGAATTCAATTAATAAAGCTAATAGCTTTTACCTCTGTATAGAACTTAAGTATCATTGAAAAAAAGAAGCATGTCGAAGCTTTTCATCTTCCACTCATCAGATCTCTTTTGCAAGAATACCAAATGTAAAGGGAACAATAATTTATGGTTCACGAGAAGAGAGTCATGGTCAGCTGGCAATTGGACTCTGATTGGTTGAGGCATTGCCATGGAGAATGTACCCCTTAACTGATGACTGACAGTTAACTGCCATGTTTAGAATCATAGAATCCCTACAGTGCAGAAGGAAGCCATTCAGCCCATCGAGCCTGCACCATCAACAATCTCACCTGGACCCTATACCTGTAACCCCATGTATTCACCCTGCTAATCCCCCTGATACTTAGGGGCAATTTAGCATGGCCAATCAACCTAACTCACACATCTGTGGAGTGTGGGAGGAAACCGGAGCACCCAGAGGAAACCCACACAGACACGGGTAGAACGTGCAAACTCCACACAGTCACCCGAGGCCGGAATTGAACTCGGGTCCCTGGCGTTGTGAGGCAGGTTGATTCTGATTGGTCAATGCATTGGCCTTGGGAAATGAACAGAGTATGGCCGTTGGCTATTTTTTTCAGTTGAAACAAGCGCAAAGTGTGTACAATATGAACAGACAGAAAGAACATGTACACACATTGCACCTGTTTCAACTGAACAAAATAGGTGTCAGCCATTCTCCAGTTCATTCCTCAGGGCATTGACTTGACTTAATAAATAAGATTCTAGTCTCTTTAATAATAATCATGAAACTACCAGATTATTGCTAAAAACCTAATGGCTCACTGATGTGTTGCAGGGAAGGAAATCTGCCACCCTTACCTGGTCTGGGCTCCATGTGACTCCAGACCCATTGTTCTGTACTGCCGAAAAGCTAGATTTATTCATTGAATTGATTGACTTGCAACTCAGAAATGACCCAGTGAGCCTCTCATTTCAAGGGCAATTAGGGAAGGGCAACAAATGCTGGCATTGCCAGCAATGTTCACACCCAAAGAACAAATAAAAAACTACATTCTCTGTACTAAACCAGAATATTCTGTTGTGAAGTTGAGTTTATGAAGTGCGGTCCTTTTAAAAGCTGGTTTTGTGTTCCGCGCTCGAATGTTTAAAATACAGGGTACACAGATTGCAACAATTGTAACAAGGACCAAGCATCAGAGTTGCCTTGGGTTTGCATAGCTTATCAGAGAAGACACCCAGCGATCAGGAACCTATCAAATTTGAATTTGCTGTTGTTTGACATCATCAGACCAATCCTGGGGTAGGAAAATTGATAGGTCATCAGGGTTATAGAATGGAACTCAACTGCCTGCAGAGGGAATTGAACTGAAAAGCGGTCACCTCTCAACACGTAGAGAGGGCAAGATCGGCTCTCTGCCAGTTTAAAATATTTCTTAAGAGAACTCTCCATCTATCTACCAGAAGGGTACCCAATCAGAAAGACTTTACCGACAGCGACATTGATAAAAGAACACCAAAGGTTTTTTTCCACAGCCACAAAACTTGTTTGTATATGTTTTTTTTTCAGAGTGATTAGGTTAGTACTATTAATTTTTCGTGTAATGAATGGTCCTTGTATTAATTTGAACAGCATTCCAGTCGAACCTTACTTTAATTGATGTGTTCCTTGTTTAGTTAAAGTTTCCGGTTGGTTAATTAAATAATTTGTTAATTATTTACTTAAAGTGAGTGCCAGGTCTTTCTGCTAATGAACCTCTAAACGTTAATGAAGAACAGTTAACATTTTCCCAAACACTTTTGCAGATTACGGCGCGAGGTAAAGGGAATTAACCTCTGCGTCTGAACAATTCAAAGGGATATAATCAAATCGACACACTATATTACAGAAGAGGCAGATCACTGTGTGTAGTGATTGATTATGCTATGGAACTCTGAGTTATCCAAACCTGCTGGAACCCTAATTCCCAATTTACACCAATGATTCACTGGTTCTGCACTGGAGGATTCTAGTTTATTGATTAATACCGATATTTAAACACTGAAGCAGATTTTGGGGTAGAAACTGAACCTTGTTTCTGTCTATTTTGCCCGAGTGCAGAACCAGCTAATTATTGGTGTAAATTTGGGAATTAGGGTTCCAGCAGGTTTGGATAACTCAGAGTTCCATAGCATAATCGATCACTACACGCAGTGATCTGCCTCTTCTGTAATATAGTGTGTCGATTTGATTATATCCCTTTGAATTGTTCAGGAAGATGTCTGACCTGCCATTGGATCAAGCCATTGAGACTCCCTAGCAGCTCGCAAAACAGACTGCAAGCTTCTTCTGAATGTAAATTAGTGTGGGGGTCCATCCCACAAGCACTGACAGTTTTTCTCCATCAGAGTTAGGCAGCTGAATTGAGCCCATCCCTGTGCTCTTGCGATGATACTGTGCCTTTAAGAAATATATTTATATCATGTTTCTTGTGAGAGGCAGCGCTTTGCTGTAAGGAGTCGATTTGTCTGAAAAAAACGTGCAACCTCATGCTGAGACTGCAGCATAATAACTCATTTCAGCTAATGGTGTGTTTGTCCAAACAGAGTTAATGCATTTGTGTTTACTTGGGTTTTCCCTTGGGGTGTAAGTGTAGACTCTTGACCAGGTTGATTGACAAAGGTCGAGTCATGTGCTTAATGGGAGGAACTAAGCTTGCAGGGAAGATACACAGTTTCTCTTTCATTTTGAAACAAGTAGTTCCTGCCTGGTTGTGAAAGAAGCACGACGTGTCTTTCTGTCTCTCTCTCTCTCTCTGGAGGTTGTCTGTGAGCTCCAAGACTGGAAAACTAAGTACAAGCAAGTAAGCCTGCGTTTTGCCAACTGATTTTGAAGACGGGTTTAAGTCTGTAAGAGGAATATTACTTGAATTGAAACTAATAGAGATAGGTTAGCAGTCAAGAATTGTATCTTATCTTGTTTAAGGATTGTTCAATTGTTAAAAGTTGAGATAATTCATTTGTTATAGTTATATTGTGTTGTTAAATAAAGTTTGTTTTGATAAAAAAACTCCCCAGTTTGTCAGTAGAATCGCACTGGGAGTGAAACATTCTACCCTCACATTAATACCAAAATTGTTGGGGTTTCTGACCTGGTACCCGAACACTCTTCTAATGTTGATGACTTCTTCATTGAGTCCATGGTTTCATCGAGTACATGAAGAAGTGGTTTCATTGTGTAACCGAACAAAGAATAAAGAACAGTACAGCACAGGAACAGACCCTTCGGCCCAACAAGCCTGCGGCAATCATGTTGTCCTTCCCAAACCAACCCTCTACACCCCACCTGTTCATGTGCCAATGTGTTGCAGGAACAGGTAATTAATTATGCCCTTCTTCTCTCTCCACAGTTGCGGTCAGACCTGGTGAGATTATTCAGCGCTTTCTGTTTTTATTTTGTCATTTGTATCGTTCCTCTGAGGATTCTGTTATCTGGTAGGGGGTGGGTGGAGATTGGGAGAGCCAATCAGAATTTTAGAACTAGGATCATTCTGACGAGTAAATGCAAACATTTGGAATCAGTGGTTTCATTTTCAATATTTTGCTGCAATTCGCAGGTTCCTGTTGTGGAGCAAGGAAAGTCAGCCCATGTAATAGCACTTCAGATTTACTCCGGACTTTAGGAAGTTCATTTCTTTCCTGTTGCTATGGGAGCAGCACGGTGGCAAAGTGGTTAGTACTGCTGCCTCACAGGGACCTGGGTTCGATTCCCGGCTTGGGTGACTGTGCGGAGTCTGCACGTTCTTCCAGGTGCTCCGGTTTCCTCCCACAATCCGAAAGACGTGCTGGTTAGGTGCAATGGCCGTGCTAAATTCTCCCTCAGTGCACCTGAACAGGCGCTGGGGTGTGGCGACTCGGAGATTTTCACAGCAACTTCATTGCAGTGTTAATGTAAGCCTACTTGTGACACTAATAAACAGACTCTCAAGGAGATTTTCCTTTCTCCGACTGGAGGATAATCCTTTTGCTTGGGCTGCTCTATATTGGCCATGGGTTGGTTCCAATTTCAAGGGAGATGCACTGACCAGGCGAAAGGAGGGAACACACAAGTTAACTATCAGTCTGACTCACTTAACGAGGTTCACTTTTTCCCCTCAATTGCCACTGCCTACCTTTTACAGCGTCGAAGAGCTCTGGGATCCGACAGGGCTTCCGGAAGCTTCTTGCACTCTGCGCAAAACTTAAACGTGTCCTCCATCTTCTGAAACATCTCCTGGTAGGTGCGGATTCCGAATTCTGGGGCCTGCTTCCTCCCCTCCAGAGCTGCCCTATACCGAGAGCATGACAAAAGGAAAACAGTCAAGACTTTTGAACAGAAACCATCGTTCCACCGTCCAGACCTCGACAGCAATCCAAAAATCAACTCAAGGTCGAACATAAGCACGAGGTTTTCCACAAAGCAATTTTCAGAGGCTCTGTGTTTTAATTGGATTGGGAGCGGACAATAACACTGCTGTTCTCTACAGAATTCCAGTTTCTAACACTGACCAGTAGACGTAACAGAAATCAATAAACCATAGCGTCTCTACAGCACAGAAGAGGCCATTCGCACGGTGGCACAGTAGTTAGGCCTCACAGCGCCAGAGACCAGGGCTCGAGTCCCAGCTTAGGTCACTGTCTGTGTGGAGTCTGCACGTTCTCTCCATGTCTGTGTGGGTTTCCTCCGGGTGCTCCAGTTTCCACCACAGTCCAAAAGACGTACTGGTTAGCTGCATTGGCCATGCTAAATTCTCCCTCAGTGTACCCGAATAGGCGCCAGAGTGTGGCGATTGGGGGATTTTCACAGTAACTTCATTGCAGTGTTAATGTAAGCTGACTTGTGCCTAATAAATAAATAAATTGGTCCATCGAGTCTGCACTGACTCTCTGACAGAGTATCTTATCCAGGCACTCATCCTCACCCTCTCCCTGTAACCCCACACATTTCCCATGGTCAATCCCTCTAACTTACACATCTTTGGACACTAAGGGGCAATTTAGCATGGGCAATCCGCCTAACCTGCACATGTTTATGGAAGGAAACCAGAGCACCCGGAGGAAACCCATGCAGACACGGGGAGAACATGCAAACTCCACACAGACAGTGACCCGAGCCGGGAATCGAACCCAGGTCACTGACGCTGTGAGGCAGCGGTACTAACCACTGTGCTACTGTGTCTGCGTTGGTTTCCTCCGGGTGCTCCGGTTTCCTCCTACAAAGATGTGCAGATTAGGTGGATTGGCAATGCTAAATTGTCCTTTAGTGTCCAAAGGTTCGAGGGATTAGCCATGGGAAATGTGTGGGGTTACAGGGATAGGTCGGCTTATGAAGAAAGTAAGGATCTGTGGGATAGAGGGAAGTTTGGCCGATTGGATAGGTAACTGGCTATCTAACAGAAGACAGAGGGTGGTGGTGGATGGAAAATTTTCGGACTGGAAACCGGTTACCAGCGGAGTGCCACAGGGATCAGTGCTTGGTCCTCTGCTATTTGTAATTTTTATAAATGACTTGGAGGAGGGGGCTGAAGGGTGGATCAGTAAATTTGCTGATGACACCAAGATTGGTGGAGTAGTGGATGAGGTGGAGGGCTGTTGTAGGCTGCAAAGAGATATAGATAGGATGCAGAGCTGGGCTGAAAAATGGCAAATGGAGTTTAACCCTGACAAATGCGAGGTGATTCATTTTGGTAGGACAAATTTAAATGTGGATTACAGGGTCAAAGGTAGGGTTCTGAAGAATGTGGAGGAACAGAGAGATCTTGGGGTTCATATCCATAGATCTCTGAAGGTTGCCACTCAAGTGGATAGAGCCGTGAAGGAGGCCTATAGTGTGTTGGCGTTCATTAACAGGGGGTTTGAGTTTAAGAGCCGTGGGGTTATGCTGCAACTGTACAGGACCTTGGTGAGACCACATTTGGAATATTGTGTGCAGTTCTGGTCACCTCACTATAAGAAGGATGTGGAGACACTGGAAAGAGTGCAAAGGAGATTTACCAGGATGCTGCCTGGTTTGGAGGGTAGGTCTTATGAGGAAAGGTTGAGGGAACTTGGGCTTTTCTCTTTGGAGCGGAGGAGGTTGAGAGGAGACTTGATAGAGGTTTATAAGATGATGAGGGAGATAGATAGAGTGAATGTTCAAAGACTATTTCCTCGGGTGAATGGAGCGGTAACTAGGGGGCAAAACTATAGGGTTCATGGTGGGAGATATAGGAAGGATGTCCGAGGTGGGTTTTTTACTCAGAGAGTGGTTGGGGTGTGGAATGGACTGCCTGCAGGGATAGTGGAGTCAGAAACTTTAGGAACATTTAAGAAGCTATTGGATAGGCACATGGAGTACTTCGGGATGATAGGGAGGAAATAGCTTGATCTGGGTTTCAGACAAAGCTCGGCACAACATCGTGGGCTGAAGGGCCTGTTCTGTGCTGTACTGTTCTATGTTCTATGTTCTATGCGAGGGCCTGGATAAAATACTCTAAATGTGTCACACAATCACCAAGACGAAATTGCAATCTACATCTAAACGCAAACTTAGGCGAGGAAGTTAGCAGAAGGAGTGTTTCACCTGTAATCATTGTAGCTTTGCATATTTAACTTGGAAAGGATGACCTTGGAAAGTCCTGGGACGTTGTGATCCATGGCGACAAAGCCAAGTGTATCTGTATAGACACCAGTAGCACTGGGGGCATCAGAGCCCTTCACCGCGGCAGGTTTCTTCATGGCTTTCGGCCGCAACATGGTTCTTGTCTCTAATAATTAGCCTGGGAGAAACCCCACAGGTTAAAATATTACACTTCAAGACATTTCATTGAACAAGTTGTTCGTCCTCTGTCCTAATATTTCCTTATCATTTTCACAATATCAAACTCTGGTTTGTAATTACTCCTGTGAAATGCCTTGAAACATTTTACTCTGTTAAAGGCACTATATAAATATCGTCATGACAATGCCACTGTATTTTGTGTCTTCATTTCCTCCTTAAGATTAAGTGCTAGCGTCACAAGTCGGGTTACATTAACACTGCAATGAAGTTACTGTGAAAATCCCCCAGTCGCCACACTCCGGCACCTGTTTGGGTACACTGAGGGAGAATTTAGCATGGCCAATGCACCTAGCCAGCACGTCTTTCGGACTGCGGGAGGAAACTGGAGCACCCGGAGGAAACCCCACGCAGACACGGAGGAGAATGTGCAGACTCCGCGCAGGCAGTGACCCAAGCCAGGAACGAACCCGGGTCCCTGGCGCTGAGAGGCAGCAGCGCTAACCACTGTGCCACTATGCTGCCTGCACATTAGCAAAAAAGAAATGTCCCCAATTTGACATTAAATTGTCATTTTCACTCAGAATGACAGCACTTCTGACCGTGTACTGCTCCCCCGGTGCTGCCCTGGAGTGTAGGCCTTAACTTCTGTGCTCAAGCCTGGGGGAGCTGGAATTAGTAGTAAGGAGGAGCATTGTAATTGTTGAGATTGTGTAAGCGCACCATGACGGATATATGACCATACATAGAAACATAGAATCGAGAAGCAGGAGGAGGCCATTCGACCCTTCGAGCCTGCTCCGCCATTCATTTTGATCATGGCTGATCATCAAATCCAATATCCTGATCCCCCCTTCCCTCCCATATTCCTTGATCCCTTTAGCCCCAAGAGCTATATCTAATTTCTTCTTGAAATCAGACAATGTTTAAGCCTCAACTACATTCTGTGATAGTGAATTCCATACATTCACCACCCTCTGAGAAATTTCTTCTCACCTCAGTTCTAAAAGATTTACCCCTTATCCTCAAACTATGACTCCTAGTTCTGGACTCCACCACCATTGCGAACATTCTTTACCCCATCTAACCCTGTTAAAATTTGATAAGTTTCCATGAGATCCCCTCTCACTCTTCTATATAATGTTGAAGATTGACCAACCTGGTCCATCATGCTTTGGAACATGGAGAACAGCGGGCCTGATGGGAAATGGCTTGTTTTCCTACAATCTGTGAGAGCTCCATTGAAAAGACTATGGGCACCCATACAAAGCTAGACTGCCTGATCAGGAATAAGTCTAAAGGGCTTCAACGCCTTCAGAGATGGGAAAATCAGTTGTGTGTGTGTGTCTGAATGTGGAAGTTGGAATCAGCCGTTAGCAGGTGAAGGGTCCGAGTCTGTTTTGCAGAATGAGTGGGTCCTTAAGAAACCATAGAACGTTCCAAGCTCTGATCGTGGTTAAAGAAAATAAGGATGTTTACTGAATGCTGTCTGCTAAAAATATCAAGGATTCTGTACAGCTGCGTGTACAATGATGCAAATGGATGATTGAAGTGATGCTGAATTCTATTGGTTGAAAGTGCACTATTGGTAAGGCTATTGGTGTTGTAACTGGTATGTTCTCTCTCATTGGCTAAAAAGTGCGAGAACGGACACTATTGTGCGGAACTCTGTTCGAACACCATGGAGAGATTCATTGTGTCTGTTCTCCTTACCAGCAAGTGATAAAGCTTAGAAGATTGAGTACTCACCGTGCCTTGTATGGTTAATACTCAACATGAGTGTGTGTTGTGTGCATGCATTTGTGTGTGTGCGAGTGTGTTTGTGTATGTCTGTATGTGCACGCGTCAGTGTGTGCGAATGTGTATTTGTGCGTGTGTGTGTTTGTGTGTGTGCAAGAGTGTATTTGTGTGTGCGTGTGTTTGTATGTGTGTGTGTGCGAGTGTGTATTTGTGTGTGTGTGTTTATGTGTGTGTGCAAGTGTGTATTTGTGTGTGCGTGTGTTTGTGTGTGTGTGCGAGTGTGTATTTGTGTGTGCGTGTGTTTGTGTGTGTGTGCGAGTGTGTATTTGTGTGTGCGTGTATTTGTGTGTGTGTGTTTGTGTGTGTGCAAGAGTGTATTTGTGTGTGTGTATGTTTGTGTGTGTGCAAGAGTGTATTTGTGTGTGTGTATGTTTGTGTGTGTGCAAGAGTGTATTTGTGTGTGTGTATGTTTGTGTGTGTGCAAGAGTGTATTTGTGTGTGTATGTGCGAGTGTGTATTCGTGTGTGCGTTTGTGTGTGTGTGCGAGTATCTATTTGTGTGTGTGTGCGTGAGTGTGTTGTGTGAGAGACAAAGTGTGTGTTTGTGTGTGTGTGTATGCGAGTGTGTATTGTGTGTGTGTGTGTGTGTGTGTGTGTGTGTGTGTGCAAGTGTGTATTTGTGTGTGTGTTTGTGTGTGTGTGCGTGTGTGTTTGTGTGTGTGTGTGCGTGCGAGTATGTATTTGTGTGTGTGTTTGTGTGTGTGTGTGTGCAAGTGTGTAGTTGTGTGTATGTGTGCGAGTGTATTTGTGTGTGTGTGTGAGTATGTATTTGTGTGTGTGTTTGTGTGTGTGTGTGCAAGTGTGTAGTTGTGTGTATGTGTGCGAGTGTATTTGTGTGTGTATGTGTGTGTGTGAGTGTGTATTAGTGTGTGTGTGAGAGACAGAGTGTGCGTGTGTGTGTCATTCAATGTCCCTGAGACTTGATGAACTAACTACTGGCTAACAGCCAAGCACCCAGGACAACTGCCCACTTGGTCGATCTGAACTGAGTTATGCCGCAGACCATCCGAAAGTGAGGATCCATCCGCAACTTAGCAGACACTGATGTGACACATACTTCCTCACCCCCTCCTAGTGTCGGCTTTGGGGAGGGTACCCCAAAGGTGCATTGAGGAATTCCTCTCGAGAGTTCCCGGATAAGGGTCCCCAGCTCCCCCCGAGCCAATCCAACCAATGCCCCCGACCTGAACCCCACCAGCTCAAAAAGGGGGCATGGTCTCCCTGAGTCTGCTGGAGCTGTGGTCCTCAGGGAATCTTTCGCTGCAGGCTCCATCCAGCTCCTGTCAGCGGAGGTTTAAACAGAGTTTTCCAGAGTGGGTCAGTGTGCTTTAAACTCTCCCAATTCCAGCGGGACAGGGACCTTAGGCTCTGGGTGGAAGCTCGGGCCCACAGAGCCTTTTCAATTGGGTTACTGCATCAGGAGGGAGAAGTGATCCAGCCAATCATGGAAGCCCATGAACAGCACTGAGCTGACCGGTTGTCAGTGCTTTGTTCTCTAAACTCTTTGTAACTTCATATTGCTGTGTTTTCTAGTGTTTGACCAACACGGTGCAGACCATGGGTGCAGGCAAGAGAGTAGCCAAGAGTTTGGATGGTTAAGGGAAGCTTTTGAATGTGGTCTCATTATGGGATCAGATTTGAACCGAGAACCTAGGAGCTTAGAGGCAAGAGTTTTTTTATTCATTCATGGGATGTGGGCGTCGCTGGCTAGACCAGCATTTATTGCCCATCCCTAGTTGCCCTTGAGAAGGTGGTGGTGAGCTGCCTTCCTGAACAACTGAGTGGTTTGCTGGGCCATTTCAGAGAGTCAACCACATTGCTGTGGCTCTGCAGTCACATGTAGGCCAGACCAGGTAAGGACGGCAGATTTCCTTCCCTAAAGGACATTAATGAACCAGATGGGTTTTTCCAACAATCGACAATGGTTTCATGGTCATCAGTGGATTCTTAATTCCAGATATTTTTATTGAATTCAAATTCCACCATCTGCCGTGGTGGGATTCGAACCCAGGTCCCCAGAACATTAGCTGGGTGTCTGGATCAATAGCCTAGCAATAATACCACTAGGCTATCGCCTCCCCAGGAGTACAACCAACCAGGCCACAGCATCACCGTGCAGCTCGTCGTGCCTGTTCCGTCATTCCAAAGATCATATCTGCTCTGTATCTTCACTCCACCTAGCAACCCTGGTTCTATATGGCTTAATACCCTCACCTAACGTGTGGGTGGCGGTTTAACAGCGTTCCCCTCACCTGAGAATACCTATGCACTCTCTCACCTGCTACAAGATCCACCAAAACAAACATTTGAAATCAAAGCCTTGGTTTTTTCTTGTCGAACTTTCCAGACACAAAAAAGTCTGAGGTAATTCTCTCCACAGAGATGGGCGATGCCAGATCCCAGACCAGAGCAGTTGATAACCTCGGTGACAGTGAAGGAATGGTGGACGATACAGTTCCGAGTCAGGCTGGTGCGTGACATGGCAGGAAACTTAGAGGTAGCAGAGTTCCCGCATGGGAACTGGTGGATGGAGTGAAGATACGGAGCAGATATGATCTTTGGAATGATGGAACGGGCGTGAGGAGCTGCGCGGTGATGCCGTGGCCTAGTTGGTTGTACTCCCGGGGAGGTGATGGCCTTGTGGTGTTATCACTAGACTATTGATCCAGAAACTCAGCTAATGTGCTGGGGACCCGGGTCTTGAACAACTGAGTGGCTTGCTAGGCCATTTCAGAGGGCAGTTGAAGTCAGTCTTCTAGATTGCAGAGAGCTGCAGGTTCAGCAGGAGGTTTTGTAGGTACCATTGTCTTTCTTCATTTTTCTTTCCCCCCCCACCCACTCTTTCCCCCCTTTTTCATCCCCCCTTTTCTTACCTTTTCTCCCCTTTCCTTCCTTTTTCCCCCCTTTTCTCAATTTTATCTCTCTCCCACCCATCTCCCCCCTCCCCCACACCTTCATCTGTCACAGTTTACCCTCTGATTTCAGCTTCTCTGCCGTTTGGCCATTCACACCTTCTATTCTCTCTGTGGACTGCCATTAGCAGCCTTTCCCCTTGTTTTTGTGGCTATGACTCATCTTTCATTCCCTGCAGTATAAATATCTCCCACTTTCTCCGCCTTTTAGCTTTGACAAAGGGTCATCTGGACTCGAAACGTCGGCTCTTTTCTCGCCCCACAGATGCTGCCAGACCTGCTGAGATTTTCCAGCATTTTCTGTTTTTGTTTCAGATTCCAGCATTCACGATAATTTGCTTTTATTGTCGTTACCTTGGTGGGTTCATAAAATAATAGAATCCCTATAGTGCAGAAGAAGGCCATTCGGCCCACTGAGCCTGCACCGACAACAATCCCATTCAGGCGTGGCCCCATAACCCCACATATTTACCATCGCTAATTCCCCCGACACAAAGGGGCAATTTAGCACGGCCAGTCAACCTAACCTGCACGTCTTTGGACTGTGGGAGGAAATCGGAGCACCCAGGGGAAACCCACGCAGACACGGGGAGAAGGTGCAGACTCCATACAGACAGTCACCCAAGGCCGGAATCGAACCCAGATCCCTGGCGCGCTATGAGGCAGTGCCACCATGCTGCACTGCATCTTGTGGATGGTACAGATTTGCTGCCAATGTGTGCCAATAGTGGAGGAAGTGATTGTTTAAGGTGGTGGATAGGGGCACCAGTCAAACGAGCTGCTTTGTCCTGGATGGTGTCGAGCTTCTTGAGTGTTGTTGGAGCTGCACCCATCCAGGCAAGTGGGGAGTACTCCATCACACTCCTGACTTGTGCCTTGATGGATGGTAGGCAGTCACCACCTACAGAATTCCCAGCCTTTGCTGTTGTAGCTACAGTATTAATGTGGCTGGTCCTCAGCTGAGAACCTCATTTGAGAAGAGACATAGCCTGTCACTCCTTTCTTGATGTGCTTACCCACACATCCTTTGTTTCTTTAAACAACAGTCCAGCACTTTCATTGTCCCCAACACTAATATAAACTTTTAATTCCAGATTTATTTAATTAACTGAATTTAAATTCCTTAACTGCTGTGATTGGATTTGTCCCTGGACCATTAGTCCAGGTCTCTCGATGGCGAGTCCAGTAACACTACCTAGGGACAGTAACTTAGTGGCCAAGAGGCTAAGTGCCATGCTGATTTAAAGTGTGTCTATTAATACTGTACTCAGCACAGCTGCACTAACAAACAGAGGCCACCGCAGAGAGACGCCTGCGAGGAGGATTTTCATTCCATTTTATTGCAGCAGGAGTTAATCTCACACAAGGAGCACTTAGTAAACATGGAGAGTGCAGAAGACAATAGGAGACTCAGCCATCTCTACACACACACACACACACCCACGCATACACATACACACGCACAGTCACACACACACACACCCACGCATACACATACACACGCACAGTCACACACACACACACCCACGCATACACATACACACGCACAGTCACACACACACACACCCACGCATACACATACACACGCACAGTCACACACACACAAACACACAGACACAGACACACACAAACTCACACACACGCAAACACACACGCAAACACACACTCACATACACGCAAACACAACCACACACACAAACACATACAAACAGACATACAGACACACACAAACACAAACTCACACAAACACACTCACACAAACACACTCAACACACATGCAAACACACTCACAACACACACATAAACGCATACACACACACAAACCCCCACTGGGACATCAATCACCTGTCCGGGCTCGTTTCCCTGAACCAGGTCGAAGATTGCCCCTTTGCGAGTTGGACTATCTACATATTGCCTCAAGAAGCACTCTTGGACACACTGAACAAACCCTGCCCCGTCCAAGCCCCTGTGGCACTAAAGGAATGCCAGTCTATAGGATGTTATAAAGTGAAGGTTGATCCTCACCCTCTGAGAACGAACACCTAACCACTCAAAGAGGAGTACCTCACCTCATAATCTGTAAAAGTGTGTGGGAAGAGGTACAATCTGCCCTTCAGAAACTTTTAGTGGTTAAATCAAAATAACTCCCTGACACTCCAAAGTCAACAAGTAACACTTTAGTTAACTTGTTCACTGTTAATTAGATCAATAAAGTATTAACTATTAACAAACTGAATAAAACGCAATTCTAATGCAATGCTGTTTAGATAAATACAATTTCCACTTATTAACAAAAAAAAGAGTTTTGGTCACTCTCTAAATTACAACCAGATTTGGCATCTTCCAGAATATTCTGGGTTTTCTGTGTTGATTCTTCTGTCTGGAACTTCTGTCTTCTTTGGTACCTTCCCTATCGAGATGAATCTTTCTCTAAGACATGGACGAGGCAGTTACTCTGGCAGTTGGCAGTTTCTCTCTCTGCTTATTTTCCCACTGCCCTTTTCTTTTAGACCTGTGATGACATATCAACATCCCCTACAATATGATTGGTCCCAGGTTGCCAAAACCATCAAATTCAAAAGGTTTCTGGTATCCAAGTGCCTGATTTAAACTGATTGGTTAAATTCAAAATTTTTTTTAAAACTCAAAAGCCTGGAAGCCTGTTACCAAGGCAATCCTGCTGCTTGGCCTTTGATACAAATGTTTCAGTCTGGGACCCCACATGCACCTGCATTTTTTAAACTTCCTAAGCACAGAAAAAAAACACCAGCTTTTTAACAGAACCACCTTTTTGACTCACCTGATGAAGGAGCAGCGCTCTGAAAGCTCGTGCTGCCAAATAAACCTGTTTGATTTTAACCTGGTGTTGTGAGACTTCTTACTGTGCTTACCCCAGTCCAACGCCGGCATCTCCACATCATGGCTACCACCGACACCGCAAACTGCCGGCTCAAAGTGGAGAGGATCTCCAAGAAGATTGTGCATATCGACACAGACATCAAGTTTCTACAAAGATGCAAGAAAGCAGACAAGATGCCAAAAGGACTACAGATCACAAACCCACTCAGGTCAACCTATAACACAGACTACGCTGAGAGACTTTGCCGTCGCACCTCTCTCACACTCCTCAACCACCTCATACACCAGCTCTACAGCAAACGCCGCATCCTGGAAACCAAGATAGAGTCCATATTCTCAACTTGCGCTCTGGACGCAGACCAGCTGGGAAACACTGCCAAGCAGACGAGACAACGGAACTACGCCATCTACATGCACACCAAGAACAGGAAACTTGAGAAACTCGGCATCACCACCAGCAGCAACCAAGCCGGTACCACAGTAGAAAACAGTACCACTGCAGGGAAGTCCATTGTCAACTTGCCAGACTACACACTTCAACCAGACGAAATCGAAGTTCTCAGTTGAGGGGTCAATTTCTGCCCCACCACCAAAATAGACCCCATCAGTCTCGCAGCAGACACAGAGGAATTCGTCAGACGAATGAGGCTGCGGGAGTTCTTCCAAAACCCCAAGAGGCCAACAGTGAACCCAATGAGACAGCCAATGAACCGGAACAGCTGACAGAGAGATCCGCGGTGCTGCAACCAAAGAGGAAAGAGTCGAATTGGACCCCTCCGGAAGGCCGACTCGACATGTATGCCCAAGCCGTCAGAAGGTGCGGCAATGCCAGATTCATCAGCCGCACTCACAAGACAGCCCCGAACGTCACCCATGTACAACGCAACGCCATCCGCGCTCTCAAGACCAACCGCAACATTGTCATCAAACCAGCAAAGGAGGGGCCACTGTCATACTGAACAGAGCGGATTACTACAAAGAAGTGTACCGCCAACTGAACAACGAGGAACACTACAGACAGTTACCCACAGATCCGACCAAAGAACACACCCGTCAACTCAACACTCTGATCAAAACCTTTGACCCGGACCTTCAGAGCACCCTCCATGCTCTCATCCCACGTACTCCTCGTGTTGGAGATTTCTACAGCCTCCCGAAGATACACAAGGCCAACACATCCGGCCGTCCCATCATATCAGGCAATGGGACCCTGTGTGAGAACCTCTCCAGCTACGTCGAGGGGATCCTGAAACCCATTGTACAAAGAACCCCGAGCTTCTGTCATGACACTACAGACTTCTTACAGAAACTCAGCACCCATGGAGCAGTTGAACCAGAAGCACACCTCGTCACAATGGGTGTCTTGGCACTCTACACCAGCATTCCCCATGACGACGGCATTGCTGCAACTGCCTCAGTACTCAACGCCGACAACTGCCAATCTCCAGACGCAATTCTATAACTCATCCACTTCATCCTGGACCACAACGTCTTCACCTTCAACAGCCAGTTCTTCAGCTAGACACATGAAACAGCCATGGGGACCAAATTTGCACCTCAATATGCCAACATCTTCATGCACAGGTTGAAACAAGACCTCTTCACCGCACAGGACCTTCAACCAATGCTATACACTGGATATATCGATGACATTTTCTTCCTTTGGACTCACAGCAAACAATCACTGAAACAACTATATGATGACATCAACAAGTTCCATCCCACATTCAGACTCACCATGAACTATTCTCCGGAATCGGTTGCATTCTTGGTCACACGCATCTCCATTAAGGACAGTCACCTCAGCACTTCACTGTACCACAAGCCCACGGATAACTTCACGATGCTCCAATTCTCCAGTTTCCACTCTAAACACGTTAAAGAAGCCATCGTCTACGGACAAGCCCTCCGTATACACAGGATCTGCTCAGATGAGGAGGATTGCAACAGACACCTACAGACGCTGAAAGACTCCCTCATAAGAACAGGATATGGCGCTCAACTCATCGATCGACAGTTCCAACGCGCCACATCGAAAAACCGCACCAACCTCCTCAGAAGACAAACACGGGACACGGCGGACAGAGTACCCTTCGTCATCCAGTACTTCCCCGGAGCAGAGAAGCTACAACATCTTCTCCGGTGCCTTCAACATGTCATTGATGAAGACGAACATCTCGCCAAGGCCATCCCCACACCCCCACTTCTTGTCTTCAAACAACCGCACAACCTCAAACAGACCATTGTCAGCAGCAAACTCCTCAGCCTTCAGGAGAACGGTGACCACGACACCTCACAACCCTGCCACAGCAACCTCTGCATGACCTGCCGTGAGAACACCATCCACCAGGTACACGGCACATTCTCTTGCAACTCAGCCAACGTTGTCTACCTGATACGCTGCAAGACAGGCTGTCCCAAGGCATGGTACATTGGGGAGACCATGAAGATGCTATGACAACAGATGAATGAACACCGCTCGACAATCACCAGGCAGGAGTGTTCCCTTCCTGTCGGGGAACACTTCAACAGTCAAGGGCATTCAGCCTCTGATCTTCGGGTAAGCATTCTCCTAGGCGGCCTTCAAGACACAGAACAATGCAGAATCGCCGAGCAGAAACTGATAGCCAAGTTCCGCACACATGAGGACAGCCTCAACCGGGATCTTGGGTTCATGTCACACTATCTGTAACCCCCATGACTTGCCTGGGCTTGCAAAATCTCACTAACTGTCCTGGCTTGAGACAATTCACATCTCTTTAACCTGTGCTTAACCCTCTCTCCACTCACATTGTCTGTACCTTTAAGACTTGATTACCTGTAAAGACTCGCATTCCAACCACTATCTTGTAATTGAGTCTGTGTCTATATATGCCCTGTTTGTGAACACAACTCTACACTCACCTGATGAAGGAGCAGCACTCTGAAAGCTCGTGCTACCAAATAAACCTGTTGGACTTTAACCTGATGTTGTGAGGCTTCTTACTGTTAATAGAACCATGCAATGCTTTCTCCTTTTTCAACATTTTACAACTTTTTAATAATTTTGCAAACACCAAATTCTAACATTCTACTCCTCAATCTACAATTACTCCACTCAACTTCACAACATTGGGAAAGTTAGAATCACCCATCACAACAACCCTGTTTCTTTCTACTTCTTCCCATAATCTGCTGACATATCAGTTCCCCCACTTAGGACTGGCTGTTGTGGGGTCTGTAGTACAACCCCATCAGTGTGATTGCACCGCTCCTGTTCCTGAGTTCTACCCATATGGCCTCACTGCATGATCCTGCCAAGGGGTCCTCCCTCTGTTTAGCTGTGATGTTCTCCCTCTTCAGTAAAGCAACACCCTCACCTCTTTTGTCACCCTCTCTAACTCGCCTGAAGCATCTAAATCGTGGAATGCTAAGCTGTCAGTCCTGCCCTTCTTTCATCCAAGTCTCCGTAACTGCCACAACATCATAGTTCCATGTAGTAATCCAAGCTTTAAGTTCATCTGCCTTACCTGTCATACTCCTTGTGTTAAAGCAAACACACCTGAGACCATCTGTCCTGTCATGTATTGTGCGCTCTCCCTGTGTTTTATTTCTCATGATGTGGAGATGCCGGCGTTGGACTGGGTTAAACACAGTAAGAGTTTTAACAACACCAGGTTAAAGTCCAACAGGTTTATTTGGTTGCAAATACCATTAGCTTTCGGAGCGCTGCTCCTTCGTCAGATGGAGTGGAAATGTGCTCTCAAACAGTGCACAGAGACACAAAATCAAGTTACAGAATACTGATTAGAATGCGAATCCCTGCAGCCAACCAGATCTTAAAGATACAGACAATGTGGGTGGAGGGAACATTAAGCACAGGTTAAAGAGATGTGTATTGTCTCCAGACAGGACAGCCTGCCAGTATTATTTCTCATAGCATTACTGGACCCATTCACTGAATTTTTCAGTCTCTGTGCTCTGTATTGTGGCCATTTTTGATTTTTGCCTTTGGTTTCTCTGCCTTCCATTTTTCCCCTTACTATCTTTAGTTTCTGTCTCCACTTCCCTCTGACTTCCTACATTGGTTCCAGCACTGGCAAACACTCCTCCTAGGACATTGGTTCCAATCCTGCCCAGGTGCAGACCATCCGATTTGTACTGGTCCGCCTCCCCCAGAACCGGTTCCAATGTCCCAGGAATTTGAATCCCTCCCTCTTGCACCATCTCTCAAGCCACGTATTTCATCTTAGCTATCCTGACATTCCTACTCTGACCAGCACGTGGCACTGGGAGCAATCCTGAGATTACTACCTTTGAGGTTCTACTTTTTAGTTTAACTCCTAATTCCCTAAATTAAGCTTGTAGGAGCTCATCCATTTTTCATCTATATAGTCGGTGCCTATATGCACCACGATAGCTGGCTGTTCACCCTCCCCCTCCAGAATGCCCTGCAGCCGCTCCGAGACGTCCTTGATCCTTGCGCCAGGGAGGCAACACACCATCCTGGAGTCTCGTTTGTGTCTGTACAAGCACCTGTCTATTCCCCTTACAATTGAACCCCCTATTATTATAGCTCTTCCACTATTTTTCCTGCCCTCCTGTGCAGCAGAGCCTGCCATGGTGCCATGAACCTGGATGCTATCACCTTCCCCTGGTGAGCCATCTCCCCCAACAGTATCCAAAATGGTATATCTGTTTTGGAGAGAGATGACCGCAGGAGACCCCTGCATTGCCTTCCTACTCTTCCTCTGTCTGGTGGTCACCCATTCTCTATCTCCCTCAGTAATTTTTATCTGTGGTGTGACTACCTCACTGAACGTGCTATCCATGACTTCCTCAGCATCGTGGATGCTCCAAAGTGAATCCATCCACAGTTCCAGAGCCGTCAAGCGGTCTAACAGGAGCTGCCGTTGGACACACTTCTTGTACATGAAGGAGCCTGGGACACCGGAAGGGTCCCTAAATTCCCACACTGGAATGAGGTTACTGTGAAAATCCCCGAGTCGCCACACTCAGGCGCCTGAGGGGGAATTTAGCACGGCCAATACACCTAACCAGCATGTCTTTTAGACTGTGAGAGGAAACTGGAGAACCCGGAGGAAACCCAGGCAGACGCAGGAAGAATGTGCAAACTCCATCAAGCCTATGTATCGAACCTAGGTCCCTGGCGCTGTGAGGCAACAGTACTAATCACTGTGCCACCATTATCATGTTAGAGTTTGCAGGGCAGAGAGATAGAGAGGGAAGGAGAGAGAAAGAGAGAGGTGCCCTCAAGGTGACTGTGATGTAACGGAGGTTCTTGTCCACCTCCTTGTGGAATGTGCCTTTGCAAAGGAGGTGTGGAGAGGGATGCGACGGTATTTGTCAAGATTCATCCCGAGCAGCTCCGTGACGCGGGATTCCGTGTTCTACCGGCTGTTCCCTGGGACGCACACCCGAGACAAACATCAACCGGGGCTGGAAGATCATCAGCTCAGTGAAAGATGCTCTTTGGTCTGCCTGAAACTTGTGGGTCTAAAGAGCTGTCCTCAATTTAGTGTTGCAGACTGGAACATTCCAAGGTCCAGGACTAGGTGCTGAGGGATGAACTAAAGCCCGGGGCAGCTGCCGCAGAGACGCAATGGAGAAAGGTCACAGTTGGAGGCCTTTCAGACATAATAAACTGGGGGCTGTGAAATTTGTAGACCACCTCAGGCTGTACGTTGAACATGGAATGTATATTGTGAATATCTGGAGTATGGAAATTGTATCGAGGCTCCTCAGAGTGGAACATGCTTCATGCAGACAAGTTGAACTTTATTGCATCCTCTGCAATTTTTTAATTGAAATGTTTTGCCGTCGGGTTGTGTGTCTGACATGCAATGTGTATTGTAAATATTAAGAATATTACAATTGTATGGAAGACTGGCTGGAGACAAGTCAAATCTCATAGAAATCATAGAAACCCTACAGCACAGAAAGAGGCCATTCGGCCCATCGAGTCTGCACCGACCACAATCCCACCCAAGCCCTACCCCCATATCCCTACATATTTACCCACTAATCCCTCTAACGTACACTTCTCAGGACACTAAGGGCAAATTTAGCATGGCCAATCAACCTAACCCGCACATCTTTGGACTGTGGGAGGAAACCGGAGCACCCGGAGGAAACCCACGCAGACACAGGGAGAACATTTCTACAAGGCACAGTATCGTCACATTACCCATTGAGATACAGAATGTCCTCAAGCACAAAGCATGGTGAGGTTAGATATTTTAGAGGTGACCGGAATAACATTTGATGGAAAATATTTATGCAGCAGTAAGTTAATGCTATTCCAAACACATTTCAAGATGCTGAACTGTGTTCTATGCTTGGAAATATTTTCCTGACTGGATAATATTTGGCTGGCGTTCCGTATGCTTGTTGTTGTAGCAAAGTCGGCTTGATGCTATGTTCTGGAGACTGTTCAAAGCTGTAACTGTGGAGCTAATCCCAGACTCATTACAGAGCAGCATCTCCCATTCAAACCCTTTGTTCTGCAGTGGGATACAACTGATCCCGTATCCGCCCCACTGAGAACTTGTGCTGCATTCTACATTTCAAACATTCATTCAGCATTAAGATTGGGCGACAGGCGAGTGCCATCACTAAAGAAAGGTCTAGAAACTTGGCCACGCAGTGTCTGTGTCTCAGGCACTGCACAGGACCAGGGGACCATCCAGACCCACATCTCCAGCCAGGAATGTAACACCCAGTCTATTGGGATTTTTAATTAAGGATTAGACCTCTCACATCAAAGGGTTCAGACATCAATGGAATTGAGGGTAAGAGTGACATTGAGGGAGTAAGAGCACGAGGGGAAATGAGGGTAGTGAGAGTGAGGGGAGAGCGAGTGAGGGGAGTGAGAGTGAGGGGAGTGAGAGTGAGGGAGTGAGGGCACGAGGGAGAATGAGAGAGTGAGAGGAAGGAGGGAGAGGAAGTGAGAATTAGGGGAGTGAAGGAGTGAGAGTGAGAGGCAGGGAAGTGAGAGTGAAAGTGAGGGTAGTGAGAGTGAGGGGAGTGAGGGAGTGAGAGTGAGGGTAGTGAGAGTGAGGGGAGGGGGAGTGAGGGTGGGGGGAGTGAGGACACTGTGGGACTCAGACGGATAGCACAAGCAGCCAGAGCTCACAGGGTTTGAATTGACATTTCCAACACAAGGGTTCATTGTCTGCACTCTGTCTCCAGCCAGGCAGCCTCCAGCGGACTTCCCTCAGCCGGGTCGCTGCTAACGACCAGAGCAATTTCTCCCCCTGCCACTCTCCGGAGAGGATATCCCCTTTTATCAGGAGCCTCATACATGAGATTGGAAACTGTCAGCAGCCCCTTCCAGGGATCAGCACTCTGGCGGTGTTAAGCCAGGAGCAGGATTAGAGACCGTTCCCCCTTGCAGTCAGTCATTCCAAAATGACATTTCATGTCCCAAATAAAGTTCCATCCTTTATTTAATGCGAGAAGACTCTACAGTAAATTCAACAAACACTGAGATACAACTTGGCGACAAAGAGGCATCAGTGTGTCATTGAGGGAAGAAATTGATCGGATGTGAAATTGACGCAGGACAAGGGGGCAATGCTCAGATCCCCAGTTTTCCTGCATTCTCCCTCTGCAGGTCAGACGGGTTACCTGGTGAAATTTTGAACTATTTTTGTTTTAATTCCTTGTTTGAACTCATAAGGTTTAAACTGGGGGGGTCGGAGGGGATCAAGGGCGTAGCTGGAGCTCCTGATTTAAATGGGAGAGGGCGGGTTGGGTTTGGGAAAACCAAAGTCACAACAATTAAGGAGTCAAACGACGGGAATGTGGGAGGAATTTCATCAACAGCTCGCGTGGGGAAAAGATGCCACTTACTGCTCTGCGGCTCGGTCCCTGCCTCTCCCAGTGCTGACTCCAGAGGTAAGGTCTGACCCTGTGATTCCGTGTAGCTTCACCAGGGAATGAGACCACCACCAATGGTGACTGACTCTTGGGTGCCCAGTCTCTCAGCGCTGTCACTTGGTGAGTGAGGCACTGACAATTCAACTCAAAGCCCCACTGCCAATATGTACAGTGCTGGCCAGAGAATGTTCCAGAAGCGTGCTCAGTTTATCAGAAAATGATCTGCAGCTTTCTCCAAAATAAAATCAGCAACAAATATATCAAAGAGGGAAACATTTTGTTTTATTTCTTAGTGTCACCAGTAGGTTTACCGTAACACTGCAATGAAGTTACTGTGATTTTGATTTTTAAATTTTGATTTATTGTCACGTATTAGTATAGTGAAAAGTATTGTCTCTTGCTATACAGACAAAGCATACCATTCATAGAGAAGGAAAGGAGAGGGTGCAGAATGTAGTTACAGTCATAGCTAGGGTGTAGAGAAAGATCAACTCGGTGCGAGATAGGTCCATTCAAAAATCTGATGGCAGCAGGGAAGAAGCTGTTTTTGAGTCAGTTGGTACGTGATCTCAGATTTTGTATCTTTTTCCCGATGGAAGAAGGTGGAAGAGAGAATGTCCGGGGTGCGTGGGGTCCTTAATTATGCTGGCTGCTTTGCTGAGGCAGTGGGAAGTGTAGACAGAGTCAATGGATAGGAGGCTGGTTTGAGTGATGGACTGGGCAACATTCGCTGGATGTAGCTTCTTGCAGTCTTGGGCAAAGCAGGAGCCATACCAAGCTGTGATACATCCAGAAAGAATGCTTTCTATGGCGCATCTGTAAAAGTTGGTGGAAGTCGTAGCTGACATGCCAAATTTCCTTCGTCTTCTGAGAAAGTAGAGGCATGGGTGGGATTTCTTAACTATAATGTCGGCATGGGGGGGACCAGGACAGGTTGTTGGTGATCTGGATACCTAAGAACTTGAAGCTTTTGACCATTTCTGCTTCATCCCTGTTGATGCAGACGGGCATGTTCTCCTCTATGTTTCCTTAAATCGATGACAATCTCCTTTGTTTTGTTGACATTGAGGGAGAGATTATTGTTGCCGCACCAGTTCACCAGATTCTCTATCTCATTCCTGTACTCCGTTTCGTCATTGTTTGAGCTCCGAGCCACTACGGTGGTGTCATCAGCAAACTTGAAAATTGAGTTGGTGGGGAATTCGGCCACACGGTCATAGGTGTATAAGGAGTATAGTAAGGGGCTGAGAACACAGCCTTGTGGGGCACCGGTGTTGAGAATGATTGTTGAGGTGGTGTTGTTGCCTGTCCTAACTGAAAATCCCCTAGTCGCCACACTCCAGCATCTGTTTGGGTACACTGAGAATTTAGCGTGGCCAATGCACTTAACCAGCATGTCTTTCAGACTGAGAGGGGAAACTGGAGCACCCGGAGGAAACCCACGCAGACACGGGGAGAACATGCAGACTCCACATAGACAGTGGCTCAAGCCGGGAATCGAGCCCAGGTCTTTGGTGCTGTGAGGTAGCAGTGCTAACCACTGTGCCACCCAGTGTATCTGCAGATGAAACACATTTTCACTTTCAAGCTTAATCTTACAGAAATTCAGTATAGGTGCGATTATGAGTTTGAAATCCAGCCCTGCAGTTACTTAGATTACCTTAGCTTTTTGGGAAAAAAACCACTTGTATGTCGACAGAAACATAAATTTTAGGAACAGTCCATTCAGCCCATCGAACCTGTCCTGCCATTCATGGCTGTTCCTTTCTCGCCCGTACCCCTTGACACCTTTAGAGTCTAGAAATATATTTCCTTCATGAATAGATTCAGTAGCTTGGCCTTCACTGCCTTCTGTGGTAAAGAATGCCACAGATTCACCACCCTCAGTGAAGAGGTTTCTCTTCATCTCGGTTCTAAATAGCCTCTACCCAGTATCCTGAGACTGTGACCCCCTGTTCTAGAACCCCCCTATCCTCACCCCCAGCCGGAGGAAACATCATCCCTGCATCCAATCTGTTCAACTCTTGTCAGAATTGTGTACATTCCAGTGAGATCCCCCCTAATTCTTCTAAATTCCAGTGAATACAGGCCGAGTTGACTCAATCTCGCCTTGTACAACATTCCTGCCATCCCAGGTGTAACATAGCGAAACAATCCAAGGCTCTGCTCTTTACAAAAACAAAATGCAAAAAAACACTAATACATACTTCAAACAACATTTCCCTTTTGTAAAACCATGTTGGTTTGTTCTAATACAATTCACTTTTCTCAGTGAATTATTAAGATTTCTTTAATAACAGATTCTAGCATTTTTTTCCAACAGTGTTGGGTTAACTGGTCTGTTGTTCACTGCTTTCTCACTCCCGTCCTTTCTTGAAAAGTGGTGTAACGCTATTTTGGAAAATCATAGCTAGCACATCCGCTATCTCTGCAGTTATCACTTTCAGAACTCTAGGGTGTAGACACACTGTAGTCCCTTAAATCTTTCTGATACCTCACCTCTGTTATTATAAATTTCCCTAAGTTCCTCACTCTTTTAGCCCTTAGGTTATCATCTTTTTCTGGTATGGAACATGTGTCTTCTACTGTGAAAATGGGACACAAAATATTGCTGTAGCCACTTCCACATTCCCCATAAGTTCTCCTGTCTCTGCTTCTAAGGGCCAATGTATACTTTAGCTACTCTCTTCCTTTTTATATACTTTGAAAAGCTCGTGTTTTTTTTATATTTCTGGCTAGTTTATTCACATCCTATTTTTTTTCCCTTTTTTAATTAACATTTTGATGTTTCTAAAACACTGCCAATCCTTAGACTGGTTAGTGTGTGTTCTTTATGGCAACATTGCAAGCCTCTTCTTTAAATCCAATACTATCCTTAACTTCATGAGTGAGCCAAGGCATGGGTCCATCTTATTGAGTTTTTGTTTTTAAATGGAATTGATTTTTGTTGACATTGTGAACTGTTCCTTTAAATATTTCTCACTGTTCATTTACCTCCATACCTTTTACCTATTTACCCAATTAATCATTGCCAATTCACCCCTTAAACTTAAATAAAACCAATTACCTAGGTATATGACCTTTGTTTACAATTGGAGTGTGCCACTTTTAATCTTAATGGCTGGAATTCTCCGGCCGTTCACGTCGGTCCTGCCGACAGCTCACCCCCGCCTGTGGGTTTCCCGCTGGCTTGAGGGTGATGTCAATGGGAGGCCAGAGAAACTCGCCCAACATGTAATTGAATGGTAATATGGTCACTATTTCCCAGTGGGTCTTTTATTCTGACATTACCAATTAACCCAGCTTCATTACCCAATACTAGATTTAATATAGCTTTATCCCATATCGGTTCCGCAACATACTGCTCTAAAAAAAATTCTACAAACTCATCCTCTAAACCACTCTTGCCAATTTTATTGCCCCAGTCTATATGAAGATTAAAACCCTCTACAATGATTACATTGCCTTTGTTAAGAGCTCCAATTATTTCTTGTCTCTTGTACTGCTGAATGGTAAAACTACTCTTAAAAGACCTGTAAGATACTCTTGCCATCGTTTTCTGATTCTTGCTATTTCTCATTTTCACCCCTACTGATTCTACTTCACGATCTTCTGAGGTGAGATCCTTTCTTACTGATGTCCTCATGTCATCCTTTACTATTAGGACTGTCCCTCCTACTTTGTCATTCTGAAATATTCCATTCTAAAATATTTATTTCCTAATCTTGGTCACCTTGTAACCATGTCTCTGTAATGATGATTAAATCCAAATCATTTACCTCTATTTGTGCCACTAATTAATCTATCTTATTGCAGATGCCTGTAGACAATAGACATTTTTAAATGTCTATTGTCTACAGTGACCTTATTTGTTGTTGTACCTTTTCTGTTAAACACTCTGTACCTTCCTGTCCCACTCTGATTGTCTCCACCCCACATCATTATACTGCTCAAATACCTTGACCTTTCTCTTTGGATTTCAAAGTCTCCCTTCACCTGAACCTCGCCCACGTCCTCACACGCCCCCGTTAATTTAAAGCCCTGTCCACCATCCTACTGAGAGGCGTTAGTAATTCCTTAATGACATTGTGCCTCTAATTACTTTCAGGACATCGCCATCATTTCAGGGGGAATTTAAAATAAACCAAACATCCTTGAGCTACATATTATAAAGGAAAAATACTGCGGATATTGGAATCTGATACAGAAACAGAAAACGCGGGAAAATTTCAGCAGGTCTGATAGCATCTGTGGAAAGAGAGTTGAGTCTATTCTCTCTCCACAGATGCTGTCAGACCTGCTGAGATTTTCCAGCATTTTCTGTTTTTCTGCTTGAGTTATGTAATTTTCGACAGCCTGTTTCAAATGTGTTTTTTTTAAGCTATAAAAATTGTAAGTGAGTGAAATTTAATATGTGGCATCAACAATGGTATAAAACATATTAGGCAATGGTGACCCATTTCTCTGTAATAGTTGATTGCTCCAGTGGCTTCATCACCGGGTCCTTCACGATGGTGCTCATGGTGCACTCCCTGCCTGTGTCAATCTGGGCAATCACAGTAAGAAGATTAACAACACCAGGTTAAAGTCCAACAGGTTTATTTGGTAGCAAAAGCCACTAGCTTTCGGAGCACTGCCCCTTCGTCAGATAAGTGGGAGTTAGTTTCACAAACAGGGCATATAAAGACACAAACTCAATTTACAAAATAATGGTTGGGATGCGAGTCTTTACAGGTAATCAAGTCTTAAAGGTACAGACAATGTGAGTGGAGAGAGCGTTAAGCACAGGTTAAAGAGATGTGTATTCTCTCCAGACATGACAGTTAGTGAGATTTTGCAAGCCCAGGCAAGTCGTGGGGGTTACAGATAGTGTGACATGAACCCAAGGTCCCGGTTGAGGCCGTCCTCATGTGGGCGGAACTTGGCTATCAGTCTCTGCTCAGCGACTCTGCGTTGTCGTGTGTCATGAAGGCCGCCTTGGAGAACGCTTACCCAAAGATCAGAGGCAGATCAATCTGGGTAATGGCAGTCCAGACAGTAGGGGCCAGGGACCTGTTTCTTTCCTGGTCCTCCATGACCATCTGCAACCCAGGCAGTGGTTGATACCATACGGTCATTGGCAAAACATGTCTTTTGGCTCTCACTTAATGGTCACTGTTAAAGCAGTTAAAAGAACCATCGGTGGAAATCACAGCATTAAAACAGATTTCATGCAACATTTAAATACTGTTTGCAACTCACAATGTTACTCTGATTAGCATAACAATCACAATTGTTAGTGTCACGTGTTTCTTGTGTATACCAGCTGTTTAAAAAAGTAGTTCATGGTGCTGGGAACATCTTTCGACTCGTTTCTTCGCTCTTTAAGCAGGAACTTTTAAAGAAAATGTCCCTCGCCACTGCACGAGAAGATAAGAATAGGAACTTGCTACTTGGAAGTCACAAGAATAATTAATATTTTCCAGCATAATAGCCATCACAGGAAAAAAATGTTTCTCAATAAAAATCCTCATTTTACACATTCAATCAGCACAAGGGCAGTCGTTAGAAATGACGAACGAAGATACAATCGAAGGATAATTCATTGTTTTTTCCTCCTTTTTGCACGAATGTGCAGGGGGAGGGGGAAGAAATGTCAGTGATTGTGGATGGAAGGTATACTGTGCTGAGTTGGGATGAGTTCAGTGCCCTAAACAAAACCTTGTGCAATGTTTCAGGCCGATTTATGCAATTGGCAGGTATTCATACTCAACCAAAAAATGGTGCACCGGATCCCACACTGGCCAGCAAGGCGTCACCGTTATTCCGGAATGCACCTTCATTTGTCAGTACAGTACGTGCTCAGCTGAATGTACTTGGATGGCTAAACCTACTCAAGGCAGCCAGGGTAGCTGTCAAATGACCAACTCCTAGATCTGGAATCCCCCTTCACCCATCATGGGACCTACAATGGTCCACTAACGTTTCAAAGAACAAAGAAAATTACAGCACAGGAACAGGCCCTCCGACCCTCCAAGCCTGCACCGACCATGCTGCCCGACTTAACTAAAACCCCCTACCCTTCCGGGGACCATATCCCTCTATTCCCATCCTATTCATGTATTTGTCAAGACGCCCCTTAAAAGTCACTACCGTATCCGCTTCCACTACCTCCCCCGGCAATGAGTTCCAGGCACCCACTACTCTCTGTGTAAATAATCTGCCTCGTACATCTCCTTTAAACCTTGCCCCTCACACCTTAAACCTATGCCCCCTAGTAATTGACTCTTCCACCCTGGGAAAAAGCTTCTGACTATCCACTCTGTCCATGCCTCTCATAATCTTGTAGACTTCTATCAGGTCTCCCCTCAACCTCCGTCACTCCAGTGAGAACAAACCAAGTTTCTCCAACCTCTGTTTCAGTTTAATTCACCTTCATTTTCAAATCCCTCCATAGCTCTGCGCCCCTCTGCCAACTCCTCCAGCCCTACCTATAACATTGAGTACTCTGCCCACTTGGGCATGTCTGTCATCCTTCACCCCACCAGGGAAGCTGTGCCTTCAGGTATCCAAGCCCTACAGCTCTGGAATCCCCTCTCCATCTCTTTCCTTAAAATCAACCTCTACGACCAAAGTTTTGCTCACCTGTTTTAATATCTCAGATGAAAGGTCATCAAGTTTGAAATGTCAAACTCTATTTCTCTCCCCTTGTAACCTGTTGACGACTTCCAACAGTTTTATTGTCCTCATGTCTTGCTGAACTTGACATTAACATTTGGCCCACCTTGGCATGTTTTGTTATGTTAAAGGTGCTTTATAAAGATGCACGTTGTAACTCCTGTGATTCTGTCAAAAGCAGCAACTCTGGACTGTAAGTACAATCATTAGCTATTTTGCTACAGGGCTGTAATAGCAAAAGGCAAGCCATGAACATTGTGAGGGACTAAAGTTAATTAATATACCAAACTATCAGAATTCGAGGATGAGACACAATTTGAAAAGCAGAATCTGTAAGTTTTGGTGGAAAGATTTATTTCTTCACTCCCAGGTGCAATCCAGTGCCATTATAAAAAGTTCCAGATGGTCACGCAAATTTCTGAGATTGTCCATAGGAGAGGTCAGCACCTGTGGAAAACATCTTTCACAAGAACAATGAAACATAATGCTTGAAGCGTGGTGTTATTGGATCCATTTGTTCCAGTTCAGCTCATACGGAAAGACTTTGCCCAGCCTCAAAACACAGTCTATGGTGGGGTCGTAGAAAACGGTAAAACTCTCAGACAGTTTGCCACCCTGCACCTCTGACGCGCTGGTGGCAGCGGAGAACAGGGACACGGGCTTGGCTCTGGTTAAGTAACGCTTTCGGATGCAACCGATGGATTCCAGAGCCTGCCAAATGAGAGGAGAGATTCAAAATGAGAAAGTCCCACCCGGTGTAAAAATTCAACTCGAACCTCCAGTCGGTAACGGGAAGTAGCAGCATTACAATATGAAATTGGAAACAGATGAAAACTGTAATCTCACAACATGCTACAGAAACCAGTGGAAATCCAAAACAGATCCTACAATATCCTGTCTGTGTGGAGTTTAGACATTCTCCCTGTTTCTGCGTGGGTCTCCTCCGGGTGCTCCGGTTTCCTCCCGCAGTCCGAAAGACGTGCGGGTTAGGTGGATTGGCCATGCTAGATTGCCCCTTGGTGTCAAGGGACTAGCTAGGGTAAATGCATGGGGTTAAGGGGATAGAGCCAGTGTGAGATTGTGGTCGATGCAGACTCGATGGGCCGAATGGCCTCCTTCTGCACTGTAGGGATTCTATGATTCTCTGTATCAGTGTTCTGGGCTAGGACCTTTGTTGGCTCCAATTAATCAAATAACTAACTCTGGAACAGATAAGGCACTCAAACAGAAATTGATATACCTTGAAGCAAACCATTTTCTGATTAGCACAAAGTGCATTAATTCTTGCTCATAACTTAAACTTACATAGTCTGGGGTAATCACGTATCAATTTTCAGCACAATTAGGCAGCTGTCATATATACATGGACTCTGTGCTTCTATTAGACCCCCATTTATAAAGTTCTTTTATAAAGTTTATTTATTAGTGTCGCAAGTAGGCTTACATTAACACTGCAATGAAGTTACTGTGAAAATCCCCTAGTCGCCACACTCCAGCGCCTGTTTGGGTACACTGAGGGAGAATTTAGCACGGCCAATGCACCTAACCAGCACATCTTTCGGACTGTGGGAGGAAACCCATGCAGACACGGGGAGAACGTGCGGACTCTGCACAGACAATGACCCAAGCTGGGAATGAAACCCGGGCCCCAGTGGGATAGTGAGTGAACTGTAAACGTTAGTGCTGACCACTGTGCCTTGCAGAACTTTAAAAGGAAGTGTAAAATGGCGAGGAGCACAAAGCAGCAAAGAAATGATGATGATATGCAATCTAGTCAGAGATTGTCATTTCACCAACTGCTGACTTTGAAAAGGATAATCCGGAGGTAGAAACTTGAGAAGGAAAGTTCTCAGATTTTTCTTCTGCAGTCCTCTCTATAGCTGCTCGCTCAATACCACAGGACTGGCTCATGTCTGAAATGCTTCACTCAGGGATGACCACCATAAAAATAATTGGCATAAGGAGTTATGGGATAATAAATCTATTTTTACACAACCCTTGCCCTGCTGCAGTGCAGCTTTTAAGGTCAATTATAGATGGGTTTACCTCCATATACCAACTCGAGCAACTGATTTGATTCTGAACATTAAATAAACTGATACATTGAAGATTATTTCCTTGTCTAAATGCTTCTGATTTTAGTCCACCTTTCGGATTAATCCTGTTGATTCTGTCAGATGGACATAAAAATCACTAGACAATATTTCAATGACCCAGGCTGTCACCCTCAGTACCCTGGCCAATGTTTGTCTCTCATCCAACATCACAGAAACAGATTGGCCAGATCTCCCAATGTCTGGATGGTCAGTGTAGTTGCAAGCCCCTTCAAATAGAATCCCTACATGCAGGAGGAGGCTACTTGGCCCATCAAGCCTACACTGGCTACAATCCCACCCAGGCCCTATCCTCGTAACCCCATGTATTTACCCTGCCAATCCCTGACACTAGGGTCAATTTAGCATTGCCAAACAACCTAACCCGCACATCTTGCGAGTGTGGGAGGAAACCGGAGGAAACCCATCTAGGCGCGGGGAGAACGTGCAAACTCCACACGCACAGTCACCCAAGGCCGGAATTGAACCCAGGTCTCTGGCGCTGTGAGGCAGCAGTGCTAACCACTGTACCGCCCTCAAGGGGCGAGGGCTCAGAGGGTCACGTGACTTGATTGGCCAATCGGGCTGGAGTATGTGGATTCCAGGGCAGATTCAGTCCAGGAGCTGCAGTGGAAGGGAGCATATACTCGCACTCTGTATAGTTTGTCGCTCCTCAACTGGTGGTCGCCATATCCTCAAGGATACTACAGTCAGAAACTGGGCCTACCCCAGAAGACATGCTACGGGACCTCTGGGAAGTCCCAACGCACTGACTCCATGGGAATTGCCCAAGAAGTGTGAACTCCTGATGGGTAATTCCTCTGCTTCTCCTTGAAAAAGTCTTCAACTCTGAGTTACGGTCAGAGACTTTGGTCAATTCCAACTTACTTATCTGGACAGTTACCCAGGGAACGTTTGACAGAAAAATACCCAGTTTAACTCCTGGGTAACTATACAACTGACCCCCTGCCACCCCCCCCCCCCCCTCCGCAACACCCTCACAGTAACCCCCGATTGAATCCCCTCTCTGACCTGACATGATCCCACCACCCAACTCAACATCCCCCCAACCCGACCTGTCTAGTCCCCACCACTGGACTAACCTCCCCCCCACACCCCCGTGACCCAACCTATTACTCACCAGCAGATTCCTCCTGACCTGACTCAAATACGACCACCCGACTCCTTCCTAACCCTGGCTACCCCATGACCCACCTTACCCACTCATCTGGCCACCCTACCCCCTTGTCCAACCCACTCTATCCTTTACCCACTGACCATACCACCGTACCCTCTTACCTTACTCTCCTCATCCCCTTACCCAACCCACACTATCCTTTACCCACGCTACCCTCTCCACCCTATCCCTTTACTCACTTACTGTACTCCCTTAACTTCACTCTGCAGCTTTTCAAAGAAGCTTTGGGATATTTAAACTCCTAATACAGCTGCCAGTGCTGTAAAAATAGGGTGTTTATAGAGGATTCTCTCCGCTGCTCCCTCTGAGGATTCTTGCATTTGCGTTAGTTCTACCTCCTTGTGCAATCCACTCTATCCCTTTACCCACTTACCATACCACCCTACCCCCTTATCCTACTCATCCTGTCCCCTTACCCAACCTACACTATCCTTTACCCACTTACCCATGCTACCCTCCCCACCCTATCCCTTTGCTCACTTACCGTACCCCTTTAACTTCACTCCGTAGCTTTTCAAAGCTTTGCGACATACAATCTTTTCACTTAAAGAATACAGCAGCCAGTGCTGTAAAGAAAAAAGGGGTGTACACGGAGGATTCTCTCCCATGCTCCCGCTGAGGATTCCTGCATTGATGCAGTTCTGCAGGATTCTGCATTGAAAGATTGCCCTATGCGATGAGACTGTGCTATTGATATATTTAAGTTTCTGTAGTGTGTTTAAAAAGTTGTGTTTTTTTTCCTCAAAGCAGTTGGCATGTCTGAAGGGAATACAGCAAATGCTGGAAAGCAGGATAATTACTCATGTTAAATCTGTAGTATTTACTTAGAATGAAGCTAATTGCTTGTTGTTTATAACTAGAGGGGACCCCTGGGGTTGTTTTTGATTAAAGTAATGGCAGGGTCATTTGGTCAAGTGTGAGGAGAGAGGTTTATCGCAAAAATGTTTTTTTTTTCTGTGTTCAGTTGCCGAGGGGGCTGTTAAATGTAGAAGCCAACAAGCAGCTCTCTCTCTTCTCTCTCTCTCTCTCTGAAAAGCCTCTCCCTGCAAAGTCTCTCTGGTACCTTCCCGGCTGTTACCCAAGTCAGAGCAAGTATATCTGTGATTGCTAACTATATTTAAAGTGTGTTCAAAGTCTAAAAGAGAAATATTGCTTAATTAGAACTGAAATAGTGATAAGTTAGAAATTATAATTGTTTCCTTTCATTTTAAGTGTTGTTCAGCTGGTAAAGGTTAATATAATTAGTTTTGTTTGAGCTATATGTAAATTGTTTTATGAATAAAAGCTTGTTATGATAAAATAATCCTGATTCGTCAGTCAAATCACACGCAGAGTGAAGAATCCTATCCTCACATTTATGCCAAAAATAAAAAAAATTGTTGGGGTCTAATCTGACTTCACAATATACCTTGGGGGTTCGGGTCAGGCACCCTAAGACCTGACAAATCACAGGAAGCCAAGTGTGAATTTCCTGTGACTGATCCTGGTTGGAAATGGCATTTCCGACCTCGAACAGAAGGTGCAGGCCATTACCCTGTCAATAGCACATTGCTGTTCATGGCAGCTTGCTGTGCGTAAGCCTTACTTCAAAAATGTTGAGTTGGCTCTCCAGCACTTTTGGATGCAGCGGTTTCAAGAGGTGCTACATAAATGCAAGTCTTCCTTGCTTTTTTCTTTGCTACTGATACAACCGACGTGGACCACCCCACAGGAAGGATGACCTTTCAACATTCTATTCATGAAAGCATTAGCTCGTTTGGCCACAAGTTGCAGAAGAGTGGAACCTGAGAAACACAACTGCTAAACTGAAGCGATAAGTTTAAGTTTTTAAAAAATTTATTTCTTAGTGTTACACGTAGGCTTACATTAACATTGCAACGGAGTTACTGTAAAAATCCCCTAGACGCCACACTCCAGCACCCATGTGAGTACACTGAGGGAGAATCTAGCATGGCCAATGCACCTAACCAGCATCTCATTCGGAAACTGGAGCACCCAGAGGAAACCCACACAGACACGGGGAGAACGTGCAGATTCCACACAGACAGTGAACCAAGACAGGAATCAAACCCAGGTCCCTGGAGCAGTGAGGCAGCAGTGCTAACCACTGTGCTGCCATATAAAGCATATGAATGTAATAATTACAAGCGCTGCGGAACCTCCATCATCTGTTGTTATCTAAAGACCCACATGGCTCATAATGGAAATTGGAAGATAATAAAAAGCCCGTACCTTGTATGGCAATAAAAATAAATCTAATACGAGTGTCTAACTTCATTTCATTTGTCATGGGGTGTAAAGCTAATTTAGGATTGGCAGGAGATCAGCAAACCTGGCAACGAAGCCATGGTTCCTGCAAAAGGTCTATCAAATAAATCAGGGTGGTGTTTCCACTGCAATTCAAACTATAGTACCCGTGTACCCAAAATAACTTACCTGCAATATTTCCTGGATAATGACAGGCTGTAGCACAGCACGGTAATAAGTTAATAACTTCTGTTCTGTGATCCCCGGTTTTGTCATAATGTGGTACAGCATGGCTTCTACCATTCCTTTACATACTGGTTTGTTCAGACTCCCATCAACAATCCTCCAGGGATGGCAGACAAAACTAATTTGCTCGCATTCACTAAGATTCAATGGGAAAAGAAGTTACTCAATTAAAATAAGGGAATGTAACATGCACAGTAGTTTCTGCAAAGATTATTAGTGCAATATGAATGATCAGCTGGTGGCGCAGTGGTCGTGTCACGGGACAAGTAATTCAGACAGCAAGATCTGGGGACCCGGGTTCAAATCCCACCATGGCACCTGGTGAAATTTGGTTCACATTTATGGAAGGAAATCTGCCAACCTTACTTGGTCTGGCCTACATGTTGACCATGATGTGGAGATGCCGGCGTTGGACTGGGGTAAACACAGTAAGAAGTTTAACAACACCAGGTTAAAGTCCAACAGGTTTATTTGGTAGCAAATGCCACTAGCTTTCGGAGCGCTGCCCCTTCGTCAGGTGGAGTGGAAATGTGCTCACAAACAGGGCATACAGAGACACAAACTCAATTTACAGAATAATTATTTGTGAGCATTTCTCCACCTGACGAAGGAGCAGCGCTCCGAAAGCTAGTGGCATTTGCTACCAAATAAACCTGTTGGACTTTAACCTGGTGTTGTTAAACTTCTTACTACATGTTGACTCCAGATCCACAGCAATGTGGTTGACTCTTAAACGCCCTCTGAAATGGATGGGCAATAAGATCAAAAACAAAACTTGTTTTGCCTTACAAGGTTATGGAAAATGACACTTTTATAGTTGACGCCACATTACTGAGAAAGTAGAAGAACAAATAGGAACAGAGTAGGCCGTTCGGTCCTTTGAGCCTGCTCCGCCAATCAACGGCATCATAGATGATCAGTGCTTCACAATGAAGGCAAAGGGTGAAAATGCCTCCATTTCTCAGCACTGATACAGGACAAATCAACGACAATGTCCCAGACATTTTGACCACACAATCAACTTAGCTGGTGAAATTCTGGAGCGAATGACTGAGCCCACTTTACAAGTGCATTTCAAAGCCCAACATGCCACCTTCGCCATCCATCAGTCTGACATCTGTTGGCAAGGGAAGTTTTATTCTCTATCGGTAAGTTATCGGTTTGCTTGGGTTTCTTTGGCAGAGATTGGAGAATCCCAGGGTGGTTCCACCTCCTGGGAGAGTGGAAGTGGTTGGCGGGATGTCACCCGAGGACTGGCTTGAGATTCTGAGTAAGACGCCTCACAACACCAGGTTAAAGTCCAACAGGTTTATTTGGTAGCACAAGCCACTAGCTTTCGGAGCGCTCGCTGCTCTTGGCCTCCTTGGCCTTGGAGGGAGTGCAGAGAAGGTTCACCAGGTTGATACTGGAGATGAGGGGTGTTGATCATGAGGAAAGACTGAGCAGATTGGGTTTGTACTCGTTGGAATTTAGAAGGCTGAGGGGGGATCTTATAGAGACCTATAAGATAATGAAGGGGCTGGATAGGGTAGAGGTGGAGAGATTCTTTCCACTTAGAAAGGAAGCGAGAACTAAAGGGCACAGCCTCAAAATAAAGGGGGGTCAGTTTAGGATAGACTTGAGGAGGAACCTCTTCTCTCAGAGGGTGGTGAATCTCTGGAATTCTCTGCCCACTGAAGTGGTAGAGGTTACCTCGTTGAATATGTTTAAATCACGGATAGATGGATTCCTGATCGGTAAGGGAATTAGGGGTTATAGGGATCAGGCGGGTAAGTGGAACTGATCCACTTCAGATCAGCCATGATCTTATTGAATGGCGGGGCAGGCTCGAGGGGCTAGATGGCCTACTCCTGCTCCTATGTCTTATGTTCTTATGCTCCTTCATCAGGTGAGTGGGATTTCAGTTCACAAACAGGGCATATAAAGACACAAACTCAATTTACAAAATAATGGTTGGAATGCGAGTCTTTACAGGTAATCAAGTCTTAAAGGTACAGACAATGTGAGTGGAGAGAGCGTTAAGCAATGAGCTGAGCGCCATATCCTGTTCTTACGAGGGTTGTGTGGTGTCGTGGTCACTGTTCTCCTGAAGGCTGGGTAGTTTGCTGCGGACAATGGTCTGTTTGAGGCTGCGCGGTTGTTTGAAGGCAAGAAGTGGGGGTGTGGGGATGGCCTTGGCGAGATGACCTTGGTGAGAACATCTCGCCAAGGCCATCCCCACACCCCCACTTCTTGCCCTCAAACAACCGCGCAGCCTCAAACAGATCATTGTCCGCAGCAAACTACCCAGACTTCAGGAGAACAGTGACCACGACACCACACAACCCTACCACAGCAACCTCTGCAAGACATGCCAGATCATCGACACGGATGCCATCATCTCACGTGAGAACACCACCCACCAGGTACATGCAACTCAGCCAACGCTGTCTACCTGATATGCTGCAGGAAAGGATGTCCCGAGGCATGGTACATTGGGGAGACCATGCAGACGCTACGACAATGGATGAATGAACACCGCTCGACAATCACCAGGCAAGAGTGTTCTCTTTCTGTTGGGGAGCACTTCAGCGGTCACGGGCATTCGGCCTCTGATCTTCGGGTAAGCGTTCTCCAAGGCAGCCTTCCTGACACACGACAACGCAGAGTCGCTGAGCAGAGACTGATAGCCAAGTTCCGCACACATGAGGACGGCCTCAACCGGGATCTCGGGTTCATGTCACACTATCTGTAACCCCCACGACTTGCCTGGGCTTGCAAAATCTCACTAACTGTCCTGCCTGGAGACAATACACATCTCTTTAACCTGTGCTTAACCCTCTCTCCACTCACATTGTCTGTACCTTTAAGACTTGATTACCTGTAAAGACTTGCATTCCAACCATTATTTTGTAAATTGAGATTGTGTCTTTATATGCCCTGTTTGTGAACTGAAATTCCACTCACCTGATGAAGGAGCAGCAAGCGCTCCGAAAGCTAGTGGCTTTTACTACCAAATAAACCTGTTGGACTTTAACCTGGTGTTGTGAGACTTCTTACTGTGTTTATCCCAGTCCAACGCCGGCATCTCCACTTCATTGAGATTCTGAGGCATGGAAGCAAGACATGGAAGTCTTTGCTCAATGTGTTAGAAATTCCTTCAATCACTACATTTTCCAAAGCTGACAGCCAAAATTACTTTAGATCAGAACCCTGGCTAAACAGTGCCGACCTTGTGCCAATGATTTTAGGTCCCATCTAAATACAGCACAAGTCAGTTTCATTTTCCCCCACAAGTGCACAAATTCAGATTCCCGATCAAAAGCTCGCCCCCCCCACCCCTTTCAACTAACAGGGAAGCATTGTAATAAATGCTAAACACCTACCTTTCAGATGGGGCTTGCAATATACTTTCCACATTAACATTTTCCCCAACTGTGTCATCTCCTACGGAGAAAGATTAAAGACAACTTAAATTTGAATGCTATGTGCAAAGAGAAAAACCCAAATGCGATTTGACATGAAGAAATGCTAAATGCAATCTTGATTCTCTGCATTCCCCAATCTTCAGTCACTTGGGAGTACAGGACTTAAGCGTTGCTGCAAAAAAAAGAGACGGGCTGTTGAAGTTTTTTGCCTTGCACTTATCAGGACAGAATAGCAAGAATACCAAACCTCTCATACTACATAAGAGGGTCCTGATTAGTTGGCGAGTGGACTCCGATAGGTAGAGCTGTTGCGATGGGGATGCACCAGGGGACTGTTAACTGCCAAGCTTTGTTTAAATTAAAACTAGACAAGTTGATCCCGATTGGTCAAGGCATGGGGAATGAACCAGGAAATGGCTGTCCCACAAGCTTTTGTTTGGGTGAAACAGGCTCAATTCATGGATATGTTCTTTCTCGATGCAGTGTGAGCCACACTGTGAACCCGACTGATAGTTGGGTACAGTCAATGCTTTGCCAGTTGCGAACAGCTGAAGGGTCACATTATTTGATATGATCCGCCAGTCATTGGGACAAATTCCCAACATAATTGGCATCACACTGGCACTGAAATTCACATACCATATTACTCATTTGTGCGGTAGGCAGAATGCCATTTTGGCTTGATGGCAGCATCCTGTTAGCGGAGAATGCCACTCCTGCTGCTACTGCATAGTGGCAGCGAGGAACAGCTAGCTTCACCTGTTGCTTAAATTGTTGAGACACTTTACCCTTCCAGGCTAATCAGAGATAGGCTGGTATAGGGATGAGATGTTTTCTATATTTGAGTCTGCAGTTGCATGTGAGAATCTTGGGTTCCATCCTGCGCCTCAAATGGAGCAGTCAAACGAGCTCCCTTTTCTCAACGTGCTACTTGAGAAATCTGCCAGGTCTCCACTTCTGTCTCCCGCAAGCCCACCTTCACTGGTCACTATACATGCTGGGATTCCTACAGCTCCACGCACTCCAGGATTGGCCTTCTCGGCAACCTCACAAATAGGGCCCCATCCAGTTGCTCACCATGAAAACCTGATGCCACTATCCTGAGGGATGTTGGCTAACCCAATCAGCTACAGCTCACTGTATATCATGCAAACTGATGAATGAGTCTAAAGCTGCCACTTCCAGTCCTGAAATGTGCCCAGTCCACCTCAGATTACCTTGGATGGGTAAAACCTGAGCACGGATGAAGCTCGCTGCGTCAACACGAGTGGTATTCTCGACTACAAAAGGCTACCATCAAGTCAAAAAGACACTGGGCCAACCACACAAATGAGTATGTGGTATATGAATTTCAGTGCCAGAGTGATGCCAGGTACGTAGGTTGTGCGTCCCAATGGCTGATGAATCGTATCAGACATGTCCCTTCGGCTGTTCGCAACAGGTGAAGTACTGATGAACCCAACTAGCCCGTGTTTGCAAAACTTCGACAATAGGGTGAAATTTTCCACCGGTGGAATTTTCCTCTCCTGTCGAAGTCAATGGACGTTTGAATGGCTCGCCAGATTTTCCAGCCCCATCCCCACTGCGTCCAACATTAGATGTGGCTCTGCAATTGGACAACACTTCATAGAATCTCTACAGTGCAGAATTAGGCCATTCGGCCCATCGCGTCTGCACCGACAACAATCCCATCCAGGCCCTATTCCCACATATTTACCCTGCTAACCCCTCTAACCTACACGCCCCGGGACACTAAGGGGCAATTTACCATGGCCAATCCACCTAACCTGCACATCTTTGGACTGTGGTAGGAAACTGGAGCACCTGGAGGAAACCCACGCAGACACGGGGAGAACGTGCAAACTCCACACAGACAGTGGCCCAAGCTGGGGATCGAACCCGGGTCCCTGGCGCTGTAAAGCAACAGTACTAACCACTGTGCCACATGCTAAACGTTTCCGACTGTGCTAATTACATTGACAACCAAATTAAGTTTGTTAGGTTCACAATGTAGATCATTTGTGTTTTATAGACAGTGTATATTTTCACACACAGGGCCCTGTCCTTTGCAAAGAGAATGAATATGTTAATGCATGCTGCATTTCAATTAAACAAAGGATTTGGGGTGGAGGGCGGGTTCATTGCCCAGTTAACTGGCACATTGACACCTTTCTTACCCCAAATCCCTTGACGCCTTTGAAGTCTAAAAATCTATCCCCTTCTTAAATATATTCAGTGACCTCCACAGCCTTCTGTGGTAGAGAGTTTCACAGACTCACAACCCTCTGTGTAAAAAGGTTCCTCCTGATCTCAGTCCTAAAGGGTCTGCCTCATATCCTGAGACCGTGACCCATTGTTCTAGAACCACAACCAGCAGGAATAACATGCCTGCGTCCAGTCTGTCCCGTCAGAACTTTATACGTTCCAGTGAGATCCCCTCTCATTCTTCTAAATTCCAGTGAATACAGGCCCAGTTGACCCAATATCTCCTCATACGACAATCCTGCCATTCCAGGAATCAGTCTGGTGACCATTCGCTGGACCCCCTCTATGGCAAGTTTACTCTTTCTCAGACAAGGAGACCAAAACTGCACACAATACTCCATGTCGGTCTCACTAAAGCCCTGCACAGCTGCAATAAGACATCCTTGCTCCTGTACTCAAGTCCTCTTGCAATGAAGTCCAACATACCATTTGCCTTCCTAACCGCTTTCTGTACCTGCATACTAGCTTTATAGTAACTGGTGTACAAGGACACCGAGTTCCCTTTGAACATCAACATTTCCCAATCTATCACCATTTAAATAATACTCTTACATGGGACTTCATCAAAAGCTTTCTGAAAATCCAAACACACTGCATCACTGGTTCACCCTTATCTATTCTACTAATTACATCCTCAAAATACTCCAGGTTTGTCAAACGTTTGCCATTCATAAATCCATGTTGAATTTGCCAAAGCCCATTGAAATTTTCTAAGTGTCCGAGCATTTTCCCTACCACTGATGTTAAGCTAACTGGTCTGTAATTTCCTCCTTCCTCATCCGGCAGTTGATTTTTCCATGTGCATTCACCATGGCAACACCTCTACCAATTAAGAGTTCACTTGCAATCCAGTCAGCACTTCTTCTCATGCAGTATAAATCGTTTCCTTTGAAATTTGGTATTCTTGCTGTTCTGTCCTGATAGGTGCAAGATAAAAAGATTCAACAGCATGTTCTTTCCAAACACAACCTTCATAAATTAAATCAGGGCTTGATCTTTCCTATCACCAAGAACTAACAAGGAAAAAAAAGGAAAAAATAATTGAACCATATGTAGTAACGCAGTAGCTTGGTACTTGAACAAGGAAGGGAAAACAAACAGAGATCAGTACATTGCCAACATGCAGAGCAAAAATGGCACCGAGCAAGACTCAGCATGGTGGCACAGTGGTTAGCACTGCTGCCTCACAGTGGCAGGGAGCCGAGTTCGATTCCCGGCTTGGGTGACTGTCTGTGTGGAGTTTGCACGTTCTTCCCGTGTCTGCATGGGTTTCCTCCAGATGCTCTGGTTTCCTTCCACAGGTTAGGTGGGTTGGCCATACTAAATGCACAGGTGACGTGATTAGGGTGGGGGGGGGGGGAGAATTGGGCCTAGGTAGGGTGTTCTTTTCGCGCTTGGGAGGGGGGGGTCAGTGCAGACTCAATGAGCCGAATGGCCTCTTCTGCACTGTAGGGATTCTATGAAGACAGTTACTAGAAGCCAATTTACGTAGCTCTGTGCAGCCAATTGTAGAGAAAATCTGGCCTTCAGTCTTTGGAATGTGAAAACTAACCAACTAAAATGAACCCAGCGTTGCATAAACTAGTGCAGCTTAAATAAGAGCAGCAGCAGAGTTTGTGATCTTTTTGATGTTATTTCCTCTGTAAATCCAGCCCCCGCAAAAAATGTGCCAAAGGATTTCAATGAAGGCGCAGTGGATTTCCTGAAAGGTACTATCACCCGTGTACATGATGGAGCCACAGCCAAGCACAACAACAGCAGAGCAATTAGATTTCTTTAAACTTGGGGGAAAACGTAGTTAAAGGTGGAGAAAAGAAAAGAGTAGGTCACGAATCTTTAGGCTCTGTTTTGCCATTCATTTCTAAGAATGAACCTTGGTGAAAGAGTCAGGCCAGGCGCCATGAGAAGCTGCAAGTTCACCAAGCTATGATCATCGGAGCTTAGGAACTGGCTCAGGCCATTCAGCCACTCGAGCCTGTTCTGCCATTCAATGTAATCATGGCTGATCAGACACATCAATGGCTTTTATACCCGCTATTCCCATAACCCTTCGGCAGCTCAAGTTCACTCCCAGCTCCCGTGGAGCAGTTGTAGTTGTTCGCTCTGTTTCGCTGAGGCTCAGATTGTAATGGGAGCTTGATGTGGGTTACACCTGCTCTCCTCCCACATTAAGTTTAAGTTTATTTATTTGTGTCACCAGTAGGCTTACATTAACACCGCAATGAGTCACCACACTCCGGCACCTGTTCGGGTACACTGAGGGAGAATGCAGCATGGCCAATACACCTAAACAGCCGGTCTTTCGGACTGTGGGAGGAAACCGGAGCACCCGGAGGAAACCCACGCAGACACGGGGGGGAACGTGCAAACTCCACACAGCCAGTCACCCAAGACTGGAATCGAACCCGGGTCCCTGGCCCTGAGAGGCAGCAGTGCTAACCACTGTGCTACCGTGCCTCCTCTGAAACATTAACTCTCTCCACGCAGGCTGCCAGACCAGCTGTTTCTCCGGCACTTTCAATTGGTTAACTATTGCAACTCAGTTTAGCAGTAGTGTTTTCTGTGCTGTTTTTGAGGAGGATCTAGAGGAAGAAGAATTTTCCTCAGTTTTATAGTGCTGCCTGCATTGCATACGATTTTTTTGTAACCTTTCAACCTTTTTATAATCAATGGAATATCCTCCAGTGATCATAACGTTAAAATACATGCTATTATCAGCGTGGACTGGCTTGGATCATCTCACAGAGCTATGGGTGGCACAGTGGTTAGCACTGCTGCATCACAGCACCAGGGACCCGGGTTCCACAGTTGAAAGATGTGCAGGTTAGGTTAATTGGCCATGCTAAATTGCGCATGCCAAATTGCCCCTTAGTGTCAGGGGGATTAGGAGGGTAAATATGTGGGGTTACAGGGGTAGGGCCCAGGTGGGATTGTTGTGGGTGCAGACTCGATGGACCAAATGGCCTCCTTCTGCACTATAGATTCTATGAGTCCAGTATGACTCTTCTTCAGAGCGTTACAAAAGCTGGATTAGTTTTAAGTAACAATTCGTTATGTTTCCCTGCACCGTGCGAAGTACAGGTTATGTGCTGTAAGCTTTATAGACATGGATTACCTTCTTCCTGAAGTTTGGGCTTGTCCTCACTCTTGTCGACTTGAAAAGGTTCGTCTTGCTGCAAATGTTCCGTGGGAGCCACCACACAATTATCTTCCTGAAGCAGAACCTGCCCGTCTGCAGGTGGAGTGGCTTCACTCCTCCGCTCGTTCACTGCAGGCGTGTGGTGGGAGAACATCAGACGTCCTTCTCCATCATCTTCCACGGACTGTTCCTCTGGCTGGCTGAACGGGGACGGGATACTCGGAGCTTTAACGTCACGCGAGGAGCCCAACCCCTCACGGCCTCCACCGTTATTTCCATCTTCATCCTGACTGCACTCGACATTCACCTTTCTTGATCCTATGTGCAGGTCCAGGGGTTCGATGGATTGATATCCTGTGTGATGGCAAGGCAAGCCAGCCTTTGTTTCATCCACTGTGCTACCTGGAGTCTCTCCCCTGACTGAGGAATGGCAGCTCAACTCAGAAGGCTCATCTCCTTGACGAGGAATTTTAGTAGGAAGTCCATGGTCAACAATTTCACTTCCAATTTCCTCAATGGTCCTTTTCCTACTTCCAGTCAGTGTCTGTATATTACTTAAGTGAACAGCGTCACTCTGTACAGTAATGGACTCCAATCCATGCTGCTTAATTTCTTTCTCTGTGCTCGGTTGAGGTTTTGTATTGTCCCGATTTCCGTCAATGCCCTCTGTACTTTCCTCAATGTCTTTTGCACTAGATTCTGTCCTATTTTTGGAGCCCACATCGGTAGGACTCTCAGGCCCAGTTTGCTTGATGCTTTTCCGTACGCGGAACGGATGAAGCAGCCACGGATAAGCGTGTGTTACAGCAACCAGCCGTGCCGCCGAGCCACCAACTTCTACCATCTGGTCCAGCGCGGTCAAATCCTGCAAGATGGGAGAAAATATTGAATGATTCTGGGGATGAAGTATGAGGAGAGATTAAACAGTTTGGGCTTGTACTCACTGGAGTTCAGAAGGATGAGGGGGGATCTGATCGAGGTATATTAAATTTTAACAAGGATTGATAAAGCAAATGTAGACCAAATGTTTCCTCTTATGGGGCAATCTAGAACAAGAGGTCACAGGTATAAATTGAGAGGTGGTCATTTAAAACTGAGATGAGGAGGAACTACTCGCAGAGTATGGTGGAACTCGCCGCCCCATAGCGCGGTGGAGTCTGAATCATTGAATGGTTTCAAGAGGGAGATAGATATATCTCTTAAAAAAAAAAGGGAAAGAGTGATATGGGGAACAGGTGGGGAGGTGGATTTGAGACCAGGGAGAGATCAGCCATGATCAGAGTGAATGGCGGAGCAGGCTCGAAGGGCTGAAGTTGCCTATTTCTGCTCCAAATTCCTATGTTCCTACGTCGTGCTGAATGAAACGTCTTTAAGCATAACTGAAAAATCATTTTCCTCGCAGACTTAAAATATCACCCTCTGACGAGGAATGAGTAGTAACTCGAGCCCATCATTTTAAATAGCAAGGAATACAATTAATTTCCAAAATGATTTGAGCTGACTGGTGTTTTCCATCTCTCCACCGTTGGTGACTGTGTCTTCATCTGAACAGATCCTAAGCTCTGCAATTCCCTCAATAAAGCTCTCTTTAAAAAAAAGACTTGTATTTACATCAGACTCTTTTCAAGGCTTTACTGCCAATGAAGTACTTTGAATTGCAGTGCCCTTTGTCGTGCGGGAAACACGGCAGCCATTTTGAGCACAGCAAAGTCCGACAAACATAAATGTGATAATGACCAGACAATTTGTTTCTTTGTGACGTTGATTGAGGGATGAACAATGATCGATACTCTCTGGAATTTAGAAGAATGAGGGGAGATCAAATTGAGGTATACAAGATGATAAAAGGTGTGGATAAAGTAGACGTGGAGCGGATGCTTCCTCTTGTGGGGCATTCTAGGACGAAAGGTCATAGTTTTAGGATAAGGGGCAGCAAATTTAAAACAGAGTTGAGGAGAAGCTACTTCTCCCAAAGGGCTGTGAATCTGTGGAATTCGCTGCCCCAAAGTGCGGTGGATGCTGGCACAGTGAGTAAATTTGAGGAGCTAGACAGATTTCTAATTGGTAATGGGTTGAAGGGTTATGGGGAGAAGGCAGGAAAATGGGGATGAGGAGCATATCAGCCATGATCGAATGGCGGAGCGGACTCGATGGGCCAAATGACCTAACTCTGCTCCTACTTCTTAGGAGCTTTTGGTCAGTTTACCAGGGAGAACGCCCCCTCTCTTTCTCAGAACAGCACGATGAGATTTTTTACATCCACGCAAGCAAGCATTTGGGTCCTCGGTTTATAATCTCATCAGGGAGGTCAGCAAGTCAGCACCTCTGACAAACGCTCCCTCGCTACAGCACTGGAATGTCAGCTTTGAATTTGTGCTCAGGTCTTGGAGTGGGACTTGAACTCAGAACCATGCGACTTAGAATGCTTGGGCCAAGTGCTGGCAAGTGGGATTCGGGGGACAGGTCAGGGCCTTTCATGTGTCAGTGTAGACTCGATGGGCTGAAGGGCCTCTTCTGCACTGTAGCATTCTGTGATTCTGTGAACTAAGCCATGGCCAACATTTTTTTTTATTAACGTGACAACTAGGCTTATATTAACACTGCAATGAAGTTACTGTGAAAATCCCCTTTAAGATACGCCTGGCGACTTCGCTCTTTAATCAAGCTTTTGCACACCTGTTCTAAAGGCTCCTTGGGGTCACAGTGCAGGAAGAGGCCATTTGGCCCATCAAGCCTGCACCGACAGCAATCCCACCCAGGTTCTATCCCCATAACCCTCATATTTACCCTCCTAGTCCCCCTGACACTAAGGGACAATTTAGCATGGCCAATCAACCTAACTCACACAACTTTGGAGTGTGGGAGGAAACCGGAGCACCCGGAGGAAACCCACGCAGACACAGGGAGAACGTGCAAACTCCACACAGACAGTGACCCGAGGCCGGAATCAAACCTGGGTCCCTAGCACTGAGAAGCAGCACTGCTAACCGCTGTGCCACCCACCGAATCAACTGTTGTTTTACAATGCTCCTGTAAAGGACTTGGGGAAATCCAACTACATTAAAAGGTGCTATACAAATTCAAGTTGTTATTTTAAGGAAGGGCCTAACTCTGCCCTAAGGTTACATTTTTGTAAATTGAAACGATATCATAAATAACTGGACAAGAATGTCTAAGATATCCTTGCTGTGCCTGTGCGTACATGGAACAATTGATGTCTATTTTAGCTTCTCCCACCCCAATGTGTGGTCACGAAAGCAGGATGATCAGTTACAGTCGTTAACCACTAGTCAGTCACCCCCTCCACAAACCCCTTTGTTATCGCTGACAAGTGGTAAACTTGCAGACTGAGCTACTTGGGCAGATGGAGCATTACATCATAACCTCGCGTGTTCTTTGGCAGTAAGAAGCAAAAAAAAACTGATTAAAAGAAAGGTCATTCTTAAGTAACAGTAAGTTAGCTCGAATGCTTAAAGCTAAAATAGTAACCATCTTGTTCGACATCAAGAAGATCTCACTACATCATTTTTAAAAAGGTCACTGAATAACCCATTTTTAAAAACCTGCCACAGAGCCGTAGTTTTATACCACTTACACTCGTCATTGTGCTAAAGTTGATCCAAATTTGACTGTAATGCACAGGGTCATCCACCATTTGGCTACGGGAAAACTGCATAGCTGTTTAGTAAGCATATAGTCGTCCCCTAATTGGAAGTTGGGGAGTCAGTTTAGCTCTGTTGGCCAGGCGGCCGGTTCACGACGCAAAACAACGCCAACAACATGGATTCAATTCCCACTCCGGCTGAGGTCATTCATGCCTTCTCAATCTTTTCTCTTGCCTGAGGTCAAGGCCAAAGAAAATTACAGCACAGGAACAGGCCCATCGGCCCTCCAAGCCTGCACCGACCATGCTGCCCGACTGAACTAAAACCCCCTGCTTTTCCGGGGACCATATCCCTCTATTCCCATTCAATTCATGTATTTGTCAAGAAAGAAACAAAGAAAATTGCAGCACAGGAACAGGCCCTTCGGCCCTCCAAGCCTGCACCGAAAAAGAGTGGAGAATGTGGGCATGGTACGGTGATCCTCAGGTTAAATCACCACTTTTAAGGAGGAGAGCAGCTTATGGTCATCTGGGATTATGGTGACCTTACCTTTAATTGGAATGGATCTCTCTGAGTCTCTCTGAGAGAGTATAGAGGGATATGGGCCAAACGCGGGCAATTGGGATTAGTTTAGGGGTTTAAAAAAAAAGGTGACATGGACAAGTTGGGCCGAAGGGCCTGTTTCCATGCTGTAAACCTCTGACTCTCAGACAAGGTGATAAGAGAAAGAAAATACCTTTGTGTTGGGAGATCCCTACTTGCACTAACTTTGAGCTACATTAGGGGTATCTGCGGCTGAGCTTGTGGAGCTGCTGAAGTGTGAAGACAGGTGATAAAATTGGGTTAACATAGAAACATAGAAACCCTACAGTGCAGGAGGAGGCCATTCGGCCCATCGAGTCTGCACCGACCACAACCCCACCCAGGCCCTACCCCCACATATTTACCCGCTAACTACACATCTCAGGGACAATTTTTAACCTGGCCAATCAACCTAACCCGCACATCTTTGGACTGTGGGAGGGAACCGGAGTACCCGGAGGAAACCCACGCAGACACGAGGAGAATGTGCAAACTCCACACAGACAGTGACCTGAGCCGGGAATCGAACCCAGGACCCTGGAGCTGTGAAGCAGCAGTGCTAACCACTGTGCTACCGTGCCGCAATAAGAGATTATAAAGGAGAAATGTGAAGACCAAAGTAAATAAACTAGTTGTCAAACAACTTCAGTACTCCACATTTCTCAACGACTCAATGGAACAGGCTGATTACAAGCGAATTCAAAAGTAGGCTGGAAATCTGAAATAAAAACAAAAATTGCTGGAAATGCGAGAAAGAATTATCCTCCCAACCCCAGCTAAAAATAATTTTCTGCCTGCCTGGCTGTGTTACCGTTGGCACTTAGCAGAAATCATTACAAAACACGGCACAGTGGTTAGCACTGCTACCTCTCGGCGCCAGGGACCCCGGTTCAATTCCAGCCTCGGGTGACTGTGTGGAATTTGCACATTCTCCCCGTGTCTGCGTGGGTTTCCTCCGGTTGCCTCCCACAGTCCAAAGATGTGCGGGTTAGGTGGATTGGCCATGCTAATCCATTAGAGAGTTGGCGCAGATGGGCCAAATGGCCTCCTTCTGTGCTGTAGAGATACCATGATTCTATAATTCAACGTCATGGTAGCATGACTGACTCTTAAATTGCTGGCACAAGCAACCAATCAGTTGAAACCACTACGGAAATGGCCCACTACCATCTTCTCAGGGAAACAAGGATGGACAATGCCAGCCTTGCCAGTAAAACCCACATGCCACAAATGCATTATTTTCCAAATGTCGGCTATTAGGAAGGCCTGTGTTTATTAACACTTTGGTAGAAGTGATAATATATTTAATTTCTGTCCTAAAGACAAGTTCATTATATTAAAAAAGATTTGCATTTATATAGCATCTTTCATGACCACTGGACCTTCAAATGCACTTTCCGGCCAATGAGGATCTGTTGTAGTGCAGGCACTACATATTGGAACAATATTGAAACGTGGTAACTAATTTGCGCACAGCAAACTCCCACAGTCACCAGATAGTCTCTCTTTGTGAAAGTGGATGAGGGAAAAGTGTTACTGTGCTTAGCCCAGTCCAACGCCGGCATCTCCACATCATGGAAAAGTGTTGGCCAGGGCACGGAAGATAATGTCCCTGCTGTCCTTCGCAATGCCATGGATACCACCTGTGTGTGTGGACGGGGACCTTGATTTAATGCCTCATCCAAAAGACAGCGCCTCTGAGAGAGCAGCACTCCCTCAACACTGCACCCGAGTGCCAGCCTTGATTGTTCTGCACAAGCCTCAAGAGTGGGACCTCAGTCACAGAGACAAGTGTCCTACCGACTTAGCCATGGGTGGCACGAAGAAAAGGCCATAAGTCATAAGGCCAAATTGCTCGACAGCAAACATGATTATTAATGTAAAAAGGAAGCAGTAATAGGTTTAAAAATACAGCTATTATCTGAACCTACATATTTACACTGGGCTTGTCAGTAGGCAAGCTTAAAAGTTATAAATACATAAACTAAGATTGATTTCAACTTAGAAATATTTAGTCGCCTATCAATTGGATAAACGCCCTAAAAAAGTTTATTAGTGTCACAAATAGACTTACGTTAACACTGCAATGAAGTTACTGTGAAAATCCCCTAGTCGCCACACTCCGGCGCCTGTTCGGGTACACCGAGGGAGAATTTAGCACGGCCAATGCACCCTAACCAGCGCATCTTTGCATGAATAATCTGTATTTGAGACAAACCTGCAGATACTGTTTTAAAGTCCTGGTTCTTCCATTCAGAGCTTCCTCGTACTGATCAAATTTCTTGCCGAGTTTCACTGCCTCCATCCCAAAGCTGGAGCATGCTTCAACTTCCCTGGCGATTTCCTGCACGGCTGCCAGGTCCTCAGGACTGTATTCGAACTCCTCCACAAGTTGCTTCTTAATGTTCTCTCCAATGTACACATCGGTGCTGGGCCTCAACACCTTTGTGAATGAACGAGGAAGAGCATCTGGCCCCGAGGCAGTTTGGAACAGAGTAGCTGAACCTGTTTGAGAAAGTCAGGGGGGGGGGGTGTTAGAAGTAGTTAGGATTTAATGGCACTCATCAAAACAATTATCGTAACCCATCAAAAAGAAGTAATTTTTGGGAATACAAGAAGGCATTAGATTCTGAAGGAAAAACAAGATGTGGGAGGAAAGTGGGTACAATCCACATTCAGCTCCCATTGGAATCTGAGCCTCACTGAACACAGCGAACAGCTACAACTGCTCCATGGGAGCTGGGAATGAGCTGCCGAAGGGTTATGGGAAAAGCAGGTGTAAAAGCCATTGATGTGCCTGATCAGCCATGATCACATTGAATGGCAAAACAAGCTCGAGTGGCTGAATGGCCTAAGCCAGTTCCTATGCCCCGGTGATCATAGCACTGTTAATGTAAGCCTACTAGTGACACTAATAAATAAATAATAATAGTTACCATTGGAGAATTCTCTGCCAAAGATACAGGATGTACCGTATGTCTTCCTGATCACTCCAATTGACAAACCAGCGGACTGAAAAGCTAACAATCCTCACCAAAAATACGAGGGGCAAAAAACCCCAGTGGACATAATTAGATTACTTTATTTGGTTTAGTGAATCCATTAAAGCAGTAAAACTTACAAGTCTTTGCAACTGTAATGCCAAAACATTGAATGTATTCAAGAGGCGGCTAGATATGGGGCGAATGGGATCAAAGATTATGGGGGGAAAAAGCAGGATTAGGCTGTTGAGTTGGACGATCATGATTGTGATGAATGATGGAACAGGCTCAAAGGGCCAAATGGCCTCCTCCTATCTGTGTTTCTATGTTATTAAATTTTGATCAGACATCTGAGCCCAATTATCTCTACAGCTGAAACAAAAGCAGAACATGCTGCAAAATCTCAGCACGTCTGACGGCATCTGTGGAGACTTGCTGAGATTTTCCAGCATTTTCTGCTTTTGTTTCTGATATCAGCCTCCACAGTATTTTGCTTGTCTCTGTAGCTGGGATGCTGCAAAGACAGGCCATCAGTTTGTGCAGGTAATCTCTGTAAAGCTTGGATTCATAGAATCTTACAGTGCAGAAGGAGGCCATTCGGCCCATCGGGTCTGCACCGACCACAATCCCACCCAGGCCTTATCCCCATAACCCCATGTATTTACCCTAACAAGTCCCCCGACACTAAGGGGCAATTTAGCATGGCCAATCAACCTAACCTGCATATCTTTAAACTGTGGGAGGAAACTGGAGCACCCGGAGGAAACACACACAGACACAGGGAGAACATGCAGGCTCTGCACAGACGGTGACCCAAGCCGGGAATTGAACCCAAGTCCCTGGCGCTGTGAGGCAGCAGTGCTAACCACTGAGCCATTGTGCCACCCCATATATGATAAATCTCAGAAAATGCAATATTTACAGCAATGCTATGACCAAAAGCATTCCCTTTACTCTGAACTTGGGCAGGGAGGCTTAGAATTTCATTTTAGGTGGAGGAGGGGTCACATGCACGGAGTGAAAAACTGAAGCCCAATGGCAGAACACAAATAGAAAGGAAAAAAATGCATAATCTAGAATGAGAGAAATATTTTAATTGACAGATCCAATGGCTACAATAACACAAAAATAATTAAAAACTCACCATCGTGAGTACTCAAACTTCCGTGAAATGGCGTCGAGCGGACTTTTAACCGCACTTGACACGAGTTGACGACGATGTTATCATTAGGATTGAGGTTACGTGTGCTAACGATGCCCGGTGCGTAATACCCCCTCATTAGCAAGTAATTGGTGTGTGAAGCCTGAGGAGCCTTCACTTCAAATTTGGGCTTGTTTCCAGTTTCTTCCAGATCGTCATCCTCATAGTCATCTATGCCTTCCTTCCCCAACCTAAAAATGCCAAAACCGAGTTAAATCAATCCACTTCTGACCACATTCAATTCCAGGCTCACATTATTGCACTTGAGCAGGTGCAAAATAATAAAACCTGAAGTACAGAACTACCCGATCATAAATCGGGCAGCACGGTGGCACAGTGGCTAGCACTGCTGCCTCACAGTGCCAGGGGCCCGAGTTCAATTCTGGCCTTGGGTCAGTGTGTGTGGAGTTTGCACGTTCTCCCCGTGTCTGCGTGGGTTTCCTCCAGGTGCTCTGGTTTCCTCCCACAGTCGAAAGATGTGTGGGTTAGGTTGATTGGCCATGCTAAATTGACCCTAGTGTCAGGTGGATTAGCAGGATAAATATGTGGGACTACGAAAATAAGGCCTGGGTGGGATTGTGGTCGGTGCAGACACGATGGGCCGAATGGCCTCCTTCTGCACTGTAGGGATTCTATGACAAACTCTAGGATTTACCCGTTTCTCACAACTTCCCTGCTCGGATCTGAATTTTGCAATACAGCAACAGAATAACAAAGCGCATGCACAATAAAAACAAAAAGCCGGAACAACTGTTACAATTCCATATTGATCCCTTACAACAGGGTAAATATGTGGGGTTATGGGAATAAGGCTTGGGTGAGATTGTTGTCGGTGCAGGTTCGATGGACCGAATGGCTTCCTTCTGCATTGTAGGGATTATAGGATCCTATGATCCTAACTATATTTTGCACATATTGCCTATATTAATATTTGTAGTTCATTGAATCATAGAATGCCTGCAGTGCAGAAAGAGGCCATTCGGTCCATCGAGTCTGCACCGACAACAATCCCACCCAGGCCCTATCCTCATCACCCCACATATTTACCCTGCTAATCCCCCAGACACTAAGGAGCAATTTGGCATGGCCAATCCACCCAACCTGCACATATTTGGACTGTGGGAGGAAACTGGAGCACCCGGAGGAAACCCACGCAGACACGGGAAGAACGTGCAGACTCCGCACAGACAGCGACCCGAGGCCGGAATTGAACCCGGGCCCCTGGCGCTGTGAGGCAGCAGTGCTAACCACTGTGCCACCATGACACCCACTGGGTTATTTTGTCAATATTTTGCTCACAATGATGCACAGACTTTATGACACCTGTAACTATGCACAAGGAAAGTAAACTGTTGAACTCCCTGGAGACTTCACAGAGTAGATACTGATTTCATAGTGCTCTTAATTCGACGCTGCTATCATCCAATAATTTGATTTTTTTTAGTTCATTCGTGGGATGTGGTCATCACTGGCTGGCCAGTATTTATTGCCCATCCTAGTTATCCGAGGGCAGTTAAGAGTCAACCACATTGCTGTGGCTCTGGAGTCAAATTTAGGTCAGACTAGGTAAAGATGGCAGATTTCCTTTTCTAAAGGACATTAGTGAACCAGATGGGTTTTTACGACAATCGACAATGGTTTCATCGTAGACTCTTAATTCCAGATATTTTTTATTGAATTCAAATTCCTCCATCTGCCGTGGCAGGTTTCGAATTTGGACCCCCAGTACGTTAGCTGAGTTTCTGCATTAACAGTCAAATGATAATACCACTAGGCCATCGCCTCCCCTAACAAGATACTAAATTCTCTTTCCTGTTTCAGAGGGAATTCACATTCATAATCCCTCACTCAGCTTAAAAAAGTATTTGAGCACGGATTAGAAGCGAGTCTGAACATAAAATAACAAGAGGACTTACAAAGGTTTACAGAATTAACACTGGGTGCAGTGGTGGATTGGGGTTGGGAGAGCGAGGAGGGCAGCATCTACAAGAACCAGATTCCCTTACCTTTTTATCACCTCATTATCTACAAGTGTGCTGTCCACAACCACAATCTGCTCAGGGATTGAGACATGGAAAGAGAGCAGACCAAGGATAAACAAGGATATTGTAGCCACGCAGTAACCGCCATTTCCATCCAAAGGGTAGGTGACCATTTCTGTATCAACAGGCGTCTCTTTATCCTGGAACGAGAAGGTGTTGGGGATGTCTGCCTTTCCTGCGTTCTTCAATTTCTGAACAAAATTATACGACTCGGAGCAGATATTGCTGGGGAACCGCCACATGAAATTCCTAGAACAAAAACCACCCAGATAACACATTATAAATGCTGAAGAGTTCTCTGAACTCAAAATGAAGGCATCAACCACACAGCGAGGGTTGCTTTACCACAATCACATTGATTCCTCTTTTGCAGAAGCTACTACGCTGCGCAACTTTGACCCAGTAAGAAGTCTCACAACACCAGGTTAAATCCAACAGGTTTATTTGGAATCACGAGCTTTCAGTGCGCTGCTCCCTCATCAGGTGAGAGGAGTGACTCCACTCACCTGATGAGGAAGCAGCGCTCCGAAAGCTCGTGATTCCAAATAAACCTGTTGGACTTTAACCTGATGTTGCGAGGGTTCTTACTGTAACCATCCTAGTTCAACACCGGCATCGCCACATCACAACTTTGACCCACACAGTGGTTCAATACTTGAAGCTGTAATCCCTTTGAGGTGTTGCAATTTGAAGTAAATATCTGAACGAACAGAATCCTATTGTACCTTCAAATCTTTAATTGGATATTGCTCCAAAAAAATTAAATGGGTGCTAAAAAAACATAGGTTCCTAATTCACTACAACTAAGTAACATATTAAATGCACTCAGTCAGTTGCTGCACAGTTTGCAAAATCCACAACTCACATTAAGGGCAGATTATAAAAATTAAAATTGCCAAATGGTTGGAGTTTGGCAGCTCCATGTTTAGAAGCTACACAGTAAAAAATTTAACAACACCAGGTTAAAGTCCAACAGGTTTATTTGGTAGCAAAAGCCACACAAGCTTTCGGAGCTCCAAGCCCCTTCTTCAGGTGAGTTACACTACATACCTGTAGTACGCCTGTGATAGTTGGTAAGACATTGGAGCGAAGGGCAAGGCACGGCTCTTCTTGGGACCCAAAGCTTTACTGACCCTGCGACGGTTTACCAAGCTTCGTTGTTGAAACTCGAGGAATACTTTCACCAGCACTTCATCCTTGTACTGTTTGTACAGGTGAAAAGTCTAGGGAAATAATAGGACACAAAATGAAGACTACACAATCTTCACTAAACGCATACAACATCCTGATTTAACACAAGTTTAAAAGGTTTAGAATCAAATCAATCTTAATATACAATAGCAAGGCACGTGGCTCTTTCTGCCAGTCCGGCTAACCCGTGGCATTGTAATCTATTGTTTGTTCCTTCTGAAAAGCATTTTACCAGTGGTACATCCTTCAGTCTTTTAAAAGCAAAATGCTACGGATGCTGGAAATCTGAAATAAAAACAGAAGTCTGGCGGCAACTGTGGAGAGAGAAACAGTGTTAATGCTTCTAGTCCATATGATCCTTCTACAGAACTGAAGAGAGGTAGGAATGTCAAGAATTATATATTTGGAGGAGGAGGGGCAAAATAGAAGGACAGGGATAGGTCAGAGCTAAGAAGAGATTGATAAAGGAGTCATGGACACAAGACAAAGGAGAGTATTAATGGTGCCATTAAGGACTGAAAAGTGCTAACAGCGGCATAAGGTAGGATAGCAGAATATGCTAATAGGAGCAAAACCGAATAAAGGACAGGTGACTATGTGGGGGAGGGATGGGGTTGAGTTATGCAGGCCAAGGGAACCGAAAAATCGAAAACAAAAAGGGACTGGGGGAGGGGGGGTTCAAGATGGAAGGGAAAGTTCGCAGTCTTCAGTTTTTTAAGTTAGTGGTGCCGAGCCAGCAAGGCAGCAGAGAGGAGAAAGAAACAGAACAGGATCCTTGCATATCAGCAAAACTTTTATCTTTCCAGTGAAAGGGCAATTTCTTTGTTCATTCGCAGGATGTGGGCATCTCTGGCAATGCCATTCTTAGCTGTCTCCAGGATTGGTGGCAGTGACTCGCCTCCTTGAATATAACTGAGGGTTTGCTGGTCCATTTTAGAGGACAGTTCAAAGTCAAACATATTGCTGTGGGTCTGGAGTCAGGGAAACCAGAACAGGTAAGGACAGCAGATTTCCTTCCTTAAATGGCATTGGTGTATCAGATGGATTTTTACGACAATGCAGCAGTTTCAGAGTCACATTACGGATACTAGCTTTTTATTCCAGATTAATTTAATTCATTAAAGTTAAATTCCCACGTTGTTGTGGTGGGATCTGTACTCATATCTCTAGAATAATCGTCCAGGCCACTGGATTACTAGTCCATTTTCATAATCACTGTGCTATTGCACCTGATAGTTGGCAGTAAGGACAGAAAAGGTACTATACTTCGGAGCACTGACACATCAGCCCAGTTACTGTACTATTAGGGCACATGACTTAACCTATGATTTATACAGCCAGTCACGATGACTAACTTTGGTTGTGTGAATCTAGGTAGTGGCTGCACTGGATACTATGTCAATCAGCAATACGACAAGGGAACGCAACCCAGTCCTTACAAGGACCTCACACTCGGACTGCCATTCCCAAGTTAACCCAGCAGTGCTGAGACTCGCTTCATGAGACTAAACACCGCAGAATCCGAGACTTGACTCTGCCACTCTGACGAAGGGTCATCCAAACTTGAAACGTTGCCTCTATTCGCTTTCCACAGATGCTGTCAGACCTGCTGAGATTTTCCAGCATTTTTCTGTTTTGCTAAGACTTGAATGGTCCAATGGCTAACCACCTTAGGCAGTTACATTTTTAACCAATGCGTTATTCATTATTCAGCACTGTTGCAGAGAGAGTGATAGACAGGCGGACAGAGTAACTTGGTAGTGAGGCCCGCCATATCTTACTGAGCTGTGACTCAGTTGGTAGCAGCCCCACCTGAGTCACAAGATTCCAGGTTCAAATCTCACCGCAGGACTCGAGCACAAAAATAAAGGCTGACACTTTGATACAGTACTGAGGGAGAGCTGCATTTTCAGATGAGATGTTAAACCAAGGCACAATCTGCCATCGCAGGTGGACGCAAAAGATCCCATTGTCCTTTTTTGAAGATTAGGGGAGTCAACTGTGGCGTCCTGGCTAATATTACCTTCCAGTCAAAATCAGACAAACAGATTTACCCTGGCCATGACCACATCTGCTGTTTGCGGGAAGTTCAGTGCACAATTTGGTTGCTGTGTTTCCTACATTACAACAGTGACTGATCTTCAAAAGTACATCATCGATTAGAACATAAGAACTAGGAGCAGGAGTAGGTCATATGGCCCCTTGAGCCTGCTCCGCCATTTAATAAGATCATGGCTGATCTTTTCATGGACTCACTTACCCGCCCGCTCACCATAACCCTTAATTCCTTTACTGTTCAAAAATGTATCTATAGAATCATAGAAACCCTACAGTACAGAAAGAGGCCATTCAGCCCATCGAGTCTGCACCGACCACAATCCCACCCAGGCCCTACTCCCATATCCCTACCCACTAATCCCTCTAACCTACGCATCTCAGGACACTAAGGGGCAATTTTAGCATGGCCAATCAACCTAACCCGCACATCTTTGGACTCTTTGCCTTATTGAATGAGGTAGGAAATGTAGGTAGGTAATGTAGGAAAAACATTCAATGAGGTAGCCCCAACTGCTTCACTGGGCAGGGAATTCCACAGATTCACAACCCTTTGTGTGAAGAAGTTCCTCCTTAATTCAGTCCTAAATCTGCTCCCCCTTATTTTGAGGCTATGCCCCCTAGTTCTGGTTTCACCCGCCAGTGGAAACAACTTCCCTGCTTCTATCTGATCTATTCCCTTCATAATTTTACATGTTTCTATGAGATCCCCCCTCATTCTTCCAATGAGTATAGCCGCAGTCTACTCAGCCTCTCCTCATAATCCAACCCTCTCAACTCCAGAATCAGCCTACTAAATTTCCTCTGCACCCTCTCCAGTGCCAGTATATCCTTTCTCAAGTAAGGAGACCAAAACTGCACACAGTACTCCAGGTGTGGCCTCACCAGCACCTTATACAGCTGCAACATAACCTCGCTGTTTTTAAACACCATCCCTCTAGCAATGAAGGACAAAATTCCATTTGCCTTCTTAATTACCTGCTGCACCTATTTTGAGGCAATCCCTTGTCACTTAATGTATCATATAAATGCAAATCTTTCTTTACTTAAAAGATGATTTAAACTACAGCCCATCAAAAGTCAGATTCCAAATTAAAGATGCAATACGTTTACTCAGAAAGTCACATGAATATGAGATGAGGTTCACCTCCTCAGTTACTAAAATACCTGAAATGACTGGCATGACTTCATCTGTGTGTCCGAGAGAGCCAACGTGCTCTGAATGAAATTCTGCAGGACCAAGTAATGAATATCATCGACGCTATAATAGAAGAAAAAGTAAGCTTCCTTCAAATCCATGATAGTTTGACACTCAGTTCATTGATGTCACAAAGCAACTGCATTTATACTTCAATTCACTCCCAATGTGGTCCATAGTCTCCACTGCTCCCAACGCAGTCTCCTCTCTCTATATTGGGGAGACTAAACGCAGACTGGGTCTGCTTTGCGGAACAGCTTCGCTCCGACCGCAAGTATGACCTGGAGCTATTTCAACTCAGCACCTTGTTCTCGTGACACATGTCCATCCTCAACCCTGCTGCAATGCTCCAGTGAAACCCAAAGCAAACTGGAAGAACATTATCTCATCTTTCAATTAGCTCTTCTGGACTCCATACTGAGCACAACTTTGGACTGTGAACTTTCCCCTTCATCTTGACACCCCCCCTGCTTTGCTCTTTGTTTTTTGGTTCCCTTGGCTTGCCCCATACAAGCCCACTCCTCCCTCACATGGTCACCTGTCCCTTGTTGTTCAGTTTTGCTTCCAATGAGCACTGACCTTTTTTCTCTTATTAACACATTCGGCTATCTTATTATGCCACTATTTGCATTCTTCAGGTCTTAATGGCATCATTAACACCCCCTTTGTCTTATGGCCATGACAACAAGGTCAATCTCTTTAGGTCCAACCTATCCCTAACCTTCCATTCTGCCCACCCCCTCTCTCCAACCATATAATTCGTGACATTTCTATCTCTCTTCAGTTCTGTGAAAGGGTCATAAGGAGTCAAAACATTAACTCTATTTCTCTCCCCACAGATGTTGTCAGAGCTGCTGAGTTTTTCCAGCACTTTCCCAGGGTGGAAGAGTCAATTACTAGGGGGCATGGGTTTAAGGTGCGAGGGGCAAGGTTTAAAGGACATGAACGAGACAAGTTTTTTTTTTTACACAGAGGGTGGTGGGTGCCTGGAACTCGCTGCAGGGGGAGGTAGTGGAAGCAGATGCGATAATGAGTTTTAAGGGGCGTCTGGACAAATACTTGAATAGGATGGGAATAGAGGAATATGATCCCCGGAAGGGTAAGGGGTTTTAGTTCAGTCGGGCAGCATGGTCAGTGGAGGCTTGGAGGGCCGAAGGGCCTGTTCCTGCGCTGTAATTTTCTTTGTTCATTTTGTTATTATTTCAGATTTCCAGCATCCGCATTATTTTGATTCCATTTGTACTATTTGGTTTGTCAACAGAAGGCTGCAGCCAATTCGCTACCACCAACGAGACTCCTTCTACATGGTTCAAGCTTCCCTATTCTTGCCAACTTAAACTTTCAAAAACAGTTGATCTGTTTTATTGTGTGAACCCTTGACAACATTGCCCCACTAGATTGTACAGAACAGCGCTTCCCCCTTACAGTCCCCGGGACTCCCTTATTACTCTAAGCGATAGATTGTGATTTGATACAGCTGGAAAATGGGAGAGAATTAATTGACAATGTGGGGCAGCTGTAAAATAAACTGCCAACCCAAAGTGAAAATTTACCCCTAACATGTGTTTTAGCTGGAGGAGGGTAGGGACTTCTGACTAAAAAGTACCTCCCCAGATTGTATTCTTCCTCTGTAATGATTTGTAGCATTTCAGATGTTCATTACTTCTGTACACGACCTACAAAGAACAATACAGCACAGGAACAGGCCCTTCGGCCCTCCAAGACCTGAACCTGTATTAGACAATAAACCACCAGAAACAGAAATTGCCTTTTATACATATACAGGAAACTTTTGTTTCTCATGGTGAAATTCAGTGGAGAACACGCACTTCAGCATCTAGACCTGATCTTTGAAAATATGTATTTAATTGAACAAATTACCTTTTAATGTTATCCTGCTTCTGATTTTCATTGCCTTCTTCCCCAACTACCAATATCTTGAACCTAGGCAAAGAACAGAAAACAAAAGAAGGAACAGTGTGCATTTAGAAGGATGGGAAACAGCAGCCCTTCTAGTTATTTCACCTTGAGGTTTAGAAATTCTCTTTCTTCCATCTCCTTTTGTAGCAGAGACGACAGAAAAACATTTACTCCAAAGCTCTACATTCGCATCACTATGGAAACACCATGGGTGCGATTTCCCCCAAAAAACCAAAGTGCCCCACGGACGGGAAAATGGGAGGTTTTCCCATCTGCTTTTTGGACAAGCTTAGTTAAATAATTTCCAGCACTCTGTGCGGAACAGAAGCCATGAGGGCATTCACGGCGGGGGGTGCCTAATCCTGCCCAAGAGGCCGGCATCAGACTGCTGAGGGGGCCAGTGTGAATGAGCTGATCTCCCAGTATACTGGGAGACCGGTTGACATGCAGCTCCCCCCAAGTCGCAAGCCCCGACTACTCTCTCCCCCCCCCCCCCACCCCCCCCAAACCAAACATCACCAGCCCCGACCAGACTGGCACTGCCCAAAGGGCAACCCCTCTGCCCCCAACCTCCCAGAGGGCCTCGATGGCCTCCAGTCCCACTAGTGAGGCCATAACACCTGGTCCCTGTTGCTGGGGACCATACGTGATCCCCACTGCTGTGTACCTCCACCAGCTGGGTCAGAAACATTAGTGAGCCCAGACGATTGCATCCCGGGCTCACTAAATAGATGCAAATCAATATTTCATATTGTAATCAGCCTCGTGCTGCCCCCCGACACGAGGCTGATGACATTGAAAAAAATGGCCCGGGAAGATCGCGACCCGCCGGACGCCGATCACAATTCCTGTTTTTGGCCCTCCGTTGATAGTTCCCTGCCCGCTATGCTACTCAAACAGCGCAGCGGGCTGGCAAAATTGCACCCCACATCTCTGCTCAGTATGTCTTGCAGATGGACACGGCTGATACCAGGAAGTCCTTATGGGGTGATAAATGGAAGGAATCAGATGCCACTAAAGTAGAGGTTAAACTTGTAGCTTGTAGATACCAGTTCACCCAATTTGTCACTCACTGCATTCAGCCCCTAGAACTTACTGCCTATAAAATAGCCATGGGATCCTTTCAAATGGAAGACACTGCTTTTAATTGGTTCGCACATATTTGGTTTGACAACTTATTTTCCCCATGTCAAATATTTTGATAAACATTGCACATGGGCAATATTAAACATACCACACAGAATGAGTAAGAAGTCTCACAACACCAGGTTAAAGTCCAACAGGTTTATTTGGAATTAGGAGCTTTCGGAACGCTGCTCCTTCCTCAGATGAATCGTGATGAAGGAACAGCGCTCCGAAAGCTCGTGATCCCAAATAAACCTGTTGGACTTTAACCCAATGTTGTGAGACTTCTTACTGTGCCCGCCCCCAGTCCAACGCCGGCATCTCCACATCATACGTAGAATGAGACTTCCACATAAGGTTAAAAATCACGAAAATTATGTACAAACCCTCAACTTTACACACGTGTTCACAACCTGTCTGGAAGCACAACGCAAGCAGAGACTGTTGCAGCATCAAAACTAAACACGGTTATTTGAACATACCAGGCACGTATTGTTTCAAATAAAAACCTGCAATCAGCACTTTACCTGGCAAATAATTCCTGCAGCGTGTCTGGAATCTCAATATTTCCAGATCCAATTGCAGAGGTGAACTTCTGCCTCAGTCTTCCCACAAATTCTTTAAACTCCTCAGCGCAAACCTGTGCGGTAAAGCAGTTGTTTCAACACAAGTGCATTTGACCGAAAGGGCATAGTGCACTGACAGGTGCTTTCCATAAATAACACAAAGAATTAAAAAAAATAGACCCCTCCAGCCATGGTCAAGGATGGTCCAGCAAGAGCTTAGCAGTCCTTTAAAGGAATCTTTCAACATTACTTAGGCAGACCTCAGCTCAGGACAGCCCCAGGTCCCTCAGGTTGGTTACTCTGGAGTGGGGATTTTCATCCAGAAAACTCAACCTCTAAACCTATTTTTGTTAACTTTTCAGTAAATGAGGAATCAGAATAATCAAATCTGACCAAGTTGTATTATTGCCTCTCAGCGCCAGGCACCCGGGTTCAATTCCAGTTGGGTCACTGTCTGCACGTTCTCCCCGTACCTGCGTGGGTTTCCTCTGGGTGTTCCATCTTCCTCCCACAGTCCAAAGATTTGTGGGTTAGGTGGATTGGCTATGCTAAGGGACACAGTGGTTAGCACTGCTGCCTCACAGCACCAGGGACCGGGTGCAATTCCCAGCTTGGGTCACCGTCTGTGCGGAGTCTGCATGTTCTCCCCGTGTCCGAAAGATGTGCTGGTTAGGTGCATTGACCAGGCTAAATTATCCCTCAGTGTACTCGAACAGATGCCAGAGTGTGGCGACAAAGGGATCTTCACAGTAACTTCATTGCAGTGTTAATGTAAGCCTACTTGTGACACTAATAAATAAATTAAAACTACTGTGATTAGCTCAAAAGTATCTGAAGTTTATTTAGTAGTGTCACAAATAGGCCCCACTTTCTCAACCTCGCCCCTCCCTTGAGGTGTGGTGATCCTCAGGTTAAATTACCATCATCTCTCTCTTTCTCTCAATGAAAAAGGGGGAGAACAGCCTAAGGTCCTCTGGTTCTTTGGCAACATTGATTCATTTCAGATCGGATTTGGGATGCACCGCCCAGGGGTGTGGTGGAGGCAGATTCAAATGTGGCTTCCAAAAGGGAAGAGAAAAACAGGACTATGAGGAAAGGACCAGCTAAACTGCTGTTGCAGAGAGCTCCAATGGACACGCTGGGCCAAATGGCCTCCTTCCATGCTGTAAACAGTCTATGATTCTATAACCCAAACTTCGGGCTTGGTTGCCAGTTCCAAATCATTTTGGATGCTGTCCTCTTGGATTGACCATTTATCATGTAATTACCACCATTCTGGATGTTTATTCATTTATTTCCATGACATTATCCACCGGGAGAGGGAACAATGCCGCTGTGTTCCTGTTTACCTTGCCGTCCTGATAGTTGTTCTTTTTATTCATAATTTCATTGATTAAGGCGTGATCTTCATAGACTTCAGCAAGGCAAATTCTGCCAACATGAAAAAAGTAGGATCAGTAAAACTTCTTAAAAGCTGCACGAAAATATCAACAGGTGCCGGACACGTTTGGAGAAGCCGGAAGTCACGTTTATTGAACGAGCCGTTACTCAGCGGTTTCAGGCTGTATTGTTAAGAGCCGACACCGGAGAAACCAGCCATTTAGCCCAACTGGCTTACAGCAACGTTAATGACCCATGTGACTATCATCCCACCCCTCCTATTAGCATGCCTTTCTGTTCCTTTCTCCCTCAGCTACCCATCTAATCTTTCCTTAAATGCATCACATTCAACATTTAACATAACCGTTGTAATCCTATCTGTTACCGTCACAGGGACATCATCAGCTGAATGCGAATTAGAAGGAAAATCAAAAAAGGTCAAGTCTACCTTTTGCATTGACGTATTTCTCCACTTTCCCATTCTTGGACTTCCAGAATAAAAGCAAATTACTGCGGATGCTGGAATCTGAAACCAAAAGAGAAAATGCTGGAAAATCTCAGCAGGTCTGGCAGCATCTGTAAGGAGAGAAAAAAGCTGACGTTTCGAATCCAGAGGACCTTTTGTCGAAGCTGCTTTGACAAATGGTCACCTGGACTCAAAACATCAGCTCTTTTCTCTCCTTACAGATGCTGCCAGACCTGCTGAGATTTTCCAGCATTTTCTCTTTTGGTTCTTGGACTTCCAGTGTGCGGCACCTCTTTCCACCTCCCCCAAGCTCTTCCCCCTGCCTCCCGAGAAGAGGCCAGACTGGCCTCTGCCCAAAGCAGCGACACTGGGAGCAGTATCTGTGACATTTCTGTCAGCATGCCTCACCCACTACATAGCGCCATCCCAAGGCTGTGATGAAGGAAGTCCCAGGACATGGAGATGTACAGCTCAAAACTTGCATTAAACCACTTGGTGATGCATCAGACTGGGTCTCCTCCACTAAGGAAATCACAAATCTGTCAGCAAAAATACATTTTTACTCTATTTCCCACACTATCCTTAGGCCCATCTGACTGTCCTTGTAATTAGTCCAAAATTAGGATCAGTTTTGTATTGTAGGCGTCTGCCAACTTTGCAGCTGTATTAAATCTGCCCAAACTCACTATAGGACCTTTATACTGCCCTCTCTGCCCTACCCCGGTAACCTTGCACATTGCCTGTTTTCAAATAGGAATTCAATTCCCTTTTGAATACCTTAACCGAACCTGCCTCCACCACCCTCACTGGAAGTTCGTTCCAGACTCCAACTACCCTCTGGGTGAAAAAAAACAGTTCTCACATCACTTTTGTCCATTGTTTTGAATCTGAGCCCACTAGTTTTTGATGTTCTCTCAGGTGGGAACAGTTTCTATTTACCCTGTCCATACCCCTTAGAATCTTGAATACCTCTATCAACCCGCCTCTCAGCTTTCTTTTCTCGAAGGAAAACAGTCCCAACCTTTCCAATCTATCCTCAAAGTTACATTTGTTTATCACTGGTGTTATTCTTGTGAATAGGGGCGACACGGTGTCACAGTGGTTAGCACTGCTGCCTCACAGCACCAGGGACCCGGGTTCGATTCCCGGCTTGGGTCACTGTCTGTGTGGAGTTTGCATATTCTCACCATGTCTGTGTAGGTTTCCTCTGGGTGCTCCGGTTTCCCCCCACAGTCCAAAGATGTACAGGTTAGGTGGATTGGCCATGCCAAATTGCCCCTTAGTATCAGGGGGACTAGCTAGGGTAAATGAATGGAGTTATGGGGATAGGGCCTGGGTGGGATTGTGGTCGGTGCAGACTTGATGGGCCGAATGGCCTCCTTCTGCACTTTAGGATTCTATGATCTATGAATCTCCTCTGTGCTCTCTCTCAATTTCTTCAAATCATTCCTCAAGTATGGCGCCAAGAATTAGTACTCCAGATGAGATCTAAGTAGCATCTTAAACAAGTTCAACATAACCTCCTTACTCTCGTACTCAATGTCACTATTAATAAAGCCTACGACACTATATGCTTTATTAACTGCTTTCAGAATGCCTTGCCATCTTCAATGACGTAAGTGCATACATACTGAGGTCCCTCTGCTCTTGCATCTCCTTTAAAGTTTCTCCCTTTTTATATTCTCCGTATTCTTCCTGCCAAAATGAATCACCTCCTGCTTCTTTGCTTTGAACGTCATCTGCCACTTGTCTGCTCACTCCACCAATATACCTGTGTACTTTAGAAGTTCAAGACTATCCTCATCACAGTTGACAATGTTTCCAATCTTCATATCATCTGCAAATTTTGAAATTATGTCCTGAATGCCACAGACTAGGTCATTAATATGCAGCAGGAAGAACAAATGTCCCAACACTGACCCCTGAGGAATGCACTACAAACCTTCCTCCAACCTGAAAAACAGCATTTATCACTACTCTCTGTTTCCTGTCAGCCAATTTCTTATCCAAGTGCCTACTTTCCCTTTCATTCCACTTGCTAAAGTTTTGCTCACAAGTCTGTCATGTGGCACCGTATTAAAAGCTTTTTTAAAATCCATATACACTATATCAACAGCGTTGCCCTTATCAACCTTCCCTGTTACTGCCTCAAAAAACACCAGCAAGTTAGATTAACATGATTTTTCTTTCCTTAATTATCCCACTTTTGTCTAAGTGACTATTGATTTTGTCCCAAACTATATAGTTTCTACAGGTTTCCTGACCACTGAAGTCAAACTGATTGGTCTGTAGTTACCAGCTTTATCCATGTAGCCCTTTTGGAACATTCCCCATTCTCCAGTGTTCTGGCGTCACCCCTGTGTCTAAGAGGAACTGAGGGACTATCCCTAGTGCCTCTAACATTTCCACTCTCATTTCCCTCAGTACCCATAGATGCATCTCATCCAGTCCTGGTACTATATCTATTTTAAGTGAAGGCAGCACCTCTAACACCACCTCCCCCTCAATTGTAAATTCTTCTAACGTATCAGTTAACTCCTTTCTCACCTTCTTCCTTTGTAAAGACAGAAGCAATGTGCTCGTTTAATACCTTCGTTATTTCTTCTGCTGCCACGTACAAGTATCTTTTTTAAAAATCCCTAATCAGCCCTACTCTTTCTTTTAACCACTCTTTTATTTTTTTAACTGCTTATAGGTCTTAAGATTCCTTTTATGTTAGCCACACGCTAGCGTGAGTCAGTGTAAAGTCTCTGCTGCAGATCACACAAGTATCTGTTTAGACATCATACCAGACTAGATAAGTGTGGATATAGATTTGTAATTACAAAGGAAATTCCCTTTCCCCTTTAGAATGCCCCTTGGATTGATCCTGAAAAGAATCAACAAGTTTCAGCATCCAGAAAAAATGTAAATATTATGGGCGGCATGGGGGCACAGTGGTCAGCACTGCTGCCTCACAGCGCCAAGGACCTGCGTTCAATTGCAGTCTTGGGTCAGTGTGTGGAGTTTGCATGTTCTCCCCATGTCTGCGTGGGTTTCCTCCGGGTACTCCAGTTTCCTCCCACAGTCCAAAGATGTGCAAGTTAGGTTGATTGACCATGCTAAATTGCCCCTTAGTGTCAGAGGGATTACATGGGGTTACAGGGATACGGTCTGGGTGGGACTGTTGTTGGTGCAGATTTGATGGGCTAAATGGCCTCCTTTTCCACTATAGGGATTCTATGATAATTTAGCGCAATTCTTTGCCATGTAGTGTTCAGTTAGCATAGTTGGCTGGACAGCTGGCTCGTGATGCAGAGTGATGCCAACAGTGTGGGTTCAATTCCTGTACCGGCTGAGGTTATTCATGAATAACTTCTCCATCTTGCCCCTCGCTTGAGATGTGGTGATCCCCAGATTAAATCACCACCAGTCAGCCCTCTCCCTCATGGTCATCTGGGACTATGGCGACTTTACCTTAGTGTTCTGACATTTATTCTGATTGTTACCTGTCACTATTCTTCAGGAGTAGCAATCTCACCTATAGTTAAGCATCGTCTGTGGATTCTTGAGGATGTAACGGGATCGACGTCCTACAGCAAGCGACGTTTTATCCAAAGCCACTTCGAGATAATTGTGCATGACATCTCTCACTGTTTGCCAAGGAACAAAGGGTCCCTTCACCTAAGTGCAACAAGACATTTGGTTTTCAAAACATTGTGTACATTTGTGTTTAACCCAGTTTTACCTGAATAAGTTGCCTTGTTTTCAGCCTGACTGAAAATGACACTCTCCTCCTACCTTCACCCCAAGAGATTTCACTCAAGTGATTGCTACAGAACTCTCTCCACGTCTTGCCTGATAACACTCCTAAGAGTGTTAAAGGGTGGCATGGTGGCACAGTGGTTAGCGCTGCTGCCTCACAGCACCAGGGACCCGGGTTCGATTCCTGGCTTGGGTCACTGTCTGTGCAGAGTCTGCACGTTCTCAGTGTCATTGTGGGTTTCCTCCAGGTGCTCCAGCTTCCTCCCACAGTCCGAAAGACGTGCTGGTTAGGTGCATTGGCCATGCTAAATTCTCCCTCAGTGCATCCGAACAGTGTGGCGCCTAGGGGATTTTCACAGTAACTTCACTGCAGTGTTAATGTAAGTCTACTTGTGACACTAATCAATAAACTAAAACTTAGACTGGCATTTAAGGTCTGTAGACATGGGCATGGATACCAGCAGAGGTTGGCACCTGTATCTGGTGATACCAACCTATGACAGAGGTGTCCCTGCATGGTCAACCATGTAGGTTAAAGGTATCTTTGACAATGTCTTCAGTAATAGAATAGAATACCACATTATTTTGAAGTCTTCTGCATGAAATTGTTGACAATTGCTTGTGAAAATGTTAATAGCAGACCTTGAATACAGGAGTAAATGGCAATTAAGATCAATATAGGGAGTGTCTGATTGAAGTGGTTTGAGGGGCTGAATGGCTTTTTACTGTTCCTCTAGTATTTCCGACAGCAATGAGGACAATCCTCGGCATTACAGGTGCTCTAAGCCAAATACATCATTGTGACTCCACCCGTGCAGGGAACTCAAAATACAAGCAAGGGAGAATATATATTTATGAAAAAAGGTAAAGTTATTAATATTTGAAACAACTCCCAATAATTAAAATGCTACTGAAATAACGTTTAGACATTTTCTAGGATATTCACAGTAACTTCATTGCCGTGTTAATGTAAGCCTACTTGTGACTAGTAAATAAACTTTACTTGTGAGCAGCTGCTTTTATGCGCATTAGAAATTTTCAAAATAGCTTATAGCAAGTTGCCTGGAATCATCACCAAATATCATTCATGTTAAAAAGGTTAAAGCTGATTTTAATTGAAAAGGTAGATTGAAGCAGTTGTTGTTTTAGTTTTTTTCCCCCTGCAAGATTCCTCCCTCATTTCCTCTACCCAGGTCACACACCCACATGATCTGCTTCCTGGAGCAGTCATTTAAACAGTGGCCCAAGTGCCACACTCTCCCGCAAGCAAAGGGAAAAGAAAAAAGATTATTTCTCTCCCTCCCATTCTGTCTCAACTCTAACCAGCATGAATCTTCCCACAATGTGCATCCTTATTCTTTAGCAAGGTGACCTGTTTCAGTTCAAATCCGAGCACTTTTACAATATACAGTCAAAACCATGTTGAACTGAGTAAAAACTGCAAAGCATTTCTAGTAAGACCATCGGACAGCAGAAACTTCCATCCCATTGGTTTGGGCTGGATTCACATCAGGTCAGAGAGGTTAAGAGATCAGTATAACAACTCTCTGGACCACAATTAACATTGTGAACAGCTGTTTCTAAATAATTTTTGTACTCCATCCTTAAAGTTATTAAGGCACTGCTCAGAGTGGACCAGGCAAACCCAAATCCATTCTTCCTGCTCCAAAAACCACATTCAAAATCCAAGTGAATCCAATTGATGGTCCCCACAAGAGAGACAAACAAGATCCAAGCTGACAAGATAAGGCATTACACCCCCTTCTCGGGCTCAATCTGACACTTGATCTCAGACAAAAAGTCGAGAGGTTTGATCCGCTTATTCAAGGAAAGATGTACTGGCACTGGAGGCAGTCTAGAGAAGGTTCACTAGGTCAATCCAGGTATGGAGGGGTTAAGTAGATTGGGCCTGTACTCATTGCAGTTTAGATGAGAGGTGACCTTATTGAGACATACGGGATTCTCAGCGGGTTTGACAGGGTAGATGCTGAGAGATTATTTCCCCTGGTGAGGGAGAGCCTAGGATCAGAGGGCAAAATCTCAGAGTACTGGCTCATCCATTTAAGACAGAAATGAGGAGGAATTTCTTCTCTCAGAGGGTAGTGAATCTGGAATTCTTTATCGCAGAGGGTAGTAGAGGCTGGGTCGTTGATTATGTTCAAGACTGAGATAGACAGATTTTTAATCAGTAAGGGAATCAAGGATTATGGGGTGAATGCGGGAACGTGGAGTTGAGGATTATTGTACAAGATCAGTCATTATTTCATCGAGTGGCGGGCAGAGCAGTCTCAATGGGCCACATGGCCGACCTCTGCTCCTACGTCTTATGGTTATCTTATGCTACACATTTTTCAAAACTGACGCATTTAGTTGCTTACTTTTTTGTTAAGAACATGGCTGGCTACTCGACAAAGCATAAGCAGACTGTCTTCCTGCGCAGTCCAGGTTACACGGAGTTTGGTCATACGGCGCAGTGCACTCCTATCAGCGTCATCTTGGAAGCGAAATCTCTTTGTCTTTTCCGGTTGTGGTAAATCCTCTGCAAACATCAGTGAAGAATTATATTTGCGTGGACAATATTCACAAAAGCAGAAGAAGGGCACTGAAGCCAGAGAACCCCCAGTTCACTTTTCTTAATTTTACGTAAACATTTATGTAGCATTAGAAAGCGAATGGAATGTTGGCATTTATAGCTAAAGGAATAGAAAATAAAGGTAAGGAAGTATTGCTGCAACTATACAAGGCATCGGTGAGACCGCACCTGGAGTATTGTGCACAGTTTTGGTCCCCGTATTTGAGGAAAGATGCAGTGGCATTGGAGGCAGTTTAGAGGAGGTTCACTAGATTGATTCCAGAGGTGAGGGGTTTGTCGTATGAAGAGAGATTGAACAGTTTCGGACGATACTCTCTGGAATTTAGAAGAATGAGGGGAGATCAAATTGAGGTATACAAGATGATAAAAGGTATGGATAAAGTAGACGCGAAGCGGATGCTCCCTCTTGTGGGGCATTCTAGGACGAGAAGTCATAGTCTTAGGATAAGGGGTAGCAAATTTAAAACAGAGTTGAGGAGAAACTACTTCTCCCAAAGTGTTGTGAATCTGTAGAATTCGCTACCCCAAAGTGTGGAGGATGCTGGGACAGTGAGTAAATTTGAGGAGTTAGACAGATTTTTAATTGGTAATGGGTTGAAGGGTTATGGGGAGAAGACAGGAAAATAGGGATGAGGAGCATATCAGCCATGATCGAATGGCAGTGCAGACTCGATGGGCTGAATGGCCTAATTTTGCTCCTATATCTTATGAACTTGTATGCACTTTCTCCATGCACTGTATTTTAGTTAGCACTTTCTGATAAACCTGGCAGTATGAATATAGAGTACAATAAAACCTTGTGGCTTTTAAAGAGACAAACCTTGGGAGACGATACACTGACCCAACAGCAATGAAAAATCTATTTCATAGAAATCATAGAAACCCTATAGTACAGAAAGAGGCCATTCGGCCCATCGAGTCTGCACCGACCACAATCCCACCCAGACCCTACCCCCACATATTTTACCCGCTAATCCCCCTAGCCTACGCATCTCAGGACACTAAGGGGCAATTTTAGTACGGCCAATCAACTTAACCCGCACATCTTTGGAGTGTGGGAGGAAACCGGAGCACCCGGAGGAAACCCACGCAGACACGAGGAGAATGTGCAAACTCCACACAGACAGTGACCCAAACCGGGAATCGAACCCAGGTCCCTGGAGCTGTGAAGCAGCAGTGCTAACCACTGTGCTACCGTGCCGCCCCGATGGTATAAAATGCATATTCTCCAAATTATCATAAGCCACCCCAAATTTGCTAATAAGGAAACTACCAAAAACACAGAACAGCCATGCAGATGAAATAATGGCCCTTCCATTTTTAAAAGCACAAGGCAGCAGCAGTGAAACGTCTCACCTTTCCTTCTCTTTTTCCTTGGTTTCTTCCCACTCTCCGGTCGTTTTCTTTTCTGCCCTTTGCCACCGGCGACTCTTTTGTTCCTGCCCACGTTGCATTCTTTTTCAATTCGAATCTCTTCCTTACTGTCAGCGAGAGACTCGTGCACAGACCTGAGGACCCTTAGAATACTGAATTTATTGCCTAGATCGCAAAGGTAGAAGAGGAGGTAAGAACCGCAGAAGCCCTTGCTTCTAAAGTACTGGTTATTAATCTCCATCCTCACTGCCACCTTCCCTCTGGTTAACCAACAAGGTCAACATCTCACTTTTCAAAGAATGAACAGTAATAAATTCTATTAGAGTCGATGTGGGAAGTGCAGGTGATTTGAATCCAGTAGAGGCACGATTTACCATGGCATTTGTTTGACATGGACAGCTTTGGTCATCAGAATGTCGCAACTCACAAGACATTAAAGCGGAGTATCCAAGAACAGATGACTTGAGAATCAGTTTCCGCCTTTTCAGTGGCACTGTGATGCCTTTCCACCGTGTCAACATGACACAGATTTTGTCTTGGCATAGGAGGCCATTCGGCCCAGGAAGTCTGTGCTGGATCTCTGTAGAGCAACCCAATCAATTACATTCTCCCCTCTCCAACCCTGAAAGTTTATCTGCCTTAAGTTGCCACCCAACTCCCTTTTTAAAATCACTAATAACATCCATGCCCACCACCCTCACATGTACTTGTATGCAGGTTGCATCATTCAAGCACTTCCAAACCACTGCAGATTTGAATTTCCCCATCTTAAAATCACTAGAATTCAGATATAAAAGTTTTTACTTAACAGTTTGGGCCCTTGACAATTGCAAGAATCTATTTCAGTCTCACTTCAACGTTTAATGATGGTCATGCAGGGTTCTAGACTACCACGTGAGGCCATTAATCCCGGGTAATATGATAATCACGCAACAGATTAGAGAAATTTCACACACAGTATCTACTAGTTTAAAGTTTATTTATTAGTGTCACAAGTAGGGTTAATGAGAAATAACCACAATGAGAAATATCTCACCTGCAACACCAAGAGGAAGGGAATGTTTGTTGAGGAAACTCTGTAATCGCACTGAACTGCTCTCAGGGATACTGAGACTCTATAAAGAAAAAAAACTGGGTTAAGAGAGCGGTTTATCTGTTTATATTCACAGCCTGATTTTCTGAATTCACACTCTTGCGAACACCATCACGACAATTACTTACATTTATATAAGACTGTAAGATATAGGAGCAGAATTAGGCCATTCAGCCCATCGAGTCTGCTCCACCATTCAATCATGGCTGATATGATTCTCATCCCCATTCTCCTGCCTTCTCCCCGTAATCCTCGATCCCCTTATTGATCAAGAAACTATCCATCTCTGTCTTAAAGACACTCAATGACCTGGCCTCCACAGCCCTCTGTGACAATGAGTTCCACAGATTCACCACCCTCTGGCTGAAGAAATTCCTCCTCAACTCTGTTTTAAAGAAGTGTTCCTTCACTCTGAGGTTGTGCCCTCGAGTTCTAGTCTCTCCCACTAGTGGAAACATCTTCTCCATGTTCACTCTAACTAGGCCTCTCGGTATTCTGTAAGTTTCAATTAGATCCCCCCTCATCCTTCTAAACTCCATCGACTTTAGACCCAGACTCCTCAACCACTCCTCATAAGACAAACCCTTCATTCCTGGGATCATTCTTGTGAACTCCTTTGGACCCCCTCCAAGGCCAGCACATCCTTCCTTAGGTATGGTGCCCAAAACTGCTCACAATATTCCAAACATGGTCTGACCAGAGCCTTATACAACATCAGCAGTGCATCCCTGCTCTTGTATTCTAGTCCTCTAGAAATGAATGCTAACATTGAATTTGCCTTCCTGTAGCACCTATATAAAGTAATCCCAAGCCAATTCATGGGTTCCTTTCCAAGCAAATGAGTCACTTTCAGGGGGATAATAGGGCAGATGGTTTAAAAAGGTGATCAGAGGTAGGTTTTTTAGGAAAGGGAGGTAGAGTGACAGAGATCACACGATAGGATGAATGGCCGCCTTCACCACACACGGATCTTCAATTCAGCCTCCAATTGCTTTTTTAAAAATGTCTTCATGGGGTGTGGGCGTCTCTGGGTTGGCCATCACTTACTGCCCGGCCCTAATTGCCCACTGGTTCTTCAAATGCTGTGGTGTAGGTACACCCAGAGTGCAGTTAGGGAGGGATGCCCAAGATTTTGTTCCAGTGAAGGAATGGTGATATAGTTGCAAGTCAGGACATTGTGTGGCTTGGGTGGGAACTTGCAGGTGATGCTGTTCCCATGTCTCTGTTGCCCTTTTTCCTTTAAGGTGGTAGAGGTCATGGATTTGGAAGGTGCTGTCGAAGGAGTCTTGGAGAGATGCTGCAGTACATCTGGCAGATGGTACTCACTGCTGCCACTGTGTGTTGGTGGTCGAGGGAGTGAATGTTTAAGCTGGTGGATGGGGTGTCAATCAAGCAGGCTGCTTTGCCTTGCCAGTGATACCCACATCCCATGAAAGAACAAAGAAAAGTACAGCCCGTGCCAATCATGATGCCATAATTAAACAGAAAAAAAAAACATTCTGCCCTTACTCAGTCCGTATTCCTCTATTCCCTCCCTATTCAGGTACCCATCCAGATGCCTCTGAAATGTTAATGTGCCTGCTTCCACCACCTCCTCTGGCAGTGTGTTCCAGACACCCACCACTCTCTGTGTGAAAAACCTCCCTTGCACATCTCCATTAAACTTTCCCCCTCTCACCTTGAACCTGTGTTCCCTTGTAATTGACACTTGCACCCCGGGAAAAAGCCTCTGACTCTCCACCCTGTCTGTGCCTCTCAATTTTGTGGACCTCTATCCGGTCTCCCCTCAGCCTCCAGTAAAAACAATCCTAGTTGATTCAACCTCTCCTCATAGCCGACACCCTCGAGACCAGGCAACATCCTGGTGAACCTTCTTTACACTCTCTCCAAAACTTCCACGTCCTTCTGGTAACGTGGTGACCAGAACTGCACGCAATACTCCAAATGCGGCCTAACCAAGGTTTTATATAGCTGCAACATGATTTCCCAACTCTTTTACTCAGTGCCCAGGTCGATGAAGGCAAGCATGCCCTATGCTTTCTTAATCACCTTGACCACCTGTGTTGCCACTTTTAGGGAACTGCGGATCTGCACGCCCAGATCCCTCAGTATGTTAATGATTTGATTTGATTTATTATTGTCACATGTATTAACATAGTGAAAAGTATTGTTTCTTGCGCACTATACAAAGCATACCGTTCATAGTGAAGGAAACAAGACAGTGCAGAATGTAGTGTTACAGTCATAGCATTGTTAGAGAGTTTAAAAGAGTTAGAATAAAGTTTTAGAAGCATAGAATGAGAGTAAAAGATAGAATTAGAAGGTATGCTGGGCACAGCTTGCAAGAAGTCGCCTCGCTCCGGGCGCTATCTTGAGGCTATCTGTTCCTAAGTGCTCTGCCATTTACAGTATAATTCACACCTAAATTTGATCTTCCAAAATGCATCACCTTGCATCTAGAAACATAGAAAAACTACAGCACAAAACAGGCCCTTCGGCCCCACAAGTTGTGCCGAACATATCCCTACCTTTTAGGCCTACCTATAACCCTCCATCCTGTCCAGATTAAACTTCATCTGCCATTTCTGTGCCCAAGTCTCCAATCTATCTACATCCTGTTGTATCCTCTGACAATCCCCGGCACTATCAGCAACTCCACCAATCTTCAGGTTATCCGTAAGCTTACTCATCAGACCACCCACATTTTCCTCCAGATCATTTATATATAATACAGCAACAGAGGTCCCAGCACTGATCCCTGTGGAACACCCGTAGCTACTGATCTCCATTCTGAAAAACACCCTCCCACCGCTACTGTCTGTCTTCTATGACTAAGTACAGTAAGGAGTCTCACAACACCAGGTTAAAGTCCAACAGGTTTATTTGGTAGCAAACGCCACTAGCTTTCGGAGCGCTGCTCCTTCGTCAGATGGAGTGGAAATCTGCTCTCTATGATTTGATTTATTATTGTCACACGTGTTAACATACAGTGAAAAGTATTGTTTCTTGCGCACTATACAAAGCGCTGCTCTATGACCAAGCCAATTCAGTATCCATCTGGCCAGCCCACCCCGAATCCCATGTGATTTTAAGAATAAAGAAGAAATATCCTGTTTACATTTGGAACACTTACTTTTTTCGCATTGTTAATGATATAACTGGTCCAGATCCAGTTTCGCTTCAGATGCCCAAAGAAACTAGAATCCAGGCCAGCTGCTCCAAGGCCATCCCCCGGTAACTTCCCATCATCCACCAACGTCCTACTGCCCCTGGAGGGATTGAGGAGAGAAATCACTAAAAGCAACATCAGTTTGTTCCAATCTGAAACTTAACACAGACTCAAACCATCAACAATGTCAATGGGGCGGCACGGTGGCACAGTGGTTAGCACTGCTGCCCCACAGAGCCAGGGACCCGGGTTCGATTCCCGGTTTGGGTCACTGTCTGTGTGGAGTTTGCACATTCTCACCGTGTCTGCGTAGGTTTGCTCCGGTTTCCTCCCACACTCCAAAGATGTGCGGGTTAGGTGGATTGGTCATGCTAAATTGCCCCTTAGCGTCAAGGGGACTAGGTAGGGTAAATGGGGATGGGGCCTGGGTGGGATTGTGGTCAGTGCAGACCCGATGGGCCGAATGGCCTCCTTCTGCACTGTAGGGGTTCTATAATTCTATTTTACAGAATGAATAGGGAGTGGGGAGAGTGAGAGATAGCACACGTACAAGGAACTAAGTTATACTATGTAATACATATTTCAGAATACTGCCGAACCGATGGTGAAAGAGCGGGGAACAGCTCGCATGTGACACCTCGCTTTAATTTGAATAATTCAAGATGGCAAGCATTAGAAGTAAAACGCACGTGGTGTGCTCCAGCAGGGAACATTTGTGCTCCAGGGTGTTCTTGGTGGTTGCTTCCTGCTCCATCGCTGAGTTAAGGGCGGTGTCATCTGTGCCCTCTTGTGCAGCCTGGCCAGCACTTTTGTTTAAGCGAGGAAACCGAATAACTCCTGAAAGCAGAAACAAAATCGTTGTTTGCAAGAATTCTTAGAAAGAGGAACAGGGGGTTTGGTTCAATAATCGTATCCACTTTTCACTGATCAACCTTGCATACCTTCTAAAGAGCCTGTGGAATTCATTACCACAGGAAGCAGTTGATGCCAAAACATTGAATGCATTCAAGAGGCGGCTGGATATAGCACTTGGGGTGAATGGGATCAAAGGTTGTGGGGAGGAAGCAGGATTAGGCTATTGAGTTGGATGATCAGCCATGATGGTGATGAATGGCGGAGCAGGCTCGAAGGGCCGAAAGGCCTCCTCCTGCTCCTAACTTCTACGTTTCTATGTTTCGTCTACGTTTACCATCACATCCCTCAAATAATCTACCCCTTTATATGTGGGTGTGTGCGTGCGTGCGTGTTACAGCTTACTCAAGGGGTCAAGTTGCTGTGGCAACATGTATTTTTACATGCATGTTGTAGTTTGGAGCTATGGATGGTGATGGAGGAGGCCCCAGTGTTCTTTCCAACACACGGCTGACCAGGAATCTCTCCCGCCCTTATCGCCTGCCACTGGGTGTGTGTTGGAAAGATTTCAAGATTGATGCTCACCCTCTTTGGCCGTGTTGTGAAGGCACCTTCCTTGGCTATCAAGTCCTGAGAGAGCCACTGGCCGACCCACTGTGCCACTGTACTTCCTCAGCTGACCTCTTAAGTGGACCTAATTGCTTTTTGAACCCACTTACACTTTGTGCATCAAAGGCTTCACCTGGTAACTTATTTCATGCTCAAGGCTTTGGGTAACAAACAAAATTTTGTCAAACTACCCAAATTACTCCTCTTGTAAAAAAACAAATTGCTGAAAAATTTGAAATATAAACTTAGTTTCTCGCAATCGGCTGTGTATTTGCAGCTGAGTGTTTTTATTCCTGATTTTTAATTAAGTGTACCAGAATTTCCTTGGGTCAATTTTGTCATTTTCTTATGATATTGAACAGGTCAATTGGGTTTTCTCAAACTTCTTCCTTTTCCCAATGGAAGTCTGAACTTTGGTTGTGTTTGTACATTGCGTAATCGCTGATACCTGTAACCATCTTGCTCCTCTCTTTAAACTGTTGAGAATCTTTTAGGTGACCAGAACCACAGACGGACGCCAGATAAGACAATAACAATAACAACACTGTATTCACCGACACACAATCACTTTTGATTTTTACCATATTCCAGGGATTTGTTCACAATGATCCTCGGAACCCTTTGCTGACCAAAGCTCTTTATTACTGTGCCATTCAGCACTCGAGGTTCCTTATTCCTATATTAATTATTTTATGCATACGCAGGGCCTCACCCACCACAGAAATAACCCCAGCACAAATTCTGAAGTGATCTAGGGGAGATGCACCACATTGTTCACAGCGTAGATGCTGAGAGGTTGTTCCTCCTTGTGGGGAGTCTAGGATCAGAGGACATAATCACGCCAATTTAAGACAGAGATGAGGAAGAATTTCTTCTCTCGGAGGGTAGTGAATTGGTGGAATTCTTTACCACAGAGGGCTGTAGAGACTGGGCTGTTAAGTGTGTTCAAAGCTGAGATGGACAGATTTTAATCGGTAAGGGAATCAAGGGTTATGGGGATAAGGTGGGAAAGTGGAGTCAAGGATGATCACATCAGATCAGTCACAATCTCATTGAATGGGAGAGCGGACTGGATGGGCCAAATGGCCTACTTCTGCTCCTACATCTTATGGTCTCATAGCAGCATATTCATTATCTAATGGACCAGTGTAAATGCCCCGCTCTATAATCTGCGTGTGTAAAATAGAAACATCACGCTCACGTTGCATCTTTTAACGTAACACAGCGGTTAGCTGCGGCACGGTAGCACAGTGGTTAGCACTGCTGCTTCACAGCTCCAGGGTCCCGGGTTCGATTCCTGGCTCGGGTCACTGTCTGTGTGGAGTTTGCACATTCTCCTCGTGTCTGCGTGGGTTTCCTCCGGGTGCTCCGGTTTCCTCCCACAGTCCAAAAGATGTGCGGGTTAGGTTGATTGGCCAGGTTAAAAAAAAAAAATTGCCCCTTAGAGTCCTGGGATGCGTAGGTTAGATTAGTGGGTTTAAAAAAAAGGGATTAGCGGGTAGGGCCTGGGTGGGATTGTGGTCGGTGCAGACTCGATGGGCCGAATGGCCTCCTTCTGCACTGTAGGGTTTCTATGATTTCTATGATTAGCACTGCTGCCTCACAGTGTCAGGGACCTTGGTTCGATTCCCGGCTTGGGTCACTGTCTGTGCGGAGTTTGCACATTCTCCTCGTGTCTGTGTGGGTTTCCTCCGGGTGCTCCGGTTTCCTCCCACAGTCAAAGATGGGTGGGTTAGGTGGATTGGCCATGCTAAATTGTCCCTTAGTGCGAGGGGGACTAGCTAGGGTAAATGCATAGGGTTATGGGGATAGGGCCTGGGTGGGATTGTGATCGGTGCAGACTTGATGGGCCGAATGGCCTCCTTCTGCCATGGGGAGAACGTGCAAACTCCACACAGACAGTGACCCAAGCCGGGAATCGAACCTTGGTCCCTGGCGCTGTGAGGCAGCAGTGCTAACCACTGTGCCACCCACTCTCCCTGTCTCTACTGAGTGTTTACTGGTTCAGTCACACGGATGACACTTATTAGATGTAATTAATCAATTCAATATGCTTTGTGCCAAACTCCAAGTAGATTTGAGTGGAACTACTGGCAATTTTCAAATATAAATCTTCATGAAAGCACAGTGCTATAGAAATGACAAGGCATTGGAGATCAAATGTGTACATCTGGAGCATGCTTTGGAAAAACTTCAACATGGTTTTATAAATCTAAACTTAACTAACTTGTGGTCTGTAGTTTAGAGGTGGCTTAGAGGAACAATCATTGTTAACTAGCAAACATGCATTAGAAAATATATTATAATGAAACAGTTAAACAAAGAAAGAAATCAATATGATGCTTTACGATTTTATAGATGCAGAAAGGTAATACAGCTTGAATACAGAAATATACTGGAGTACACTGCAGCGAATCATGCTGTGGGACAATCAGTTCAGTCAAAATGGAAGTCGCTGCAGGGACTCTGAGTGCATGTGACAGTGTAAACATTTCAATTTATAATTGAAGATGCCTGAAGATTGGAGGGTGGTAAATGTTGTGCCTTTGTTTAAAAATGGCTGCAGGGAAAAACCTGGGAACTACAGGCCAGTGAGCCTCACATCCGTGGTGGGTAAGTTGTTGGAAGATATCTTGAGAGATAGGATCTACAGGCATTTAGAGACGCAAGGACTGATTAGGGACAGTCAGCATGGTTTTGTGACTGGAAAATAATGTCTCAAATTTGATTGAGTTTTGGAAGGAGTAACCAAGAAGGTAGATGAGGGCAGTGCAGTTGATGCTGTCTACATGGACCTTAGCAAGGCCTTTGACAGTGTACTGCATGGTAGGTTGTTGCATAAGGTTAAATCTCATGGGATCCAGGGTGAGGTAGCTAAATGGATACAAAATTGGCTTCTAGAGGGTGGTTGTAGAGGGTTGTTTTTCAAACTGGAGGCCTGTGACCAGCGGTGTGCCTCAGGGATCAGTGCTGGGTCCACTGTTATTTGTCATTTATATTAATGATTTGGATGAGAATATAGGAGGCATGATTAGTAAGTTTGCAGATGACACCAAGATTGGTGGCATAGTGGACAATGAAGAAGGTTATCTCCAATTGCAACGGGATCTTGATCAATTGGGCCAGTGGGCTGACAATCGAGTTTAATTTAGATAAATGTGAAGTGATGCATTTTGGTAGATTGAACCAGGGCAGGACTTACTCAGTTAATGGTAGGGCTTTGGGGAGAGTTACAGAACAAAGAGATCTAGGGGTACAGGTTCATAGCTCCTTGAAAGTGGAGTCACAGGTGGACAGAGTGGTGAAGAAGTCATTCAGCATGCTTCGTTTCATTGGTCAGAACATTGAATACAGGAGTTGGGACGTCTTGAAGTTGTACAAGACATTGGTAAGGCCACACTTGGAATACTGTGTACAGTTCTGGTCACCCTATTATAGAAAGGATATTATTAAACTAGAAAGAGTGCAAAAGAGATTTACTAGGATGCTACTGGGACTTGATGGTTTGAGTTATAAGGAGAGGCTGGATAGACTGGGACTTTTTTCTCTGGAGCGTAGGAGGCTGAGGGGTGATCTTATAGAGGTCTATAAAATAATGAGGGGCATAGATCAGCTAGATAGTCAATATCTTTTCCCAAAGGTAGGGGAGTCTAAAACTAGAGGGCATAGGTTTAAGAGGAGAGGGAAGAGATACAAAAGGATCCAGAGGGGCAGTTCTTTCATACAGAGGGTGATGAGTGTCTGGAACAAGATGCCAGAGGTAGTAGTAGAGGCAGGTACAATTTTATCTTTTAAAAAGTGTTAGACAGTTACATGGGTACAATGGATATAGAGGGATATGGGCCAAATGTGGGCAATTGGGACTAGCTTAGGGGTTTTAAAAAAAAGGCGGCATGGACAAGTTGGGCCGAAGGGCCTGTTTCCATGCTGTAAACCTCTACGACTCTATGACTCTACACTGCGGTGTTACAGGTTTGAAATTAAGAGAGAACTTGAACAAAATTTTAAACTTTGTTTCTTCCCCTTGTAGTTCGGCAGTGACACCATGTGGCCAAACTACGCATAGCACGGTGTTGCAATAAATTTAGACAAAGGACAGTCAAAATCAGCAAGCACATAACCAAATCCAGCCGATTATAGAATCCCTACAATGCAGAGGGTACCACTCAGCCCACTGAGTCTGCACCCACTCTCTGACAGAGGATCTTAACCAAGCTGTCTCCCCCACCCTTTCCTCGTAACCCCACACATTTACCCTGGCTGATCCATCTAACCTACACATACCATAGAACCATAGACCATAAGATATAGGAGCAGAATTAGGCTATTTGGCCCATCTTGGAACCCTAAGGGGCAATTTTAACATGGCCAATCCACCTAACCTGCACATCTTTGGAGTGTGTGAGGAAATTGCAGTGCCCAGAAGAAACCCACGCAGACACGGGGAGGACATGCAAACTCCATACAGACAGTCACCCAAGAGCAGAATTGGGCCCGAGTCCTCCCTGGCGCTGTGAGGCAGCGGTGCTAACCACTGTGCTTTCGGATCTGCCCTTGGCGCTCCTTCTGACCCACTGCAGACTGAAAATGAAAGAAACATATTCATCAGCCTAGTTTCCTAAAATTTACAATCAGGAAGTTATCAAGGGGTGGCACAATAGTTAGCACTGCTGCCTCACAGCTCCAGGGACCTGGGTTCAATTCCCGGCTTGGGTCACTGTCTGTGTGGAGTTTGCACGTTCTCCCCATGCCTGCGAGGGTTTCCTCCGTGCTCCAGTTTCCTCCCACAGTCCAAAGATGTGCAGAGTAGGTGCATTGGCCACGCTAAATTGCCCCTTAGTGTCCCGGGATGCGTAGGTTAGAGGGATTAGCGGGGTAAATGTGTGGGGTTGTAGGGATAGGGCCTGGGTAGGATTGTGGTTGGTGCAGACTCGGTGGGCCAAATGGCCTCCTTCTGCACTGTAGAGTTTCGATGATATTCTATAAGTGATTGAATGTTGTTTGCTTTTTTTAAAAAACAAGTACAGTTGAAGTGACATTCTCATCAGCTGTAGCATAGGAGTCGGGGAAAAAGACCCCAGACACAGAACTATGGTGTATTGAACAAGCGAATTCACTGGTTGATAGTTCTCGGTTGGACTGATACAGAGCAGGAATACATATCTATAGAAATGTGGTTTAAAGAGTATCCAATAACTTGGTGGACATTTCAAGGACAAAAATTACTTTCAGCACGGCTGCAGTCAAACTTGGAGTGAACAGATCTACAATCTCTTTAACTTGCAACAAGTTTGAGGGGAAAGAAAGGCATGGTGGTGTAGTACTTAGCACTGCTGCCTCACAGTGCCAGGGACCCAGGTTCAATGCCAGCCTCGGGTCACTGTCTGTGAGGAATTTGCACATTCTCCCCGTGTCTCCGTGGGTTTCCTCCAAGTGTTCCGGTTTCCTCCCACAGTCCAACGATGTGCAGGTTAGGTGGATTGGCCATGCTAAATTAACCCTGAGAGTCCAAAGGTGTGTAGAGGTTGATGGGATTGGCCATGGTAAAATGTGAGAGGTTTCAGAAATAGGGCGGGGGAGGTGGGCCTGGGTAAAATGCTCTGTCAGAGGGTCGGTGCAGACTTGATGGGCCGAATGGCCTCTTCTGCACTTGTAGGGATTTTATGATTCTATGAAAGAGAGTAGGGACTACTGAGTAAGAATGGATGGTCTGGAACTGCGCTTACCTAGTGGTGTATTCAGGCAGACACACATAAGATCGAACCAGAAGCTTTCTACATCCTGCAAGCTGTTTAGAGCATAGCAGCGGTTATCAAACGGCCGGCTGCTTCTGGCCAGGTTGTAGTGTGGATCACAGCTAGTAGTGTCAACGATCATGGCATTCTTTTTGATATAAACAAAAATCTAGAGGGAAAGAAAACAATCAGAGGTCAGCTTGCAGCTTCAGATTTTTCATATTATGCCAAATAATCATAGAATGAATCACAGAAACCTTTTCAGTGCAGAAGGAGACCATTCAGCCCATCGAGTCTATACCGACAACAATCCCACCCAGGCCCTATCCCCATAACCCAATGCATTAACCCTAGCTAGTCTCCCTGACACTAAAGGGCAATTTAGCATGGCCAATCCACCTAACCCGCACATTTTCGGATGTGGGAGGAAACCGGAGCCCCGGAGGAAACCCACGCAGACACGGGGAGAACGTGCAAACTCCACACAGACAGTGACCCAAGCCAGGAATCGAACCCAGGTCCCTGGCGCTGTGAGGCAGCAGTGCCAACCGCTGTGCTGCCCTAATAGTCCCACAAAGTGGAATGATTTAAGCAGCTCAGCAATGCAGCCACGTCAGTGTGGCAGGAGAGCTGGACACTGGCAGAGATGGGAGGACAACACGGCAGGATGGATTTCACGAGGTCATCCTGTTTAAAAAGCTACCACGGGCAGGTGCTTTGTGAAAGGCTGGTTGTCTCTTTCCCCAAGTGTGAAAATTACCAGTATGTGAAAAGGAAGAAAATCTATTACGCCTGAGTGCGTGTCACATATTTATTAAATAAATAGCCAAGCCTTTGGAAAAACAAATGAAGTCATTACGAAAATGAAGAGTTTTGAAGTTAAAGTTAAACTATAAACATACAAAATCTTATTTAAAATTAAAATAATGTTAGGCAAACAAAAAGTACAAGGCAATATAGGCGAACGCACCTCAGTATGTTTTCCCTAAGCTTAATTACAACTGCAAGTATAATTTTGTAGAAGGATTATATTATGTATTAAATGGAATTTAGATACTGAATGAAGCAGCACGCAGGCACAGTGGTTAGCATTGCTGCCTCACAGTGCCTTGGGTGACTGTGTGGAGTTTGCACATTCTCCCCATGTGTGCGTGGGTTTCCTCCGGGTGCCCCGGTTTCCTCCCACAGTCCAAAGATGTGCAGATTAGGCGGATTAGCCAGGCTAAATTGCCCCTTAGTGTCTCAATGTGTGTAGGTTAGGGGAATTAATGGGGTAAATATGTGGGGCCAAGGGGGTAGAACCTGGGTGAGATACTCAGTTGCAGGGTCAGTGCAGGCTCGATAGGCCAAATGGCCTTCTTCTGCACTGTAGGGATTCTATGATAAAACTGAACCCGAGGACTTGACGGACATTGTCCCCAGTTAGATAGCTTTCTGTTGTATTAAATGATACAAGAATGGTACATGATGCAAAATGATTTTCAAACCTTCCAGATTCTTCAAACAGTAAGCCTCCATTCAGAGATGCTATACTGCTCTGCAACATTGTACCATTATCAGATACTAAGGATAGGCAAGATAGGACAGAGACTGATTTATGTCTCATTCTTCTCTCCATACAGGAAACAACCTATTGGCTGTTTGGCAGCTCTTCCTCGACTTCCACCAGAACAATGGGAAACCTCTGCACTCAGCGTACTGCAACAAAACACAGGCTCAACTGATGAACTATTCTCAGATTGGGACGGTACTATCGAGATCAGTGTTGTAACAACGCAAAGCTGGGTCACTTAACGTACAGAACAGGAAGGTGACTGATTTGTGAAAAGGGAACATTTGATCGGAAGGAAAATGGTCTGCAGGTCAAGGTCTTAATTTTCTTTTAACTGAGTTTTCTTCATCAGAACTGGAAGTGCGTGATGCCAATACTGGGTGCCTGTAACAGGAATTTTGTTCCTCTAACTTTCACACACTAAGCTAACATGGGGAGGCGATGGCCTAGTGGTATTATCGCTCGGCTATCAATCCAGAAACTCAGCTAATGTTCTGGGGACCTGGGTTCGAATCCCGGGTCAGTTTTTATCATAGAATCCCTACAGTGCAGAAGGAGGCCATTTGGCCTATTGAGCCTGCACTGACCCTGCAACAGAGTATCTCACCCAGGCTCTACCCCGTGACCCCACATATTTACCACGGCAGATGGTGGAATTTGAATTCAATAAAAATATCTGGAATTAAGAATCTACTGATGACCATGAAATCATTGTCGATTGTCAGAAAGACCCATCTGGTTCACTAATGTCCTTTAGGGAAATCTGCCGTCCTTACCGGGTCTGGTCTACATGTCATTCCAGAGCCACAGCAATGTGGTTGACTCTCAACTGCCCTCCAAGGGCAACTGGGGATGGGCAATAATAAATGCTGGCCAGCCAGTGGCATCCATGTTCCATGAATGAATCAAAAAACATGCACAATCGTGCTTTCCAAGAAACTTAGGTTCAAACCATCGGAGAGAAAAAAAAAGTAGCTTGCCAAGACAGGCCCACACAGCGACGGTGAAAATATCATGAATTCTTGTAAAAACCCACCTAGTTCACGAAAGTCCTTTAGGGGAGGAAATCTGCCTCCTTACCTTGTCTGGCCGACTTGTGACTCCAGACTCTCAGCAATGTGGTAGAGGCGGCACGGTGGCACAGTGCGGGTTAGCACTGCTGCCTCACAGCGCCAGGGACCCAAGTACCATTCCCGGCTTGGGTCAAGGCCTGTGCGGAGTCTGCACATTCTCCCCGTGTCTGCGTGGGATTCCTCCGGGTGCTCCGGTTTCCTCCCACAGTCCGAAAGACGTGCTGGTTAGGGTGCATTGGCCATGCTGCATTCTCCCTCAGCGTACCCGAACAGGCGCCGGAGTGTGGCGACTGGGGGATTTTCACAGTAACTTCATTGCAGTGCTAATGTGAGCCGACTTGTGACACAAATAAATAAACTAACTGTCCTCTAAAATGCACTAGCAAGCCATTCAGTTCAAGGGTCAACTAGGGATGGGCAATAAATGCTGGCCCTGCCTGTGGCAGCCACATCCCGTGGAAGAATAAAGAAAACAATTAGTAATTGTCTGAAATGCAGTCACTCAACCCATCGATACAGGCACTGGATTTAAAACAGCACAAGCACGATTCAGAACCAAAAAATTCAGACTTTAGAATCGTCAAACTTTTTTTTGGAAAGCCTACCTGATCTTTCTCTTGAAATTTTTCAGTTGGGCCGAACTGCAACAATCCCATATAACAAAGACGTTGCAAACTTTCAAAGATAGAAAAGATGTATCTCCTGTAAACACCAAAAGTAAATTCACATGACTTGCATCAATGATGATATACTTTGCTGTTCTGTCAGCTGCGGCTCATTTGGTAGCACTCTCTCCCCTGGGTTAGAAGGTTACAAGTTCAAGCCCCAATTCAGAGCTCAAGGACAAAAATCAAGGCTGACAATCCGAGAGCAGTATTGAGGGAATGCTGCACTGGCAGAGGTGCCACATGCCGGACGAGGTGTTAAACTGAGGCTCCATCTGCCCCCTCAGTTGGATATAAAAGATCCCATGTCCCTGTTTCGAGGAAGGGCAAGTGAGTTATCCCTTAATGAACATGACAAAAAAGATGACTTGGTCCTCAAAAGATGATCTGGGGGTGACACTGTGGCACAATGGTTAGCACTGGAGTCTCTCAGTACCAGGGACCCAGGCTCGATTCCGGCCTTGGGTGACAGTGTTTGGGAATTTGCACATTCTCCCCGTGTCTGTGTGGGTTTCCTCGAGTGCTCTGGTTTCCTCCCACAAGCCATAAATGTACAGGTTAAGTGGATTGGACATGCTAAATTGCCCCTTAGTGTCCCAGGATCTGTGGGTTAGTGGGGTAAATACTTGGGGTTACAGGGGTAGGGCCTGGGTAAGATGCTCTGTCGGAGAGTCAGTGCAGGCTCGATGGGCCGAATAGCCTCCTTTTGCACTTTGGGGATTCTATGTGGTTATCACATTGGGATCTTGCTGTGAGCAAATTGGCTGCCACAATCTCTCCTTTACATCAGTGACAACACTTCAAAAGTATTCCATTGGCTGTAAAGTGCCTTGGACATCAAATGGTTGTGAAGTACGCCACGTAAAGACAAGTCTTTCTTTTGTTTGAGTTTCCAAAGAGCAAAGTGTTAAATTCCCATGAATCTCACAACATTTCCAAACAGAAATATAATACCACTGTTGTTTACTGGGATGCATCACCTCTGATTAACAAATTATTCTTGCATTGTTGTAAGAAGCACTCTGTAAAAGATTCACTTGACAAGCGGTGTTTTGATGGATCCAATTGCTGCTGAATATTCAAAGAATTAATAACTTATTCGTTATTGCTGAAAAAAGAGACATGTTGCCGAAGCTTTTTGTCTTGCACACATCAGGTCAAATGCAAGAATGCCAAATTTCAAATGATCACAATAATACAGGAGAAAATAAAAGTGCTGATTGGTTGGCAAGCCAACACTAATTGGCCACGATATTGCCACAGAGAAAGCAATGGGGAACTTTAGGCTCCCCAAGTTCCCAGGTAATTCAAAAAAGGAGCAAGAATTGAAAAGATCCCTTTTCCACATAGAGAACAGGTCCCCATTTACTCCTGTTGGAAGCATGTTGCTTCCAGCAAGAGTAAAAGGGCTATGTTTGGAGCATGACTGATTACCTTAAACAGGTTGGTTAGTTTAGTTATTAGCACACTCACGATTGTTCAGCAAGTGCTACCTAATCGCGGAATCACATCTAACAGTAAATGTTGTTTTGGGTTTTGCAAGCGCAGGCTGGTTGAGTATGGTCTATTATAAACAACCAAAGGAACATGCTACTTGAAACTTTGAGTTTCGTATGCCATTTGTAAAACATACAAACTCAAGTGACGGAAAATCCTGAAGTGTCTCCATCTTGGCTAAATAATCCGCCAGCTAATGAATTTAAATAGATATAGCAGATTGTACTGCAACAACTAATTATTATTCAGATCAAACTCACTGGGTGGAGAATCTTAAAACCGATAAGCTCGTTCAGGAAGGTGACTGATTTGTGAAAAGGGCACATTCGTCTCCCAAGAGGTAACGTTCTGCAATGTCCAGGTTTTAATTTGCTTTAGAAAGTTTCCTTTATCAGGGTTGAAAGTGTGTGGTGCCAATGCGGGGGGGTGCCTGTAACAGGAGTTTTGTTCCTCAAACAGGGGGTACAAAATTTCACCTAGCACTTGTGTTCAAGTTCTCTTTTTGTTTTGTAAACGGCACGTTCGTTAGCGAACCAGTATTTATGCTAAAAGAAATAGTTACCCGTCTGTGCAGCGAGAGTACAGCTTGTTTCTGAAAATACATTTCACAATCCTTACCGCTTATAAAGAAGTTGCTGCCTCATGGGTTGAGGCAAGTCCCTGACTAAAGTGTGCTTCATGTAATGGTCATTTAAAAACTCATCCAGGTTTTCAACCTGTTAAAAGGAGGCAAAAAGAATATTTTGAGCAATTAAACGCCTTCACGGAAAGCATGTGTATGTAATTTAACCACAAAATTTCATGTAATTATTGGGACATCTCATTTATAACGAAAATACTTTCAGAAAAGTTAAAACTCAGTACCCATATAGCTTAAATTTAAGGAAATTATTTTCTCTTTAATTCTGACTCATATGGACTGTTTCTCTCTCCACAGATACTGCTTAGGTTTTCCAGCCTTTTCTTCTTTTGTTTCAGATTACCAGCACCCAGCAGTACTTAGCTTTTATTTTTATAAAGTATATGTGCCAGAGGGATTTAGGATAACCTGGTACTAAAAAGCTAATAAATCGGGGTAGACTACTTCAGAAATAAATATGGTATAGAAAAAGCACAAAGTGCCAGGAGTTATAAAGGTACTGTTTCGCACAGAAACACATATGACCATTGTTAGAAGATTTAAACATGCATTTTTATATATTCTGTATTAAAATGTACACCTTGGCCAACTACAGACTGCCCCAAGGCATAATGTTAGAAGATTTAAACATGCATTTTTATATATTCTGTATTAAAATGTACACCTTGGCCAACTACAGACTGCCCCAAGGCATAATGGAGTAAGACGAACCACATTCTTTAAGAACAATACAGCGACAGAGCACAGTTTTTATCAGTATGGGTTATAGAAAGTACAAGTTTCACAGACACTATAACGAATGGAATAATTCAATTTCTTCTGATAAGAGATTGCTCAGCAGACAGTGGGAAAAGAACTCTTGAACTCTACGACCTACGTAATTGGATTACTAAGAGACAGTGGGCGGGAGCTTTCTGATTCTACGGACCAATGAATTCTCATGCTGCCAGAGAGTAGGATGGTTATTGGTAAATAATTCACACCAACATGATTGGCTCATCCGGTTAGGATGACAGAGTAGGCGGGCAAATGATTTCTGAAAAATGTATAATTACAGTAAATCTTAACCAGATAATTTAGAGTAATTTGAACTGCCCCAAACGGCTCTCCCTCCCTGCGGACCAGGCCTGGGCAAAATAAAGTACATCTTCAACCAAAATTTACTGTCTCCGCGAGTTCTTTGTATTTGCTGAGTTTCACAGTAACTTCACTGCAGTGTTAATGTAAGCCTACTTGTGACTAATAAAAATAAACTTTAAACTTTGATTACTCCTCATTTATATGTATTAGCTAACATAAAGCTATGAAATGCGTTGGAATCACTATAAAGTTAGTTAGTTCCCTGGTTCATGTAGGATGCCAACATGTTTCTATTACATTTATAAAACAGCTTCAACCATATTACATTATAACAAATAGAGACCTTCAGAAAGAGCAGAATGACTTATGACTGTCACCTACCATGGCGTACTATTTCCAGCTAGGCTGTCAATGGCATTTAACTCACTCAATATAACAATACGTTCAAGAAAAAAAGTCATTGTATTACCTTGTGGCTGACTTGTACTATCTGGACGAAGATAGAGAGGGGAACACAAAGCAGTATGTCACTAATGAGAGCCCAACCATGTCCAAACTCTCTGTGAATAGGGATAGGAGGACAGTATCTCTTCCATGTTGCCTCGTCCACATAAACTGTTAAAGACAGTTAAATAGACCAGTCACAACTGCAAAAAACAGAATACAACTTCCTCTACTAGCTTTTGCCATGCTCAAAACAGTGGTCACACTAGCCTAATTTCTTCATATGTTTTTAGGACAACAGACTTAAAGCATGGATCAAGAGAGTGGATCCAAATATTTCTCTCCAGAGACCTGTGTGCATTTGAAACCACAAAACCAATAGCTTGGAATCACAACTCAGAATTCATCTCAGTCAAAAAAAAATGGATTTACAGGGTTGCAAATATTTTGAAATAGCAGTACAAGGCCAGATAACAATCTAGATAGTGGGGCTGCGGAAAAGGAAAATCGCAATGAGTGTACTGAGGTAGTTTCAGATATTGTAGATGCATTGGGCAGCACGGTGGCACAGTAGTTAGCACTGCTGTCTCACAGCGCCAGGTTGGGTCACTATCTGTGCGGAGTCTGCACGCTCCCCCCGTGTCTGCGTGGGTTTCCTCCGGGTGCTCCGGTTTCCTCCCACAGTCTGAAAGACGTGCTGGTTAGGTGCATTGGCCGTGCTAAATTCTCCCTCAGCGTACCCGAACAGGCGGCGGAGTGTGGCGACTGGGGGATTTTCACAGTAACTTCATTGCAGTGCTAATAATGTAAGCCTATTTGTGACACTAACAAATGAACAAAACTTAATGGCCACTTGCATGTTTAACAGCAAAGATTGGGACGTTCGACGATTGATGTGTTTGGCATCATGATTTCCTTAGAGTTGCAAAGGAAAAGAAGATGAGTGAGAAATCATTGCTGGAGCAATTGGAGTTGCCTCAAAACTCTGGTTTAAAACAATCAAACCTTTTTTTAATGATATGAGCTGAAGTTTGACCTGCTCAGTGACAACACAGGTGTTTGTCAATTGTACATTTGAATGTCCCACGGGAATTATAAAGGTTATAAATCTCACCATTGCTTAGTACATCAGTGTCACTCCCAAAGTCCAAATTTCTAGTATTTAAGTTATGAATTCCAAATTGCTGGTACTTAAGCACTAGTTTTATAATTGCAAAATTGTTAATTTGAAGTTTGGATATTGTCTAAGTTGTTTGTCTATTCAGCGAGCATGGGGAATACGTGATGCCAATTGCTCTCAAATGCCGTCTGTGATTTCAACCAATCAGACTGCTCCTGGTTGACCTCACAGTCAGTATGGGTGCTGATGTCATGTGTATGCGCACTCGTATACGGTCGGCAAGTTGAACGTTCACCAAGGGCAGTAAACAACCTGAACACGCTGTCAGCAGAGTTCAGATAAATGATCTTTTTTGGCTTACAATAAATTTTGCAATGTATCTGAACATTTACTGCCTTGATGCTGACGTCCAGTCAGCATCGAGCTGTTTTCAGTAGTGAATTATCAGACCAAGTCCTCTCTCAAAGGTGTATGGCAAATGTGGATTAATCATGAAATGTCAAGCACTATAACTTTAACACCAATATCAAATTAAAGTTTGTGGTAGTGCATACCATTTGAGCTCCTACCCAATAAAAGTCTACAGTAAAAACAATCATACAGCACTTTAGCATTAGATTAGCTTGATATCATGCCAATGGATACAGCTCTCAGGGAAAGGGTCCCAATTTTAATTAGGAGCTCTGTCCAGTAACTAAAGTTCCTCTTGTTAAAATGTAATTGCTATTTTGCTTTTTGTTTTAAAATGAGGACTAGGATGGCGCAGATCACCCAGTCCTGTTCTAACCTGCACAGTTTTTTGTTTCAAATTGTGTGCTAAGACAACATCTTGCTCCATTGGGTATAACATGAGGGCAGCATGGCGGCATAGTGGTTAGCACTGCTGCCTCACAGCGCCAAGGACTCGGGTTCAATTCCTGGCTTGGGTCACTATCTGTGTGGAGTTTGCACCTTCTCCCCACGTCTGCGTGGGTTTCCTCCAAGTGTTCTGGTTTCCTCCCACAGTCTGAAAGACATGCTGGTTCGGTGGATTGGCCGTGCTAAATTGCCCCTTAGTGTCAGGGGGACTAGCTAGTGTAAATGCATGGGGTTATAGAAAGACCATAGAACAGTACAGCACAGAACAGGCCCTTCGGCCCACGTTGTTGTGCCGAGCTTTGTCTGAAACCCAGATCAAGCTTTTTCCTCCCTATTTCCTCCTGTTATGGGGATAGGGCCTGGGTGGGATTGTGGTCGGTGCAGACTCGATAGGCCAAATGGCCTCCTTCTGCACTGTAGGATTCTATGATTCTATAACACAAAGCTCTAATGTTACAAGAGTTGTTTGAGGAGCATTATTTTAACCTGTTCTTTCTTTCATGTCAATACTGTCAGAATGAGCGTGACTTTGGAGAATAACAAAAGCTCAAATTACCAGTCTCTTTCACGTGCAGATGTTCTATGTCCCCTTCCCACTGGCAAGCTCCACCAATCTCAACTCTGGTCGATGACCCCACAGGCGTTTCATCAGCGGCTGGTTTGTCCCCACCCACATCAATGTCACTGGTCTCATTTGATGTGGACGCGACAGCTGCTTCTTTGGGTGCGTCTGTGTCCGAAGCCTCTTTCGTACTATTTTCTGCAGCACCGGCTGAAGGCGCAGACGGAGCTGCTCCCTCGGAATTTCTTCGAAGAGGATGTCCATAGACGATGTACCACAGGAACATGTGGACCAGGCGGAGGCGAGGCATTTTGGGAAGGAAGCCAAGAGAACGCCCGAGCCCAGGAACTGAACAAAATGTGAAATTTTTTAAAATTACAGGCATAATTTACAGGCATAAAAGTGTAAGTGATGCATATTTTTGCTGATCTCTATATTCAGGCAAAATCATTAAATTAGTGCAACACAACAGCTGTCACATCAGGCAGAGGGAAATAAATAGCAACAGAGTACGAGAGTAAAGCATAAATAGAAAACAATAGCTAGGCCAAAGTTTTAGAATGCTTTGTACAATTCTGAGCCCCTGTTGTAGACATAATGTTGAATCCATAGAGAAGGTACAGTGCAGAGAGTTGAAACACTGGAATTCTTCTCACTGGAGTAGAAAAGACTCAGGGATTTAATGAATTGAATTGGGTTAGATCACTTCCATTTGTTGGGAGTCAGCGATCAGGGGCGGGACATCAATTTCAGACTAGGAGAGACTCAGAGAAATTTCTTTCTGCAGACGTTTGTAGGATCACGACCACCTTATGCTCCCAGGAGTGAAAAAAAAAACTAGAACGTGCTGGAGGAGAGAGCAGGGTAGTGAGTTTAATTTTAAACTGATATTGATTTGATTTATTTTGTCACGTGTATTGGGATACAGTGAAAAATATTGTTTCTTGCGCTTTACAGGCAAAACATACCGTTCATAGAGTATGATGTGAAGATGCCGGTGTTGGACTGGGATGGGCACCATAAGAAGTCCCACAACACCACGTTAAAGTCCAACAGGTTTATTTGGAATCACAAGCTTTCGGAGCGCTGCTCCTTCATCATCAGGTGAGTGGTCACTCACCTGATGATTAAGGAGCAGCGCTTCAAAAGCTGGTGATTCCAAATAAACCTGTTGGGCTTTAACCTGGTGCTGTAAGACTTCTTACTGTTCATAGAGTACATTGGGGAGAAGGAAAGGGCAGGGCGCAGAATAGTGTTGCAGTTACAGGTAGGGTCAATAGAAAGATCAGCTTAATATATGATCGTATCGTTAGAAAGTTTAGAAGAGTTAGAGTTCCGTTTTACAAGCGCAGAACAGGAGTGAAAGATGAAATTCGAGGGTATGCTGGGGGCAGCTCGCAAGAAGTCACCTCACTCTGGCGCCATTTTGTTTTCCACAGGAAGAGCCAAATATCTTTCGTGTTATAATCATCCTTTCCTGCAAACAGGCTCTAAAACAGGACAACATCCATTCTGCAACTGCTAATTAACAATCGTGGCTCTCTCCAAATAGTCATGCAGGTTTTTTTTTTACCGATAACAGGGCGGTAATTCTTGAGTGGAGTGACGCCCATTTTCTCATCGGTTTTGCTCGTGGAGCCCTTGCTGGTGGTCTCGGCTTTAGTGCTTTGCTCGGACCCGGATGATGGAAGCGCCGAAGCATTTTCTTTTGTCTGTTTCTCCTTCTCTTTCTGAGCGTGGAGCTGCAGCACCTTCATTCTGCAAAATGAAAAGTCCAAGCAGCCCACAGTTGTCGCTAACTTAAAACACGTTTAACAAATGCAGCAGACACAGAAATGCAAGGAGATTACAGTGACCTGAATTATTAAGTCAGTCTCATTAATGGAACTTTGACACTGGTAGAATTGTTTCCCCCATATCCTAGTCCCAATATTTTTGTTGCATTTTTGTTGGAAAATAAATTGAATTATCCAGTACTTTGAATGTTGTTAAAATGACTGACATAGTAGCTACATTTTGAATTAACCATTAATGTGAATTAACAGAAGTAGACTGCGCAACCTCTCAAACTAAGCAGCTACCCTTGTGATGATAGCTGCACTCATCTCTAATAGATATGTGACACTGGCCAAATTATAGCAACATCAAACTGCCTAAGAGATTTCTTTGGCCTTTACTTCAGCATGCTATGAAGATAAAACTGAACGCAAGCCCTGGGTGTTTACAGGTTACGTAACCCCAAACCCTGGTAATCCATCCTCAGAAAGCTCAGACAACTCAGTCATATTGATTACAGGAACTGAAACAAGAGGAGGATGCTGGTAAAACTCAGCAGGGCCGGAGCTGGACTTTTTGCTGAGTTCTTCCAGCATCCACTTCTCTAGTTTCGGATTCCAGCATCCGCGGTATTTTGTTTATTTCGGTCCTGTTGGTATTTGTCCATTTCTCAGTGACTTGTCCAGTTTGAATTTCATGGCTTGTGAAGACAAAAAAAAAAATTGGGCGCATGTGCCCATTCATCTTCATGAATGCGTCAAAGTAAAGCTCTTTCATTTATCCTTCAGGGTAACAGACCTTTAAAGACTAATTGCTGAGTCAATCACCTGTCTGAATCTTCCAACTGGTCCAGCGACAATAACATTGCGCCACCGCCTTCCCCTCTGCATCCTCTCCAGTGCAAATCACATCCTTCCTATAGCGTGGTGACCAAAACTGCACACTGTACTTTAGCTGTGGCCTAACGAGTGTTTTATGCAGCTTCATCATAACCTCCCTGCTCTTATATTCCTTGCCTCGGCTAATAAAGGCAAGTATCCCAAATACCTTCTTAACCAGTTAACCATCTAACTGTCCTGCTGCCTTCAGGGATCTTTGGGCATGCACCCCAAGATCATTCTGGTTCTCTGTACGTCCTAGCGTCCTACCATTCATTGTGTATGCCCTCGCTTTGTTTTTTTTTTAATGAGCCTCGTTGGCTGCGCCAGCATTTATTGCCTATTCCTTACTGGTCTTTAGGACATTTTGTCTACATTGAAGGGACTATGTAAAGACAAGCTGCTATTCTCTCATAGGTTGGTCAGGGATCTCTCTAGCTTTCTCAGGAACCTAGCTCCAGGTTATGCATTGCACAACTGTCATCTCTTCTAAGACAGTAAAAGTCGCAATGGCAATCGCTGCTTATAAGGAATTTCCTACCCCTACTAGGTGCAGAATTTAAAGCCAATCAGCTACTAACCTGTGAACGGTGTAAGAACTGGAGATCCTAAATCGAACTTGCTCAATGGCACTTTTTACAAGTGGGTCATTGGGAAGCACAGAGGGATGAGCCACAAACTCCACCTAGTTAGAATAGAAACATACTGAGAAAGCTTACTTTCGTGCACACTGTGAATGAAGGTTCCATCATAAAAACTAAAACAAAATGTACAAAGATCCTCACTACAGCCCTTTACAAAAGTCACTTAATTTTTTTTACTAAGAACAATATAAGGTGATTTTGCCAAAATTTGACAAATTTAAAATTATAGCGTGCACATGAGAGTAATTAGCTTTAATACTGACCTTCTTGCTAATGCCATCTTGTATGACGGTGGTACGGAAGAGTCGGAGCAGTCCCTCCTGAGACAACTTTTGGACCATTCTGACTATAGATTTCTTACAGCACCTGGTGACCACACCGTCTTGCTTCTCCTCTTCCATGATCATCTTCTGAAGCCTGGAGAAGAAACAATATCAGCTTTCTCGAAAAGCAAAGCTCCCTAGGGCTAGCCAACCTGTGTCATTGGGTTGCCTGGAAGAAACCTGGGCTTTATGGTCAAAGACTAAACTCTCAAATATAATTCTCAGCAACTTAGTTAAATGTGTAACAGTGCTTTTTCAGAGGTAGTCCATCCCCCAGCCCCCCCCCCCTCCCAGGCCCTCTCCACACAATTGCTTGCAGTGACACGTTTCAGTTGAGACAACAAGCAAATCCACCACAGACTCCTCTCCTGTTTCAGGTGTAAGCATTTCACCTTTGCAAGCAAGAAAGATACAAAGGCACGGGTGTGTCTTGGAAAGGGAGGAAAGCTGAAGCATTACGGGTACCACTAAGATTGAATCACACTACATTACTTCCTAAAACAGCTCCAGGCATTTAGTGAAAGAGAGATTAAGGATCCCTTCACAACTTAATCTGTCTCATACCCTAAAATCTAGTGTTTTCTACATGAGAAAAAGTTTGTATATCATTTTTAATTTCATTTATTCACTTATTATTGCAATTTATCTATTGCAGCACCTCCACCATATACTAACCATAAGACATAGGAGCAGAATTAGGCCACTCGGCCCTTCCAGTCTGCTCCACCATTCAATCATGGCTGATACTTTTCTCACCCCCTTTCTCCTGCTTTTTCCCCATAACCCCTGATCCCCTTATTAATCAAGAACCTATCTATCTCTGCCTTAAAGACACTCAATGACCTGGCCTCCACAGCCTTCTGCGGCAAAGAGTTCCACAGATTCACCACTCTCTGGCTGAAGAAATTCCTCCTCATCTCTGTTTTAAAGGATTGTCCCTTTAGCCTGAGGTTGTGCCCTCTGGTTCTAGTTTTTCCTACTAGTGGAAACATCCTCTCCACGTCCACGCTACCCAGGCCTCGTAGCATCCTGTAAGTTTCAATAAGATCCCCCCTCATCCTTCTAAACTCCAACGAGTACAGACCCAAAGTCCTCAACCGTTCCTCATACGACAAGCTCTTCATTCCAGGGATCATTCTTGTGAACCTCCTCTGGACCCCTTTCCAAGGCCAGCACATCCTTCTTTAGATACGGGGCCAAAACTGCTCACAATAATCCAAATTGGGTCTGACCAGAGCCTTATACAGCCTCAGAAGTACATCCCTGCTCTTGTACTCGAGCCGTCTCGACATAAGAACTAGGAGCAGGAGTAGGCCATCTGGCCCCTCGGGCCTGCTCCGCCATTCAATGAGATCATGGCCGATCTTTTGGTGGACTCAGCTCCACTTACCCGCCCGCTCACCATAACCCTTAATTTCTTTACTTTCAAAAATTTATCTATCCTTGCCTTAAAAGCATTCAATGAGGTAGCCTCAACTGCTTCACTGGGCAGGGAATTCCACAGATTCACAACCCATTGTGTGAAGAAGTTCCTCCTCAACTCAGTCCTAAATCTGCTTCCCCTTATTTTGAGGCTATGCCCCCTAGTTCTAGTTTCACCCGCCAGTGGAAACAACTTCCCTGCTTCTATCTTATCGATTCCCTTCATAATCTTATATGTTTCTGTAAGATTTCCCCTCATTCTTCTGAATTCCAATGAGTATAGCCCCAGTCTACTCAGTCTCTCCTCATAAGCCAACCCTCTCAACTCCAGAATCAACCTAGTGAATCTCCTCTGCACCCCCTCCAGTGCCGGTATATCCTCTCTCAAGTAAGGAGACCAAAACTGCACACAGTAATCCAGATGTGGCCTCACCAGTACCTTATACAGCTGCAACATAATCTCACTGTTTTTAAACTCCATCCCTCTAGCAATGAAGGACAAAATTTCATTTGCCTTCTTAATTATCTGCTGCACCTGCAAACCAACTCCTTGAGATTCCTGCACAAGGACATCCAGGTCCCTCTGCACAGCAGCATGCTGCAACTTTTTATCATTTAAATAATATCCATTTTGCTGTTATTCCTACCAAAATGGATGACCTCACATTTACCAGCATTGTACTCCATCTGCCCGACCCACGCCCACTCACTTAGAGTATCTATGTCCCTTTGCAGACTTTCAGCGTCCTCTGCACACTTTGCTCTTCCACCCATCTGAGTGTCATCTGCAAATTTTGACACTACACTTGGTCCCCAACTCCAAATCATTTATGTAAATCGTAAACAACTGCGGTCCCAACACTGATCCCTGAGGCGCACCACTAGTCACTGATCGCCAACCAGAAAAACACCCATTTACCCCCACACTTTGCTTTCTGTTAGTTAACCAATCCTCTATCCATGCTAATACATTATCCGTAACACTGTGCATCTTTATCTTATGTAGCAGTCTTTGGTGCGGCACCTTGTCAAATACCTTCTGGAAATCCAGATACACCACACCCACAGGTTCCCCATTGTCCACGAATGACATGACATGAATGCTAACATTGCATTTGCCTTCCTAACACAACCAGAAAGACACTCAGCTTCACTCAATGAAGTTAATATCTTTGGATAAGGAAGCAATACCGCGTCATCCATATTTGGAGCTAATAAATACTTAGCTAATGCTGGAATCTCTGAATTTAACCAATTTCCCTGACATGGTAATATTTTTGATATTCGTTTTCTTCCATTCATTTGTGGGACATGGGCGTCACTGGCTGGCCAGCATTTATTACCCACCCCTAGTTGCCCTTGAACTGAGTGGCTTGCTAGGCCATTTCAGAGGACAGTTGAGAGTCAACCACATTTCTGTGGCTCTGGAGTCACAGGTAGGCCAGACCAGGTAAGGAACGCAGATTTCCTTCCTTAAGGGGCATTAGTGAACCAGATGGGTTTTTAAGGCAATTGACAATGGTTTCATGGTCATCAGTAGATTCTTAATTCCGGGAATTTTTTTTAGTGAATTCAAATTACACCGTGTTAGAATGAACTGGTGATAACATTGCATCTGATGTAATGTGACCAATGGTAACAAGCTGTAAGGGTCAGCTGACCCCGTAAACCATGTAACCAATTGCAGAATGATGTGATGGTCAGCTGACCAGGTATAAATAAGAACCTGTTGGTAATTCAGAGGGAGCTTGGGCCCAGGGTGAGGCCTCAAGTTTGGAGTAATGAAGTTTCTTTTTTAAACCCTTCTGTTGATTTATAAGTTGGAGTAAGTTTTGTTACATTTTTGTCCACATTTGAACAGTTCTTTCTGGATAAGCATACCATCTGCCGTGGTGGGATTCGAACCCAGGTCCCCTGAACATTAGCTGAGTTTCTGGGTTAATAGTCGAGCGATAATACCACAAGGCCATCGCCTCCCAATTGTTCCCCCGTTGCCAATGATATTAGTGAAACAGTCGCCTGGCAAGCTTCAATAGATTTGAGACAGAGTCACTTGTCGGACTCAGGCACTAAAACTTACGAAAACAGGCTTTCAATTAGTTTCAAATTCCGCACGGCTTCTAGTATCAGATTCTGTCGTTTTAGCATCCTAAAAGTTTCATGAGGTCTTTTTAAATGGGTATCCTTGCATGGTTTCTTCTTCTTTCCCAGGCTCTTCTCCTGTGAAAATAAATGCAAAACACAGACATGAATGGAGAAGTTACTGTGATCAGCATCGGTATTTACTGGTTTCAGAAATACATCCCCTTCACCCCTTTCATTCTTTGGAGACGTGTATGCAACATAATGTGTAATAATTTTAACAGTAAACCCCCTGCCAATATTCATTTCGTTCTTTTTTTATTCATTCGTGGGATATGGGTTTCGCTGGCTAGACCAGCATTTATTGCCCATCCTTAGTTGCCCTTTGAGCAGGTGGTGGTGAGCTGCCTTCTTAAAACGCCGCAGTCCACGCACTGTGGATTGATCTACAATGCCTTGAGGGAGGCAATTCCAAGATTTTGACCCGGCGACTGCGAAGGAACGGCGATATATTTCCAAGTCAGGACAGGGAGTGGCTTGGAGGGGAACTTGCAGCTGGTGGTATTCCCATGTATCTGCTGCCCTTGTCCTTCTAGACGGAAGTGGTCGTGGGTTTGGAAGGTGCTGTCTAAGAATCTTTGGTGAATTGCTGCAGTGCATCTTATAGGTAGCATACATTGCTGTTACTGAGCGTCGGTGGTGGAGGGAGTGGATGTGGTGCCAATCGAGCGGCTGCTTTGCCCTGAATAGTTAAAAGCAAAATACTGCGGCTGCTTGAATCTGAAACAAAAACAGAAAATGTTGGAAAATCTCAGCAGATCTGACAGCATCTATGGGAAGAGAATAGAGCCAACGTTTTGAGTCTGCTCTGACGAAGGGTCATCTAGACTTGAAACGTTGGCTCTATTCTCTCCCCACAGATGCTGTCAGACCTGCTGAGATTTTCCAGCATTTTCCGTTTGTGTCCTGGATAGTGTCAAGCTTCTTGAGTGCTGTTGGAGTTGCACCCATCCAGACAAGTGGGGACTATGCCATCACACTCCTGACTTGTGCCTTGTAGATGGTGGACAGGCTTTGGGGAGTCAGGAGGCGAGTTACTCGCCGCAGTAGCCCTAGTCTCTGACCTGCTCTTGTAACCACTGTGTTTATGTGGCGAGTCCAGTTGAGTTTCTGGTCAACGGCCACCCCAGGGGTGTTGAGTGGGGGATTCAGTGATGGTTACACCATTGAATGTCAAGGGGCAGTGGTTAGAGTGTTTTACAATTTCCCCCAAGTTACAATCGTTTAATAAAACAATTGATAGTTACTGCTCTACTGCAGCTTAGGATGCTATCAGAGTCCAAAAGAATGGCAATCCAAAGCATCTATTTTAGTTAATGCACACCACTGGTTAGAAAATCCACTAATTCTAATAATTCCAACAAAATTATATCACGCAACATTACAGGGACATCAATTCATGAAATTAATGTTCCAGTCTGTGCTGCATTTACAATGTGGTCACTTAAATACCGTAACAGAATGAGCATAAATTGGCTCCAGCAACTACGCTGAAAAGCAACATCACACTGAGGTCTGGACTACTTTGAAACCAATCTTCATACCTTTACTTTTTCAACCGTAACCTCTTCAATAACAACATTCTCTTCACTTGGCCCGTCCAATAATTTTATACAGTCTGGGTCCTGCTGGGAGGAGTTTAATTGAATGTCGATTTTTTGGGATTCTTTGGATGACCCTGCTGCATGCTTGGCTATATTCTGGGAACGACCTATCCCAACAGTTGTTTTTACCAAACCGGATAATTTTCTACCTGTATAAAACACAAATCATTCCAAAAGGTTACTGGTTTAAATTTTATCGCATTGCATGGGGGGGCGGCACGGTGGCACAGTGGTTAGCACTGCTGCATCACAGCTCCACGGACCTGGGCTCGATTCCCGGCTTGGGCCACTGTCTGTGTGCCGTTTGCATGTTCTTCCTGTGTTTGCGTGGGTTTCCTTTGGGTGCTCCGGTTTCCTCCCACAGTCCAAAGATGTGCGGGTTAGATGCACTGGCCATGCTAAACAGTCCGTTAGTGTCCCGGGATGCGTAGGTTAGAGGAATTGGTGGGGTAAATATGTGGGGTTACGGGGATAGGGCCCAGGTGGGATTGTTGTCGGTGCAGACTCAATGGGCCAAGTGGCCTCCTTCTGTACTGTGAGGTTTCTATGATGCAAACAAACATCCATGCAATTGAGTTCATTCCACAGAATGAGGAATACTTCACCAATTACCAACAAAGATCTTGAGCAGTTATGAAAATATTCCCGATGTGAAGTGTGACATTAGATACTTTAAGCATGGTCTTCCACCTGTGAATACAAATGAATAATACTATCCAAACCAGAGAATGCTAGTCATTTAAGTTACGTTGCTAATAAGACCTTCCTCCATTCTAGTATACAGTATATGGGGCGGCAGAGTGGTTAGCACTGCTGCCTCACAGTGCCAGGGACCCAGGTTCAATCCCGGCCTTGGCTGACTGTCTGTATGGAGTTTGCACATTCATTCTTTGTCTGCGTGGGTTTCCTCCGGGTGCTCCGGTTTCCTCTCTCAGTCTAATGATATGCGGGGTAGGTGGATTGGCTAAGCTAAATTGCCTCTTAGTGTTCCTAGATTAGGGGGATTAGGGTAAATGTGTGGGGTTATAGGGATAGGGCCTGGGTAGGATACCCTGCTGGAGAGTCGGTGGCAGCCTCAATGGGCCGAATGGCCTCCTTCTGCACTGTAGGGATTCTATAATTCTACAGATACTGTAGATCATCCTCTGATGCTCAATCCACTGATGTAAAAACAGGTGACAGCAACAGATACCAAGGTGACACAAGGAAAACAACACAAATTAAAGAGTTGCATTGATTAACTGGAAGGAGTTGGGTCAGCTCAATGTCTGCAACATGCTGAATTGCATTTAGTTACCACAGGCAAGAGTATCCAGATTAGTTTGTCCACACACAGAGAATATATTTGGCTGAGCACCGAATTCTCCATCCTCGCTTGCAGTGGCGGTTAGGCATGAGCAGCCGGAAATTCCCTGCTGTAGTTTCACAGCACAAAAAGGTTCCAGTACTTCAGCAAAATTCTCAATTTCCCAAGTACACCTTTTAGCGCCATTATTAATAGATGTCAATCAACCAACCTAACATGCAACTGGTGAATCTTGTCCTTACAGGTGTAGGTGATGGCCTAGTGGTATTGTTGCTAGATTATTAATCCAGAAACTCAGCTAATGTTCTGGGGACCCGGGTTCGAATCCCGCCACGGCAGATGGTGGAATTTGAATTCAATTTTTAAAAAAATCTGGAATTGAGAATCTACTAGAAATCATAGAAACCCTACAGTGCAGAAGGAGGCCATTCGGCCCATCGAGTCTGCACCGACCACAATCCCACCCAGGCCCTACCCCCACATATTTACCCGCTAATCCCACTAACCTACGCATCTCAGGACTCTAAGGGGCAATTTTTAACCTGGCCAATCAACCTAACCCACACATCTTTGGACTGTGGGAGGAAACCGGAGCACCCGGAGGAAACCCACACAGACACGAGGAGAATGTGCAAACTCCACACAGACAGTGACCCGAGCCGGGAATCGAACCCAGGACCCTGGAGCTGTGAAGCAGCAGTGCTAACCACTGTGCTACCGTGCCACCTCTACTGATGACCATTAAACCATTGTCAGAAAAATCCATCTGGTTCACTAATGTGCTTTAGGGAAGGAAATCTGCTGTCCTTACCTGGTCTGGCCTACACGTCACTCTAGAACCACAGCAATGTGGTTGACTCTCAACTGCCCTCAGGCAACTCGGGATGGGCAATAAATGCTGGCCCAGCCAGCGACGCCCATGTCCCAGGAATAAATAATAAAAAAGGAGCTTAATACTCTGAGGGCCAGAATAGGTTGAAAAGTCACAAGTAGGAACAGCAGAGCACAGTTATCCTGGGAGAACGACTCGAATACGATTTCCGAGTGAGGACAAGATTGGAAACCAGCATGATGCCTGGCTGGTACTCAAGACGTGTGAAACAGGACAGGATCCCTGTAGCTCTTTGGTATGAACGACTCCCAATGGTTTGAGGTGGCATGTGGCACATTCATCACCTTCAATGGGAATCCAAATGTGATTCCTTTCAAGCAGGTTCCTTTCAAGCATGAATTGCCTTCGATAAGCCCTCTGCTAAACCCTCTGGGCATGCTTTTGCTCTCTGCTAAGTTCTTTGCTAGAGCTTGCTGGTGGAGAGGTTCTGATTTAGCACGATCCAGGCGCAGGAAGCTAGTTGTTGTTGTACCACTTTGCAATGCTGTCTAATTGTCGTACTAAAGGATGAAAATTCTCTGCGATATTATCCATGTATTTCAACATGCATTCTAATTGATGTCACCTTGGTGATTCACAGAGGGAAGACCATTACCCCACCCTGATTGCCTTGAAACACTTGAATACAACAGCAAAATATCGAGCAACCTGGGAGTGCAATGTCGACAACGATTAGCAATGATCTCGACCAAGCAAAAGATTTTGTTGCATAGAGCTACGCAAATAAATGATTGACTGTAAAGTACTGACCTTTGCCCAACTTTGACTTGTGACCTTTCTTCAGTTTGAATTTTCTAAATAATGCACTCTTGACTAACTTCTTCCCTTTGTATATTTTCTGCGAAGTAGTGCATTTTCTTTCTCTGTACTCCGAGTGAGAGGATCGACTGCTCTGCGCAGAGATTGCCGGTGACTTCACAGGTTCCTTTCGACCGTGAATTGCCTTCGGTAAGCCCTCTGCCAAACTCTCCTGCGTGCTTTCGCTCTCTGCCAAGTTCTGCACTAGAGCTTGCTGGCAGAGGGTTTCTGATTTAGCACGGTCAAGGGGCAGGAAGCTAATTGTCGCCAATTGCTCACTTCTAGCTTTCTCCTTTTCAAACTGCTTGCTCAGCTCGCTCTGCTTCACATACGTCTTAGCCACGTACTTAGTTGTGCGCTGTCGACCTTCATCCTCCATGAAGCCCTGTTATAAAGAACACATACTCAGGAACTGGGGAACACATCAATGGTTTCTTTTGTGCCAATGCTTTTAAAACCTTAGACCCCGAAATCTTTGGGGACAGAAAGGCAATTGCTTCCCAGGGGAGCTAGGAAAAGGTGGTGGGACCTGGTTACGCTGGAGTTCCACCCAATTTGCTGCGGCTCAGTAAATTTGAGTGGGAAGTGATACGTGTGGGATGGCGGAGGATTTTTCCATGTTTAAAGTTTATTTATTAGTGTCAGAAGTAGGCTTACATTAACACTGCAATGAAGTTACGATGAAAATCCCCTAGTTGCCACACTCCGGCACCTGTTCAGGTACACTGAGGGAGAATTTAGCACGGCCAATGCACCCTAACCAGCACGACTTTCAGACTGTGGGAGGAAACCGGAGCACCCGGAGGAAACCCACACAGGCACCAGGAGAACGTGCAAACTCCGCACAGACAGTGACCCAAGCCGGGAATTGAACCCAGATCCCTGGCACTGTGAGTTTATGTCACACTATTTCACATAAATATTTCTGCTTTTTCCCTCCTGAGTCTTTATCATGCGATCCTAGAATCAGAATTTATGTCACACTATTTGTAACTCCCACAGTTGCGTGGACCTGCAGAGTTTCACTGGCTGTCTTGTCTGGAGACAATACACATCTTTTTAGCCTGTCTTGATGCTCTCTCCACTCCCATTGTTTTGTTTCTTAAAGACTGGATTAGTTGTAAGTATTCGCATTCCAACCATTATTCATGTAAATTGAGTCTGTGTCTTATAAGTTCTGTTTGTGAACAGAATTCCCACTCACCTGAAGAAGGGGCTCAGAGCCTCGAAAGCTTGTGTGGCTTTTGCTACCAAATAAACCTGTTGGACTTTAACCTGGTGTTGTTAAACTTCTTACTGTGAGGCAGCAGTGCGAACCACTGTGCCGCCCTGTCAAGGGTTGTGGCCAAGGAAAAGGCTTCCGGGGGAACTTCCAACCATCATGTCCTTGATGGGTCCGAGTGAAATGCACACCAGGTCTGTGGGAGTCTTTAAAAAGGCCCCAAATTTTTCCTAGATTAGGTAATCAGTCCCAGAGGGTATTACACCCCCTCCAGCAGGGGTGACAGCTCCGGAGAGAGAGGATGAACTCTATGGTCAAATGTTTCTTCGGCCTAGATGGGCACCTCCGATAGAGCAGCTGTGGGCCACTTTCATGGTCTTTTATAAGCCCTACTCTTTTCTTAATTATCCTCCTACTCTTAATGTATTGGTAAAACATCCTTGCGTTCTCAGAAAATGCTGGAAAATCTCAGCAGGTCTGACAGCATCTGTGGGGAGAGAACAGAGCCAATGTTTCGAGTCTAGATGACCCTTCGTCAGAACCTGCTGAGATTTTCCAGCATTTTCTGTTTTTGTTTCAGATTCCAGCATCCACAGTATTTTGCTTTTATCTTTGCGTTCTCCTTGACTTTGCTTGCCAACATTCTTTCACGTCTTCTCTTTGCTTTCCCTAATTTCCTTTTTGATTTCATCCCTGCACTTTGATATTCTTCTCAGTTTTCTACAGTGTTGAGTTCTCTGTGCCCGACGTAAGCTTTTCTTTTCTGCCTTGGCTTACCTCGAATGCTCCTTGACATTCGGGGACTCTAGATTTTGCCGTCTCACACTTTTTCTTTGTGGACTTTGGCTTACCCTGAACCCCTTGAATTTCCTCTTTGAATGCCTCTCGCCAACTTTTACAGATGCACCATAGAAAGCATTCTTTCTGGCTGCATCACAGCTTGGTATGGGCTCCTGCTCTGCCCACGACCGCAAGAAGCTACAAAAGGTCATGAATATAGCGCAGTCCATCACGCAAACCAGCCTCCCATCCATTGATTCTGCCGACACTTGACAAAGCAGCCAGCATAATCAAGGACCCCACGCACCCCGGGCATTCTCTCTTCCACCTTCTTCCGTTGGGGAAAATATACAAAATTCTAAGATCACATACCAACCGACTCAAGAACAGTTTTTCCCCTGCTGCTGTCAGACTTTTGAATGGACCTACCTTGCATTAAGTTGATCTTTCTCTACACCCTAGCTATGATTGTAACACTATATTCTGCACTCTCGCATTTCCTTCTCTATGAATGGTATGCTTTGTCTGTATAACGCGCAAGAAACAATACTTTTCACTCTATACCAATATATATGATAATAATAAATCAAATCAAATCAAGTAGCTGTTTCCAGTCCACTTTTACTAAATCAATCCTCAGCTTAGTAAAGTTGGCCTCACCCCAGTTTAGAACTTTAATTCAAGTCTTGGCTTTGTCCTCTTCTATAATCATGTTAAAACTAACTAAGCTAGGATCTCTATTACCAAAATGCTCTTGCACTGCCACTCCTTCCACCTGCCCAGCTTCATTTCCTAGAGCTACGTCCAGAACCGTGTCCTTTCTGGTTGGACAGGCTACATAATGGTCACAAAGGTCCTCCTGGAAGCACCTCAAGAATTCTGTTCCCTCCATCTCTTTCATGTTAGAACTATCCCAGTTAATATTGGGAAAGTTAAAGCCCCCACTATTACTGCCCTAATGTTGCTGCACTTCTCAAAGATTTGCCTACATATTCATTCTTCTGTCTCCCTTTGACTGTTTGAGGGTCTATAGCACACTCCAACTAGCCTGAATGCCTCTTTTTTGTTCTTTAGCTCAAACCCATATGGCCTCAGTTGATGATCCTTACATGTCATCCCTCCTCATGGCTGTTTCTTCAACCAAAATTGCCACCCCCGCCATTTTTATTCTCCTCTCTATCTCGTCCGAAAGGCCTGCAACTTGAGCTGCCATTCCCTGTCCCCCTTTAAGCCATGTCATGCAATAGCTATATCGTCATATTACCAAATTTCTATCTGTCCCCTCAGCCCATGAGCTTTACTTGCTCTACCCCTTGCATTGATGTATATGCCCTTGAGCTAAACTCTTTTTAATTTTCTAACTTGTTTCTTCTGCCTTCCAGACTCCTTCAATAATTTTCTACCTTCCATTTCTGATTTTGTCCCGTCTGAATTCACCCTCGGGTTCCCATCCCCCTGCCAAACTAGTTTCAGCCCTGCCCTAGAGGGCTTAAACTCTACAGTGCAGGATTCATGCTCTGCAGTTCAGTGCTTCTTTAGTACTCAATGGCAATGCAATGCCTTTACATTAAGAATGATATGGACCCAAGTGTATTATTTTACCGTAATAACTTTGTATCGTTCCAGCAGGCGGCACAGCATCCGACCTTCAAGCTTTCCAACATTCAGAGCCAAACGGATTTCGGTCTGTGAAATTCCTCTGGTGCCTCTCTTCTCAACTAGAAATGCCAAGAAGATAGAATCTTAGAATCCCCACAGTGCAGAAGGAGGCCATCGAGCCTGCACCAACAACAATCGCACCCTGGCCTTACTCCCGCAACTCCACGTATTTACCCTGCTAATCCCTCTGGCATTAAGGGGAAATTTACCATGGTCAATCCACCTAACTTGCACAAAGATAACCGATTAAAACTTTTTTTTTGGAGATTATACTGCCATGGGGTTCTTCAGAAGACAATGCAATACTGACTCACTATAAAGGATTTCACTGGCTTTGAAGCGCTTTAGGAGGTTCTTCAGATTTGAAAGGTGCTGTATAAAAATTCAAATCCGTCTCTTTAATTTTCTTTCCCTTGTAAGATGGCTGACGAATTTTCAAATATGAAAGGTGACCCCCCCTTCACCATACATTCCTATTGTTGGACTATCCCATATAGTCCAAAGCTAAGTGTGATTGTCCTTTCTTTTGATAGGTTCCTCATTGCTTCCTCATTTTAAGGTTCCTCATTGGTGAACCGTACAAATGGATATGGATAGGTTAGGAGAGTGGGCCAAAATGTGGCAGATGGAGTTTAACGTGGATAAGTATGAGGTCATGCATTTTGGTCGGAAAAATGGGAAGGTGACTTATTTTCTAAATGGGGAGAGACTTCAGGGTGCTCTGGTGCAGAGGGATCTGGGTGTCTTCATTCATGAGTCACAGAAAACTAGCATGCAGGTACAGCAGATAATAACGAAAGCGAATGGAATGTTGGTATTTATAGCTAAAGGAATAGAATATAAAGGTGAGGAAGTATTGTTGCAACTACACAAGGCATCGGTGAGGCCGCACCTGGAGTATTGTGCACAGTTTTGGTCCCCTTACTCGAGGAAAGATGTGGTGGAATTGGAGGTAGTTCAGAGGGGGTTCACTAGATTGATTCCAGAGATGAGGGGTTTGTCGTACTAAGAGAGATTGAACAGCTTAGACCTATAATCTCTGGAATTTTGAAGAATGAGGGGAGATCAAATTGAGGTATACAAGATGATAAAAGGTACGGATAAAGTAGACGTGGAGTGGATGCTTCCTCTTGTGGGGCATTCTAGGACGAGAGGTCATAGCCTTTGGAGAGTGGATAAAAAAGGTGTTTCCTCACATCCCCCCCCTAAACCTCCTGCCCCTCACCTTGAACCCATGTCCCCTTGTGACTGACCCTTCAACTAAGGGGAACAGCTGCTCCTTATCCACTCTGTCTATGTCTCTCAATCTTGTACACCTCACCCCTTAGTCTTTGCTGCTCCAAGGAAAACAACCCAAGCCTACCCAATTCTCTCCATAACTTAAATGTTCCATCCCAAACAGCATCCTGGTGAATCTCATCTGCATCCCCTCCAGTGCATTCACGTCCTTCTATAATGTGACTACCAGAACTGCACACAGTACTCCAGATGTGGCCTCACCAATGTTCTATACAACTCCAACATGACCTCCCTACTTTTGTAATCTGTGCCTCGATTGATGAAGGCAAGTGTCCCATATGCTTTTTTCACCACTCTACTAACATGCCTTCAGAAATCTGTGGACCAACACGCCAAGGTCCTTTTGTTCCATAGAACTTCCTAATGTCCCACCATTGATTGCGTACTTCCTTGTTCAATTACTCCTTCCAAAATGCCTCAACTCCCACTTTTCAGGGTTAAATTCCATCCGCCACTTAGCTGCCAATTTGACCATTCCGCCTATTTCTTCTCGTAGCCCAAAACACTCAGTCTCACTGTTAACCACCCGGTCAATCTTTGTGTCATCCGCAAACTTACTAATCCTACCCCCCCTCCACATAGTCATCTATGTCATTTATATAAATGACGAATAATAAGGGCTCAACACAGATCCCTGTGCTTCTTGCTCACCAAGGGACTGGTAGGCACAGGTAGAATGAGGCTACCTCAAACAAATGAGCGACTGACAAAACAATTTGAGTATTTTCATTATATTGGTTTGAAATTCTGCTCAGCACTTACAAGGAACATGCGTCATCTGCAGGAACACTCATACATTATCAGGCAAAAGTAGTGTATATATGCACCAATTTTCCAAAAAACAAACCCATGGTTTGCAGTAATTTCTTCAAATACACCATTAAAACTTACTGAGTTCATAAGCTTGGGTAAGCATGTCTCGTTCATAAACAACATCCATTCTTTCGACTGTGTTATTATCTTCATCCTCCTCATCTTCTTCATCCACTTTCTTCCCGTATGGCTTTACCAGTTTCAGGCATCGAACAATAATCTGAGTTCCTGCAAACAATAATTGTCACTTAAAACGTAAAAACCCATCTGAGATTCCGTCACTCCAAACAGTTATCATTAGACCTTCAAAAGAATAAATTTGATCTGCAACCTTTGATTTGCAAAGACCACCTCATACTTATTGTACAAAGAGAAGTTGCAAAATCTGATCTGGAAAGAAATTAAAGATGATTGCACAAGCTCAAAGGACTGCTGCAAATGTTTGGTCCTTGTCTTTGAAAAAGGTTTCGTTCTGGATAATACAAGAGATCAAACGCGATGATAGCCCCAGTAAGATGAGGTTGGAAGATGAAGATAAGAGTGCAGTTTGGGAATTCAGCAGGTCATCAACATTAGAAGGCCACAATTAAGAAACACTAAATTCCATTATGCTCTTGAATAGTGGGTTTCCTTATTGTAATGACTTGAAAAATTCCAACACTCGAGGTTCAATTGTCCTTGCTTCACATGAAATATTAATAAAACGACTTTAAAGTTTAAAGTTAAAAGTTTATTTATTATTGTCACAAGTAGGCTTAGACCAACACTGCAATGAAGTTATTGTGAAAATCCCTGAGCCGCCACACTTTGGGCACAGTGAGGGAGAGTTTAGCATGGCTAATGTGCCTACTATTCTATTACTGATAGAATCATAAAGGTTTCTTTGAAACTTTGAAGGCATTGTCAAAGATGCCCTTAAACCTACATGAAGTTACTGTGAAAATCCCCTAGTCGCCACACTCTGGCGCCTGTTTGGGTACACGGAGGGAGAATTTAGCACGGCCAATGCACCCTAACCAGCACGTCTTTTGGACTGTGGGAGGAAACCGGAGCACCCGGAGGAAACCCACGCAGACACTGGGAGAACGTGCGGACTCTGCACAGACAGTGACCCAAGCCGGGAATCGAACCCGGGTCCCTAGTGCTGTGAGGCAGCAGTGCTAACCACTGTGCTGCTGTGGCCCATATGAAGCATTATGCATCGGCTTGCTGAATTACTGTACGAGGTATGGACAAAAATTTCAAAATCAATCTCTTAACCCCAGCGCCAAAACATCAAAGAAAGGTAAAGAGGCACAGATCGGAGCCTGTAGCCAGAGGAGAACACCAGGAGATCACTCTCTGCATTTTGCGTTTTTCTTCTAATGTTGGAACATGGATGGTGGTCACTTTCACGTAAAATTAAGACTCAGTGTTAAGATTAGAAAGTCATGGAGCACTTTTTAAAACCCAGGTTCGTAAGCTGGAGCACAAATCCAGTCCATCATGGGCAGCTCAGAGGGGAGTTTTCACATCTCATGCCCTCAGTGCGTTCTGGAATCAAAGCAGGGTCCAAGTCTCAAACTGTACAGGCTCTCACATTAAGGTGCAGTAAGTTCAGATGTGGAAGTCATAGAATTATATAATCTATATTATATAGATTTAAGCAGACGATTTGGCCCTTGGAGTCTGCACTGGCTCTCCAAAAGAGTATTCTACCCAGACCGTGCTATTTACCACGCTCATCCCCCTAACCTACACACAGTGGGAGGAAACCCACACAGACAAGGGGAGAACGTGCAGACTCCACACAGTCACCCAAGGCTGGAATAAAACCTGGGGTCCCTGGCGCTGTGAGGCAGTAGTGCTAACCACTGTGCCACCATTCCATGGCAGTATAACTACAGCCCAACAATGCTCAGGTTACCCAGCTCTCCGAAGATTTTACTGTCAACCTCTAGCTATCCAAATCAATACCTGACTTGTATTTTGGAAAGCACACTGTTAATTAGGGAAGCACGCTGCAAAAATGAAAGATAAATCAAGCCTAATTTACCTTTCTTTGTCAAACATGGTCCTCCCTCAGGGTTCAGGTCCTTGAGGGGAACAGTAATCACCTTGGCTATACCACCAGTCACCATATACTGATAAAGTTTTTTGAAAGTTCTCTCACAAAGGCCCTGAGCAAAGAAAAAAACAAACGTCTATAAGTGAAGGAAAGGTCTTTCACCTATACAACGACAATATTTAATCCACAACAGAATAAGTGACTGACTTTTTTCATTGCTTTGCATTGTAAAATTCTGAACCTGAATCGCATTGCGGTCAAATACTTGGATAAGTTGTATAATTAGCAAAAGATTTACTTTTAAGTTTTTGGTCAGGTACAATTACAGGTACAGACAGGTGAACAGGTGTTCCATATGCAAAAAGTTAATCTTTAGATTGACAAAACCAAGAGCAATTGTACAATAGTTTGAATACCATTCAGGACTAGGTAGCGAACATACTTTTGCCACTTGGTGCCTTATTTCAAGTTCTTCTCCCAAGGAAAAGATAACACTACAGTTAAATCCCAGAGACCTTCTATGTACCTGATACTTTCATGAGAAGAAAATGCTCTCAACAAAGCACCATTAATATTCTCACTGTGATGGGGTGATATCAGTGGAACCACAGATTAAGTAAGAATTTCCCATTTACAGTGCAGGGGGAGGCCATTTGGCCCATTGAGTCTGCACCAACAGCAACCCCACCCAGGTCCTATCCCTGTAACCCACGTATTTACCCTGCTAGACCCCTGACACTAAGGGGCAATTTAGCATGGCCAGTCCACCTAACCCGCACATCTTTGGACTGTGGGAAGAAACCGGAGGAAACCCACGCAGACACGGGGAGAACATGCAAACTCCACACAGACAGTGACCCGAGGCCAGAATTGAACCCGGGTCCCTGGCGCCGTGAGGCAGCAGTGCTAACCCACTGTGCCGCCCCACAGAGAATGTTCTTAATGCATGGTTTCTCTCCCACACACTGCGTTAATGGGCAGTGAAGGTTCAGTGTTTGGAGATCAAGTCAGGGCACTGTTCCTCATCAGCAAGCAATGAAAACTGAATCAGGATTGGCATTCAAACCAAAACCAGAAAGGAGGGGGATGAAAAGCAGAAAATGCGAGAAATACTCGGCAATTCAGGCAGCACCTGTGGAGAGAGAAGTAGAGTCACTGTTGCAGGTCATTGACCTTTCGACCAAACTCATTCAGGATTCTGACAACAGGTCATTGATCTGAAACATTAACTTGGGTTTCTCTCTGCATAGATGCTGCTGGGTATTTCTAGCAGTTTCTGTTTTTCTTTATTCACAGTAATGACCACCCCCCCACCTCCCCAATCACACCTAGAGTGATGACAACCATTGGGATCACACTCAAAGAATGCCTGATTGAAGATTATGTGCTTTCTTCCAAATACGTTATCTTGTGTTTAGTACAAGTGGCAGCTTCCACAGGCAAGTCGCCATGTCTGAGGAACCAACATAGTATGCTAATGATGGCTCTTGCTAACACTGATGTTGGCATCAGAGACAGTATAAACACTTCACTGGGTCCTCCAATGTCAACAGAAACTATTAGAACGCAAATCTACCAACCAAAAATGAACTGCGCATAAACAAGATGATAAATGGCCAGGTCAGATGGCACCATAGTACTTCACCCGATCGGTTTATGCCACGTTTGCGCTTTGGAAATACTTACCAGCTCATCTCTAAGATGCAGCATGACTTCCAACTGATTAGGTCTATTCACAAGGATATGGGAGATTTTTTCCATTAAAATGTCATATTTGCTTCTCCTGCATATTACAGACAGAGAGGGGAAGCAGCAAAATAAGTAATTAAGAAATTTGAGAATATGGAAAATATGCATACATAGGAGCAACACAAGTTACACAGTGCAGGAGGTAAACTTAATGCAGCGATGACTTATTGTCACATGTATTAGTATAGCGAAAAGTATTGTTTCCTGCGCGCTCTACAGACAAAGCATACCTTTCATAGAGAAGAAAAAAAAAGAGTCCAGAATGTAGTGTTACAGCCATAGTTAGGGTGTAGAGAAAGATCAATTCAATGCGAGGTAAGTTCTTTCGAAAGTCTGAGGGCAGCAGGGAAGAAACTGTTCTTGAATTGGTTGGTACGTGACCTCAGACTTGTATCTTTTTCCCAATGGAAGAAGGTGGAAGAGAGAATGTCCAGGGCGTGTGGGGTCCTTAATTATACTGGCTGCTTTTCCAAAGCAGCGGGAAGTGTAGACGGAGTCAATGGGTGGGAGGCTGGTTTGAGTGATGGACTGAGCTTCGTTCACAACCCTTTGTAGTTTCTTGCGGTCTTGGACGGAGCAGGAGCCATACCAAGCTGTGATATAACCAGAAAGAATGCTTTCTATGGTACATCTGTAAAAGTCGGTGAGAGTTGTAGCAGACATGCCAAATTTCCTTAGTGTCCTGAGAAAGTGGAGGCATTGGTGGGCTTTCTTAACTATAATGTCAGCATGGGGGAACCAGGACAGGTTGTTGGTGATCCGGACACCTAAAGACTTGAAGCTCTCGACCATTTCTACTTCGAGTCCATTGATGTAGACAGGCGCTTGTTCTCCACTACGCTTCCTGAAGTTGATGACTATCTCCTTCGTTTTGTTGACATTGAGGGAGAGATTATTGTCATCGCACCAGTTCACCAGATTCTCTATCTCTTTCCTGTACTCCGTCCATGTAACAGCGATCTGAACTTAAAAAGCTAGATTTCTGTATCACATTCACAAACACTGTCCAGCTGGCGTGAAGAATTAACATTTTTGTGATCCTTGAGTAGTACAGGCTCACCCCTAAATGCAAAATACTCAGAGTGCTTATGATAGCAGCACCTGAGTGGCTAAATAGGTCAAGAGTCTAAACTTACAGCCCAGAGTTACAGGTTTCTTGGAAATATGTCATGAGACGAAAAGAAATAAGTGTAGGAATATTCCACAGGGCCTCTTGAGCCTGCTCTGCTATTTAATAAGATCACTGCTGATCCTCAACCCCAATCCATTTTTGGTGCAATGAAGTTAAAACTGAGAAATACAGGCCAACAGCACTGTGGGTGTACCTACACCACATGGACCGCAGTGGTTCGAGGCGGCTGCTCACCAACTCTTCTCAAGTGCAATTAGAGATACACAATAAATCCTGGCTTTCCCAGCAAGGCCCACATCCTACGATAGAATAAAAACAGTCAATGGTGAAGGGGCAGCGTTTGTCACTCATTCTGCCAACAGCTGCCCGCAAAGTTTTTGAGAGCTTTCTGGACAGAGGCGTGTGCTAACCTGGCATCTGATTCAGTACAATATCCTCTGCAAGGCATCCCTGAGCAGAGAAAAACAGCAAGAGTCTTCAAACAACTGAAGAAAACTCAATGAGGCAGAGTCGAAATTAAGAAGCATAAATATTTTATAAGGTGTTGGTGAGGCCACACCTGGAGTACTGTGTACAGTTTTGGTCTCCTTACTTGAGAAAGGATATACTGGCACTGGAGGGGGTACAGAGGAGATTCACTAGGTTGATTCCGGAGTTGAGAGGGTTGGCTTATGAGAAGAGACGGACTAGACTGGGGCTACACTCATTGGAATTCAGAAGAATCTCATAGAAACATATAAGATTATGAAGGGAATAGATAAGATAGAAGCAGGGAAGTTGTTTCCACTGGCAAGTGAAACTAGAACTCGGGGGCATGGCCTCAAACTAAGAGGGAGCAGGTTTAGGACTGAGTTGAGGAGGAACTTCTTCACCCTAAGGGTTGTGAATCTGTGGAATTCCCTGCCCAGTGAAGCAGCTGAGGCTACCTCATTGAATGTTTTTAAGACAAGGATAGAAAAGTGTTTGAACAGTAAAGGAATTAAGGGTTATGGTGAGCGGTAAGTGGAGCTGAGTCCACGAAAAGATCAGCCACGATCTTATCGAATGGCGGAGCAGGCTCGAGGGGCCAGGTGGCCTACTCCTGCTCCTAGTTCTTATGTTCTTAAAGCAGGAAGTAAAAAAGCATTTCAAAAAGTGTAGCACAGGAACAGGCTATTCAACTCGCCTGGCACATGCTGGTGTTTATGTTCCACAAGCCTCCTCCCAGCCCTCTTCATCCAATCCGATCAGCATCACATTCAATTTCTTTACCCCTCGTGCTTATCTATCTCCCCCTTAAATGCATCAGTTCCATCACCTCAATTACTCACTGTGGTAGCAATTTAAATCATGCGCAGAGAGCAAAATAAAGATTGGGAAAGAAAGATGCCAGAGGCAGAAAAGGTCTATGTCTTTAAAATCCCCAGCATGAATTAACTTCTGAAGGAATAAGACACCACACTTGTAAAATTAAATTTTCAGGGCTAAAGAGGTTGTTTGGCAGTAATTATCACACCATTAAAAAATTCACTTGCTCATGAATGCACCAGCCCTAACCTTTGCTGCCACATTTAGTGGGTCACCAGCGGCTAAGTAGCAACTTTATGTTTTTCAATGGCTAGTCGCTCAGTGAGGTACTGTCGTAGTGCAGCCTGCGAAGGAACAGTTAACTTAAACCTCAACATCCAGATATCTGTATTTAATAGACAAGTGCATGCTCTGGGAGTTATTATTCTATAAACGTACAGTGCCTCACCGCTATTATTAATGCAAATTCTGGTGCAATGTGCTTGAAACAATTCATAGCACATGCACCCTACTACTCTCCTCAAGCTCCTCAGTTTATTGAACTGGAAAATACAGGGAGCATAGGCAAATATATCTCATTCATGCAACTTTCACTCTACAATCTAAAGCAGTGCTAAAAATGTTCTAGAAATACCATCAAAAGGAAAGAAAGAGAGCAGTATTTTGAACGTAGCCCAATCCATTACACAAACCGGCCTCCCGTCCATTGGCTTTGTCTACACTTCCTGCTGCCTCGGAAAAGCAGCCAGCTTAATCAAGGACCCCGCGCACCCCGGACATACTCCCTTCCACCTTCTTCCATTGAGAAAAAGATACAGAAGTCTGAAAACACGTACCAACCGACTCAAGAACAGCTTCTTCCCTGCTGCCATCAGGCTTTTGAATGGTCCTATCATACATTAAGTTGATCTTTCTCTTCACCCTTTCAGTAACTGCAATATTGTATTCTGCAACCTATCCTTTCCTTCTCCCCTATGTACTCTACGAACGGTAGGTACTCTATGAACTGTATGTTTTGTCTGTAACAGCTCACACAAACAATATTTTTCATTGTATCTCAATACATGTGACAATAATAAGTCAATTCAATTCCATTAATTCAGTGAATCTTGACAGTAACAATAACCAATGTGACTTGATCCAGGTAGTTTGTCACTGAGGTTGCCTTTAACTAGTCAGACAGAATTAATGCTCTCAAATGTCCAGCACTGTATTGCACTGGGGTGAGATAGCAGTGCGCAGTTATACAAGTATCTCTGCACTGCCCTGTGCCCGGGCAAGCAGAACGCAATGTTTGCCAGCTCAGCAGGTGCTGGTGAGATTTGTCTTTACTGTTAATTAGGAGCCAGTGGAGATGCCAATTCGTTTGCTAACATTCAAAATTTCTGTTTTAAAAAACAAAGTCTCCTTTGCGTGGATTTTACTTGCGATCTGGCTAACTTGTCCTGATACTTGCGCTGCACATCTTCCACCTTTCACCGAGATGCTGAACCACCTCAGCGCTGGAAGTAAAAGTGTGGCCTAATTGCCGAATAAGTTATTGCACGTGATGCCATTGTTCTAAAGCAATTAATCCAGACCGGCATTTTCAAAATGAAGTATTTTACCGGTCAACATGGAAGCGTTTGAGAAGGAGCAGAATGGAATACTGCTGGTTGCCATTCGGCTGCCGAATCACGTGGGACTGGAGGGTTATCAGGTTGTTTCGGTCGAGGACTCTTCGGTGATAATGCATTTTGCGGGCATCGACTCTACAAGAAGGAAAAAGGGTCTTTAAAGATTGAAGCAACCGAAGGAAATGGATCCAATCTCTCTGAATGCAATATGTCCTCACTTGAAAGCTCCACTGTGAAGGTCTCTTTGCAGCTCTCCCTGCCACCTTGCTCTACCCAGCCTCTCCAGTATACAATAAGAGTAGTCAGGCAGGGTTAACTCTGGGTCACTTTCCCACCCAATCAGAGCTCGATGACGAACCATCTGACAGGCAACCATGACCAACTTCTCTCCCCACCTATAACACAAAGCAAAATAATCGAGTGAACACAAGCCTTTAACAACAAAGCATGAAGCACTGAGATACATGTCCACCATGCAATAAAAGTAGCACATCATATCCAACCTTTTAAATTACAGACACAGACTAACCTACTTCTTCCATTGGTGCCGCCTTTCTGTATAATATAATCACACTTCAGCACTTGAATGAGTGCGCGCTGTGAAGACACTTATGTAAGTACTGCATTCATAGAATCATAAAGGGTAGCACAGTGGCTCAGTGGTTAGCACTGCTGCCCCACAGCGTCAGGGACCTGGGTTCGATTCCCAGCTTGGATCACTGTCCGTGCGGAGTCTGCAAGTTCTCCCCGTGCCTGCGTGGGTTTCCTCCGGGTGCTCCAGTTTCCTCCCACAGTCCAAAGATGTGCAGGTTAGGTGGATTGGCAATGCTACATTGCCGCCTTAGTGTCAGAGGGACTAGCTCGGGTAAATGCATGGCATTATGGGGATAGGCCCTGGGTGGGATTGTGGTCGGTGCAGACTCGATGGGCCGAATGGCCTACTTCCACACTATAAGATTCTATCATAGAATCCCCACAGTGCAGAAGGAGCTCATTTGGCTCATCAGTCTGCACTGACTCTCTGACAAAATTTCTTACCCAGGCCCTCTCCTCAGCCCTATCTCCATAACCCCACGCATTTCCCATGGCTAAAGCACCTAACTTAGACACCTTGGGACACTAACGGACAACTTAGCTTGGCCAATCCATCTAAATTGCACATCTTTATGACTGTGGGAGTAACCCGGAGGAAATCCACGCAAACAGGAGGGGAATCCACACAGACAGTCACCCGAGGCTGAAGTCGAACCCGGGTTCCTGGTGCTGTCATGCAGCAGCGCTAACCACTTTGCTGCCCTTATGTTGTTCCCCCTCAGTCGGGTGGATCAGGGGATTGTCCTCACTGGATTCCAACCTTGGTTACAGCCAGAGAATGAATTCTTCTTTCACTTCCACAACGTCACCTGTGGAATCGCCACTGGATTCCTTGGCCTCCTCTTTTATGTCTTTCCTTGGGGTCAGCAAGGGGCCAGTTTCCACATGTATGCTGATGACAGGTGGCTCCATCGCTTCACCAGCTCACCACCCCCGCACTGAACTGTCAATATTTCTAAATTTAAAACTCTCCTTCTCATTTTTAAAATCTGGCCCTCTCCAATTTCCTGCAACACCTAAGTCATGAAAGCAATCGGGCTCAGGTATCAAAAATGTAGCTTTACAGCCTACCACCACGTTCGTTAGGTTAATCTGTTGGACAACATAGCTGTCATAACGTCATCTCAAGGGCAAGATTTGTGCAAATCCAATGCGTCGAATCCCGCAGATTTAGACAAGCTTTCATAACTCACCTTTGCACAGCTTCCTCTAAAGTGCAGAGTGGTACATACTGCTGAGTCCTTATCTCTGGAGTTATGTCTTTGCGTTTGTGAAAATGTTGACAGGAACCCTGAATCCCATCTTTATTGTCTGAAATGATGTAAACAGGATAGATATCAACTCTCGGTGTAGGATCTCTCCGTGTCTCCTGAATTCCGGTCTCTGGATCAATTTCTTCATATCTTACCAGGAACAAAACAGAAAAAGATAAAAAATGCAGCTGAACGGACAAAGCACCAGTCACAGCAGTTGTACTAACAATTTAGAATGGGCAAAGTTTTATATTTATTAGTCACAAGTAGGCTTACATTAACACTGCAATGAAGTTACTTTGAAAATCCCCTAGTCGCCACGCCTGTTCAGGTACACTGAGGGAGAATTTATCATGACCAATTCACGCAACCTGCACATCTTTGGACTGTGGGGGGAAACCGGTGCATCCAGAGGAAACCCTCGCAGACACGGGGACTCCTTATTAGCAAATATTATATTTGAAATTCACAATTTTAATTTCACTAAGTTTGAATTACTGGTAACAAATTTAACGCTGGAAATTAAAGTTAAGTCTTTTTCTCATAGCTTTATAATCCTAGTTTCAAATTAACAGAAGTACTAGGTACTAACACCTGAGATAGACATATAAAATATACATTGCAATTTTTTTTCCACATGATCACTCCTTTTGATTTGTCACATGTATTGGTATACAGAGAAAAGTAGTGTTTCTTGGGCACTATACAGACAAAGCATACCAAGAAGGAAAGGAGAGGGTGCAGAATCTAATGTTACAGTCATAGTTGGGGTGCAGAGAAAGATCAACTTAATACAAGGGCGGCAGGGTGGTACAGTGGTTAGCACTGCTACCTCGGCTCCAGGGACCTGGGTTCGATTCCTGGCTTGGATCACTGTGTGTGTGGAGTCTGCACATTCTCCTCATGTCACACTCCAAAGATGGGCGGGGTTAGGTGGACTGGCCTTGCTAAATTGCCCCTTAGTGTCAGGGGATGTGTAGGTTAGAGGGATTAGCAGGGTAAATGTGTGGGGTTGTGGGGATAGGGCCTGTGGTGGGATTTTTGTCGGTGCAGACTCGATGGGCTGAATGGCCTCCTTCTGCACTGTACGGTTTCTATGATTCAGTAGGTCCTTTCAAAAGTGTGATGGCAGCAGAGAAGAAGCCCGTTTTACTTTCACTGGTAAACAACTATATTTGGTGTTTTCAATATCTCAACTGTTCTAGTTCATGAACATTATTTTCAAGTGAAGCAAATTCACTGCTGCACAAATGTGAATTTGTTCTAGAAAAACTATTCTCTGCTCTGATGTTCGACGCTACTAGGCACTGAAGAGTGGAGCGCCAAGTGTAAGGAATTAAACATTTCACCGTAATAATTGCTTCACAGGTCATTTGGGTTCACAAATGAAACGATGACCCAGAATGTCCCAGAGCAGAGAACTTCCCAACTCTCCTTCAATCGTGCTGTGGAGGAGCAAAGTGTTGTGACTGTGGCTACAAGAGCAGTTAGAAGCTGGGAAGTCTGCGGCGAGTAACTCACTTCCAGATTCCCTAAAGCCTGTCTACCATTTATGAGCTAACAAGTCATAGAATCCCTATAGTACAGAAGGAGGCCATTCGGCCCACCGAGTCTGTACCGACCACAATCCCACCAGGGCCCGATTCTCATAACCCGACACATTTATCCTGCTAATCTCCCTGACCCTAAGAGGCAATTTAGCATAGCCAATCAACCTAACCCACACATTTTTGGACTGTGGAAGGAAAACGGAGCACTCGGAGCAAACCCACGCAGATACGGGGAGAATGGTATTTTTTTTCCCCCACAGGTGTGGGCATCGCTAACTTGGCCAACATTTGTTGCCCACCCTAATTGCCCTCGAGGTGAAGGTGGTTCACATCCACCTAAATCAGACAGACAGAGCCCTGGTTTAATATCTCACCTGAAAAAAGCAGCTCTGGAAGTGCAGCAATCCCTCAGAACTGCACTAGACACTCAGCCCAGTTTATGTGCTCAAGTCTCTAAGACTGGTGTTTGAACTTGGAACTCTGCTGCCTCGGAAACGAGCTAACACAGCTACCATGGTGTACCAATGCCTCAATCTGAAAATTCAAATCCCTGTTTTCAATCCCCCTGCGCTCCTCCAAGTCTGGTTGCTTGAGAATTCCTGATTTTCATCTCACCAGCATTATTGGCCCCAAGGAATGCAGCATTCCCTCACAAGCCTTCTGTGCCTCTCTCTCCTTCTTAAAGCTGCACCGTGGGAGATGCTGACCTTGCCAATGAGACATTAAACTACATTCTCTTTGGCTGATGCAAAAGGTCTGACCCTACCCGCTTCCTCCATCCTGCAGCTGAACCTCTCACATCCCTCAACCATCACCCCGCATCAGCCTCTTCACCCAACAACAATTAGAAATCTAACTGAACCATATAACTACTGTGACTGCAAGAGCAAGTCAGAAGCTGGGAGTTCTGCGGCAACTAACTCACCTCCTGACTTCCCAAAGCCTATCCGCCATTTGCAAGGCACAAGTCACGAGTTTTTAAAAATTATTTCACGGGTGTGGGCATTGGTGGTTAGGCCAACATCTGTCACCCATCCCTAATTGCCCTGGAGGTGGTCAGCCACCTTTTTGAATTATTGCAGTACTTGAAGGTGTAGGTGCACCCCACAGTGCTGTTAGGGAGTTCCTATATCCCAGCAATATAGTTCCAAGTCAAGGTGGTGAGTGGTCTGCAAGAGTACTTGCAGGTGGTAATGTTCCCATGTGTCTGCCGCCCTTGTCCGTTCAGTTTGTATGTGATTTTGGAAGGTGCTGTCGAAGGAGCCTTATTGAGTTCCTGCAGTGCATCTTGTAAAAAGTATGCACCTCTGCCACTGTGTGTTGGTGGTGTTAGTGAGTGAACATTGGTGAATAGGGTATCGATCAAGGGGGCTGCTTTGTCCTGGGGGATGTTGTCGAGCTTTGAGTGTTGTTGGAGCTGCACCCATCCAGGCATTGGAGAAAATTCCATTACACCCCTGACTTGTGCTATGTAGATAGTGGGCAGACTTTGGGGAGTCAGGAGGTGAGTTACTCGTCACAGGATTCCTAGCTTCTGACCTGCTGTTGTAGCCATGGTATTTATATGGCTAGTCCAGCTCAGTTTCTGGTCAATGGAAACCCCTCCCAGAATGTAGATAGTGGGGGATTTAGCAATGGTAATGTTATTGATGTCAAGGGGAGATGATGAGATTCTCTCTTGTTGGAGATGGTCATTGAGTGGCACTCGTGTGGCACGAATGTGACTCGCCACTCATCAGCAACAGCCTGAATGTTGTCCAGGTCTTGCTGCATTTGGACACAGACTGCTTCAACTATCTGAGGAATCGCAAATGATGAACATTGTGCAAACATCAGCGAACATCTCTTCTGATCTAATTGAGGTCATTGATGAAGCAGCTGAAGACGGTTGTGCCTCGGACACTATCCTGAGGGACTCCAGCAGTGATGTCCTGGAGTTTAGATGACTGACCTCCAATAAGCACAACTAACTTCCTTTGTGCTAGGCATGACTCATGGAAGGTTTTCCTCGATTCATATTGACTCCAGTTTTGCTAGGGTTCCTTGATGCCACACTCTGTCAAATGCTGTCTTGGGCAATCACTCTCACCTTACCTCTGGAGTTTTTGTACATGCCTGAACAAAGGCTGTAATAAGATCAGGGACTGAGTGGCCTGGCGGAATCCAAACTAAGCATCCACGAGTAGGTTATTCTGAGTAAGTGTCAATATGTAGCACTGTCAATGATATCTTCCACCAATTCGCTGATGATCAAGAACAAACTGATAGAGCGGAAATTAGTTGAGTTGGTTATGGAGAAGCTACGACATCTTCTCCGGAGCCTTCAACATGCCATCGATGAAGACGAACATCTCGCCAAGGCCATCCCCACACCCCTTGCCTTCAAACAACCGCACAACCTCAAACAGACCATTGTCCGCAGCAAACTACCCAGCCTTCAGGAGAACAGTGACCACGACACCACACAACCCTGACACAGCAACCTCTGTAAGACGTGCCGGGTCATTGACACGGATGCCATCATCTCACGTGAGAACACCATCCACCAAGTACACAGTACATACTCTTGTGACTCGGCCAACGTTGTCTACCTGATACGCTGCAGGAAAGGACGTCCCAAGGCATGGTACATTGGCCATGCAGATGCTACGACAGCGGATGAATGGACACCGCTCAACAATCACCAGGCAGGAGTGTTCCCTTCCTGTCGGGGAACACTTCAGCAGTCACGGGCATTCAGCCTCTGATCTTCGGGTAAGCGTTCTCCAAGGTGGCCTTCACAACACACGACAATCCAGAATCTCCAAGCAAAAACTGATAGCCAAGTTCCGCACACATGAAGACAGTCTCAACCGGGTTCATGTCACACTATCTGTAACTCCCACGACTTGCCTGGGCTTGCAAAATCTCACTAACTGTCCTGGCTGGAGACAATTCACACCTCTTTAACCTGTGCTTAACCCTCTCTCCACTCACATTGTCTGTACCTTTAAGGCTTGATTACCTGTAAAGACTCGCATTCCAACCATTATCCTGTAAATTGAGTCTGTGTCTATATGAACACAACTCTTCATTCACCTGAAGGAGGAGCGACACTCCGAAAGATTGCGCTACCCGACTTTAACCTGGTGTTGTGAGACTTCTTGCTGTGCTTACCGCAGTCCAATGCCAGCATCTCCACATCATGGCTACTTTTTATGTACAAGACATAGCTGGGTAGATGCCAGTGTTGTAGCTGCACTGGAACAGCTTGGCTAGGATGCAGCTAGCTCTGGAACACATGTCTTCAGTATTAGCGCTGGAATGTTGTCAAAGAATATAATGGAACACTTTCCACTTGCTGGATGAGTGCAGCTCCAACACTCAATAGGTAAATGACTTTATGACTAAGTGTGACACTATCCAGGACAATGAATCCCGCTTGATCAGCACCCTATCCTCCAGATTAAACAATCACTCACTCCAGCAGCAGTGTGTACCATTTGCAAGATGCACTGTAGCAACTCACTAAGGCTCCTTCGACAGCACCCCAAACCTCTATCACCTAGAAGGACAAAGGCAGCAGATGCGTGGGAACATCAATTCTGACAATTTCCCCTCCATGTCACGCACCAGCTTGGAACTATGGGCTGGATCTTACAGCCTTTGGCAGTGCAATGCCAGTGAAATGGGAAGTGCACAGTCTGCTCATTCCCTCGCCCCTAACCCCCTGCAGTCTCAGCATGGTGAATCAAACTTTGGATGGCCTATAAGCACTGTGAGGGGAGAGTTCTTCACCCAATTGGGTAAGTAGGCCAAGAGGTCAAGTGGGAGCAAGGTTATCCCATGAACCAGAAGTCAGTCACAGCCACCAGCTATAAGGTTCCCCTGCCCTCTCACTCTAATCTTTTTGATTGTGACAGCTCAAAAACAGGGAATAATTAAAATCTAATAACATCCAAACATTACAACCTTCCGAAGCAGACCCTGCTGCGACATGCAGCCATGGTCCCATTTGAAGATCTTTTCATCCAGCCTGATGTTATGTCCTCATACAGACAAACACAGAGCAGAGGAAAGCCATTCGGCCCCTCGAGTATGCTCTGCAATTTAATCAGGTCATGGCTGAACTTCTAGTAACCTCAAATCTGCAACCCAAAAAAAACACACTTATATGCAAACACCTATACACAATTATACACACAATTACATCAGACTCTCACATACAATCATACACACGTACTCACACACAACTATACAGACACACACATGCACACTCATATACATACACTTCCCCACAACCTCCCCCCCACCTTCCAAGAATCCTGGCAAATGCCCAACTCTTCTCCTGCCCTCCCCCACCCCATCCCCGGGACGATGACCCTGGGTGGAGGGGGTGGTCTCGATGCTGACCCTGGAGGCTGGCACAAGGACAGGTGTGGGGTTGCAATTTGGGACACTCACTGGTCATGGAAGACCAGGGACGGCCAGTCCAGGGACAGAGCTCGGGGACAGGGTGTGTGGGGTCGGGTTTGGGGGCAGGGTTTGGGGACAGGGGTCGGGTTTGGGGGCAGGGGTCGGGTTTGGGGACAGGGGGCGGGTTTGGGGACAGGGGGCGGGTTTGGGGGCAGGGGACGGGTTTGGGGGCAGGGGTCGGGTTTGGGGGCAGGGGTCGGGTTTGGGGGCAGGGGGCGGGTTTGGGGGCAGGGGGCGGGTTTGGGGGCAGGGGGCGGGTTTGGGGGCAGGGGGCGGGTTTGGGGGCAGGGGGCGGGTTTGGGGGCAGGGGGCGGGTTTGGGGGCAGGGGTCGGGTTTGGGGGCCGGGGTCGGGTTTGGGGGCCGGGGTCGGGTTTGGGGGCCGGGGTCGGGTTTGGGGGCCGGGGTCGGGTTTGGGGACAGGGGGCGGGTTTGGGGGCAGGGGTCGGGTTTGGGGGCAGGGGTCGGGTTTGGGGGCAGGGGGCGGGTTTGGGGGCAGGGGTCGGGTTTGGGGGCAGGGGGCGGGTTTGGGGGCCGGGGTCGGGTTTGGGGGCCGGGGTCGGGTTTGGGGGCCGGGGTCGGGTTTGGGGGCCGGGGTCGGGTTTGGGGACAGGGGGCGGGTTTGGGGGCAGGGGTCAGGTTTGGGGGCAGGGGTCGGGTTTGGGGGCAGGGGGCGGGTTTGGGGGCAGGGGTCGGGTTTGGGGGCAGGGGGCGGGTTTGGGGGCAGGGGTCGGGTTTGGGACACTCACCTGTCATGGAAGACCAGGGACGGCCGGTCGTGAGGCAGCTGGAAGAAGCTGAGGTCCGGGCAGGCGGCCAGCGCCTCCCACACAAACTGCTTGGTGGGCGCGTCGAGCAGCAGCGGGAATGGGGGGATGCGGCTGTCCAGGCGGAACCACAGCGTGGAGAAGGTGATGCCGTCCAGCCCTTCCAGAGCCACTTCATCCAGGAGACAGTCCATAGCCGCCATGACAGCGAAGCCCAGGGAGACACTGCACCTGCGCGAGAGTAGAGGGACACTGCGCCTGCGCAGGGGGAGAGGGACACTGCGCCTGCGCTGGGGGAGAGGAACACTGCACTTGCGCAGGGGAGAGGGACACTGCGCCTGCGCGGGGGGAAGAGGGCGACTGCACCTGCGCGGGAGTAGAGGAGCACTGCGCCTGCGAGGGGGGAGAGGAACATCACTTGAGCAGGGGAGAGGGACACTGCGCCTGTGCGGGAGAAGAGGGCCACTACCTGCGCGGGGGGAGAGGGACACTGCGCCTGCGCGGGGGGAGAGGAACACTGGCGCTTGTGCAGGGGGAGGGAGTGGGCGAGAGCAAGTGTGGGGAGCCTAGAAACTGCTCGGGCCTCCCAACACATAGTCATAAACATACACAATTATACACATACACACAAACTCACTCAATACTATAGCCATGATGTGGAGATGCTGGTGTTGGACTGGGGTGGGCACAGTAAGAAGTCTCACTGCACCAGGTTAAAGTCCAACAGGTTTATTTGTGTGAACAGCGGGAGAATTCCAGCCCGGGACGTCCGTTATCCCGTGCCTGCAGAAACGTTGTCGCTGTTTCTCAATGGTAGCTTGGGAAGTGGTGGAGCCCATGCGATGTATCTCCATCCATCTGGGGTGCACATCGACCACAGTCAAGGACATGGAACCCAAAAATGCCCAGCATAGTCCACACGCACTCTAACCCTGGGCCTACCAGGTCACTCCCATGAACATAGGGTGACTGAGGGGAGGAGTTATTGAATCTCTTCTCATGACTCGCACTGTCTGACCAATGTCTGCGCCAAGACACGGCCCTCCTGGCTAGCATTTTCATCTTCAAAATCCCAGTGTGGCCCTGGTGTAGTTCCATGAATATTGGACATCGCTCTGGGCTCGGGGAAACCTTGCAGGAACCCCAGAGGATGATGGCATCCTCAACACTGAGCTCGTCTTTCTTGGTCAAACAATGTTTCATTTCAACTGAGGGCTATTCTCTGAACCCCCCATGTTTTAATTTCGACAGGACTGGGTCCTTTTGCATCCAGGCCTTGATTTGCCTTGTAGACACTGGCAAGGTGTCTAAAAAACTGAGGGTCATCGGGACTTCCACAGCTGGTAACAAAGTCAGGCTTATGGGCAATGGCAGACGACTCAGCGCATCGGCATTAGCTATCTCGGTCCCAGGTCGGTGCTCTAGGAGGTATTCATAAGTTGCCAGTAACAATGCCCAACGCTGCATACGGGCTCCGAAGCTTGCCCCTTTTGTGGCCTTGTGGAGTCCATGGACCATGTCTATGTTTTGTGTCTTAGGCTGCACTCCCTTTTTGTTTTCCTAAAAAACCTTTTATTGATGTTTTGTTTGCACTTCAGTCCCATGCTCCTGGTCTACGGACACCTGGTGCAGAGGGGGGCAGGTCGGGATGGCGACCTCCTCATGAACCTGCTCCTGGGCCTGGCGAGACGCACCATCAATAGATCCAGGCAGCGGGTGATCGAGGGGGCCGTCCACCCTGACTGTCTGCCCCTCTACCGCGGCTACGTTCGCGGCCAGGTGTCTCTGGAGAGGGAGCATGCGGTGTCCACGGGCGCAGTTGACGCCTTCCGCGCCCGTTGGGCACCGCAGGGGTTGGGGTGCGTTATCGACCCTAATAATCACATTATGATTTGATGTTCTTAAGTTTCCTTTGTACTTTGATTTTTGTTCGGGCTGTTCCCCCTCCTTTTGGGGAGCTGCCCCTTTTATTTTGTCCTGATTTAATTTGAGTTTGTTATTTGGTTTGACCTTAAAAGAGGCCAAGCAGATGCAATTGCAGTGGGGGGGGGGGGGGGGCGGGGGGGGCGGCAGTGGTATTGCCTTGTCTTAGAATCTTAGAAACCCTACAGCACAGAGAGAGGCCATTCAGCCCATCGAGTCTGCACCGACCACAATCCCTCCCACCCAGGCCCTACCCCCATATCCACCCACTAATCCCTCTAACCTATGCATCCCAGGACACTAAGGGCAATTTTAGCATGGCCAATCAACCTAACCCGCACATCTTTGGACTGTGGGAGGAAACCGGAGCACCCGGAGGAAACCCACGCAGACACGAAGAGAACGTGCAAACTCCACACAGTGACCCAAGCCAGGAATCGAACCCAGGTCCCTGGAGCTGTGAAGCAGCAGTGCTAACCACTGTGCTACCGTGCCGCCCGTCTTCTTTAAAAGGTCCCAGCAATGGTTTATGATCAGTTTCTATGATGAAGTGTCCATTGTAAATGTATTGATGGAATTTTTTAATGCCTAATGCCAACCTCTCTCTCTCGATCTGGGAGTACCTTTGTTCAGTGTCTGAGAGGGTCCTAGTTGCGTACGCAATAGGTTTCTCTCTTCCATCTCTCCAGCAATTTGCCAGTACCGCCACAACCCCATAAGGGGAGAGGCATCGTATGTCAAAATGTACGTAAATCTCCTCTGTAACCTGTCTAATGCAACTGCATCCTTTCTGAAACAAGGTAACCAAAACTGATTTACTCTTTTGTTTCTTCTCATTGATTCCCGACCTCACCCCCTCCCTTTGATATGTTTAAAACGTATTACATCACTTAACATTTCCCAGTTCTGATGTTAGGTCCGTGACCTGAAACATTAACTCTTTGTTTCTTTCTTCACAGACATTGTCAGGCCTGCTGAATATTTCCAGCATTTTTATACACTGTTTACTGATCCAATTTGATTAACAACACATTGTTCAGAAACAGCGATGTCAAGGATAGACAAATTTACTGCTAATAAGGCAATCTTATTTCCTGTGCTTTACTGGGTTACGTTGGAGTCAGTGACTGCAGTCTGCTAGTTAAGTGTTAAGATTCATTATGAAGTATGTCCCACTGTTAACTAAATCCTGAGGGACTTCAGTCCAGTGTTTACATGAAAATATTTGGGGAGGCGATGGCCTAGTGGTATTATCGCTAGACCATTAAGCCAGAAACTTGGCTAATGTTCTGCGGACCCCCGGGGTTCAAATCCCGCCACGGCAGATGGTGGAATTTGAATTCAATAAAAAATATCTGGAATTAGGAACCTACTGATGACCGTGAAACCATTGTGGATTGTCGGAAAAACCCATCTGGTTCACTAATGTCCTTTAGGGAAGGAAATCTGCCGTCCTTACCTGGTCTGGCCTACATGTGACTCCAGAGCCACAGCAATGTGGTTGACTCTCAACTGCCCTCTGAAATGGCCGAGCAAGCCACTCAGTTCAAGGACGACGAGGAATGGGCAATAAATGCTGGCCAGCCAGCCATGTCTTATGAATGAATAAAAGAAGTAAGAGGGCTTCTATGTAAAAGTACATTCTCATAACATTGACATGGAAAAAAGTACAAAAAAAAATCACAATTCTTTTCAGAGCAAAATTAAAGCATTTTTTGAAAAACATACTTCCGGGTTTATATTCTAGGAATATCAAAGGTCCATTACTAAATACATGGTCAGTTTTTGCCCCACGGCCTGTGCTACCCCTTCCCAAGCTCACAGTTACATTGGAGCACATTCCGTATCACAGAATGAGTAAATTCTGCAGTGTTGATGATCACTTCCAAGATGTTAATACATCCAACAGCATCCATATTCCACCCGCAGGATGGCACAGTGGGTCGTTTCCGGGGCAGCACAGTGGTTAACACTGCTGCCTCACAGTGCCAGGGACTTGGGTTCGATTCCCAGCCTTGGGTGACTATCAATGTAGAGTCTGCACGTTCTCCCCGTGTCCGCGTGGGTTTCCTCCGGGTGCTCTGATTTCCTCCCACAGTTCAAAGACGTGCTGGTTAGGGTGCATTGGCTATGCTAAATCTCCCTCAGTGTATCCGAACAGGCGCCGGAGGTGGCGACTAGAGGATTTTCACAGTAACTTCATTGCAGTGTTAATGTAAGCCTACTTGTGACTAATAAATAAACTTTTATCTGAACTTCCACTCCCCAGCAATTATGCCATTTACCACAATAACTTAGTCCAAAGATGTGCGGGTTAGGTTGATTGGTCATACTAAAAAATTGCCCCTTAGTGTCCTGAGATGTGTAGGTTAGAGGGATTAGTGGGTAAAATATGTAGGGATATGGGGGTAGGGCCTGGGTGGGATTGTGGTCGGTGCAGACTCGATGGGCCAAATGGCCTCTTTCTGCACTATAGGGTTTCTATGATGATTTCTATGAACTGCCAGTGACTAGAATAACCAAGAAATCAGTCATAAAATTTATTTATTAGTCACAGGTAGGCTTACATTAACACTGCAATGAAGTTACTGTGAAAATCCTCTAGTCGACGCACTCTGGCGCCTGTTCGGGTACACTGAGGGAGAATTTGGCATGGCCAATGCACTTAACCAGCACGTCTTTTGGACTGTGAGAGGAAACCCACGCAGACACGGGGAGGACGTGCAAACTCCACACAGATTAGAGACCCAAGATCGAAATTGAACCCGGGTCCCTGGCGTTGTGAGGCAGCAGTGCTAACCACTGTGCCACCTTGCCGCTCATGGAAAGCTTGCTAAAAAGAAAGAGAAGCTATAGCGACAAGTGAATAAATAAATCCCAGAACCTGTTATTACTTGATTTATCCTTTGGAGCCCATTATGGCATTTGCAGTTGTCTGTTTGCCATTGTTTGCAGAGCCACTGATTTCACATAATTATATGTTAAATTCTGCACCATGGCAAAAATGGAGAAGTAATTTACTGGCGAAACATTTGTGCTATTCGACCTCTGTAAGAAGGATCACTCCTTCATTGCAGCAAAAAAAAAGATTGACTTCGCATGACTATTACCTAATTTCTGCACAGTACAAAAACAGTACTTTTAGTCCAACAATCTATATTGCTCCGTCCGAGCTTTATCTCAATCGATAACATTAAACAACATTTCAGCCTATTTTCTGGGGTTCAGCAGACTCTCAGCCAGACGTGAATTACATACTGGATAACTGGTTTTGCTGAGACATATTTAATTCAGACCTGAACATGTTCAAAATATAAAATAACACTACTTTTCATTCATCAAAGTGGGTTTATGATAACATGTATGTTTTCAAGCCCAAAGTTTGGTGACACGTGCATTACAAATAACATCAAGACTCGTTAATTTCAGCAAGTCCCTACTCAATATCGACTCAGTGAACGTTGTTTCACTTTAACATTGTTAATAAAATGAGGACAATACATCCATTTAACATTGGGAGGTTCAATGTGATGTAATTTGTCACAGATGTTCTGTTCTGTGGCCTGCGTGAGGACATGATATTTTCTCCAGTGTTTGCCCTTGCTCTCTCCACCCCTCCCTCCCCCCGGTTCCAATTTCGACCCTATATTCTTACATTTTCCGTCCATAGTGTCTGTTACCACCACTGACTGGGGTTTCTTCACCTTCCCCTCACTCATGTTCCCATATTGCATGCACGGTGGCACAGTGGTTAGCACCGCTGCCTCACAGAGAATGCCAGGGACCCGGGTTTAATTCCGGCCTTGGGATACTGTCTGTGTGGAGTTTGTGCAGTCTTCCCACATCTGCGGGGTTTCCTCCCACAGTCCAAAGATGTGTGGGTTAGGTTGATTGGACACTAAGGGGCAATTTAGCATAGCCAAAGATGTGTAGTTTAGGTGGATTAGCCTACTAAATTGTCCTTTAGTGTCCCAAGATGTGCAGGGTGATTAGCCATGGTAAATGCACAGGGCGATGGGGGTGGGTGGTGGGGGAATGGGTAAGATGCTCATTTGGAGTGTCAGGGCAGATTCGGTGGGCCAAAGCGCCTCTTCTGCACTGAGAGATTCTGTGACTTCTTCAATTACTACTGGCAGTGACCAACATCTGCCACTAGATGGAGCCTGGTCATCCGAAATTGAAATTTATTCCCGTTTATTTACGATTCTGTACATTTCATTTCTTTTATATCATGATTTATTTTGCTTTGCAATTTGTTTCAGATGGGAATACACAGTGCTGCACACAAACAGTGTCTGAAAGAACCTAACTCCAGCTTTAACATTGATTCTTATGGGAATCCATGATTCACCTATAGTCGATTCACTTTAAGTCACAATTTTCAGAAGTGCAACTTCAACTTATAAGTGGTGTCTTGAATAAGCCTCATAACAAAACGGGAAAGCAATCGCCAGATGGATTAGATGGAGACTGAATGCAGCTAAAAGTAAGTAATATAATGTCCTATTTAAAAAAGTAACTCATTGTTCTGATTAATAACACGGACCCTTTGTTGGGAAACATGTCATCATCAGGTGAGGTAAAGGCTGATTCTGCAGAGATGCCCGCAATAATAATTCAACTGTCCATTGCCATTCACTCCTGGGATCCCATATTAAGAAAGGCTACTTTGGCTAATTACCAAAAACCTGCTGCGGCCTGTGGAATTGTCCTCCAAGGCAAATGCAGTTCCATAACTGCAGTGGCACCTGTTTGTCCAAAAGCATGATCATTGGAAATAACAAAATATGACAAAAGGTGAAATCCAAGAAACCGCCCATCAGTCCTGGAACCAGCATCCTAAATCTATAAAACAAAGGGAACCATGAGAGAAAATACTGTGGATGCTGGAATCTGCTCTGACGAAGGGTGATCCAGACTTGAAACATTGGCTCATAGAAGATAGGAGCAGGAGGAGGCCATTCGGCCCTTCGAGCCTGCTCAGCCAATTCATCACGATCATGGCTGATCGTCCAACTCAATAGTCTAATCCTGCTTTCTCCCCATAACCTTTGATCCCATTCACCCCAAAGGGCGATATCCAGCCGCCTCTTGAATACATTCAATGTTTTGGCATCAACTACGTCCTGTGGTAATGAATTCCACAGGCTCACCACTCTTTGGGTGAAGAAATGTCTCCTTATCTCCGTCCTAAATGGTCTACCCCGAATCCTCAGACTGTGACCCCCTGGTTCTGGATACTCCCACCATCGAGAACATCCTCTGTGCATCTACCCTGTCTACCCCTGCTAGAATTTTATAAATATCCGAGATCCCCCCTCATTCATCTGAACTCCAGCGAAAACAATCCTAACCTAGTCAATCTCTCCTCATACATCAGTCCCGCCATCCCCAGAATCTGCCTGGTAAACCTTCGTTGCACTCCCTCGAGAGCAAGAACATCCTTCCTCAGAAAAGGAGACCAAAACTGCACACAATACTCTCCACAGATGCTGTCAGACCTGCTGAGATTTTCCAGCATTTTCTGTTTTTGTGCACGAAGGTATGAGGCTTGAGTTAGCTAAGACAAACGGTGGGCGGGGAGGGGGGAACTTTATTAAAAAGCATGGTGGTGGCTAAACAATGGCTGATATTTAAGAAACAAATGTATGCGTTGCAACAGTTATGCATTCCTTTCTGGTGCAAAAAACACAAGAAAAACAGCCCAACCAGGGCCGACGAAAGAAATTAAGGACAGTATTAGATGGAAAAAGTGAGTCAGATAAAGTTACTAGAAAAAGTGGCAAGCCTAAGGATTGGGAGAAGTTCAGGATTCAGCAAAGGTGGATAAAGATTGCTCAAGAGGGTAAAAATAGATGAGAGCAAACATGCAAGTAACATAAAAGTGGACTGTAAAAGCTTCCATGTACAAAAAAAATAAGTGAAGACAAATATAGTTACAGTCCAAAATGGAAGAATTTATAATGGAGAGCATGGAAATGGTAAACAACTATTTTAGTTCTGCCTTCACGTGAGGAAGACGCAAATAACTTCCCAGAAATTCTAAGGAATCAGGGGTTGAGTGAGAAGTACAAATTAAGGGAAATTACTAGAAAAACCCGCCGCAGGAATTAATGGGACTGAAAGCCAATAAATCCTATGGGGCTGATAATCCATAATCATAGGTACCAAAGGAGGTGGCCATGGAAATAATGGATGTGTTGGTTATCATCTTCCAAAGTTGTGTAGATTTTGGAACAGTACTAGCAGATTGGAGGGTGGCAAACGTAACCCTGCTATTTAAAAAAGGATGGAAGAAGAAAACAGGGAATTACAGACCAGTTAGTCTAACATCAGTAGTTGGGAAAATGTTAGAGTCTATTATAAAAGATGCAATAACAGAACACTAAGAAAATATCAATGGGATTGGACGAAGTCAACAGAGTTTTATGAAAGGGATATCATGTTTGACAAACCTACTAGAGTTTTTTGAGAATGTAAGTAGTAGAGTAGATAAAGGTGAACCAGTGGATGTGGTGTATTTGGATTTTCAGAAAGCTTAAAAGTGCCATGTAAGAGGTTAGTGTGCAAAATTAAAGTGCATTGGATAGAGGGTAATATATTGGCATGGATCGAGAATTGGTAAGCAGACAGGAAACAGCAGGAATAAATGGGTCCTTTTCAAAGTCATGAGGTGGAGTTGCCGGCGTTGGACTGGGGTAAACACAATAAGAAGTCTCACAACACCAGGTTAAATTCCAACAGGTTTATTTGGTAGCAAAAGCCACTAGCTTTCAGAGCGCTGCCCCTTCGTCAGGTGAGTGGGAGTTGTGTTCACAAACAGGGCATATAAAGACACTAACTCAATTTACAAAATAACGATTGGAATGCGAGTCTTAACAGGTAATCGCTGAGCAGAGACAAGGCCGTCCTCATGTGTGCGGAACTTGGCTATCAGTCTCTGCTCAGCGATTACCTGTAAAGACTCACATTCTAATCATTATTTTGTAAATTGAGTTTGTGTCTTTATATGCCCTGTTTGTGAACAGAACTCCCACTCACCTGATGAAGGAGCAGCGCTCCGAAAGCTTGTGGCTTTTGCTACCAAATAAACCTGTTGGACTTTTACCTGGTGTTGTGAGACTTCTTACTGCCCTTTTCAAAGTGGCAGGCAGTGACTAGTGGGATCCTCCAAGGATCAGTGCTTTGGCCCAACTATTCACAATATACATCAGTGATTTAGATAAGGGAATCAAAAGTAACATTTCCAAGTTTGTGATGACACAAAACTTGGTGGGAATGAGAGTGATAAGGAGGATGCTAGAGGAGGCTTCAAGGTGATCCAGACAAGTTGAGGAGTGGGCAAATATGAAATTATCAACTTTGGATGGAGAAACAGAATGGTAGAGTATTATTTAAATGGTGATAGATTGGGAAATGTTGATGGACAAAGGGACCTTGGTGTCACTGAAAGCAAGAATGCAGCTACAGCAAGCAGTTAGGAAGGTAAATACTATGTTGGCCTTCATTGCGTGAGGACTGGAGTACAGGAGTAAGGATATTTTACTGCAGCTATACAGGGCCTTGGTGAGACCACATTTAGAGAAGTGTGCAGTTTTGGTCTCCTTATCTAAGAAAGTATATACTTGCCATTGAGGGGGTGCAGCGAAGGTTCACCAGACTGATTCCTGGGATGGCAGGAAATATCACATGAGGAGAGATTGGGTTGACTGGGCCTGTATTCACTGGAATTTAGAGGAATGAGAGGTGATCTCATTAAAATGTATAAAATTCTGACAAACTGGACAGACTGGATGCAGGGATGCTATTTCTTCTGGCTGGGGTTCCAGAACAAGGGTCAAAGTCTCAGTATATAGGGTAAGCTATTTAAGGCTGAGATAAAGAGAAACTTCTTCACTCAGAGGGTGGTGAACCTGTGGAGTTCTCTATCACAGAAGGAGGTGGAGGTCAAATCACTGATGATTCAGGCTCATTTGAACATAAAATGACTCAAACTATATAAGCTATGCAGAATTAATGTAAAATTTAGGTCTTAGGAATATGTGAAAACACATTAAATGGGCCTTAATGTCCAAGCTCTAAGGTGCCATATTGGAATGGGGGCTACCCTAAAGATGCACTGAGGAAGTCCCCTTAAGTTCAAAGATAAGGTTTGCTCAGAACTACATACTTCCTCTGGGCAATTACCCTGCATTGGAAACCAACCTCATGATGTAGGGCGACACGGTGGCAGAGTGGTTAGCACTGCTGCCTCACAGCGCAGAGACCCAGGTTCAATTCCCAGCTTGGGTTACTGTCTGTGTGGAGTTTGCACATCCTCCCCGTGTCTGCATGAGTCTCCTCCAGGTGCTCTGGTTTCCTCCCACAGTCCAAAGATGTGCAGGTTAGGTGGATTAGCTATGCTAAATTACCCTAGAACCAGGGAGACTAGCTAGGGTAAATGCATGTGGTTATGGCCTGGGTGGGATTGTGGTCAGTGAAGACTCTGAGCTGAATGGCCTTCAATGGCACTGTAGGATTCTATGATTCTCATGGTACTCTTTCCCCCCACCCCTTCCAAACCTCCTAGGATCTCCCCAGCCCCACTCTACTCCTAAGGACACACCTTACCCCCAAAGGATTACCCTCCCTACCCCCCAGACAGGAATACCCTGTCCCACCAACCCACCCCATTAGGAATGTTGCCACCTCTCCTCCCCCACAGCAGCCAGGCCTGACTCTCCTCATGCCCGACCTGACAGTCTCGCCCATTCTCTGAAGTAGTCTAACAAGTCTGTGTTCAAAAAGCCCATCTGCACCTTCTCAGAGAAAAGATCAGTGATAAATGCAAGCTTTGCTAGCAACAACCACATCCTGAGAATGAAAACGGAAAAGGGGAAAAATCTTCAGATCCAGTGCTTTTTCCCCCTCAAATACCTAACTCAGTGGTTGAGCCAGCAAGATATTAATCTGTTAGTATATGTGATGATAATAGCCGGGATGGATGAACAGAAACTATGTATTCTGAGATATTGATAGGATGCAGAGCTGGGCCGAAAAATGGCAGATGGAGTTTAACCCTGATAAGTGTGAGGTGATTCATTTTGGGAGGACAAATTTAAATGCAGATTACAGGGTCAACGGCAGGGTTCTGAGGAATGTGGAGGAACAGAGAGATCTTGGGGTTCATATCCACAGATCTCTGGAGGTTGCCACTCAAGTGGATAGAGCCGTGAAGAAGGCCTATAGTGTGTTTGTGTTTATTAACAGGGGGTTTGAGTTTAAGAGCCGTGGGGTTATGCTGCAACTGTACAGGACCTTGGTGAGACCACATTTGGAATATTGTGCGCAGTTTTGGTCACCTCACTATAAGAAGGATGTGGACGCCTTGGAAAGAGTGCAAAGGAGATTTACCAGGATGCTGCCTGGTTTGGAGAGTAGGTCTTATGAGGAAAGGTTGAGGGAGCTAGGGCTTTTCTCTTTAGAGCGGAGGAGGATGAGAGGTGACTTAATAGAGGTTTATAAGATGATGAGGGGGATAGATAGAGTGGATGTTCAGAGACTATTTCCTCGGGTGGATGTAGCTGTTACTAGGGGGCATAACTAAGGTTCACGGTGGGAGATATAGGAGGAATGATCCGAGGTAGGTTCTTTACTCAGAGAGTGGTTGGGGTGTGGAATGGACTGCCTCCTGTGATAGTGGAGTCGGACACTTTAGGAACTTTCAAGCGGTTATTGGATACACGGAGCACACCAGAATGATAGGGAGTGGGATAGCTTGATCTTGGTTTCGGACAAAGCTCGGCACAACATCGAGGCCCTGTACTGTGCTGTACTGTTCTATGTTCTATTCTGCTGCATTTATTATATGCCAAATATAGTGGACCATTTCTGCACAATGTAAACCTGACATTTTTGCTTTCTTTAAAATGAAGTCAGTCAGCGGCCCGTCATCAATCCTTTGTAACTTCTTTATAGCAGTACAAATATCTTCCTTCCATGTCGCAGGGTAAATAAAGAAGTTTCATCTGTATTTTGGGATGGGAAATGCACACAAGACAAATGGTTAATTTCCAACAGCAGAATGATCAAGATCATGATCTGCACAGATACAGAAGGTACAGCAGACACAGAAGTCACTTTATTTTTTTTCTTTATTGTCCAAGTACCTTTTAAAAGATAATTGTACAAGTCAGCACACTGAAAGATGACTGAAACCAGGTAACTAAATCTTTTGACGTGCTGCTACTTGAAGACATCATCTTTAGAAAATGTACATATTTACAATGGAAACCCTTAGAAAAAAGGGAAATGCAAAACCCGTGAATGCAGGGCCACATAAAAATCCCGCTGGACACCAAATGCAGGAGGAGAAACCATACTGCAGATCCCTGGATGAGGAGAGCTAGTCCTCAGTCATGGGGGTCACATAGCGTCGGACAGGTAACAGCATTGAATATAAAAGGCACTCTGTGATGTACTTTTATTTACACAATACCTTTCAGAAACACATGTTTTAGGCTGTTCCTTGGACTGCCGGATTTTGGGAAAATTTGTAACTAATTATCCTTTGTGTAACAGACTGAAGACCCGTCATTTAGTTTTAAACCCAGCTTCTACACATTTAGGCAGCCGAATGGCAGTAAACAAAACTGTGGGGAGGAACAATGCCTTCAGAACAGAGGTTGGATGGGTGGCGATGGGGCAGCGACATGGTAGTTCGTTTACATTAATAAATTGGCAGAGTGATGAAAGCCCAGCTTGCAATGTGAAGTGTTAAAACTCGAATCAATGCCCTTTTGACATCAGGGACACCTATTATAAATAAACCAGCACACAATGAAATTTGACAGATGAAAACAATTTTTCTCTGCCAATTTCCAGTCTCAATACCCTGATTAAAATCATATCAACAGTAACTTTTACTGTATAGGCCTTTTCACCCCCATGAGAAAGTTTGTCGTAGGAAGTGAATTTACTGATGCAGTTTTTATTTATGCACCATTACAATTGAAGTGGACGACCAATAATTGTAGCAGATTGATTTATAAAAAAAATGCTCGAATACAAAATGTAATAAAATGATAGCGAATACTGAGCATTTAGATGGCAGCAGAGGATTTGCTAATGTTACCAAGAGCAGTTAAATTTTGGCTGAGTGCAGTTTCAGTCCTGCAACAGTGTAACACCAGTTCAGTCCGACGGAATACACGATTTTAAAGATGTTGCTAGTTCAAAGACTGCACAGATGTTCTCGACAGTTATTTATGATTCATTAAACTAGTTGTGAAATGTGTACCCCAAGAATAAACTGGAGGGCAAATGTGACGGAAATGGTTTTTTTGTCTCCTGGTTAGACCTGTACCAAATTTAGAAAAATATTCTAATTTATGATCACTCCTAAACTAATCTGGGGCCATTAAACTGAAGTAAACCTGAACAAAATTTCAGTTTGCAGGAAAATGGATAAGGATTTGTGTCTAATACAAATCAACTTTAACACTGCATGCACCAGTATATTAGTTTGACAATGGCAACAGAAGGGCCGCATATCACTTACATTGTAAGTTGTACTCAGTGGATTTTGTTTCCCAAAAAAAAAATCAAGTGTTGTTGGCTGCCATGTGGTGAATCAGCTTTAAGCTGGACACAACGCTTGGGAATCAAGTGTAAAATATTGTAACCAATTTGAGTTTGAATCAGATTCTGTGGTGTTGATCGACAAAACTGTTACGCAAGCTTTGGGAGTAGGTAGGGTTGGCAAACTGCTTCAACAGTAGCAGCACAGTATAGACCATTGTAAAATGGCAATATAACTCATCCAAGTTTTTCAATGGTTTGGGATTAATTAGCTAGGATTCATCAGTTTTGGTTTTCAAACTGGAGCTGTGCGCCGTGCAGAATGTGCAGGAATTGGAAAGCAGCATCAGTATTAAGTGCTAGGTACCAACAAAACATTGGTAGGGGTTGGGGAATTGAGACCAGTCAATCACTCCTCAACACACATGTTCCTATGAAATCGGATCTTATGAAACTGTGCAACTTTTTCATACGAAAAGGCCTATACAGCAGTATTTGCAAGGGTGGCCTATGTAAACTTTCTTGATGGACATTTTGTCCTGATAAGACAACGGAATCTGTGATAATTATCCATTCTACAAGTGGAAAAACAACTATCAATGGTTTGAAATAGGGACCAAATAGCTATTATTACAGATGGCTGTACACATTTGGTGAGCTCAAGTACCTGTATGTATGTTTAAAATAACATAAGAGCACTGTTACATTAAAAATGCTATTTTCCTCAGATTACATTATATCAAAAATATGCAGCTTTAGTAAACAGTTTCATATTACAATTTCTAATACAATTTTACAATGCTACATTACACTTAGTGTTTGAAATATACTGATAAAGAGAAGATAATGCTGCAAACATTCCCATCAAAGGACTGCAATGGCAGACCTTGGTGTTGAAAGCACCATTTTTTCTGCTGTAACGAGCAGTTGTAAAATATCCCTGTGGAGAGTTGGAAGCCTTAATATGTCAGCATGATGCATTTTCCACAGTTAACTACCGTGACCCCCAGTATTGTCGTCCGAAGTACTCCAAGCAGCTCAAACTTCTCTTGTACCATTACATACTCCTCTTCATGGCCGTCTTGCATTTAGTCAATTTTTTCTACTTTTCCAATAATTTTCTCCTCAAATATTGGCAGAATTGCTTCCTCATCACGCACCTCTTCAAAAACCACCCCACAGTCAAACTCATCACTTACTTTCTTGAAATAATACCTGCAAAACAAAAAAGGTAAGTTTTCTCAGTATATCATTAACTGTCATTGCTAGCTGTTTAATTTCTATGCCGACAATTTTAAAATCAAAACCTTTTACACAAATTGGTAATGAAAAGACAGTGCTTTATTCACAGGGTTCAATAACATTTTGCAATTATTCCTTTAATTCATGTGTTTATGTTCCATGCATTATATCCAGACAGAAAACGGGTAAATAGCATGCCTTTGCGATTACCTAGTAGTAAAGCAGATCAGGAGCACATTGTTTGGAAATTGCGGACACTGTAAAACTTTTTACTTCCCTCATCCAGTTTGTTAAAACTCTGGAACAGACTTCCCACTTTCTAACAAATTGAGTCAAATTAGATCAACCAACCGATGCAAGCCAAGCTTCAGATTGATTCATGCACCACTTCATAGCTGATTTAATCCATCCTGTGAGATGTATCTATGTACACTACGATTTATCTTAGTGAAACCTTTGAATGCTGAAGTGAATTAAGTCATCACCATTTTTGGGGATTCGATCTCATGCATCGCAAACTTTTATAGTTCTTTTGATGTTACAAAATATTACGGTTTAGCACCCACAAGAACACTAAGGTTTACAGATTCAAATCTGCAGCAATTAATTATGAGTATAGAAAATACTGGGTATTTTGTTAATGCAGCAATACCAATTATCTTTAATAACATTGATAGATCAGGAATATCTAAACTTTTTGTCTTCCAAGGCCACTTTGGCCATTGCAGAGTCTAATGGACAGATTCAAAGTAATGCTATCATTGCTACAAATGAACACATTTTTGACTTTTTATTCAAAGTTTATCTATGAATAAGGTGTTAAAATCAACCTTTTCAAAATATCTGGTGCATGAAATGCAAACACGATATACCAGCAAGTAAGAAATACAGGGACAAATAGAACGGAGCTGCGCAGACTTGAAAGGCTGAATGACCATGACTCCTGAGCTGCACCTGACCCTTACACTTGGGCAGTCCAGCATTAAATTGTAGCTTTGGTATCATTTCACTTGAATAAAAGGACCTATAACATATGGATCATTCTGAAAAATCTGAAAGAATGTTCAAAACAACCAAGCTTTTTTTAGGCTGAATTTTATGCAGCCTGTCACGGTGGAAACCATAGTGGCCGAGCTCATTTAAATGTGGGAGATTCCTTTTAGTCTCCCAGGGATAGGAAAAGCTCCCCCCAGTTAAATCAGATGGCATAAAGGACTGATACAGTATTCCTGGTCGGCAATGGTGGCAAGATGCCAATTATGCTCATTAGTGAGCCAAATGAAACCCATTATGTCCTGGCCTACCGCAATTTATTGGTGTTTCAGGTCAGGGTTTAACTGGAATGGCCTCCTGGAAAAGGTGTCCCTTGCTATTGAGGCACTTAGTGCCCAATTGAGGAACCCAGGATCAGGCAGAGGGTGGGTGCTGAAAGCCAAGCCCCAGCCCTTGTTTGACCCCTCTCACCATCCTTCTCCCTCAACTTCTGCCCTGCAACCCTCACCCCACTTTCACTCATCTGTGACCTGGAGTCCCTCTGCAATCCTTGGTCCATTATTCCTGCTGAACAGCAATGACCAGCACTGGCCTCTGATTGTCTAGTACCTTTCAGCAGGCAAGGCTACTACCACCAGGAACCTCAATCAGAGTGGGAGGCCTGCCGGTGGTCAATTAAGCACCTGAAGGACACTTGATTGCTTCAGCCCCCTCTTTGCAATCCCTGAAATTTTATTTTTATTATTCATCTTCACTGCAGCAGAAATCATAAGTTTGGACATGCATACCTGTAATTCCCTTTCTTAGTCAACAGCTCCTTGAACTGTCCCAATGTGACGACACGCCCTTTAACAGATGTTCTGTATGGAATTGGCTCCCCACAGAAGTAGTAGGCCACCACAATGTTATCACCAGGTTGAGAGACACCATTTGCTGACTTCTTTTGAGGTTTATGCCTATAGTGGAAAGAAGATTATGATGAGCTTCCTTTTACTAAATCATATAACTAAATATTGGTAAAATGCCTGCAGAAAAAAGGCTGAATTGAGGAAATGAATCATCTTTTGTTTGTTTTTGCTAAAGAAACAAAAAAAGTGTAAATAAAGCCAATTCATAAGGATATAGCTGGGATTTTCTGACTCTGCCACGGATGGCTTCCCTGCGCTTGATGCACTGAGCCATTCAAATTTCTGTTGACTTTGGCGGGATCAAAGATCCCGCTGTTGGGAGGGGCTGTAAAATCCTGCACAATGACTGACACCCAAACAATGTTAACAAAAATCACTGGTTGTATCAAAATATCTGGTTTCTAACACCTCTCAAATTCAGTTTCTTTTGGATTTAAAAAAAAATGGAACTTTTTACGTGTGTGTGTCATCCTTTCACAGGGGCCATGATAATCTTCTCTGTATCTTTCCAATTTTAGTATACGTGCTGCTGAAGCAGTTTCTTTTGGATTCAAGCACTAAGTAACTAAAGTTGATAAAGACAATCTCACTCATGGGAGTATTTTAACTCATGGGAGTTAAAATACTCCCATGATTGGGAGTATTTTAACTCAATCATGTCATACATTATTATATTTAGTTTCAAACTTGAATCGCTACAAAATGATTTTGGGCAGCAAAATAACCAGTTTGTGAATACCAGAATGTATTTTCACAATTAAACCAGCACATGCCATCAATCAGTAAACGGTTTTATGAAAACATCATATATTAAAGGTGGCAACTTGAATTTCTCAACCAGTAACGAAAGGACAGAGGTATTACTATAATGTTTAAATAATCAACGTCCCTTTTTAAAGCTGGTTAATTCCCACTAAAAACTTACTTCACTGCAACAGACACGAAGAACCAAAAGATTCTCCTTCGGTGCTATAACATTCTATGATTTAATAAGGTCCTCGAGCATTAATCCTCACATAAATTGTCAGATTAAGGATCTTACTCTTACTTTAGTAAACATAATCATAGTGCGTAGTGTACTGTCTTGTCTCTTTTGTTTTTGTCCATCAACATTGAACCTTTCACTCAATGTCGATGAACATCCTCTTCCATTATGACTCTTTCAACAGTCAAGCTGCACTTGGCTGCTCCACCACTCCCTAAATACAGCAACTTGGCATTTAGAAAGTATCTGCTATTCCAAACTGTACACCAATCAAATGCACTGTACACCTGCAAACATTTTATCAGTTATTGGTGACTGAGTTAATGATAACTATTAAATCTTCATTAACGACATTTCAATTCCACTTGTTCTGAACTGTAACCATTATTTCCAAATGGTAGCTAAATTTTATTAAATCCAGCAGCACAAAAGCATAAAAATAAGAGGAAAAAATATTATTCCTCTCAGCAGCAAAGGTCCTGTGAGGAAAAAAAGTTATTTTGCCTTACTAAGTATCCCTCGTGAACTGATGTTCAACAGTTTTAAAGTGGGTACAGAAATCTGCTCCAATCAATGGAGATGAAAGCAGAGTTTAAATGGTCAAATCAAAATATTTAAAATTACTAAAATACCTACATAAACCATTTTAATGATACAAGACTTTTGTGAACATTCAAAAACATTATTATATTTTTAATATAAGATTGAAACTTCTGTTATTAGATCTGAGGGATTAATCAAGAAACTGAAAGCATTAAGATAAATTTGTGGAAAGTAAGGGCTTAAAATGACAAGTTTAAATCATTTTAAATTTGATATGTGGATAAAAAAATGCCTATATCACAAGGGAGCTCTTGACAACAATCATATAACTTTATGACCAACTGACATTAAGATATTACGCATATGTTTGCTACTACTTCCAGTAAACAGCTGATGTAATAGTTGTCCATAATATTTAATGCTACACATCTTAAAAGCATATTAAAAAAGCCCAGACGCTGCCAGCAAATGAAAATATCACGTGCCAGTGACCGAAAAGCAAGACTGTTCATAGTTTGCTCCATACTTCTAAAATATTTATGAAAATTAGTGTTTGCAAGAGATGGAATCTCCAGCATGGGAAATACCTCACACACTTACCTTCTTTAATCTTATTTAGCTCTTTTTAGTTGCTCTCGAGCTCTAGTTCAAACTCCTGCTTTTCCTTTAATCATTATCACTAAACTTATTATGCAAGTGCCTTCCCACTGCCTTAGCAAATTTAGTTCACTGGTAAGGTGTGGTACTAATCTGTTTCAATAAGATGGGGATACAGGCAAAACAGGTTGCGTAAACTGCACTGCACTGAGGGAAACTACACCCAAGTGTAAATCTCATTCAATTCCCTCAAAGCAGCTGGAAGATCCAGGGATAATAGCTCCTGATGGCATTTTACAGCAATAAATCCAATGTCAGTCCAATGCACATGGAGTTAGTACAAAATGTGTTAAAATATATTGCAATAAAATCAAGAACAAAAATTAAGTGTTAATATGAAAAATATATTTATTTTTAACTAAACTTCAGTGCAATTAACACATAAGGCCTATGTACAAACTAATATCTAAACCTAGGATGACAGAGAATGCATCAACTGCAGCAGGACGTACTCTGACTCAGAGAGATCCATGTCGGAGACGGCTGGTACCACATTCAGCACTGGAATACATGCAGGCCTGATAGAAGTGCGACCCCGTTGGATAACCTCTTGCACATACCTGCAGTGTCATGGAGAATAATCCTCGGAATTAGAATGCTCCACTCCAGCTACCTGTCTGCTATCTCCTCTCTCAAAAACAGCCAATCATGGTGCATACATTGCCCATCTGCAACCTTACTCAGAGAAGCGCTCTTGTTTCACTTTAAGTTATGAACTATCTTCTTGTCTATATTATACTACTTTCTGGCTCTGTGTAGATTCCAAAATTTCTACTTAGAGTCATCAGACTGGATACTTGGAGGTCCAAGAGAACACCAAGGGCCAACTCTTTAATCATTTCCATGGATTGTTAACCTTGTGCATGGAAACATCATTGGGGACGTCTAATCTCTGTAGATCAATAAAAAATCACTACACTTATACAAAGCAACCATAAATTAGAACTTAAAAGTTATAAACTTAATAACCTAATGGAAATACGATATTTAATGAACATGGTCACTAATATTTAAAATTAAACATTTTTTGGGTCATTAAATTTGGTGCGATAATAGGTATTAACTTACAAAGAATATATTTTACTGAACTGAAATTTCTAAATTCTGCCATAACCCCCCCCCCCCAACTTCAATTGGCACCTGATCAAAATGACATAAATTATGCAAATTTAAATATTTATCTAAAAATGAAACAAGCACAAAAACAATCAGAATTGAAATAACTTTGAATTAGCAATTAATTTTTCTTTTTTAAAGAATGGCTTTGATGAATCAAGAGGTTTGTGCCAGTGATATTTCACCACATGGTGAGTTTTAAATTTCAGTGATGCTATCAAGGGGGAGCTGACTGTTTTGAGTGTTAGGGCTGCTTACACAATTCAATCGAATATTGAGACGCTTGTGTACCTTTAAGAATTTTTTTAAAATCATGTTCTCTGCAGTTGTGAGCAGCCTTTTGGGTTCATTATTGTCGAGTTATCTGCTAGAAGTCTTTTTATTGCTGCTTCAATGGCTTAAATGTTTTGTTTATTTTTACTCGGGATCTCAGATACTTTCTGGGATTTTGTTTTAGGACACTGCATTGTGAGGGGGAGGAATGATTGACAAGTCATTTTGGCAGGTCAAATGGGATGGAGGAGTATAATATCAAAGGTAAGATTCTTAGCAGTGTAGAGGATCAGAAGGACCTTGGGGTCCGGGTCCATAGGACGCTTAAATCGGCCTCGCAGGTAGAGGAGGTGGTTAAGAAGGCGTATGGTGTGCTGGCCTTCATCAATCGAGGGATTGAGTTTAGGAGTTGGGAGATAATGATGCAGCTTTATAAGACCCTCGCCAGACCCCACTTGGAGTACTGTGCTCAGTTCTGGTCGCCTCATTACAGGAGGGATGTAGAAATTATTGAAAGGATGCAGAGAAGATTTACAAGGATGTTGCCTGGATTGGGTGGCATGCCTTATGAGGATAGGTTGAGGGAGCTCAGTCTTTTCTCCTTGGAGAGACGAAGGATGAGAGGTGACCTGATAGAGGTGTACAAGATGTTGAGCGGTATAGATCGGGTGGATTCTCAGAGGCTTTTTCCCAGGGCTCAAATGGCTGCTACGAGAGGACACAAGTTTAAGGTGCTGGGGAGTAGGTACAGAGGAGATGTCAGGGGTAAGTTTTTCACTCAGTGGTGGGTGAGTGGAATCGGCTGCCGTCAATGGTGGTGGAGGCAAACTCGATAGGGTCTTTTAAGAGACTTCTGGATGAGTACATGGGACTTAATAGGATTGAGGGTTATAGGTAAGCCTATATATAGGCCTAGGTAGGTAGGGACATGACCGGCGCAACTTGTGGGCTGAAAGGCCTGTTTGTGCTGTAGTTTTTCTATGTTCTAAGTCCAAGTCAGGTGGTTCCTCCCCAGAAGAATCCAAAGATTCATTCACAGTTTTAGTTTAGAGTCAGAGGCTGTCCTGGTTGTCAAGTGGCTGGCATGTTTTCTCTTCCTGGATTGTAAATTCTGCTGGCTAGCTTGAAGCAGTTCTCCTGGCCTTTCTGGTGTGAAACTTTTGCTGTTGGTGGTTTGCTTGTTAGTTCCTAGAGTCTCTCCCTCTCTCACTGGTGTTTTGGAAAGCTGTTTTAACTTCAAGCTTGTCTGTATGTGGTATCAAAAGAACTTCAGCATTCAACCAAAGGACTAAGTGAGCATTTGTATTTTTTGTGCTAGACATATGGCAAGGGTTTTGATAATGGGATTTGTTTGGCTGGAACGGAATGTAGCTGTTAAGGTTTATACAATATCATGGGTTTTTTTTCTTGTTTGTAATTGGTAAAAGCTATTGCTAATTTTCTTTCTATACACGTTAACTGTATTCTTAAATAAACTTTGTTTGATAAAAGCTCCCTAGTGGTCAGCTGAATCATACCGGAAGTGAAACATCTATGCTTACCCTAGCCAAATTTAAAAGCATTTTATCTGATATGATTGAGAATATAATTGAAACATGGTATGACTGAAGCTAGGCACAGTGGTGCATAGTCCAAAACAAAGAAAAATAGCAAATTTTGGTATGAAGGCTTTGCAAAATTCACTTTATAGTTTGCAGCATATTAGAAGTTTCAGTTTTCTAGGTTCTCTTCCATTGGCAAAGAATCAATGGTAGAACAGAGTGTTGAGAGTTCACAAACCCAATCATCTGGGAAATCTTCAGTACAAACCTTATCCTAACTTAGGTTATGGAGTTTTTGGAAGAATATTTTCCACAAGACAACTTATGAATTGCCCAGCAAAGACCAGAAGGAAGCAGTATTTGGACTCCACGAGTTGAGTCAGCATGAACTACTCATGTGACTGTTTTGACAATATTGGAAACAATGGACCCACAATTTTAAGAGGAAATAGAGTTGTCTTATTTAATAAAAATACCATTTTCTGAATGTAACTAACAATACTTTTCAGCATTCAAGTCTAAGCAAGTCATCAGATCAAACATGTACTATATTTACAAATACTACAGTGTTAAAACAGAGAAAATAGCCTGTTTTTTAATGGATGCAAATAATGTCTAGGTCATCTGTAAACTGCTGACTTTAACACCATCATGAAGCTTACATATATTAAACATATAATTGATAAAGATTGAATTTTTGATGTTCTTTTAATTTTCCAAATGCACCAACTCTGACAAATCAAAAGCGGAATATTGTTAATTCTTTTCACCTTTGTTTGGACTGTAGTTTGCCACTCTTCTTTTCCTCTTCTTCGAGCCGTCTGCGTGCCTCTTCCAATTGAGTCAGAGGGTTGGGTGCTGGGTTGGGTGGCATGGTTGGATCCTGAATGAATGGGTGCGACGGTTGGACAGGATTTCGCAGCTGTGCACTGACCCATGGATGAACAGCTCCTGGCCTCTCAATTGAACTTGGCCTAGAAGTATCGTGACTAGGTTGTTTCTTAGCCCCTATCAAACTGTCACAATAAGACAAGGAATGTGTGTAATTAGTTAATCTTCGCAAAAATCTTTTATTGACACAATCAGAAACTAGACATTACACACTTAGGAGAATATGATGATCATTGACAATGGCTTTGCTGATTTACTAACATAGATTGTGGGTTCATTTTTGTGACGTTTGAGCTCCTATTGATTGGTGTGGGCTTAGGAATAAGGCCTTCTTAAAAAGTAAAAATGTTTAAATTGTGATGAGTCCAAAATGCTAGTCAGTTTTGTTCTTCTGGGGTGGGCTCATGTTTGAGGTGTGGCTTACATATGTAAGTTAAATATTCTTATATAGAATGACAAGCATGTGTCTACCAATAAGTTATTTTATAATAATAAATAATAAAAGCAAAATACTGCTGATGCTTGGAAATCTGAAACAAAAACAGGAAATGCAGGAAAAACTCAACCGATCTGGTAGCATCTCTGGACAGAGAAACAGAGTTAACATTTCGACTCTATATGACATCTTCAGAGCTCTGATCATGTAGGCCTGATAAGCTAACCGTTTCTCTCTCCACAGATGCTGCTAGACCTGTTGAGTTTTTCCAGAATTTCCTATTTTATAATATCTGGGAGTTTTAAACATGAAATAGTGCTACATATTTATAAATCAAGTGATTGTAATTGTTACTTTCGTTACAATGTGAAAAAAAAACTTTTATTTATGTTCCTTTGGAGATCTCTTTTTCTATGGAAACTTTGGAAGAACATTAGGGAAAATGCAAATTTTGAAAAAGAATTCACATACAATATTAGACTGTAACACAATATTAGGCAATGAATAATATTACGATTTCAAATATAAATTATAAAACAACATGCACAGGTGCAACAATTCAAATCAAAATAGGTTATCTTACTTGTGTGGAGCCTTTTTGTGCCTGTGAATCTCCTTCTCTCCTTCAATTATCCATTGCATAATCTTCTGATTCCGCTCCATGTCTTCTGGAGGAGCAGGGCTTTCATAGCTCCCAGCGTCTGCTTTTCCCGGCTCATTCTTCTTAGTATTTCGTTTTGACAGTGTGTTGACTTTACCACTGCACCATAATATTCAAATCAGTCAGTATTTTAAAAGCTTCTATGGTATCACAACTATTCAACATTAAAAAATTCAAGTTCAGACATCAGGTGATTCTCTACTCTAAGGTTGTTACAGCTATTTTATGCCATTTTGACAGAGTTCAGTTGACCGATTTCAATTTTTTGATTTCCAGCATACATTTATCATCAACGTTATCTTCAAAATAGTGTTAATTACACTCAGTAATTCAGTGGTTAAGACATTACTTGTGTTTCACTCTGCCCGGGCCCACCTTGATTAAATTCAAGGAACGAGTATGAGACGACTTTGAATAGTTTCAATCTAGCAACACAAAACTATCCCTAATTTAGTGCTAATTGGCAATTTCAGAGAGTCCGAGATATAAGAACTGTAAAATATGTCGCACTGGTGCAGTAGTTGGTATTCTATAGGTTGGGGCTGAAGGACCTTCAACAAACAAAAAAGAACAAAGAACAATACAGCACAGGAACAGGCCCTTCAGCCCTCCAAGCCCGTGCCGCTCCCTGGTCCAAACTAGACCATTCTTTTGTATCCCTCCATTCCCACTCCGTTCATATGGCTACCTAGATAAGTCTTAAACGTTCCCAGTGTGTCCGCCTCCACCACCTTGCCTGGCAGCGCATTCCAGGCCCCCACCACCCTCTGTGTAAAATATGTCCTTCTGATATCTGTGTTAAACCTCCCCCCCGTCACCTTGAACCTATGACCCCTCGTGAACGTCACCACCGACCTGGGGAAAAGCTTCCCACCGTTCACCCTATCTATGCCTTTCATAATTTTATACACCTCTATTAAGTCTCCCCTCATCCTCCTTCTTTCCAGGGAGAATAACCCCAGTTTACCCAATCTCTCCTCATATCTAAGCCCCTCCATACCAGGCAACATCCTGATAAACCTCCTCTGTACTCTCTCCAAAGCCTCCACGTCTTTCTGGTAGTGTGGCGACCAGAACTGGACGCAGTATTCCAAATGCGGCCGAACCAACGTTCTATACATCTGCAACATCAGACCCCAACTTTTATACTCTATGCCCCGTCCTATAAAGGCAAGCATGCCATATGCCTTCTTCACCACCTGTGACGTCTTCACTGTGCTTCAACTGGCTAGAATGTGCTTATGGCCAATGTAACTATTAAATGGGCTGAGTTTTATTTCTTTAACACTCATCCGGCGTTTTGTTACCCAATGTCAAATATCAATGAATTAGAGCACTCGAGTACAAGTCTGACATATTTTAATAAACAATTGGCCTGGGGATATAGGGGAACTCAAGTTTAAAGCTTATTTATTATTGTCACGAGTAGGCTTACATTAACACTGCAATGAAGTTAGTGTGAAAATCCCCTAGTCGCCACACTCTGGCACCTGTTCGGGTACACTGAGTGAGAATTTAGCATGGCCAATGCACTGAACCAGCGTGTCTTTCAGACTGTGGGATGAAACCCACACAGACACGGGGAAAACGTGCAGACTCTACACAGACAGTGACCCAAGCCGAGAATCGAACCTGGGTCCCTGGTGCTGTGAGGCTACAGTGCTAACTACCGCACCGCCGTATTGACAAGCCTGATGGATTTCCCACTTTTAGTTGGCCACAAATGGGTACTTTCTCCTTGAACTGTTTCAGTTGTCTCTCTTCTTCAGTATTGTTCCACACCTTTTCAAAACTACCATCAACCCCTCCTGAAAAAAACATTTCCAGCCCCAAAGCCCTCTTAGCTACTGCCCTTGCCACGTCTTCGTCAAAGTCCTTGAACTTGTCACTGACTGTTTTTTCTTCACCAGATACATAAATTCTTTAAGGGATTCCCAAGAATTCCTCATGTATTTCTACTCTGACAAAATCATGCTGCCATGTTTACTAGAAATCTTAGTGGCATTTCTCTACTTTCCATTAGCTGGATTTAACTTTAATTATAGACTCCCATTGTTTTCCTAACCAAGGTCACTAACACAGCTCAGACCAAGCATCAAACCTAGGCCATCTACACAGCTTCAGATCCATCAGGAAAAGGATATAAAGGTCTGAGGACAAGTATCAACCGACTCAAGAACAGCTTCTTCCCTGCCGCCATCATACTTTTGAATGGACCTACCTCATAGAACATAGAACAGTACAGCACAGAACAGGCCCTTCGGCCCATGATGTTGTGCCAAGCTTTATCTGAAACCAAGATTAAGCTATCCCACTCCCTATCATCCTGGTGTGCTCCATATGCCTATCCAATAACCGCTTAAATGTTCCTAAAGTGTCTGACTCCACTATCACTGCGGGCAGTCCATTCCACACCCCAACCACTCTCTGCGTAAAGAACCTACCTCTGATATCCTTCCTATATCTCCCACCATGAACCCTATAGTTATGCCCCCTTGTAATAGCTCCATCCACCCGAGGAAATAGTCTTTGAACTTTCACTCTATCTATCCCCTTCATCATTTTATAAACCTCTATTAAGTCTCCCCTCAGCCTCCTCTGCTCCAGAGAGAACAGCCCTAGCTCCCTCAACCTTTCCTCATAAGACCTACCCTCCAAACCAGGCAGCATCCTGGTAAATCTCCTCTGCACTCTTTCCAGCGCTTCCACATCCTTCTTATAGTGAGGTGACCAGAACTGCACACAATATTCCAAATGTGGTCTCACCAAGTTATATTAAGTCATATTAAGTTGATCTTTCTCTACACCCTGGCTATGACTGTAACATTACATTCTCTCCTTTCCTTCTCTATGAATGGTATGCTTTGTCTGTATAGCGCGCAAGAAACAATATTTTTCACTGTATACTAATACATGTAATAATACTAAATCAAATCACATTACATAATGCAATCACTAACTGAATTATTAGACAAGCTTTCATTGCTTTTCCTGTGGTAGTGGCATTTTGTTACTAATATTACAATAAAAATCTGCTCATGGTTTCCACTTACCCATAATTCAAAGACTCCACTGGATTAGGTGCCATACCCACGCTTTCAGCATAGTTCCGTGACTTTGTTGCATAGTGGTGTGAATCAGCATTCCAGAAGTTACTCTGGACCCTCTGTGTGGCTTCTGCCTCAATTTGTTCTTTTGGTTTCATCCCATTGTGATGGTGGATATGGTGATAAACATGTTTATGATGGTACATGTTGGGAGCTTCCACTTTCACACCCGTCTTGGACACATGTTTATGCCCTGAAGGCAGCACCGCCCCCATTAAACCTGTTGCCTTCCCAGTAGATAAGCCATCAGGAGAGCGGGACTTTGGAGAGTGCCTTCCAGGTCCAGGAGACTGGCAACCAGGAGTCTTCATCACACGCTGTACATGCTCATCAAGAATAGATTCTGGATTCTCCTCGTGAGCATCACGCACTTGTAATCCACCACAGCCTATCTCTGAATAACGAGAGTTAAAGTGGTGCATAGCCTGGGCTGGTGGCATTTTGTGACTAACTACAGAGGGACCTGATGAAACATCCGCATCCTCACCTTCTTCCTCCTGCAAGAGAAATGCAAGGAATAGTTTAAATAATTTGGAAGTCCATGCTCATTAGCGTTAAATGGCTGCTCTAACAGTTGGATCCATCTGTTGCAGTTGCCTCCCAACAGAAATTTAGTATTTTCCAATAATACAATGCTGTAGAACTGCTTTTGATCGGTCTTGAAAATCTAAGTTTGATTATTCCAAACTACCATAGAAAATATGCAATTCAAAAAAGTGAAGAAGTGCTCAATACAACAACTGCTTTGCTAACTCCGAGCAACAAGAAAGTTTAAGAGATTTGCACATTATATAAAAAGTTTCCAAAATGTGGATTGTGGATAAATGCTAAACCCTACATGTGCATAAAATTTCAAATTCATCATTCCTACTCACTGCATTTACATCAGAATCCTGATACAAATACAAAATGTTTCCAAAATCTAATTGCAGAGTTTGCACTCCAATTTAGAATTAGTTTGATTTCTTAGAATATTTATTGCTTTGTGCTCAGTTGTCACTTTTTACAGATTTTTAAAAAAACCAGTACTGGACTTCAATATTACCTGGAACATTCATAATTGTAGAAAATTAAATTTTATTTTAAAAGATTAAGATCATGAAACAATCAGTTAAAATGTTGCAGAACTAAAAGTGCTACATTTTTAGTTGGAATAGGGGGTTGTTATTTTAACTGTTGGAAATCATAGTGGCTTTGTAGGATTCTGTTATTTCTTCTATTCAAATTTACCTCCTTAGTTTAATCTTTTTTATGATCTCTTTGACCACCATCCTGACTTGGAAATATATCACCGTCGCAGGGTCAAAATCTTGGAATCCCACCCAAACAGCATTGTGGGTGTGCCTCCACCACATGGACTGCAGCAGGTTCAAGAAGGAAGTTCACCACTACCTTCTCAAGGGCAATTAGGGATGGATTATAAATGCTGGTCTTGCCAGTGAAGCCTCACATCCCATGAATGAATAACACGCTGAGTAATTCATTACTAAAAGTTAAAGTGGTAACATTACTATAGTCTACTTTGGAAGTATAAAACAAACATGCACAAAATAACCTATGATGTATTTGAATGTTCTGATCTAAATAATGTTTTAGTTTCAACTAAACCATTTTCCCCATGTTGATTTTAATTGAATTTTCTTGCAATGTTGGAAACAGATTTGTAATCTACTGCCCACCTCTATTTTAAACATTTAAATACTGCAACAGAGTTGCCACATTTGAAGTCTGAGGTCCCTCTTAAAATAAAATTTACTCAATTAAATGAATAATAAACAATAGTGAACTGACTATCTGGTTGACTAAGTTGAACTAAATTGTTATTGGCCTGCAGATGGCACTATTGAATCAGTTTACAAACAATTAACGTGCTTTAGCATCTTTTTTAAGCAAAGAAAAATGCAACAAATGAGAAAAAGAGGGAGAATCTGTTGCTATTTTGTAAATAAGTTATAAAATATATGCACGTGAACAATCTTGTACTTCTCCAGCTAAAAAATTAAACCAATTATAGATTACTATCACAGGATATATCTGGATAATTACAGTAAACGTTGTGTTATCCGACACTGGAATTTCTGTTGGGTCCGTTTGTGACTCTCAGCCTTCAGAAGCTGGCCTTGACATCTTGTTCCCCATCAGTCGCACACTCATACAATTGCTAAAAATTGTCAAACTCATGGGTAGTTGTTATCGGTGGCCTGCCCTCAGTCTGGTATCAGTCTCCCACTCTTCTGCAACATCACTTCTTTGGTGTCACCCACTAGATTTCCTGTACGTGCTGGATAATAGGAATTTTACTTATTGTTCTCAAATGTGTTGTGCACTATACAAACCTGCTGCACAGTTTTGTAAGCTCCACAAATGGTTTTAAAAATGTTAATGAAGAATTGCCACAAGGCATTTTTGCTTCACATCTTCCTCCTTCTACTCTCATCTCACTGACAATTAATGCCTGATCCACAATACAGACGGTGTTATCATCGATAGCTTCTCACTTCATAATTAGAAACATTGTGCATTTCGTTCAAGCAACACTTTCTTTAAAGAATAGTTTCTTCGTACATTAAAATGAGGTTATATTAGACTGGAAGAGATAAAACATCTGCAGACTACCAAAAAAAACTTTTAAAAACACAAAGTAATTTGATAATGGGCACTGCAAAGGTTAGTGATACCACTAGGCTTTCACTTGAAGAACATAGCTTGGCTGCCAGGAACACTCAACTTGTTCCAGTAATTTCAGACCAGTTGTTCAAGAGACAATCTCTTGATCAGGAGAAAAAAAGACCACAATCTTGCTTTCTTTTCAGAGGTATGTACATATCCACCAAAATACATCAATATGTGGTGTATAGAGCAACTTACAGGTTAACCTGCCCATTCTACAGCCTTCACTAAAGGAAGCCAACCACAAAAAGGGAATGAACTGAATGAGGCAGAAAAAATATCAAATAGACAAAGAGTAAAGCAACCTACTATAGTATAAAATCATAAAATCCCACAGCGCAGGAGGCCATTCGGCCCATCGAGTCCGCACCGACCACAATCCCAGCTAGGCCCTATCCCCATAAGCCCATGCATTTACCCTAGCTAGTCCCCCTGACACTAAGGGGCAATTTAGCATGGCCAATCCACCTAACCCGACATCTTCAGAGAAAATGCAGAGGTTAGGGGTAGTTATAATTTCATAATACAAACATAAAACTGAAAATTGGATTCTGTAAACTTAAGATTGAATATATAGAATCTTAAAATAGATCCACACATTCAAGAGCTGGCTATTGAACTTCCCTGAGAAGCAAATGTTATGCATTGAAAAAGATGCCAAAACTATTTCAACTGCTGAAAGAATAGCATGCAAGACTACTTCTTGGTTGTACCATTCTTGGTTATTTTTGGCTTTGAGCTGCCTCTGCTGCCACTTTTCACAAGACAAAAAAATGCAACAAATGAGAGGGGGAGGGAAAGCAATACTGCCTCATTTTTACAGTTAAAGGCACATAATTTAGGATGTATTCATGGTCTACATTATCACATGAAACTTACCGCTCTCACACGTTTAAGCCTTTCTTCCAACTTCTCCTCTGCCTCTCGTTCCCGCAGCACACTCTCGAGCCGACTAATAAGTTCTGCAGCAAACTTTTCTGGTTCAACGTGGATATCCTTTGGCATCCGATACGTGCGCTAGGTAGATCAAGAGATTACAAGTCAAAAAAGTACAATCTGTGTCAATGTCAATACAGATTTCTAAAGTAATTGCTTTCTGTTCTCTCAACAAATCATCACAATATTAAAGTAATCCAATACTACTTCAAACACAATTTTGGAAAAGCATGAATTACAAGAGTTATAAAAGCACTAGTTTTTCTTTATCGATCATCAAAAATATTCTATCACTTGGAAGTGGCAGTTTTAAGCAATAGATAGCAATGGGAATCTCAGACCAAAGTGGTACCAAACTAGGAGGATCGTCTGGAAGATGTAAATTAGAAATTACAGAATAAATTAAGACACAAAAAGGATATATTGAATTTAATATAGAACAAATGTAAAGTATTGCACATAAAAAGAAAAAAATAAGACATGACAAGAAAAGCCAGGAGCTCCACAACTAATGGATAATGAAGATTGTAGGTATATGACAACAAAAACCGATAGAATGTTAATCTATATAGTAAAAAGAATAGAATATAAATCAAAAGAAAATTGTAATCAAACTGCTGTCAACTGGTCAGATTGTACTTGGGTGCTGCATCCAACTTTAATTAGCAAGAGGTGAGGGAGACAATCAAATGCTGGAGACAGCACAAAAAGATTTGATATCTAGTGTCAGAGTTATGCAAAAAGACTGGCAAAACTTTACAGAAACCGTAGGAGCAATTTACCTAGTGCCAATCCCCTGCCTTCGTCCAGCAGCATTGCTGATTCTCCCATTTCACATCATTCTCTCTTGAATGCCTCAATTAAACCTGCCTCCACCACACTCAGGCACCATATTCCAGATTTTAACCACTCTCTGCTCGAAAGTGTTCCTCATATTGTCATTGCCTCTTTTGCCTATTACCTTAAATGTGTGCCCTCTTGTTCTTGATCCTTCTACCAATGACAATAGTTTCCCCCTATCTGCTCTGTCAGGACCCTTCTATACAAGCTGAAAACAACTTCCTTGCTTTTATACTCTATGCCCCTATTAATAATGTCTAAGATGTTGCATGCTTCATTAACTGCTCTCTCAATGTGTCTTGTCACCTTCAATGATTTATGTACCTATACACCTATGTTCTTATACTCCTGCATTCCCTTTATAATGTACCCTTTTATATCATCTCTTTGCACATTCCTCCTACCAAAATGAATCACTTCACATTCACTAAGATTCTGTTATTACTGTTTTGGTACTAAATGATCCTTATCTTTATTTGAACAGCATTTCAGTCGAACCATCCTTTAATTAAAATTGTTACTGGTTTAGTTAAACTTCCCGGTTGGTTGAATAAGAAAGGTTGTTAATTATTCACTTAAAGCCACCTTTAGGAAGGAGCACTGTATACAGTTCTGGCCACCCTATCGTAGAAAGGACATTATTAAACTAGAAAGAGTGCAGGAAAGATTTACTAGGATGCTATTGGAACTTGATGGTTTGAGTTATAAGGAGAGTCTGAATAGACTGGGAATTTTTTTCTTTGGAGCGTAGGAGGCTGAGGGGTGATCTTATAGAGTTTATAAAATAATGGGGGGCATAGATCAGCTAGATAGACAACATCTTTTCCCAAAGGCAGGGGAGTCTAAAACTAGAGGGCATAGGTTTAAGGTGAGAGGGGAGAGATACAAAAGGGTCCAGAGGAGCAATCTTTGCACACACAGGGTGGTGAGTGTCTGGAACAAGCTGCCAGAGGTAATAGCAGAGGCGGGTACAATTTTGTCTTTTAAAAAGCGTTTAGACAGTTACATGGGTAAGATGGGTATGGAAGGGTATGGGCCAAAGGTGGGCAATTGGGACTAGCTTAGTGGTTTTTTAAAAAAAGGGTCGGCATGGACAAGTTGGGCCGAAGGGCCTGTTTCCATGCTGTAAACCTCTATGACTCTATAACATTTCTCTACACAGAATTACATCAGCCACATGTCTGTCCATTCCACTGAAGTGCCTATGTCTTTTTGAAGTTCTACACTATCCTCCTCTCAGTTCACAATACTTCCAAGTTTTGTATCATTTGAAATTGTGCCTTGTACACTAAGATCTAGATTAACATACATCAGGAAGAGCAGAAACCTCAACATAGACCCTTGGGGAACTCCAGTACAAACGTTCCTCCAGTCCGAAAGTTTCTTGTCACACAGCCAATTTCTATCCATGCTGCCACTGTCCCTTTTATTCCGTAAACTTAATGACTCAACACACGTTTGAGACTTGATCTTGTTTGGTTTCTATGATTGCAAAGGCAATGGAGCAGATTAACCTGAATTTTACTTAAAATTAAGTAGCTAGTGGGACAGAAATATAGATTTAGATAGTAAATTTAGGACCAGCAAAAAATGAAATGGAGCAGTCTGCAGATCTGGGGGGGATGAATTAATATGGATTTCCTCATTTGTAATTATCTTGTGATCTGTGAATGTTGAACTGCACGGTGGCATAGTGGTCAGCACTGTTACCTCACAGTGCCAGGGACCCGGGTTCAATTCAGGCCTCAGGTCACTGTCTAGGTGGAGTTCGCACGTTCTCCCTGTGGCACAGGGTGGCACTGCCGGGGGCATTGGCATGATGTCAAACTGGCAGTGCCCACTTGTGCCAAGGGACAGGGCCATGGGGCTGCCTGGCCATGTCCCTCTCCGCTAAGGACCATACTTACCTTTGTGCCCCCTGGGGGGATCCCCATGACAGGCTCATGCCTGGTTGAACTTGTTATAAACCGTGTCCACGTAACATAATGTTGGTGTGGTTTAAAAATATGGAGACGACAGGGTCAATATCTGGGGAGGGGGCGTGTTAATATTAAAATGTATATAAATCAGACTCATGCTTGTTATGGGCATAAACCGGATGATGTTGTTGGAGAGGGGTGGGGAAGATCCAAAATCACAATCTCACTGGCGAGATCTGAGACTTCCAGATTTTGAATCCCTGCAGGCAACGGGAGTAGCCTCAAGATCACTCCGCTAGACTTGGAAACAATACTGTTTAATAGCATTATGAAATTACTCCACACAGACAGTGACCCAAGGCCAGAATTGAACCTGGGTTCCTGGCGCTGTGAGGCAGCAGTGCTATGTGCCACCATGCAGTTTGCATTTTCAAACTTAAACTATATCTTTGTAACTAGATTGGACTAGACTAGATTAGAGCAGCACGGTGGCACAGTGGTTAGTACTGCTGCCTCACAGCGCCAGGGACCCGATTCCCAGTTTGGGTCACTGTCTTTGCAGAGTCTGCACATTCTCCCGGTGTCTGTGTGGGTTTCCTCCGGGTGCTTCGATTTCCTCCTACATTCCAAAGATGTGCGGGTTAGGTGGATTGGCCATGCTAAATTACCCCTTAGTGTCAGAGGGACTGCTAGGGTAAATGTATGGGAATATGGGGATTGGGCCTGGATGGGATTGATTCAGTGCAGACTCGATGGGCTAAATGGCCTCCTTCTGCACTGCAGGATTCTATGATTCTAGATTTGTGCCATGCTCAAAATGGTCAGAGGAATTTTCATTTATGTTCTAAATGAAAGCTAAAGGAATCAAGGGGTATGGAGAGAAAGTAGGAGTGGGATACTGAAAGTGCATGATCAGCCATGATCATATTGAATGGTGGTGCAGGCTTGAAGGGCCGAATGGCTTACTCGTGCACCTATTTTCTATGTTTCTATGTAACTCGGAACAACATTAAAAATAATGCAATTTCAACTCTGCAGCTAAATGCCTGATCTACCATGAATGTATTTTAACTATGTGCATTTTTATAACTGTACTAATTTAATTGTTAATAGACTTTTATGCAAATATTTTTTCTGCATACCTGCCATAAATCCAGTAACAAGGTGATTAAGCATGAAAATGTAGTCAAACCAATTTCAAAGCTGTGCCCAAGAATCTGATTCATTTTGTTTTGTAGCTGTACTGTATGGTCGCTAAATTTTAACATGTTTTCACAAAGAAGGACCACAATAGGTGTGCATTAATTTGTACGAATTGTAATACCAGACTTTTAGATAAAGCTCTTTGCTGTTGGATGCCAACATCAGTTGAATTACCAGATTTAAAGTTAACAAATGAGACTCCAGATGTAGCTTTGAATGAAAAAAATCAATCCACTCGGGAAGACCAGTTAAAAAACATGCTGGGAGAACTACATAAACATTTTTGGAAAATTCAGCTGCATTAAAATGGAGAAGATTGTTACAGCAACTTTAGGAGATGTATTGTGGACTCATCCAACAAAGTCTGTGCACTGGTTAGCAGCTGCATCTGAGGCAAATTGAACTGGGCAGCAGAATTCCTTTTTTCCAAACATATTGGTGTTAATTTTAAAAGCCCCATCTGGCAGGAAAATGATAGAATGACTGGCATTGAATTAATTGAACTCAAAAGTCCACTGCCTGAAGTCAAGGCAAAGCAAAATTAGATGGGGCATAAAGCTAGCTTCCGATCCAGTCCAGTCAGTTTCTTGGAGGATGGGTTAGATTAAGCTTGCGCACATTACTACCTAAATTCTACATATATATGCACTTTCAAATCAGAGTATGACAATAATTACCGCTGAAGATGATTATGTAAAAAAATCATAATGCCATATTTTATAAATCCCCCCCCCCTTACTTTAATGCTGAAAGCTTTTTTAGGTGTTTATTCTTCACTTACATTGAGCTACACTGCTATTTGAAAGGGAGATCTTAATTGCGAGGATAAAAGCCAGGAATTTAATACTATGCTGTGTCCTTCTTTTCAAAACTGGCATTTATTTTTTCCTTCTCCAAGTTCACATTGCTACACTTAAAATACTGACAGATTTGCATCTCAAATGATTCAATCCTTTGAAGTTAGATTAAGAGCATCACTGATTTGGTATAAACTGTAACATTTTATTGTAAAACTATAAAAGACAAGCTAAGGTAACTGACTCAGATACAACTTATATTCCAGATCTAACTTGTGGCAAAGCCAACCAAATTTCCCCTATTCAGTTTCATCTTTTTAGAAGTGATGAATGAAACAGAATCACATCCGGATAAGGCTCATCAGTCAAGGCTTCTCTACAGCAACCACGCGGTGAAAGCAGCAATGTGAATGAACAGAGTGCTGCGCAGCTGGGAATAGCCTCTGTCCAATCGTTCAGCTATTCACAACCAAATGATCAAAGCTAAAGACTAGGTCTTCTGCAGCTTAAGGATGAAAATAATCTAATTTAAAGCCGAAGCCAACTGAACTCCCTTAATAAGATTAGTTTGATGGTGGATTTGCTTTTGCCATATTGAATGTGAACAAACAGAATGGAGACTGTGAGAATCCAAGCTGTTCTGGTGAAGAACCTCTAACTGTACTGATGGAATTAAACCCAATCTGATTACCCTGATGCAAGGCTATTCTAAGTCAGAACAGTTAGAAACCAGGTCTCTATTATGCCATTAGCAGAGATTTCTTATTTTGGCAAAGAACTGGTGCAGTGACATTTGACATGTTTAGCACAAGAAACAAGTTTTTGGTTATATCTACACATTATTGCAAATAGAGTGTCACGTGCTACTCAAGTTGTCTTAACAATTGAGCCACAAAGTTGCATATACTAAATTCAAAGGTGAACTAACAGCACCAACAATGCACTACAACCATAAATACATTTTTTCCCACTTAGATTACAAATTCACAATTGTATAGAAATAGTTCATGGTTTAGTACATTTGCAGCAGAGAGCAACAATTTGCATGTCATGGGATCTGTTCGGAACTTAGCTCCAGAACTGGAACTTCACATTATGACATAAATGGGAAATGCAAATTGTTTGCAGCTTCTGCAAAACAAAGGCTCAGTGGATTGGTAATGTCGAACTGTTCAGGATAAACTGAAATGTGGCAAGTCTAAACTTTCAATCGAATCTTTCACAGGAATGTTGTAGAAATGAGTAGAACTTGCCAGTAAATCACTTGCTCATTACTAACTGAAAAGTTGTACCGTCTGTGTAAACTGACAATGATTACTAGTACCATTATTTCCGTAAGTTTTCCTGTTCTTAATTACAACACAGGGTTCAAATATGGAGAAGGTGATGTGGTAGTACTAGATATGAAATCACACTACAATATTGAACTGATTACTAAAGAAAATAAAATATTGAGAGGGTAGGATATTGTAATTATTTGAATCATAGTTTAAATACAGTGAGTTTAATATCTGCTCTGAATTGTCTCTTTGCCTCAGCATAAATAAAAGCTATGTGACTCTGCTTTGAACTTAAAGACACAAACAATTTTGATCTGAAAGAGATGACCTCACTGTGGTTCATATCGATTACCAATCTACAAAGCAAATAATGGGAATGGCTTTCATTAATTGGTAAATAATGCATGCCAGAATTATTTCAAAAGTATTTCTTTGAATTCTCCTTGTTTTGAGCATTAAATATTTTAATAAAAATGTTATTTTCTGGTAAAAGACCCTTTTCAGCATCTTGCACAAGTTAAATCTTTTTTGTTTGAGTGGAACATTTTTAGTTGAAAATATAAATGAGAACATGTACAATACAAGTTTGAGTATTCAGTGTCTCATTTATAAAGCTGACTTGCAGCTAACATTATGCACAAACACCAGGTTTGGTGTTAATTTTTCACATTACTGGGGCTTATTGTAAGCTAGTTGCAATTATATCACAGTATAAGGTTCATTTTTTTCACAGAATGTACATGTTCAAACAATTTTCCCAGTTGCATAATTGGACATCACCCTCTATTTTTGAACTTCTCTTGATTAAATTTCCAAGTTTAAACATAGCCTGCTATTTAAGGGCCAAGTAACATACATTTTTAGAAGGCTCATCAGCATTTTAACTCTGGTAGTTAGTTGAGAAACATCAACTATATCAACATTTTCCCCATCTGAGTCCTTTATTCTTTCCACACACCTAATAACTCCATGAAATAGCATTCTCTCCTGTTCCAGGAATGAAAAAGAATTCAGGGAATGTTATCCCAACTTTCCTTGCACTGAAATTGGTTTACATCCTAGCTAAAGGACTTAAGCATTTGAAGAGATTCATTGCAACACTAGTTTAAGGGCACATAAGAACTGAATTAAATCAAGTTGGCAAAACAGGTTAAAAGAATACTCTGGGATAAGCCCTGACCAAAAAACACTTAATATTTCTACAAAGTGTATATCATTGTATTTAATTAACTTTTTTTAGGTTGGATGTTACATTTACCAAACATTGGCAGCATTTAGCAACAGCGTACTACTCTTCTTGCTATGTTAAAACCAATAAAAGACTCAAGGCAACTGTCATAATAGTTTCAGTGGTCAACTCTTCAATGACAAAAAGATGGCTCTAATCAGAAGAATCGTGGTTTTCTTTCTGCTTTATTGGGGGGCGGGGGGGGTGGCATTGTCTATAAATACTGAAAATGCAAGGCGTCATCCTCATGTTGTCATTCAATTTAACAAACATTTGTCAGAACAGGAAGATACATCCTATAGAAACACAATTCACAACAGCAGAAAACTCAATGACTAATCTGTGACAATGGATAATATGCAAGGAATGTTTATAGCAACATAACCCTGAAGCAAAACAGTTTGACAAATGGTTCCACCAAATATATCTTGATTCTTTTTATTGATGCTACCTAACCCAGTGAGTGTTTTAGCGCTTGTTCCATATTTTCAACATCTGCAGGTTTTCTTTTGCTTTTTTACAAACAAAACTGTTTTACTGAATTGCACAGTGCATTGGAGACACGTATATAAAAAAGTGCAATCTATATATTTGAATGCATTTCACAACGTTAGCTGATGCTCCAAGTCAGCCACCATCTGAACAGTTTTAAAAGATTTTGATAATACCAAAACAACAGAAGAAATGACAAAGAACAAAGAAATGCATAAGGCTTAGCGAAAATCCACTTATCTGTTAAAGGCTTTAAAATGTCACGATTGAAACTGTCTTTTGCTCATCTGTAGAAAGTAAATTTGTAAAAGTAATACTTACAGGAATGTGAGGTAGTGGCACTCGTCCATTCGCTTTGGCACTTTCATGCATCTCCCGCCGATGTTGCTTTCGAAATCTGTATGGTGGAATTCCATCTCTGTCCAGAAAATGAGGCAGTTTCAATAAACCATGTGGAATATAGCATTGCTAGGCCCAATTATTGTGCCATTTTGTCAACTACATCACTGAGCAAAGCAATATTTTACCCAAATGTGCAGCTTAAACAGAAATGAATATACACTGCATGAAGGTAAATGTGGTAAAACTATAGGAGAAAATTTATGTAGTTGAATGTTTAATCAATCTACATCGTGTTATCGCACTTCTCATAATATTCAACTCAAAGCAAGGTAGCAAGTAAAGGAAAAAACAGAAAACGTAAAAATCTAAATGTGGCTGCGACAACAAATGGTTACACCTCCCAGAAGCAAACACTGGGAATCTTTTTTCCCAGTGCACAGACATATAAACTGCAGCAAAAGTAATGACACTTGTGGAAATAGTATGAAGATTACACAATTGTCTCTAATTTTTCCAAGCTGTCATGAACATTCATCTGCATAATATAGAACTTGCACTATAAAAGCTGTTCATTTAAATCACAGTAACACACCACACCAGAAACAGCTGCCCAGAAGTAAATTTGTAATAACAACCCTTAAAAATGGTGATTATGTGAATAATAGAAACAATCCAATTAATAAATTCATGGCTGCCTAAAGCACACAAGTTAAATGGCTGACACTATTCGTGCTTATTTTCTGTAAATCGCTCCAAACTAAATCACATTCTCTACATGACATTGCCCAAATATTGCGAAAAGAACAGGTGGTTGAAGTTAAATTTGGAAGAAACGACACCATTTTGAACACTCATGAATTTGGATGTTTATTCGTTGGCATTACCTAGCTGAAAACATTTGCCACTTTTTCTTCCATTGAAGCTTAGTAGGGTATTGAAACTATGGCACATTTATGTTTTCTTTGTCCCATTTTAGAAGGTCATCACTGCAAAGGGAGGTTCATATTTTAAATGTGGTCCTTATTAATGTGCACTGTCTGGCTACATAGTAAAAAGGGAAAGCAGATTTTTAAAAAACTCCTGCAGGGGGTTGACCCACAGAAATGACCAACTTTGACACAGGGCAAAAAAAAATAAACAAACTGTGATATTTTGGCAATATTTATCTTGTGGACAGTCACAAATATTCCACAAGTATAGATATTTATTTTACAGACTCTTTGAAATGCTGTGTTTGTATAATACACTCAATCAACAATTAGGTATAAACTTCAAACACTGGATCAAGCTAAAAAGTGTTTTTAGGTCATTGGAAACTTGCCTTATACTTCAAAAAAATGATCAAAGCCATTTAAAAAGGAAATTAGACTTAGGAATTTGATAACAATTTTTAATACTCCCTCAGAATTTGTGTCGTTGGAAAGAGTACCTAATTATACAGGTATTGTTAGTTCAGTGATAAGGTAAGTCATTGGCAGCAGAATGTTGATTCATATTACCCATAGGTGTATAGAGTTCCGGTTCCCAGATAGGGTGCTGGGAAGTGGCTTTTTCACACATCACTAACCCCATCCTGAAGGGGAGACATGCCTTTGCTCACTACATCGTGGCAAACAACTGATAATGGCCTCTAATCTATCCAGTTTCAAACACATGTTCTATCCTGCTGTGCTGGCTTTGATGTTCTCTTGGCTTGATTCCCTCGTGCCACCTCTGAACTTGAAAGGTTTGACTATTTTAACATTATTTGCCAACTCATCCATTAGCAGCAGGTTCAAACAAAGCCACATTCTGATTCATTAATTTTATCTTGCCCCTCCTCCTTCAACAAAGAACACCACAATGGATGCGAACATTTCAGTCTTAAAGACTCAGGGTCGCACCTATGCCTGGTGAAAGAAGCGTCATGTGTGGACATTTCTTTAAAAATGCATATACACATTAATTTTTGTGGTAACAAAATTATGGGGTTCAAAACTATTGTGTAATCATCTTTTAAAATACATTTACCAATTCCCCTTCGGCAAAATAATTGTTTTCTAAGCAATTTTAAAACTATTCCAGCCAAAAGATCAATTGACAAAGCAAAAATGTACTAAAATGCACACCAATATACATAACATTGCGTCCATATTCCAAAAAGCTGGAGAACTGTGTTTTTTAACATGACTGCAGCAGCTTTAAATAATTAATCCCCTCAATATGTTTTGAAGCAGAAAAACAAATTTAAAATATTCTGAAAACAGAACACAGTTATCACAATTAAATGATTCCTTTACAGGATACAAGCCTTGCAGAATGGTTGAAATTAATAGTGTCACTGTGTTGTACTGCCGTCTTGCTTGCATTACACATTTATCAGGAGGCAATAATGGATTTAATTTACAGTTTAAATCTTAAAATGGGAAATTTTATCAACGCAAAAATAACTTTTAGTGACTGATTTCATGCTAGATTGCCTAAATTATCGATGAAATGAAATTGCAGTACATGTGTTCAGCTTGAGGCACAGTACAGCAAGATGGTGATGCCATATCAGTGTACAGTCCTTCCACCACACCTGCATTTGCTTTGGCCATTGTTCTGGTACTGGTTAATGAAAGCTCAGTTAAGTATTAATAAAAATCCAAGATTCCCCGAGTCATGTTTACTGATCTAGGTGGGGAGGGAGAGAGGAAGAGGTGCTCGAAATAGCTCCGGTTTTCATTCCTGCAGTTTTATTTGAGGAGAGAACTGATTTTTTGACATTTGGGAAGGTGGGGTGGGGGGGGGGGAGAGGGCGGGGGAGGAGGAGAGAGAGAGAGAGAGAGAGTAAAATCATTCCAAAATCCTTTTAGGAGTAGCCACTGGAATCACTGAACACAGCACTGCTGGTGGGGTGTTTTGGCATTCTGGGAAATTAGTCTATAGCCACCAGGAGGAGCTGCTGTAAAAGGCTGGGAGAAAGATAAGCTGTGATATTTGTACATTAAAGAATTACCAAAGGTTCACATTTAGTTGGAAGAAAGTGTAAGAAAGTTTGTGGAAGATTTAAAAAAATCAGGAAAGTCAGCAGTATTAAAATTGCAACTGAAAAGTTAACATAAAGCAAAGTATCCTCAGAGAAAGCAGCCGTTTAGGGGGAAAATTATGACAAGCATTTTTAAAATGGCATGGATAGGTACAGCAATTAGCTTATAAATTGTTAAATTTTCTTTTTAGGTGTAGATGTTAGAAATTTTAATTATAGTAATATAATGGCATAAGAAAGAAAATTATATGGTTGTTGATAAAATTTGAAAATAACAGTTATGTTCAGAGATTATAATTCAGAAAATCACAAACAAGCTTTTCAAGTTACATTCAAGGTCAGGCATCTCTACATGGCAGACTTCTAATTAAATAGATTTATTAGTCCAAAATTCACAGAGTTTACCATTTTTCACATCGAGTTCCTGCAAACTTCTTTCTCATTTTTTTCTCTCAATGATCGAGTCTTACACTAACATTTACTGTACTATTGCAAGTTTCTGAGAGAACACATACATGAGCCTTTTAAATGATCATGCTGTAAAATGCTGACTTGGCAAAATGTAATTTTTGGATGAAATATTACGTGTACAACATTCATTGGCATTAATTGAAGAGCCGGTGTCCTCCCAGTGTTCCAACCAACATTCCTCCTCTATTTGATTCGATTTGTCACATGTATTAGTTTACAGTGAAAAGTATTATCTCTTGCGCGCTATACAAAGAATACAGTACATAAAGGAGGAAAGGGAAGAGTACAGAATGTAGTGTTACAGTTATAGCTAAGTGGAGAAAAAGGTCAACTTAATACGAGGTAGGTCCATTCCAAAGTCTGATGACAGCAGGGAAGAAGCTGTTCTTGAGTGGGTTGGTACGTGTCCTCAGACTTTTGTATCTTGTTCCCGATGGAAGAAGGTGGAAAAGGGCATGTCAGGGGTGTGTGGGGTCCTTAATTATGCTGGCTTCTTTTCCGATGCAGCAGGAAGTGCAGACGGTGTCAATGGGTGAGAGGCTGGTTTGAGTGATGGACTGGGCTTCGTTCATGATCCTTTGTAGTTTCTTGCAGTCTTTGGCAGAGCAGGAGCCATACCAAGCTATGATGCACCATAGAAAGCATTCTTTCTGGTTGTATCTGTAAAAGTTGGAGAGAGTCATAGTGGACATGCCAAATTTTCTTAGTCTTCTGAGAAAGTAGATGCTCTGGTAGGTTTTCTTAAGTATAGCATCGGCATGGAGGGACCAGGACAGATTGTTGGTGATCTGGACACCTAAAAACTTGAAGCTCTCGACCATTTCTACTTCGGCCCCATTGATGTAGACATGGGTATATCCTCCACTATGCTTCCTGAAGTTGATAACTATCTCCTTCATTTTGTGGACATTGGGGGAAGAGATTATTGTCGTCGCACCAGTTCACCAGGTTCTCTATCTCTTTTGTGTATTCCATCTCGTTATTGTTTGAGATCCGAGCCACTACGGTGTTGTCATCAGCAAACTTGAAAATCAAGTTGGAGGGGAATTTGGTCACACAGTCATAGGTGTATAAGGAGTATAGTAAGGGGCTGAGGACACAGCCTTGTGGGGCACCGGTGTTGAGGATGATAATCAAAGCCAAAGACAATTAGATTGGTCAATGATCTCAACAGCTGTTTGTGGGACGTTGACTTGCACACACTGGCCACCATGTTTGCCCACATAACAGTGATTGCACTTTGAAGTCATTAGATATGTAACATTTTGAGACCCTGATGATGTAACAAGATGTTATAAATACACATCTGTACACTCTTGGTTCAAACTATTACAGCCAATCCTGCAACACCAAGATGGATTGAAAGGCCTCACCAGAGATTTTAACCTACTTTCCTCTTATACATGCTGATCAACTGGCTGTGCATTTCCAGCATTTTCCATATTTATTTCAGATAGCAACCATTAGCGTTGCTTCTTTTTCCCACTGGCAGATGGGGAAAAAAAAGGGAAAATTACTATTCAGAGGATTTCATAAAGAGGGAATGGAAGACATATGATCAGTGTTGTAATGGCTGTCTTTATTCAGTTTGTATGATTTTCGGCTCCAGTGTTCCCCAAAATCTAAATAACTACAACTCAATGCATTTCAGAATTACACGCTTTTATGTAACTGTTCTTAAATTTTTTAAAAACACCTTCCTATTTGGGGTTTAAACGACAGAAAATCCTTTGTAAACAAAGGTTCTCTGAGAAAAAAACCGAGGATATACTGATTCAGCGATATTTAGATTTGTATCATTTCCATTAGAGAATGGACCACATGATGGGATTCATGCTGGCCACTGGGGAGATGTGAAAATATTAGAATTTTAATTCACCTCTCCTGTACTAAATTATCAAAATATGTTTTCCCACAAAACTAGTTCTGGAGATCTCTTTGGACAATATATTTAAGAACCCTATGGACATCACAGCTTCAAACACAAACTGCATATCAATTTTTAATTTCCTGCAATAGGATTTTAAGGAACACTACTTCTTTACTAGTAGCAGTTTTTGATTCTGAAGATTTTAGTGCACACACTTTTGCTGAAATGATCATACGAATGGGTTTGCTCTAGTCTTATACCCTGGCACTGAAATCACTTTCATGTCACTCAATGCCTTGCCAGCCAGCCAGCAACTCTCCCAGGAAACCCTCGAACTACAGATAAGCTTCTTCAAAGTGTTTTACAGTTCACTGAATGAGCACAACGAAGGAACATCAAAATTCCTTTTTTTGGGTGTAAACCTCTACCCAGAATGCTAAGAGCCATGAGTAATGAATCTCTTTCCATCTCTTGCTTTTATCTGCTCATTACATAGGCCCTGTTCCCCTTAATCTCCATATAAAAAAGAACCAAAGCTCCCCGCAGATCCAGACATGCTGAGCCCTGGTCTGTGAAGAATCCAAATCTAATTTTATGCTGAGTTCTGCTTGTAATGTTAACCCTACACTGTCAATAGCAAAACTGATTGTATCTTGAAATGTGTCAAAAATTAACTGAATAATAAAATTCGAAAATATGATTTAGAAATACAAAATTTTTGTACAATTTATACTTGTATTAACATAGTAATTCCAGATGTTTTAATATATAGAAGTAGCAGATTTTCTGTGGCATTGCCAATGATAAATCATTTTTTAAAAATAAAGGTCTGGAATTTTTCAGTAAGAAGAAGAATCTGTAAGCTATCACCATTATGATGATGCAAAGCTGACAGCAATTTCTAGCACTGCACATGTAGTAAATGAGAGATGCTGTTGAGTTAGTCTGTTCCTCCACAATGTTGCTTTTATAGTATCGCCTCAAGAAACTCAGCAATCAAATACATGCAAGTGTGTGAATTTGTGGTACTTGCACATTAAACATGCATTCAAAAGTGATTGTTTAAAACAACGTGATAAGTCTTAATTACTGCTAAACAAACTCTCTGGCACCGAAAATTAACTTGTGTGTGTGGTATCTCATTTCTTCAACTTTAATTTGTGATTTAAGAAATTATTTAAAAAAGTACTTTTCTCTCTTTTATATCTCTCAACTGTATCCATCTTACTTTCCATTTCTATTTCACTTTCTGTACTTGATTTTATATTGAACATTTAGACACTGGGCTGAATTTTCAATTGTCAGCAGGAATAAGTTTGGATGCGGGCAGGCCCAAAAAACTATGCACTCAGAGGGTGTCACTGGTTCCCAAAACTTCAGTGACCCACTTAGATTTTTGAAGGGAGGGAGGGGAGCTGATAATGTGCACATTTCTAATTAATCGCTTGTTGTGATCATTGTAGAGCTTGTTAGGGATATGGGAGTAATGCATAGACATTTTTAAACAGCCAGCATAGGGAATATGGAGTGTCGGGAGACTCATCTGAGTACAGCTGTTTGAACACAGCAGAGAACCAATAGTGCTCATGACTGCAGTGTGAAAAGGTTACACAAAAGGGGACAGGGAAGTTGCTCTTTTAGTGGCACAGAGTTGCCAGCAATAAAGCTGAGAGGCTTGACTTCGTGGAGTGTTTGGACTCTTAAGAAAAGATGAGGCTGCTTGGATCTCCATGACAGCCTTTAGCCATGCTTTCTTGGTCCAGTAGCTCTTTCTCCAGATGATAGAATACAGCACTTCTGACCACCACAGTCTCAATCAGAGTTTCAAGGGAGATATCAGAAAAATGTGGGACCACCCAGGATATCTGTTTTAAACGCTGCTGGCCCCCTGCTCACCCTTCTGCAAAAGCAACAGCAAGACCAATTATGGCTTTCATTTATCTTTTAAATTATCCTTCCCTCCATGCCTACCTCCCGACTCCTACCTACACTCAACACCCCTGACTGGGTGCCAAACTTACCTCCAGGGCAATTCCTGGCTGCAGCTTTAAATATTGTATTATATCATTGCCACTGAATGTTCCATGCATTGGGTTTCTGATCTCGGGATGAAAATTTGCCTCTGCTTGCCGCACCAAAGATTATTTAATCTGATTAGTCACACAGGCCCCATATTCTCTACAGAGAGCAGTGCACTGTATCAGACACCCAGAACGGAATCTTCCCAAAAAAATTCGAAGTGTCATAAAAGTCTGAAAACGGAGACTAAGTACGCCGGGGAAGCCAGCTGCAGAGCGCCGATCTCCTACTGAATTGGGAGACCACTTCCCACCCCCACATACTTAGGACGCTTCTTTCCGACATCAGCAGCATGGTCACCGCCCCCACACCAACGCAAGTTGCCAGCATCAGAACCATCCCGAAAGGTCCCCTGGCAGACCTCTGGCATGCCCACCCCTGCATAAGCCCCTCCATCATCGTGCATATCCGCGCCCCACTCAGGCCCCACCCCCTTGGCTCTGTCCCAGCATACGTATGGTGCCCAACCAGGCACTGCCCAGCTACTCCGACTACCTGGGGACTTCAATGACCTCCAATCTCCCCCACCACTGCAGAGTAACAGCGATTCTTGCCGACGAGAAGAGGAAGATTCCGGGAGGCCAGAAGAAGATATGGAGGAGGAGGCAAGTGGTTTTAACTCATCTCAGTATTATGTTATTTGCAGCCTTTCTGGGCACGAAACTGTTCTCACTGGCAAACCAGGGCTGTGAGGACACGAAACCAATGCATCCCTGCATGAATCTTCGCCCACTATCCTTCTGGCTTGCCACACTGATCGACCAGTGCGGCAAGCCAGTAAGATTGTGCCCCCAATAACTAAACTGCTGTTCAAAGGTCCACTAGATATCTGTGGGCAATGTAAGCATAATGAACGGTGAGCAAGTTTTTTCACTACTGACTGCAAAATCCAGACTATTACACATTTAATGCACAAGCATTATTCTGCTACTATGGTGTAGCTTCATCTATGCTCACCTGTGCCTTCAAAGCTCAAAACATTAACTGCTAGAAACTTTAATTATTAAGTAGACATAGTCTATGATTATGTAGTTTAACTGTTGCTTGACTGAATGTTGTCTCAGATCGTTGAGCATAATTATCAGTTGCTTATGCTTGTGGGTTTTCTGCTCCACATAAACCACATTAAGATTATTTTGCATTCTCAGTGAGATGTCTGTGCATACCTATATCCTGCTATATTACAAATAGATCCTCCATGACAGCCTTTGTGCCAAATCAGTAGATGTGTGGTTTATGGGGTCAGGAATGCTTTTACCTATTGCAGTTGAAATATTGCTAGTGGAAAGCAACTGTGTACACTAGTTTTGAATTTTTCATAGTGTTTATTTGTGTAGGGTATGTTTATATTATTACCATCTCCAACTTCAATCTTTCTGTGCAAAAGTTGCCATTTGCTTTAATCCATAGATTTGGGCGTTAAGATGTTTGTTAAATTGAAGGAGATGAAGAGTTTTTTCTTAAAAAGAGGTTTCCAGCTGCTAAGTCCAAATAAATGCATATTCATCTCTTGCAACACCCCCAATACAGCTATCCCTTGCGCCTTAATCCAATTTAGAGTCTCAAATCCCAAGGACTTCCTCTTATTTCTCAGAACACCAAAAGTTGTGACCCAGTCACTAGCTTCCAAATATCTGGAAGCACAGCTATTGCCTATCTGGGTAGGTGGATGGACTCAAACCTTGAAGCTAACTCTCCAGGACCAAACATTTAACTTAATCTGGATACAAAACATTGTACACCAAAATGATAACTTGTTTCAAAATATGCAGATAACGTAGATCCGGAATAAAAACATAACACTGCAAATGCAATAGTTGATCTTTTTTTAGATGGTATGTACCTTTAACATTTTCTGTTTTCATTGGAAAACATTATACCGCATTCTGAATCTACATGAACCATGACATTTTCAGTTGGTCCTTCCAAGGGTAGGTATTCAAAATCCTTAATTTAGAACGGGTGCCAATTTACTTAACTTTCAAAGACAATGAAACAAGAAAACAACCCTGAATTCAAAAGGAAGAACCCCTTGATTCTTTGCTTTGAATCCTGTAAAGATTATGAAGTGTACAGAGTAACGTTCCCTATTAATCTCTCTGAACTGGCTACCTGACATGCTGTAACACCTTGATGTCTAACAATAACTGAATAACAGCTGAAGACACTTTTAGGATTAGCATGCTCTGAGAAATAATTTCTCAGGAGCAGCTGGAGGTAGTGGAAACTTTCAAGAAACAATAGCATAACCTCAACACATTTCCAAGCATGAAGTCTTTGATGACTAAAATCAAATTGCATGGGATACAGCCTTCACCATTTGAGAAAGTCAAGAGAAAACCTTCATACCCAGATTCAACAAGACTAGATTGAGAACTTCCAGTCCCAGAAAATTAAATGTTTTCAATGACATCAAAATCATAAATTGCACTAAATGATTCATTACATAATCCAACAGACCATTAGTGGTCTAAAGAGAATTATCAATTAATTGGCTTGAAGTCTTTACCATTACTCTGGCCCAGACTTTCAACTCTGGTTGGATGTTTGATCATGAGCCATTTGCCTGCACCTTCGCATTTACTTTATGAGTGTTGGGTCCTTTGTAGCTGAGTGTCTGTTCCCCTTAAACATTATAGAAGCTTTAGAAGGATGTTTAGAAGGATGAGGGGGGATTTAATTGAAACTTACATAATACTGGGATAGACATCTCCCAATCTCACCGAGGGTTGAGACCCATCGGCTACCCTCACCTGGTTTAGCCGGTTTGTCGAAGCCGTTGCCCAGGGTGTGGCCGCTGTCGCATGAAAACAGCTACGGGGAGCCAGAGGTGAGAGCTGAGTACCAGGTGGGGACCAAAGGTGGACAAACCGCCCTTACAAGGACGCGACATGTACTACCCCTCCCTGACACCCCATCAAACCTTGGTGAGATTGGGAGATGTCTATCCCAGCATATGAAGACAGACTCCGGCGGATTGAGCGGACGTGACCAATGGAAGGTCCAGCGGTCAAGGCGGCGGTCTCTGCAAGCGTCATGGAACGCGAAGAGCAGGACAAGACACAGTCGACGTCCTGGTCACCCACTGCGCCTAGTCCCATCTCCAGCCGTCTCGACTTTTGTCTTGCCACTGAATCCTGATGGGAATTGGGAAGAGAGAGTGAGGTTGACGCTGCGCAACTCTCCCTCACTTTAATCCAAATCACGCGCTAGTCTCGACACCATCATCATCATTATCATCACCGTCCTGTTCAACCTTTGAAGTCCTGCGGCAATGGGCGAGCGACAAAGCAGCAGGTGTGGATACACTGGGAGCTGTAGTCACGGACTTGCACACAGGCGGCTCAGGTCTAATGGTCGTTTTCCACTGCCCGAAGCAGCAGTGAAACTCGGCGTCTACCTGGGTGACTGAGCAGCCCTCTTCAGGAACGTACTGGTCACCTCCGTAGAATGAGGAAGGGGCTAGAAAAGGTGCCCTAAACATTGCCTGCTTCACTACACCCTGGCCAGTTTACCATGGCTGGCGAGGATCCCATCTTGCGGTCGAACAAACAAAATAAAACACAAGGTGACACCGCTCACCATTGGCACTTGGAACGTGCGCACGCTTTTGGACAACCCTACAGCAGACAGACCAGAGAGAAGAACTGCCTTAGTTGCTAGAGAGCTTGCAAGATACAACATTGACATTGCAGCCCTGAGTGAAACTCGTCTTGCCAATGTAGGTCAGCTGACTGAAACTGGAGGTGGATACACTTTTTTCTGGAGCGGTCGCGGCAGCGATGAGCGTCGTGATGCTGGAGTTGGATTCGCTGTCAGGAGTCACCTTGTTCAGAAACTTGCTAGTCTCCCCAAGGGTGTGAACGACCGGCTTATGACATTACAGCTTCCACTACAGAACAGAAGTCAAGCCACCCTGATCAGCGCTTATGCCTCCACAATGAACAACCCGGACGAGATGAAAGACAAGTTCTACGAAGAATTAGACGCCCTACTATCAGCAGTGAGCAGTACCGACAAGCTGATCTTGCTTGGCGACTTCAATGCAAGAGTAGGGTGTGACTCTGCATTCTGGCCGGGAGTCGTTGGGAGGCATGGAGTAGGCAAGTGTAACAGTAACGGCCTACTCTTAATGAAGACCTGTGCAGCACACGACCTCCTCATCACCAACACAACCTTCCGTCTGCCTACCCGTAACAAGACCTCCTGGATGCACCCCCACTCTAAGCACTGGCATCTTATCGACTATGTCATTGTCAGGAGAAAAGACAGGCAGGATGTCAGAGTGACCAAGGCCATGTGTGGTGCTGACTGTTGGACAGATCACAGGCTCATTGTCTCCAAAATGAGGCTCCGCATCAGACCCAAGAGGCGACCACAAGGAAGCAAGGTTATGAAAAGAATCAATGTGGCCGAGCTAAAAAACTCCAGCATAGCTTCAGCACTGGCTGGAGACTTAGAAACCAAGCTTGCTGACCTACACCTCGCAGACAGCGCTGAGGACGATTGGGAACGCCTCAGGGATGCTGTCCATTCATCTGCACTGAAGATGCTCGGGCCCTCTACCCGCAGGCAGCATGACTGGTTCGATGAGAACAATGAGGAGATACAGGCTCTACTTGTTGAAAAGCACCATCTTCATCGTGCCTGTCAGAACGACCCATCATCAGCTGCCAAGAAAAACGCCTTTACCAGTGCTCGCAGGACAGTCCAGAATAAACTGCGTAAAATGCAGGATGCCTGGCTGAGCGCCAAGGCAGATGAAATACAGGGATATGCTGACATAAACGACTTGAAACGGTTCTATGAAGCCCTCAACACCCTCTACGGACCTCAATCTCTCGGGAGTTCCCCCCTCCTGAGTACAGATGGTACAACTCTCATTACAGAGAGGGCTCAGATCCTGCAGAGATGGGCTGAACACTTTGAAGCCGTCCTCAACTGACCGTCATCTATTAACGATGAGGCGATAGACAGGATTCCCCAGGTCGATATCAACAGCGCCATGGATGACCCACCGGTAGTAGCCGAAGTCACAAAAGCTGTTAGCCAGCTATCTAGTGGCAAAGCCCCAGGGGCAGGCTGATCCTGTACTTATCAAGAAGCTCACCGAGTTGTTCCAGTCCTTTTGGAAGCAAGGATCCATTCCTCAGGAACTTGAAGAAGCTTCCATCGTACACCTCTACAAGAGGAAGGGCAATTGGCAAGTATGCGACAACCATCGAGGAATCTCGCTGCTCTCCATTGCAGGAAAAACCCTCGCAAGAGTCCTGCTAAATCGTCTGGTCACTCATCTGGAGCTGGGTCTGCTTCCAGAGTCACAGTGTGGCTTCCGCAGTGGTTGCGGGACTATTGACATGATTTTTGCTGCACGCCAACTTCAGGAGAAGTGTCAGGAGCAGAATCGTGAGCTCTACACAATCTTTGCTGACCTCGCAAAAGCCTTCAACACTGTCAGCCGACAAGGCCTGTGGAGGATCATGTCAAAGTTCGGCTGCCCCCCCAAATTCATTCAGATGGTACGCCAGTTCCATGATGGCCAGAGTATCCTCTGAGGCATTCCCAGTCACCAATGGTGTCAACAGGGCTGTGTGCTCGCACCCACACTGTTCAGCATGATGTTTACTGCCATGCTGAATGATGCCTTCCAGGACAGTGTTGCTGGAATCAGCCTTAAGTACAGAATGGATGGGAAGCTCTTCAACCTGAGGAGACTTCAAGTTATTACCAGAGTGAAGGAGACTGTCCTGAGAGACTTCCTCTTTGCCGATGACTGCGCCCTGTATACTGGCTCAGAAAGAAGTTTAACAACACCAGGTTAAAGTCCAACAGGTTTATTTGGTAGCAAAAGCCACAAGCTTTCGGAGCGCTGCTCCTTCGTCAGGTGACTCACCTGACGAAGGAGCAGTGCTCCGAAAGCTTGTGGCTTTTGCTACTAAATAAACCTGTTGGACTTTAACCTGGTGTTGTTAAACTTCTTACTGTGTTTGCCCCAGTCCAACGCCGGCATCTCCACATACTGGCTCAGAGCCAAAGATGCAAGTCGGTATGGACAAATTTTCCATGGCTTGTGACAACTTTGGACTCACCATCAACATTAAAAAGATCGAAGTCATGAACCAGCCTGCTCCTCATGCACCGTACACAGAACCCATAATCACAATCAAAGGGCAGAAACTACAGGCAGTGGACCAGTTCACTTATCTCGGCCGTACCCTCTCCCGAGCAGTGACTACTGATACAGAAGTTAACTGCAGAATAGCAAAGGCAAGTTCTGCTTTCGGTAGACTGCGTTCCACTGTATGGGAACGTCGAGGAATCAGCCCAGCAACAAAACTGAAGGTCTACAGCGCCGAGGTACTCGCTGCCCTCCTGTATGCCTGTGAAACCGTGGACTGTGTATCGAAGACATGCAAGACAGCTCAATCATTTCCACATGACTTGTCTTCGCAGAATATTACGCCTCAGATGGCAACACAAAGTACCAGATACTGAAGTTCTCTCTAGAGCAAGTCTACCATCAGTCCACACACTGCTGATGAGAGCACAGACCTGGTGGGCAGGTCATGTCATCCGTATGCCGGACGAGCGCATACCCAAGCAGCTCCTTTTTGGGGAACTCTCTGCTGGAAGACGCTCGCATGGAGGGCAAAAGAAACATTACAAAGACACACTCAAGGTCTCCCTGAAGTCGCTTGACATAGACACGAGAACCTGGGAAACGCTGGCACAAAACCGCCCTACCTGGCGCTGCCTCATCCACAAGGCTGTCAAGCTTATGAAGTAAGGTGCAATGCTGAAGCACAACTTAAGCGCGAGCTGCGCAAGTCCAGAGCCACCAGCGCAACAACTACAGCACATACACAAGTTTGCCAATATGTGCCAGGACATTTCGTGCCCGAATTGGCCTGATCAGTCATCTTCGGACACACTGCATCCAGCCTCATAATGACTAATGGTGTTGAGGTCCTCATCGACGACGATGGACGAACAACAACAACATAATACTGAGAGGCCTCGATAGAGTGGACATGGAGAGGATGTTTCCACTAGTGGGAGAGGCTAGAACTCGAGGCCACAGCCTCAGAGTTAAGGGGCACTCCTTTAAAATTGAGAGGAGGAGGAATTTCTTCAGCCAGAGGATGGTGAATCTGTGGAACTCATTGCCACAGAGGGCTGTGGAGGCCAGGTCATTGAGTGTCTTTAAGAAAGAGAGATAGGTTCTTGATCAATAAGGGGATCAAAGATTATGGGTTATCTCTACAAAGAGGGACAAGTAGTATTGAGGAAGCAGGGGGGCTGCAGAAGGACTTGGACAGGTTAGGAGAATGGGCAAAGAAATGGCAGATGGAATACAATGTGGAAAAGTTTGAGGTTATGCACTTTGGAAGGAGGAATGTAGACTATTCTCTAAATGGGAAAATGCGTAGGAATTCAGAAACACAAAGGGACTTGGGAGTCATTGTTCAAGATTCTCTTAAGGTTAATGTGCAGGTTCAGTCGGCAGTTAGGAAGGCAAATGCAATGTGAGCATTCATGTCGCGGGGGCTGGAATACAAGAGCACGGATGTACTTCTGAGGCTGTATAAGGCTCTGGTCAGACCCCATTTGGAGTATTGTGAGCATTTTTAGACCCCATATCTAAGGAAGGATGTGCTGGCCTTGGAAAGGGTCCAGAGGAGTTTCACAAGAATGATCCTTGGAATTAAGAGCTTGTCATATGAGGAACAATTGGGGACTCTGGGTCTGTACTCGTTGGAGTTTAGAAGGATGAGGGGGGATCTTATTGAAAATAACAGGATACTGCGAGGCCTGAATAGAATGGATGTGGAGAGGATGTTTCCACTAGTAGGAAAAACTAGAACCAGAGGGCACAACCTCAGGCTAAAGGGACGATCCTTTAAAACAGAGATGAGGAGGAAGTTCTTCAGCCAGAGGGTGATGAATCTGTGGAACTCTTTGCGGCAGAAGGCTGTGGAGGCCAGGTCATTGAGTGTTGTTAAGACAGAGATAGATAGGTTCTTGATTAATAAGGGGGTCAGGGGTTATGGGGAAAAGGCAGGAGAATGGGGATGAGAAACAAAAATCAGCCATGATTGAATGGTGGAGCAGACTCGATGGGCCTAGTGGCCTAATTCTGCTCCTATGTCTTATGGTCTAAGGTAAACAAATACAAAATTCAATCCATCTTTTAAAAACATTGGTAGAAAGAGCCAAAGAAATGCAAATTAAACTATCTATATGTTTTATTGATTATACTAAAACATTTGATAAAATCAAAAACAATCATCTCATAAAAATGCTGGAAGACAACAGGACAGTGAAAGTTAGCAAAACAAGAGTATTTTTGAAGCTCCATAACAAGGAAGTGGGTAAATTCCACTTCTGGAATTCTGGCACCAATACAGTGGCATGACCATTTCCCAGAGGATCACAATGCACTATCCTCATATCCCTTTGAAAATATTATTTGAATAATCAGCTTTCAAAAAAAATGGAAATGAGCCTCAACTGTATCGGGTCCCGACTTGGTTAGATGGAGCCTGCACCTGAAGATTTTTGCAAGTTTCTGTTCTGAAGATTTTATTCATCAAGTTTTATACAAAAAACAGGCCTTGCAGCTGAAATAAAGTCAATAATTCCTGTAAATACTCCACGGGTCAAGAAGCACTTGTGGAGAGAAACTGGGTTAATGTTTCAGCTCAATGATCTGTCATCAGACAGATCGGGTAAGTATTTCCAGTATTTTTTGTTTTTATTTCAGATTTCCAACACCTACAATATTTTGCTCTTGCAGCCGAGCTTGGAGCACAGGTTGTGTATAAAAGTTGAAAAATTAGGCTACATTGAGAACGAGTGACTGTTGGTCACATGGAAGTGTCCTGGATAAGATTTGCAAATCTTGAAAGCAGGTGTGGGCAATGAAAAGTGACATTTGTGTTATAACTGGTCAATTTAGAATGTAGAAACAAAACACATCAATTGGAACTCTTATGCTACTGCCTGCAAAGCTGAAATTTTCACCTACTTTTAAACAATTTAACTGTCAATAAAATCTTGCAAATAGAGGTGAACAAAGGGCCATGAGAATTATATGAATAAAAATGCAGCACAAAATAGACTCCTCCTGCGTTGCACACAAAACAATAAACCACTGAGAAAAGGAAGGCCTTTTTCAAAGCGAGTGTGGTCTCTACCCACATTCTGGATGGGGAACGACATCACAAAATACTGTTCAGCAACATTTATATAGTGTGAACAGTATGTAATCATAGCAAGTATTCACAAACAGACGTAAGCTTATACTAATAGCTTTCCTCCAGCAACAGTCTCCTTAACATGCCCCTTCCAAAGTAACTGGCATAAAACCACAGAATTCCATCCCAAAATACTGATAGGATTCCTTGATTATCAGGTAATTATAGAATTATAAATTCTATTCTTATTTACTCATTTTAAACCAGTAACTTTGGTCATCTTGCATCCAAATCAAGAAACAGACTTGAAATCTGCTATCTGATCTTTTTACACAATCTGGTCACTAGGTGGTGTCCCAGTGACTGAAGGATGGAGTCTTGATTTCCCTGTGGGAAAATCTCCCAATCAGTCTTTAAACAGTACTACATCAAGCAAAAATAATCTCCACTGACACAAGCAAATATAATAACACTGACCCTTGAGTTTGTTACCTTCCCTTTGGAAGTCAAATCTTCAATTATTTCAGCCAAGTGTCTATTTGCAAGTCACTCAAAAATTATTACAAGTTGAAAGAAGAACTAGGCAAATGCAGTTTCACATGGAACTACGATAAATTTTATATTTTCAGAAATAGAATATCTTGCAAGAATATTTCTATATAAAGACTATTTCAAGTAATTTTGCACTATGTTAAAGATGTATTGTTCTTCATTACTTGGAGGCATATTGCATATCATCCCCCGCTTGATTCCAACTCTTGTCTATTAAATCATGGGCAATGTGTTCTCTTCCCTTCCCGACAATGTTACTTCTGGAGTCTCCCAAGGATACATTCTTGGCCTCAATCGTCCACCTGCCCCCTTCGTGACAGCATCCAAAGCTAGTGATCCAGCTTCCACAGGTACGCTGACTGCAGAAATTCTAACTGCCCACCATACCGTTCAACCCTTCACTGACTCTGCTGTCAGACCATTTGTCTGACACCCAGTCTTCTTACACACTGAAAAGATTGAAGTGGTCATCTCCAGCTCTGCAACAACTATAGATATCATACTGCTGCCATGGATTCTATTCCTTTGCCTGGCCACTGTACTTTGCTTCAGTCTTCACAAAGGAAGACATGAATAATGTACCAGAAATTCTGAGAGAAACAAATTTTAGTGAGGAGTTGAAGGAAATTAGCAATGGAGAAATATTTTGGGGAAATTGATGGGATTGAAGGTGGATAAATCTCCAGGTCCTGATAATCTTTATCCCAGGTACTTAAGGAAGTGGCCTTGGAAATAGTAGATCCATTGATGATTATTTTCCAAAATTGTTTGGACTCAGGACTGGTTCTTACAGACTGGAGGATAGTGTGGTGATATAAACAGGGCCTAGTTTTAAGGCTGATAAAATTGGATATCCTAAATTAAAGAATTGGGCATATTGAAATCAAACAGTCAAACCTCAGGCAGGCCAATTGTACAATACACAAATGTGTCTGGGCCTGACCCATCAACCACCCATCAAAGGTCGTTACACTCTACTTGAGACTTAGCAGGAGATCATGGCACCTCATTGAAATGCTTCGGTCTATTGTTAGAAGCCCAGATCGGGCCAGACTTTCTGTCACCAAGAGTTCCTGTAGATACCTTATCTGATAACAAGTTCAACAACATGGAGATGGACACCTGGGGGGCGGACCCTGGTGTCCTCTCAGGCAGACATCAAGAAACCCACTGGGTATTGGAACCCCCTCCTGGGACCTCATTGGCCGGAAGCCAGAGAAGTTTCTGGAAAGGCAAGCAGGCTGGGGATAAAGGGACACACTCAGAGGCACACGGCAGCGAAGACTCGACGAGGGAGGCAGTTGTGACCATTCGGAAGACTGACCAGAGAAGGAAGAAGCTGCCATCGAGACTCACCTTCGTGACGACAGACCAGAGGGAGAATCAGGCCTGCAGTTTAACCAAGCCATCTTTATGGGTAGTATACTTGAATCTGGGGTATCCTCTTGTTTTATGTGGGTAATTTAAGGGTTAATAGTATTATTATTAATAAACTTGTTGAACCTTTACTTGTGTTTGTCCTTTGTCCACCTTGCAAATAAGGGCACCGGGGTAAAACCTCGGAGTAAGTAAACTGGTTGAAAGTATCTGAGAATTAACAGGTACAACAATAGCTAATGTAAGCCCATTATTCAAAAAGGGAGGTAGAGAGAAAACACGGAACTATAGACCAGTGAGGCTAACATCAGGACCGGGGAAGTTGCTAGAGTCCATTTTCAAGAATTTCATAACTCAGCATTTGGAAAGTAGCGGTGTAATCAGATAAAGGCAGCATGGATTTACAAAAAGGAAATCATGCTTCACGAATCTATTGGAACTCTGAGGATGTAGCTTTGTAGAGTTGACCGAGGAGAACCAGTGGATGTGGTTTATTTATACTTTCAAAAGGCTTTCGATAAGGTCTCACATAGTACACTACTACGTAAAGTTAAAGTGCCTGGGATGGCAGGTAATGTCTTGAGATGGACAGAAAGCTGCTTGGTGGATAGGAGTCAAAGAGTTGGCATAAATGTGTCATTTTACGATTGGCAGGCAGTGACTTGTGGGGCACCTACTGCAGGGATCTGTGCTAGGATCCCAACTGTTCACATTATATATTAATGATTTGGAAGAGGGAGCTAAATGTATTATCTCCAAATTTGCATATTATACAAAGTTGGGTGGGAGGGTAAGCTGTGAGGAGAATGCAAAGATGCTTCAGCATGATTTGGACAGGCTGAGTGTGTGGGTTTATGCATAGCAGATACAGTATAAAGTGGATAAATGTGAGGTTATCCACTTTGACAGCACTAATAGGAAGGCGGATGATTATTTGAATGCGTGTAAATTAGGAGGTGGATACTCAGCGAGATCTTAGTGTCCTCATGCATCAGTCGCTGAAAGTAAGCGCACAGGTACAGCAGGCAGCAAAGAAGACGAGTTATATGTTAACCTTCATAGCGAGAGGATTTGAGCATAGGAAGAGAGATGTTTTACTGCAACAGTACTGGGCGTTGGTGAGGCCACACCTGCAGCATTGTGTGCAGTTTTGACATCCTTATCTAAGGAAGGATATCCTTGCTATAGAAGGAGTATAGTGCAGGTTTACCAGACTGATTCCTGGGATGGGTCTGTCATGAGGAAAGACTAAGTCGGTTAGGATTATATATTATAGGAGTTTAGAAGAGTTATAAAATTCTAACAGGGTTAGACAGGATAGATATAGAAAGAATGTTCCCAATGGAGTGGGAGTCCTGAGCTAGGGGTCATAGTTTGAGGATAAACGGTAAACCTTTTACGATTGAGGTGAGGAGAAATCTCTTCACCCAGAGAGTGGTGAATGTGTGGAATTCACTACCACAGAAAGTAGCTGAGGCCAAAATGTTGTCTGATTTCAAGAAGAAATTAGATATTGCTCTAGAGACTAAAGGGATCAAGGGATATGGGGGGGAAAGGGGATCAGAGTATTGAATTTGATGATCAGCCATGAGCATGATGAATGGCGGAGCAGGCTCAAAGGACCGAATGGTCTACTCCTGCTTCTGATTTCAATGTTTCTATATCTCAAGTTATCTGAAAATGGCTCTTTATTTGATGCTCAACTGATTCTGACTCCACATTCTCTCAAAATCCATTTATTCCATTACAGCACCTGCATTATCTACATGCTACTGAAACCTTTATCCATATTTACCTCCAAACTGAACAATCCTAATATTCTCCCAAACAACTGTCAACAATTTTAGAACTTGACATTTTCTCCACAAGTTCAAAAATTGTAACCCTGATTTTCAATAAGTACACAACCATTCCTAAAATCACTAGAAAAAATGTTCACAGAAGAGCCCATCAAAACTCAACTGAGGGACAAATGAAACACAAACTAATGTGGAACCTTAAATTCTAAAAGTTAATAGCTAACATGTAGAAAAATTAAAAGCCACATGTTAAATAAAGAGTAAAGATTACTTGAGCTGGTACACAACTCACATCTCAAAACTATTAATCATAATCATCCACTTTAGTTGATTTATACATTATTTTGTCTTGGGCAATTTAGCTAGCAGTGTTCTTCAAGATAGACTTGCAATAACATTAATCAATTATGATATAATGTAACCTTTGTTCTTATGACCAGGGTTGTAAAGACACACACACAGAGGTCATTATTTCAGTATATTTCAAGAACCACATATATTTTCAGTGCAAGTCTGCTATCCTCTATGATCACCTTCTGCAAGTATTCAGCAGATGGTCTCTTAAACCACCCCCTGCTATTAGAAGCTTTGTGCCCTACTTCAAAGAAAACCACAATGCCTTCAAGCTAAGTGGGATGCTGAAATGATTAAACTGTAAGAACGGGGCCCAACTAACTAAATTTGCCAGTGCATTAGAGTGTCACTGTACTTAGCAGATGGGGTGCAATCTGCAGCTCTCTCAATGTGGCAATTCTGATGGCACACTGCCTAAACACATTCTATAATACTCTGCTGTTTCTTATCTACAGCAACTGAAAATACACCAGTATTCAAGGTTAATGCTTCAGCAGAGGAAAGGGGATTTCTATTAAAAACATAATTTTTGGTTTTTACTCCCACCACATTTCTGCTATTAACTAGAAATATGGAATCGTCTGTGAAGGAAGAATTTTCCACATACACTGATCTGAGAAAGAGTGAAATCCATTTATGCATCTCCCTGGTCTTTCATGCAGTCTACCATCTTTAAGGTTCAGCTCCTGCTTGGTTCCCAAGAATAAATACCTTTTGAGGGCAACCTGTTTCTCCTCTCAAAGAGAAGAATTTGAAAACTCAGAGTGAAAGTGCAGCTGGGAATTATCTGTCTTTCATTATTCTGAGGTGTAGCACTTTTAAGCAAATCTCTCGAGCTTGATTTTGCCAAGCTCACATCAGGACACAATTGAGAAAAATCAAAAACACATGACTAAAATCACGAACATCCAAATTATCAAGAATTGAGCTGAGTTATACGGAGTCTAATAATCCATCTAAATTACAAAACTGCCCATAGTAACAAAATAAATAAGACAGCATTCATACCTCCGAAGACAGGGAGAACTGCCTGGCAAAACTGTTTTGATTCCTGCCTCAAAAGATGAAGTGCAATTAGAGGGCATCACTAGCTCTTTCCATCAGGGCTGCCACTTGGATTTTGGATGCCTGTGCAGGCCAACATTAAAGTCACAAATACAACTTTAGGGCAACTGTCTGTGCGGTTCTTCTGTTGTGGTTGTTCATTTCTGCAGCATTCATTAGGTAAATTTAGAACACGGAGCCACATATTGGGGGAAAATCAATTCCATCAGAAGCTTTACTGCAATATCAACAAGGTGCAAGACTCTATTTAGCACTTCAGTTTCATAGTCAATATCATGTGTTGAGGTTAACTGTGGCAGAATGGCATGAAGTGCAATTCAGAATTCATGCTAATGTTCAACTGCAGCTCTGACAAGCACTTCAGTATGATTTTCTCAATTTTTAAATTTCTCACTTTATTTTAGGCTCACATTTGCTACTTTCGTGCTTGCTTGATTATGACTTTTTTCTTTAATTCTCTCTTGTCTTTCAGTAATGTTGTATTCCTTCCTGTCTGCAAGTACCTGGCTTCCACTGGACAATTGCCTGCACAAGTATGAATGAAATTAGCTACGAGCAGTTGCAAGTGCAGAGAAACAACCACTCCATGGTACAGCACATCACTCCTATAATTTTGGGCATCCACAGACCATGTTGCTAAACTCATACCAGTTTCTTTTTTGACTACTTTAACAATTAATGGGCTATCAGTTACCTCATTACTGCATCTACAATTGTCCAGTCTGCCTTCCTTTTCTTTTATATTCTGGCATGCTGCACTGGTGCCAAGGCCAGACACCTAGGTTTCATAATTTTGCAAGATCAAATAGAATTCGTTCAAATTTAGGATAAGCATCTCCACGCTCTTACAAATTTGACACTTAAATGCTCCTTAGGGCACGTCATAGCACCAACAAGGATTACATTATTATTACGTCATACAGATTGAGGCACTTAAAGAAAGCACAATTAAACGTTTTATTTGTGTATAGCTCAATTAAAACTAACATGAACATATTAAATGTTCATATTAAGCAACAGCTTTATGGTGCCATTCGAATAATCTTTGAGTTAAGCAAAGACAAACAGCTACTGCTCCAAGAAAGCGCATTGTCTAAAGACAGCATAACAGGGCTAAGACTTCAAACTGTATTTTTATGAAAAAAAATCATGGCTAATTCCTTGAAGCCACACTTGGTAGTGACTTTCGAACAATAGGAGCTAATCTGACAGGATCAAAAAACCTTGTATCTCGTTATCGCTGCAGAGATGTAATGGAGCGGTAACTAGGGGGCATAACTATAGGGTTCATGGTGGGAGATATAGGAAGGATGTCCGAGGTAGGTTTTTTACTCAGAGTGGTTGGGGTGTGGAATGGACTGCCTGCAGGGATAGTGGAGTGAGAAACTTTAGGAACATTTAAGAAGCTATTAGATAGGCACATGGAATACTTCGGGATGATAGGGAGGAAATAGCTTGATCTGGGTTTCAGACAAAGCTCGGCACAACATCGTGGGCCGAAGGGCCTGTTCTGTGCTGTACTGTTCTATGTTCTAACCCCTGTGGGTGGCAGAGACCAAATTCAAGAGAATTATACAAAGGTCATCTACATTCCATAAGCCTCTCCACCGGAGTCTACTAGTCTGCCAGGACAAAGGATCCTGCAACTTCCCTTTCAAATTATTAAAGGTTGGAACATTAACAATCTCAGGAGCCCAGACAAATGAATATACACCCTCTGTCAAAGCCAGTGGCAAGATGGGAGTAATGTAACATGACCCCTACTTGAGACAACCAGTTGTATGGCTCAGAAAAGGGATTCTGTCCAAATTTAAATGCCTGTCCCAGCTACAGTTTCTTTTTGAAGTTCTGAGCTTCTATACCATTGCAAAGAAGACCAATCATTTCTAGCATGTTTCTCTCATCATGGAAGAAATCTGTATGGGAAAAGTGAATTATCCCAGCACCAGTTTTCCGCCTGCTGACTTGTGTGAATAAACACATCTTTAACTCTGGACTCACATGAAACAATATTTTCTCTGTGATTTTCACCCTGGAAATCTTTCTTTCTCTATCCCCATCCTTTGATGTACAAGTGAAAAGGAGACTATATTGCGATCCTCCTCTCGCATTTGAGTGTATGCAAACAAACTAACCCTCTAAGATTACCCTATCTAGATTTTGCTGAGATTATTAATAGAAATTGGATTACACCAAAACTGATGGGTTGGGAAACATGACACCATTTATAAAAGGGAAATTAAAATCAAAGCATCTTTCTGTTTACAGAAAGGTGGAGAGAGGAGAAATCAAGGCTGTTTTAAATAAACTCCCTCCTGCCCATAACAAAAGGGACAACCTTGGTTAAAGAATGAAACCAGAAGACTTCCATATCAAAGACTCAACTTATTTATAACCTCCAAAAGGCTTCCTTTCTAAGAAACATGTTAAATTTTAGTGTAAAAATAAATACTAATGTGTCCTAATAATTTTCACACCAAAAAATCTAAACGCTCATTTCTATGCCGTGAAAGGTATACAAATCTAAGTAACTCAATTAAATAAAGAAATAATAAGCAAAGCAGAATCCGTAACACCATATATCAGGGTACAATAAAACCAAAATACAATTCCAGTTCTAAAGGGCTTCATGTCACATAATATGATAAATGAACAAACAACTATAAGAGAGATCTCCTTAAAATCTCCAAAAGTCTAAAATTGTAATAATACTGCCACTTTTGCACCACAGGCTGCGACAATGTATGAATATACAGAATAGTATTTATACTCAGGTAACTTTAAATTATTCCTTATAAGATGAACATTGAACTATGCTTCTTCCCCTGGATTAGTAGGATAATTGATGTTTATGATCTCGTAATAAGGCAGACCATCTCAATCACCTGACCTTAAACATAGATTTGTTTCTTCATAACTTACCATAGGGAGTGGAGACATGAACCTTCGACCTTCAGTTTCTTGCCCAGTGATTAGTCAGAAGATTTATCAAAATCAGCTACCTTCCTTCTGCCACTTGCTAATAGTGGATGTTTTGTAAACATCCCATGCTGCACTCCAATAAACAGGATTATTCTAACACTGGTTGGAATTGTGAATTGAGATAACTAACTATTGCCGTCAATTGTTGTGAACACCCTGGTTTTAGAAATTCCAGCAAACAGCTGTACAGAAATGTTTAAACTCGCTTTAAAATGCATTATCTAAATACAGTTCATTCAAAATCACAGCACCTTCTCAAGGGCAACTAGGAATGGGAAAAATGTTATTCTTGATAGTGACACCCATAGGGATACAAGAACAAAAAAGATCTGAGGGTGAGTTTAAGGGGGTGGGTGTGATGGTGGTCTTTGAAGATAGCTGGACAAGCTGAAAAGGCATGATGGATCCTTGACTTTATAAATAGAGGCACAGAGAGCCAAAGTGAGGGAGTTACAGTAAACAGGCCATACATGAAATAGTGGTCAATTCTAGACACCACATTGCAGGATTGAAGTCAAGGCTGCAGAGAGGTGCAGAGGAAATTTATTATAATTATACCAAGAATGAGGGACTTCAGTTAATGTGGAAAGACTAGAGAAGCCAAGTTCTTTTCCTTAAAGCAGAGAAGGTAATGGGAGATAGGTGTCCAAAACATTGAAGGTTGGTAACTTTTTTTTAAAAATTCATTCTTAGGACAGGGATATCGCAGGCAGGCCAGCATTTATTGCCCATTCCTAGTTGCCCGAGGACAGTTGTTTTATTTATTAACATTTATTTATTAGTCACAAGGCTTACATTAACACTGCAATGAAGTTACTATGAAATTCCCCTTGTCGCCACATTCCGGCGGCACCTGTTCGGGTCAATTAACCTAACCAGCATGTCTTTCAGACAGAGGGGAAACCGGAGCACCCAGAGGAAACCCATGCAGACACGGGGAGAACCTGCAAACTCCGCACAATAACCCAAGCCGGGCGCTGTGAGGCAGCAGTGCTAACCTCAACCACATTGCTGTGGCTCTGGAGTCACATGTAGGCCACACCATTAATGAAGCAGATGGATTTTGCCGACAATCGACAATGGTTTCATGGTCATTAGTAGATTCTTAATTCCTGATTTAAAAAAAAAATCAAATTCAAATTCCAACATCTGCTGTGGCCGGATTTGAAACTGGGTTCCCAGAACATGAGCTGAGTTTCTGAATTAACAATCAAGCGATAATACCATTAGGCTATCGCCACCCGCATAACAGTAAGAAACTGTTTCCAGTGGCAGAAAGTTCAGTAACCAAAAGAGACAGATTTAAGTTAATTGGCAAAGAACCACAGAATCCCTACAGTGCAGAAGGTGGCCATTTGACCCATCGAATCTGCATCAACTTGCTGACAGAGCATCCCAGCCCATGCCCTATTCCAATAACCCCACACATTTATCCCACTGATCGCCTTACCTACACATCTTGGGGAACTAAGGACAATTTAGCATGGCCAATCCACCTAACCTGCACATTTTTGGACTGTGGAAGGAAACCAGAGCACCCAAAGGAAACTATGCAGACATGAGGAGAACATGCAAACTCCACACAGTCACCCAAGGCTGGAATCAAATCCGGGTCCCTGGCGCAGTGAGGCAGTAGTGCTAATCACTGTGCCCAGGGGCTACATGAGAAAAAAGTTGGCGCAACAAGTTCTGATGATCTGGAATGCACTGTCTGAAAGAGTGGTGGAAGCAGATTCATAATTACTTTCAATGGAGAATTGGATAAATACTTGAAAAGGGGAAAAATTATAGGTTAAGGAAAGAACAGAGGAGTGGGACTAATTGAAAAATTCTTTCAAAGAGCTGGTACAATCATACAACCCCCTTCTGTGCTGCAAACTCTTTGTGAAACAAATCAAAATGAAACTGTGAGCATAATACTCACTTCTTTCTGAACAGCCCAAGCTGAAATGCAACCAGCTCAGTCTTAACTTTTAGTCCAGAACAAAGCAAGCATCTCAAAGCCAACTTTAACCAACTACAATTATTTGGGTCTTTTTTGAGAAGTTCATTTGGGATGGTAAATTGGTAGTTTGCTCTGATTCGGTGTCCAGAAATTGGTCTGTAGGGCTGCCACATCAAGAGCTATCATACACCTACTAATGATTCCAATTGGACAGCCCTGTGCTGTGCGCAAAACACAGTTCCTCCCACCATGTGTGAATGTCTATTGAAAATGCTGAAATTAAAGCTGGATTAGTGCCTAGATTCCTCATTGAGACACAATACAAGTTTAAAAGGAGTTGGAGACTTGGGAATTTTAGTACCCAGTTCTTCAGTCTTTCTTCTACACATCCATCTAAAAGAAATCAGGCGTAATCTACGTGCATGATACTAAATAAGGTGAAGTAAACTGAAACTGAGCTTTAAGTATCTATCATTGAGTCCAAACAAGTTTTTCCTCTTGCTAGATGGATGTTCACTAAGTTAAAGCACTATATAAATGAAAGTCGTTGTTATTGTTGTTGAAAAGGATCTATGATATTCAATCCAAATCTTATACTGTAACTAGGAGCTAGTGTCACCAGAAGCATACAGGAGCTAACTGGAGCCAATCAAAACAAAAGAACCCTCAGTGGTCCATTACAGAACACTATTGTTTAATAAAGGCAGCAACAAGCAAAGACAACAGCCCACTATAAATGACACTAATTTACAAATGGAGAAAACAACAATGAATAAAAACATTTATTTTAGTATGTTCAGACCACAGATAAACTGTTGCCAATGACTGGACAAAAAGGTACTATGAATGTAATTTAGAAAGAGGCATTATGCAGAACTCAAAAACAAGCACAACAAAAGGACAATGCACTCTGCAAAATGTCTTGTGGAATTACTAATTCCAATTTGTAAGTGGAAGGCAAATAAGAAGATCCCCTTTTAGCTACCACTGCCATGTTTCATTGAAACCTAAAGAATGACATGAAGCTAAAACAAATCATGCTTAAAGTAAAATAAGTTGAATAAATTACGATGTTTGCAGTGTCCGTTATATTGGACAATTTAGTTCAGAAGAAGCCCAGGCTGGACACCTTCACATTATTCAACTTCATAGCTTGAAACAAAGGGGCTGATCTAAATAATTACTTTCAACAATTCAAGAGCCCTCATAATTCACCGAGCAAAGCCACCTCAATTTTTAAAATACACTCACTCCCTGCTTATGAATTGAAAATAGCGAGAAAGAAAAATCAGACCATAATTATTAAAACAAAAATTCCCCAAAGAAAAGATACAAATAAGTTTTATCATGTTATGTTTTACAAGTAGCTTACTTTGGCTATTTAACTGTTACGCAACATAAAAACTAATTGCTATAAAAAATGTTGCCACATGCAAATACTTACACACTACTGTCTGTCAGTGACATGGTATCCGCGTCACTTGACATGCTCTGCTGCTCACTGTCGTTAGCGCTCGTTGCTGGTGCCAATGCATACCCTGTGTTGACATAGTAAGGATTGACAGGTTCCCGCCATGACCCATGTCTGGATAAAAGAAAAAAACGCATTATGCAAAATCATGTTAAAATCAGAAACGATTGCTTACTCATTTTGGAAAACTAAGTATCATTGCTGACTGAGAAACCATCACTTATTGAATTTAATCAATCCATGACTGAATATATCAAAACATCTGGTTATTTTTCCAGTAGTAAAGAAATGATATTCACAAGTTCCAAAACACCGAGCAGACAAAACAAATTAACTAGATTAATCTCTTACAGTAATTGAGTGTTGAACAACCATGATTTTGTAACTATCAAGTGATTTGAACTAAACTAAACTGTCCCACAGGCAGATACCGCGAATATCCCACAACCATACTCAACTTGCAAAAAATCCAGCTTTTAACTAGTTAGTTCAAACATATTTTCAGTTTTTCTTATTGGACATTGAGACCTGAAGATATGTATACTGTTTCAAATTGTGCCGACAGGGATTCAGTAGTATTTGTTCTCACCAATCACAAAACCAAAAAGTACTACTGCAGAATCAATGTTAGTAGAACCAATGAGATCTTATAACAAATAGTGTAACAGCAAATTATATCTTTGAAATAACTCACTTTACAAGCAAATGAAAAAAAAATTCCATGCAATTGGGGCATTGTTTGAACCGCACAGATGTGATGAGTAAACCCTGCAACTGTGCTAGGAAAAGTGCTGCGTGGAAGAAGCAAGTTTTTGAGAGAGGTTGCTGCCTTAAAAGCAAAATGTTTTTAACTGTAAACCTTAAATTAAAAACCTTAAGGTGTTACGAAATATGTATTTTCCATGTTAAATCACATTCTGGCCACCATACTTTAAAACAAATGTGAAGGTCCTTGAAAGTGCAGAGAAGTTTTACCAGCATGTTACAAGGTTAGGGTGGAAAGGCTGTAGTTAATCTCCTTGGAGCAAAGGAAACTGAGGGAGGTCTGACAGAGGTGTATAAAATTATGACAAGCTTAAATAAGAAAAAGCTTTTCAGCAGCTGATGGTACAAGGACTATGGGGCACAGATTTAAGATTTTGACAAAAGGTAAGGAAAAACCTTTTTATGCAGTGAGTGGTAATAACCTGGAACTCGCTGCCCATGAGGGTGGTGGAAATGGAAACAATCATTGATTTCAAACAGAAATTGAACGGGTACTTGAAGGAAATAAATTTACAGGGCTACGGATATCACGCAGGGAGTGTGACTGACTGTATTATTCCTTGGGGAGCTAGCACGCACTTCTTTTTCTCCCATAAAAATGACTATGACTAAATTAAAATGTTATTGGAAATTTCAGTCAAGCAATTTTTTTGTATTGATTTACTTGATTTGAATCACTGAAAAATCATAGAATCCCTACAACGCAGAAGAAGCCATTCGGCCCATCGTGTCTACACCGACCCTCCAAAAGAGCACCCTACCTGAGCCCAATAATCCACCCTAACCCTATACATTGATCATGGCCAATCCACCTAACCTACACATCATGGCCACAAAGGGGCAATTTAGCATGGCCAGTCTACCTAACCTGCATACCTTTGGATTGAGGGAAGAAACCAGAGCACCCGGAGGAAACCCACACTGACACAGGGAGAATGTCTGCGCGTGAGTTTGCAGTCACCCAAGACTGGAATCGAACCCGGGTCCCTGGCATTGTGAGGCAGCAATAGAAACATAGAAACAAGAAGCAGAAGCAGGCCATTTGGCCCTTCAAGCCTGCTCCACCATTCATTTTGTTCACGGCTGATCATCAAATTCAATATCCTCATTTTCCCTTCCCCCTATTATCCCTTGATCTCTTTAGCCTCTCGAGCTATATCTATTTTCTTCTTGAAATCAGACAACGTTTTGGCCTCAACTACATTCTGTGGTAGTGAATTCCACACACACCACTCTCTGGGTGAAGAAATCTCTCCTCACCTCAGTTTTAAAAGGTTTACCTCTTATCCTCAAACTATGACCCCTAATTCTGGACTCCCCCACCATTGGGAACATTCTTCCTGAATCTAGCCTGTCTAACTCGGTTAGAATTTTATAAGTTTCCACGAGATCCCCTCTCACTCCTCTAAACTCCAGTGAATATAATCCTAACCAATTTAGTCTCTTCTCATATGACAGACCTGCCATTCCAGGAATCAGCCTGGTAAACCTTCGCTGTACTCCCTCTATAGCAAGGACATCCTTCCTCGGATAAGAACACCAAAACTGCACACAATACTCCAGGTGTATGCTAGCCACCATTCCACCCCATGGTTGGCTAGCCTTCTATGACGTCTACACTGATAAACGCCAAAGGATCAATTTGAATGCTCTTAATTGGAATTCATTGGTGCATCATGCAGTCAGCTAAAAGATTTTTTTTAATATCAGATTTATGATCAAGTCTGATATAGAAACATACATAAAAACATTTGGCCCTCTGAGCCTACCCTGCCATTCATTATCATGGCTGATCAAATTCAAAACCTTCTCCTCATATCCCTTGAGATTCATGAACTACATAGAATTCCTTCTTGAAATCACAAATTGTTTTGGCCTCAAGTACTTGCTGTGGTAATGAATTCCACAGATTCACCACACTCTGGGTGAAGAAATTTCTCCTCACTTCAGTCCTAAAAGATTTACCTCTTATCCTCAAACTATGACCCCTAGCTCTGGACTGTCCCACCATTGGGAACATTCTTTTCTGAATTTACTCTGTCTAATCCAGTTAGAATTTTATAAGTTTCTCTTCTAACTCCAATGAATAGAATCCTAACCGACTTAGTCTTGCCTCATATGACAGACCTGCCATCCCAGTAAACCTTCGCTACATTTCCTCTATAGCAAGAACAACCTTCCTCAGGTAAGGACACCCAAACTGCACACAATACTGCAAGTGTGGCCTCATTAACACCCTAGACAATTGCAGTAAAACATCCCTATTACTATACTCAAATTATCTCACTATGAAGGCCGACATACAATTTGCTTTCTTTACTACCTGCTGCACCTACATGCTTACTTTCAGCGACTGATGCATGAAGACACCAAGTCTCACTGAGTATCCACCTCTCTCAATTTGCACCCAAATAATAGCCTGCTTTCCTATTTTTGGTTTCGAAGTGGATAACCTCGCATTTATCCAAATTATACTGCATCTGACATGCATATGCCCATTCACTCAGCCTGTCCAAATCACGCTGAAGCAGCACTGCATCCTTCTCACAGCTCACCCTCCCACCCAACTTTGTATCATCTGAAAATTGGGAGATAATACATTTAGTTCCCTTGTCAAAATCAGTGACATAATATAACTGTCAGGGTCCTAGAACAGATTCCTGTGGTACCCCACTAGTCACTGCCTGCCAATTGGAAAAAGACCCATTTGTTCCAACTCTCTGCTTTCTGTCTGCTAACCAGCTTTTTATCCTTCTCAAGACACTACCTGCAATCCCATGTGCTTTGACTTTACATAGTAATCTATTATGTGATTACATATTGATCACATTTACATTACAGATACATTTCAGAAAATGTGTTACAGAAAGTGTGCAGTGGCACAACTGCTTAATTTCATGTCAAGAGGTCAATCACGATACTGTCTTTGTGCTCTATATGTCTTCATCTATCAGATCAAGATGCAAGAGACATGCTAGAGCAGTGTGGTCAGGGCATGCAGCGCTTTGTCCAGCGATTTGGTTTTGCCATCAACATATTGAAGACTTCAGGCAAAAACTTCTGTGTATAGAAAAATAAGTGAGTGTGTGCGCATGAATGAAAAAGAACATAAGAACTAGGAGCAGGAGTAGGCCATCTAGCCCCTCGAGCCTACCCCGCCATTCAATAAGATCATGGCTGATCTGAAGTGGATCAGTTCCACTTACCCGGCTGATCCCTATAACCCCTAATTCCCCGACCGATCAGGAATCCAACTATCCGTGATTTAAACATATTCAACGAGGTAGCCTCCACCACTTCAGTGGGCAGAGAATTCCAGAGATTCACCACCCTCTGAGAGAAGAAGTTCCTCCTCAACTCTGTCCTAAACTGACCCCCCTTTATTTTGAGGCTGTGCCCTCTAGTTCTAGTTTCCTTTCTAAGTGGAAAGAATCTCTCCACCTCTACCCTATCCAGCCCCTTCATTATCTTATAGCTCTCTATAAGATCCCCCCTCAGCCTTCTAAATTCCAACGAGTACAAACCCAATCTGCTCAGTCTCTCCTCATAGTCAACACCCCTCATCTCTGGAATCAACCTGGTGAACCTTCTCTGCACTCCCTCCAAGGCCAATATATCCTTCCGCAAATAAGGGGACCAATACTGCACACAGTATTCCAGCTGCGGCCTCACCAATGCCCTGTACAGATGCAGCAAGACATCTCTGCTTTTATATTCTATCTCCCTTGCGATGTAGGCCAACATCCCATTTGCCTTCTTGATCACCTGTTGCACCTGCAGACTGGGTTTTTGCGTCTCATGCACAAGGACCCCCAGGTCCCTTTGCACAGTAGCATGTTGTAATTTTTTTTCCATTTAGATAATAATCCAATTTGCTATTATTTCCTCCAAAGTGAATAACCTCGCATTTGTCAACGTTATACTCCATCTGCCAGATCTTCGCCCACTCACTCAGCCTGTCCAAATCTCTCTGCAGACCTTCTACGCCCTCCACACGATTCACTTTTCCACTTACCTTTGTGTCGTCTGCAAACCTTGCTACCCTACACTCAGTCCCCTCCTCCAGATCGTCTATACAAATGGTAAATAGTTGAGGCTCCAGTACCGATCCCTGCGGCGCGCCACCAGTTACCATCTGCCAACCAGAAAAGCACCCATTTATTCCGACTCTCTGCTTCCTGTCGGATAGCCAATTCCCAATCCACGCTAACACCCTACCCCCAACTCTGTGTGACCCAATCTTCTTCAGCAACCTTTTGTGAGACATCTTATCAAACGCCTTTTGGAAATCCAAAAACACCGCATCCACCGGTTCTCCTCCGTCAACCGCACTAGTTACATCTTCATAAAAATCCAACAAGTTCGTCAAGCACGACTGTCCCCTCATGAATCCTTGCTGTGTCTGCTTAATCGAACCATTCTTATCCAGATGGCCTGCTATTTTTTCTTTAATGATGGATTCCAGCATTTTCCCAACTACAGACGTTAAGCTAACTGGCCTGTAGTTACCCGCCTTTTGTCTATTTCCTTTTTTAAACAGCGGCGTAACATTAGCCGTTTTCCAATCCGCCGGCACTACCCCAGAATCCAACGAATTTTGATAAATAACCACTAACGCATCCGCTATTACCTCTGACATTTCTTTCAGTACCCTGGGATGCATTCCATCCGGGCCCGGGGATTTGTCCACCTTCAGTCCCGTTAGTCTACCAAGCACTGCCTCCCTGGTAACATTAATTGTATTGAGTACCTCTCCTCCTACCAACCCTCTATCGTTAATATTCTGTAAACTATTTGTGTCTTCCACTGTGAAGACCGACACAAAAAACTTATTTAAAGTTTCAGCCATTTCCTCATTTCCCACTATTAAATCCCCCTCTCGTCCTCCAAGGGTCCAACATTCACTCTTGCCACTCTATTCCTTTTTATATATTTGTAAAAGCTTTTACTATCATAAAAAGTAAGTGTACACTGTTTTGTGATTGGCTTCTAATTCGCATGCTCTCACAGAGCTGCAAGAAAATTCAAACATTCAAATTACTATCGACATAAAGAATAAAGAGAGCTTTCAAAATTCAATGAATTTGTTTATTTTAAAATAAAATTAATGATGACTAATGGTGATTTCAAAAAGAATGTTAAACTGAGACAGATGTGGCATTTTCTCATTTCACCAGAGTTCATTTTTTCAAAAAATTGAACTTGCAGGCAGGCATGTTCTAATTATCACTTCAGTATCTGTTTTATGGTCATAGCGAGAAAATTAAAACTATAGATTGAAGACATGGAGTAATAACTGCAGGCAGGATCATAAATGATATATTAATGCTAACTAATTTAATTTCAAAAGCTGTTCTCGTTGATAATTAAGGAAAATAGAATTTTTGACACGAGATGCTGAACACAGAAGCTCTAGAAATCTCTGACAATGCATCAAGGCTTGCTTGCTAATTGTAGTTTCTGGAGAATCTGCTCAGCATATAGATTGTTCAGATGTCAAAATGATATTTGCATGCAACCAGCAGTCTAACTATAATCGCTTATAAAACTATAATCACTTCTTCCGTGAAGGCTGCAACTTTAAAATCTCTAATGTAAATAAAGTTTACAGGGGCGGCACGATGACACGGGTTTAGCACTGCTGCCTCACAGCGCTAGAGACCCGGGTTCAATTCCAGCCTCGGGCCACTGTCTGTGTGGAGTTTGCACATTCTCCCTGTGTCAGCGTGAGTTTCCTCCACAGTTCAAAGATGTGTGGGTTAGGTTGATTGGCCATGCTAAATTGACTCGTGTCAGTGGGATTAGCAAAGTAAATATATGGGGTTATGGGACTAGGGCCTGGGTGGGGTTGTGGTCAGTGCAGACTCGATGGGCCGAATAGCCTCCTTCTACACTGTAGGGATTCTATGAAAGTTATAATACCTAACTTCCTCATATATTTAAGAGGGCTGAGTTATTCATTTTCTTACAATATATTTTATAATCACAGAACCACATAGCGCAGAAGAGGCCCTTCGGCCCATCAAGTCCGCACCGACACATTAGAAACACGTGAACTGCCACCTAATCCCTAATCTGCCAGCACCTGGCCCATAGCCCTGAATGTTATGATGTGCCAAGTGTTCATCGTGTTCAAAACGGTTGATGAAGGAAGGGCCGTGGATGTCGTCTATATGGATTTCAGTAAGGCATTTGACAAAGTCCCACATGGCAGGTTGGTTAAGAAGGTTAAGGCTCATGGGATACAAGGAGAAGTGGCTAGATGGGTGGAGAACTGGCTTGGCCATAGGAGACAGAGGGTAGTGGTCGAAGGGTCTTTTTCTGGCTGGAGGTCTGTGACCAGTGGTGTTCCGCAGGGCTCTGTACTGGGACCTCTGCTATTTGTGATATATATAAATGATTTGGAAGAAGGTGTAACTGGTGTAATCAGCAAGTTTGCGGATGACACGAAGATGGCTGGACTTGCGGATAGCAAAGAGCATTGTCAGGCAATACAGCAGGATATAGATAGGCTGGAAAATTGGGCGGAGAGGTGGCAGATGGAGTTTAATCCGGATAAATGCGAAGTGATGCATTTTGGAAGAAATAATGTAGGGAGGAGTTATACAATAAATGGCAGAGTCATCAGGAGTATAGAAACACAGAGGGACCTAGGTGTGCAAGCCCACAAATCCTTGAAGGTGGCAACACAGGTGGAGAAGGTGGTGAAGAAGGCATATGGTATGCTTGCCTTTATAGGACGGGGTATAGAGTATAAAAGCTGGAGTCTGATGATGCAGCTGTATAGAACGCTGGTTAGGCCACATTTGGAGTACTGCGTCCAGTTCCGGTCGCCGCACTACCAGAAGGACGTGGAGGCGTTAGAGAGAGTGCAGAGAAGGTTTACCAGGATGTTGCCTGATATGGAGGGTCTTAGCTATGAGGAGAGATTGGGTAAACTGGGGTTGTTCTCCCTGGAAAGATGGAGAATGAGGGGAGATCTAATAGAGGTGTACAAGATTATGAAGGGGATAGATAGGGTGAACGGTGGGAAGCTTTTTCCCAGATCAGAAGTGACGTTCACGAGGGGTCACGGGCTCAAGGTGAGAGGGGCGAAGTATAACTCAGATATTAGAGGGATGTTTTTTACACAGAGGGTGGTGGGGGCCTGGAATGCGCTGCCAAGTAGGGTGGTGGAGGCAGGCACGCTGACATCGTTTAAGACTTACCTGGATAGTCACATGAGCAGCCTGGGAATGGAGGGATACAAACGATTGGTCTAGTTGGACCAAGGAGCGGCACAGGCTTGGAGGGCCGAAGGGCCCGTTCCCTGTGCTGTACTGTTCTTTGTTCATCCAGATACTTTTTAAAGGATATGAGGCAACCCGCCTCGACCACCCTTCCAGACACCACAAGGCTGTGTTCTCAGCCCTCTACTATACTCCTTGTACACTTGACTGTGTGGTCAAATTCCCCTCCAATTCGATTTTCAAGTTTGCTGACGACACCACCATAGTGAGTCGGATCTCAAACAATGACAAGACAGAGTACAGGAATGAAATAGAGAATCTGGTGAACTGGTGCGGCAACAATAATCTCTCCCTCAATGTCAACAAAACAAAAGAGATTATCATCGTCCCCGTTGACGTAGACAGGGACATGTTCTCCTTTACGCTTCCTGAAGTAGAAAGGGTCGAGAGCTTCAAGTTTTTAGGTGTCCAGATCACCAACAACCTGTCCTGGTCCCTCCATGCCAACACTATAGTTAAGAAAGCCCCACCAAGCCTCTACTTTCTCAGAAGACTAAGGAAATTTGGCATGTCAGCTACGACTCTCACCAACTTTTACAGATGCACCGTACAAAGCATTCTTTCTGATTATATCACAGCTTGGCATGGCTCCTGCTCTGCCCAAGACCACAAGGAACTACAAAAGGTCGTGAGTGTAGCCCAATCCATCACGCAAACCAGCCTCCCATCCACTGACTCTGTCTACGCTTCCCACTGCCTCGGCAAAGCAACCAGCATAATTAAGGACCCCATGCACTCCAGACATTCTCTCTTCCACCTACTTCCGTCGGGAAAAAGATACAAAAGTCTGAGATCACGTACCAACCAACTCAAGAACAGCTTCTTCCCTGCTGCTGTCAGACTTTTGAATGGACTCACCTTGCATTAAGTTGATCTTTCTCTACACCCTAGCTATGACTGTAACACTACATTCTGCACTCTCTCAGTTCCTTCTCTATGAACAGTATGCTTTGTCTGTATAGTGCACAAGAAACAATACTTTTTACTGTATGTTAATACATGCGACAATAACAAATCAAATCAAAAGGCAGCGCCATTCCAAGCCGTCACCACCCACTGAGTAAAAAAGCTTTTCCTTACATTTCCCCCCTAAACCTTCTGCCCCTCACCTTGAACCTATGTCCACTTGTGACTGACCCTTCAACTAAGGGGAACAGCTGCTGCTTATCCACTTTGTCCATGTCTCTCAATCTTGTACACCTTGATCAGGTCAGCCCTCAGTCCTCTGTGCTCCAATGAAAACAACCCAAGCTTTCGCAATCTCACTTCATAACTTAAATGTGCCATACCAGGCAGCATCCTGGTGAATCTCCCCTGCACCCCCTCCAGTGTGATCACACCCTTCTGGTAACATGGCGACCAGAGCTGCACACAGTACTCCAGCTGTCGCCTCACCGAAGTTCTATACAACTTCAACACGACTTCTCTGTTTTTTGTAATCTATGCCCCGATTGATAAAGACAAATGCCCCAAATGCCTTTTTCACCACCCTATTAATATGCACTTTCGCCTACAGAGATCTGTGGCTAAACACGCCACGGTCCCTTTGTTCCACAGAACTTCCTAGTGTCCTACCATTCATTGAGTACTTTCTCGTCAAATAATAGTTTGCATTTATGAAGTGAAAATATTGAGGGCTTTGTCAAACGTACTATTTTAAGTAATGTCAAATAAAATTCTGAATTTGCATCAATGTAGTGTTTACAGAAAACCTCTTAGCTGTATGCATATTTACTAGCATGAATAAAATACTATGTTCAGATTATGCATTCAGTGTTAACATGCTAATGTATTCGATTACAAATCTAAAACCTTTAAAGGCTAAATACAAACACGTGACTACTCAAATACAAACGTCAAAGTAAATTACAGTGGATTTAAGTTTTGCATCATTGAAATATCAGCAAAAGTTTATATACTGCAAGATATTAAACTGAACTTGATTGGATTCAACCAAGAAAATCTTTTTAAATTCAAAAAGACCATTGTAAACTACAAGTTAAAATCTAATTCAGAGTGCACCATTTTTTCAAAGAGGATGGACCAGAATGATCAAGAGACTCCACAGAAGAGAATGCTACCAAAATTCTAAACAAAAGCAAAATAACTGACTATCACCCAGTGTCCAGTATGCATTTGTATGAATGCCTGTCTACTTTTGTTGGAGGGGGGGATAAATCTGTGGGTTACCTTCATTAACTCAAATGTCAGGAAAAACTGAACATTCATATGATCAAGTTTGCTCTACAAAGGCACATCCAGATTAAAAGGAATATATCTCAGTATCAAGTTCTGGAATTCAAAGTTTTTGCTACATTCTAATTCAAGAATATGCTGGTCGGATAGATTAGTTTGCAGTTTGTTGAAGTATTTTGTCCAGAATTATGTAGTAAATACAAAACTAATGCAATAAGGTTTCAATCAAACCTTGAGAGCAGAGATTTTGTTTCCACTGTGCAAGAACCTGTGTGTGCAGTTACCACGCGTTGAGTACTTTTAACTAGTCTCATTCACTAACAACACAAAAATTAAAAGATTTCAGGAATGTTACAATCTCGCTAGAGGTCAATAACTTTTTCTAAAAGTACAAGAAATCCCAGTTATTGACAAAAGAATTAAGCCACAAGATTCCATGGTTCAAAAAAGAATTATTACAACACAAGAGTCAAAAAAAAACAATCCCATACTCTAAAACCCAAAGTCAATATTAAACATAAATTAACAGGCATATTGTGGTTGATTATAAACTATAAATTACACATTAAATGGCAGATGCAACCAAGATAGATGTTACGAATTAGCTCAGTAGTCTACAATCATTACTCATTAAAAACGGTGCCTTTCTTACAAGTAAGTTCAGCTCCTCTCCTACTGGAAGCCAGTCTGATCGCCAACCAACAGTAACGCACAACCAACTTGAGTTCCACAGACACTGTCTTCACCAAAAATGGCACGTCTGCAGAACCTGCTCTACTTTGTCTAGGTGGCATAAATCCACTATTATTGTCTTCGAATAACAGAAACAGCTGCAGCAACTGTAATTTTGCTTCTCAGCTTCTGGATCTGGCCTCTCTTTTTCAGGTTGCCTGCACTGCACCACTGGACTCATCCACTGCTACTACTTTTTGATTTGATTTATCATTGTCACATGTATTACTATACAGTGAAAAATATTGTTTCTTGCACACTATACAAAGCACATCGTACAGAAGGAAGGAAAGGAGAGAGAGTGTAGAATGTAGTGTTACAGTCATAGTTAGGGTATAGAGATAGATCAACTTGATGCGACGTAGGTCCATTCAAGTCTGATGGCAGCAGGGAAGAAGCTGTTCTTGAGTTGGTTGGTACGTGAGCTCAAACTTTTGTATCTTTTTCCCAACGGAAGAAAGTGAGAGAGAGAATGTTCGGGGTGCGTGGGGTCCTTGATTACGCTGGGTGCTTTTCCGAGGCAGCGGGAAGTGTAGACAGTGTCAGTGGACGGGAGGCTGGTTTGAGTGATGGACTGTGCTTCATTCATGACCTTTGTAGTTTCTTGCAGTCTTGGACAGAGCAGGAGCCATACCAAGCTGTGATACAACCGGAAAGAATGCCTTGCATGGTGCATCTGTGGAAGTTGGTGAGAGTTGTAGCGGACATGCCAAATTTCCTTAGTCACCTGAAAAAGTAGAGGCATTGGTGGGCTTTCTTAAGTATAGTGTCTGCATGGAGGGACCAGGACTGGCTCTGTGCCCCTTTATATAGCACCAACCAGTTTCACTTTGACTAGAAGTTTTGGTTTCCTTGAAAACTGGAAGGGTCAGTTTCCTTTCAGTTAGGGTTTGCCTCAAAAAATAGAAGTTTTGAAATTATGGATTCTATCACAAGAAGAATGCACCCAGAGAGGTATTGTTGAAGTAAGAGTATTTAGTTGCACTTACAGAAGCTCGAACCTTCAGAAGAAAGTGTGACAATTCAAAAAACTAACATTGCATACACAATGCTATAGAATCATTAATATTCACAGGTTGTGGGAAGTGGTGGGGAAGGATAACATGATATTCATAAAACGTTAAAGATTTGACAAATGTGCAGTTTCCAAGCAGTGTACAGACACTGCATCTACAATATGGAATACTTTCACAGGTTGGGATATCCTGCAATAAATGATACAAAATCTGAGTTTCCACAAATATGAACAACACTGAAGTATTTCAGTTAAACTAATTCACTCTGAACTTTCAACATATTTAATCCATGCTGAGAGATACTATCAGTGTCAAAAAATCACATTAAGATTAGACTTCTACAACCCTGGTAATCATTTTTTCTTTATTAGCCACATCCTCGGATGCTTGTATTTTGCTAGGTGGAATAGCACAGTGGACATGATACCCCGGAATGGTAGGATGCATATTCATTTCCTCCCGTTTGCTATGGTCCTGAACATAGCCACATTGTTATGGAGGGGCACCAAGCACAAGTTAGGCACTTCTTGACTGGAAGGAAGCACTTGAAAATATGGTATTCATAGATTACATTTTCAAATCATTTGGAGCAGGCATATCCAACTCCTGGGAGCTGGGAACTAGCTGCATTTATTAAAACCAGTAAACTGGCTGCAAACGATTATGCAGTTATGCAAATCCCTATAAAAGCAAGATCCTAAAAGGCCCTTTACCATCCTTTTCCACTGTCCTTTGTCCTCCATATCTCCCCTTCTTTGAAGCCCAGCTCCCTTCCTTTTTTCTGCAACTAACACTTCTCCCTCTCCTTCAATTTTTGGTCACGATATATTGTTAAAGAGTCCATTATTTTTAAGAATTTAATCCCTGCTTCAAAAGAAATTTGCTCTGCGAACATGAACAGCAGGAGAGATCTGGCTGGGTCCACTAGCAGTATGGTGTGAAAGATAGAATGCTTCAGCTCTTAAAACTTGCCATTCCTGGTGACTGAAAAAGGCTGCTCCCTGATGGGTGACTAGAGAACAACCTTTTCCAATCCTTCAGTCCCAGGAGCTTTACACAGCTTGAATGTACTGAATTTGCTTTGTGCACTAAAAGAAGAGAACTGACAGGAGATTTGCAGGCTGCAAAGAAGCTTGAAGGCTGCATATAGCCTATAGGCCACATCTTGAACATCACTGCAGTCAAGGCATCAGAGCAAATTTCATACTGATGCATGAGCAGAGAGAAAAGCAAAACAAATAAGAAAATATCATGAAAAATATTCATTAGTGATAATGGAAATAGTTATGCAGAACATCTCCAAATTTTTATTCAAGAGATAACGTGCACCAAAATCCATCATGAAGTGACCATTGTACTTTTTTTGGCAGTACATCTAAAGTATTCACTCTTGGAGCAGGGGTAAATCTTATATAAAGAGAAAGTTAATCCCTGTAATTTTTGTTCTGTTATCATAATAAAGTGTACATATATCTAAATACTTTGGTTTGATTACTAGTCGAGCTTCAAATTATTTAACTTATTAGAAGCAAATAAGGTTAGCCATCAGCTGTTGAAATTTATTTTCATGTTTTGGAAACAGATGCATTATTTAAATATATTTATATATACTATATTTATAGCAATACTAATAAATTATTTTACTTAAATTAAGAAAGTCACACTCCCAATCATTTATTACATTTGCAAAAACCTTTACTACTAGAAATCCCTGAAATATGATTGAACTAAAGAAAGATGATTGATCCACTGAAATCTCCCAGCTGCCAAATATTGACACACACAGAGATGCAGAAATTCTATTATTTCATTGTGTAGCTTCTCTGGATATAATCAGATGTTTATATAGACTTACTGTCTTTTTCTACTGCAATACTTTTTTCTGCTTTGACTACATGATTCCAGCCTGCAGTAAATTCACTTTTGCACTATAGTAATTACTCTTGAGCAGGAGAATCTCTCATTCTCTAATTTTAAAGCTACAATAACTCTTTCAACAGCAGCTTCAGTAAATAGCACAAACCATTTGCAATAACATTCCAACACACCTTAACTACCAAAATGCCATTTTAAAGCAGCTTGCAGAATTGCAGTGGGCATTACCACCAAGGCTACCATATTTAAAAAGCTGCCAATTAGACACCAATTCAAAAGCAGATTTTAAAATCATTGCAGCCATGTTAGTGGAAATTTGCAAGAAGGAAAGACAAAAGGCTGATACTGTTAAGGTTGAGTCTAGACGATCCTTCGTCAGAGCTCTGACAAAGGGTCATCTAGACTCGAAACGTTGGCTCTATTCTCTCCCAACAGATGCTGTCAGACCTGCTGAGACTTTCCAGCATTTTCTGTTTTTGTTTCAGATTCCAGCATGCACAGTATTTTGCTTTTATCTTAGGATGATATTGTTGGCAACTGCTCTGCTATTTTAAAATCACTCAGTTCACCCATTTAAATACAGGTACAAATATAAATGATCAAAGTTGTATTTATATAGCATCTTTCATATCCTCTAGACATCCAAAGTGCTTCAAAGCCAATGAAACACTTTTCAAGAGGATAGTCCGCTCTTATATAGAGAAATGCATGCATTAAACTAAATTTTAAAAATCCACATCAAGAAAGTGCAAGCACAATTCATTCCAAAATTGGAGCAGTTAAGAGTATTCAACATTAGTATCCTATTCTACCTGTACAAAATTACATTTAAATAGTCAAATATGAGCGCAGATATTTAATTACATCTGTCTAAAATACGCCAGGAGTACATTTGTGTCACACCATTACTTCCCAATCTTTCAATCCAAGATGTCACAACTTTTCACAGCCTTTAAAAAAACCCATCTAATTGGTCTCCCTTGACCATGTGACCAATTGCCTCCTTGGATCACCTACTATCATCTCCAATTCTGAAAACCTAACCTGAAAATATCATCTGCATTTAAATATTTCTGTTATTGAGGGATGTAATTTCCAAAATTAGGTTTTAAATAAAGCAAAAACATTACAAAATCTATAATTCAAAGCATGATCAACTCTGCCCTTAAATTGTCTTGAAATATCTAAATGAAAATATTTACTCTTCAAGGCCTTGGCCTTTACAAAATCTCGGTTATGATGGTTATTTTCACAATGTTTGTAAGGATTTAGAACAACTGTGTATGCTGAGCATATGCAATCTGCAGACATTAGGTTTCTCTAAGTTGAATTAAAAAAGTGGATCCCCACATGCTATTAAACAGCAAATTTGTTTTTTCCTCCAAAAAACTACAAGACACAGTGTAGGTTAACTCTACAAAACTTTATTTCTGCTACTTTAAGTTTCACACAAAACGTTTCTTTATCCTTTTTTAAACTGCTCAAATTTTAACCAAATGGAATATCTATGATTGACAAAAAACATTATGTTTATAATTAAAATATAAACAATATTTGCTTTGAAGGATAGATTTATTTTTCCCCTTGGTGGAAAAGTTAAAAGGACTTCAGTTTATATACATAAGTGATTTAAATCTACCTGGCATTTGCATCATTTTATTCCAAAGGCCTGAACTCTTGGTATTAGACTCTTTTTTTTATTTTCTGAGAAAGACAGCAAATAATCTCCTGTCTAAAAGGCAAACTTTTTTGTACAACAAACTTAGTAGCAGTTACAGTTGCATAAAAATTAACTCTAGAGCATGCCAGGAAACAACTCTGATTTGTAGAAATGTGTTTATTTATATGATTAGGCAAACATACCAACAGCGCATAGATGCATTACAGTAGGAAGCAGTTGATGATAAATAATCAATAGTGCCCAATTTGCTCCAAACGTGGCCAAGGGCAATTTGGGCTATGTTCGCCAGGGCCTCCCTCTCATTCAAGGTATCAGACTGTCTCCCAATACTGCCAGACCCCAAATGTCACAAGACCTTGTCTTTCCCATTGCACCCGAACCGTCCTTCCAAATTCCAGAAACCCTTGATCCACCATAGCCCAAAACCCCCACGAATGTCTTCCCAGTGCTCTCAGATACTCTTTAAAAAATAGTGTTTGACCCAAGATCTCCATTCCACTACTGTCAAATTATGCACCTCTTTACCAGAGACCTCAAATCCAAGGGTTTCCCTCAGAATTGATGCCTTTGTCCTCGTTAATACTAATTGTTATTATGACCTCGTGGGAGACCATTAACTTTTAAGAGGAGCTTTGAGCTCCCAGTTAATTGAAAGAATCACGCCACAAGATTACATGTTTTAAACAAAATCTTTTACTGTACAAAAACTAAACAAGGCACGTACTAACAACACCATATTCCATAAAACCTCATTAATTAAGACCAAAATTCTCAACAGACCACTTCCCATTCTGTTTTTACTTCCACCCAAAAGCTCCCCTATACATTTCAGAATCTGGAGGGTTCATTCACTTCTCCTAAGGCCAAACCAAAGTGGCCATCTATTTTAGCACTTCACTTCAACTCTCCTCGGTTTCCCAGTCCGGCACTTGAGATTTCGCAAGCTTGAACATGTTCTGCAACAATTCCACTGCCAATCTCCTTCACCAGCTTTACCAACTTTAATTCCTCACGAATTTGGACTGTTCATTCCAGACATGGGCCCACTTGCAATTCCTGTTTCGTGACTCCAAATCAGAAATACTCCTGCCTTCTCTTGGTCTTCTAAGCTAATTGTTTCTGTGGAAAAACCACACAGATAACTCCAAAACAAAAGACTGTCTTCCCTGTAATCTATCCCGATGGCAATTTGGCACACTGCGATGTCCCATTCAGAGATTCAAACTATCTGCCATTCCCAGGCCTGTCTTTTGGTCTGAAAAGTACACATACTTAAGAAATTCCCTTGTTTACCAGTTCCTTTCCCATCTTTTTAATCTGGGAAATTACACAAATAATTTATGCCCCATACGAAGACAACCATAGACATCTTATCAAAGCTCAGAAAGAATTCATCCATGGGTCAGTATTTTCCCAATTCCACTCTGACCTTGTTAAATAATGCTGCCTTTGAATTGCAATCACTTTAGGTCTGTTCACTAACCTCTCAAACTTTTCCCCATTTATCTTACATTTTAACATTTCAAATCCCAATTTAAAAGCTTAATTCTGAAAACATATGAATAGTAGAACAACATATTTCTGTCAGCTCTTTATTAAAAAGATTCTAAATACATTGAGTAAAGTCAGGGGGCAGAGTTGAATATGGTTGCCATCACAAAGGAGAAAGTGCTAGAGAAACTAAAAGGTCTGAAAATTGATAAATCTCCGGGCCCAGATGGGCTACATCCTAGAGTTCTAAAGGAGATAGCTGAAGAAATAGTGGAGGCGTTAGTTATGATCTTTCAAAAGTCACTGGAGTCAGGGAAAGTCCCAGAGGATTGGAAAATCGCTGTTGTAACCCCACTGTTCAAGAAGGGAACAAGAAAAAAGATGGAAAATTATAGGCCAATTAGCCTAACCTCAGTTGTTGGCAAAATTCTAGAATCCATCGTTAAGGATGAGATTTCTAAATTCTTGGAAGTGCAGGGTCGGATTAAGACAAGTCAGCATGGATTTAGTAAGGGGAGGTCGTGCCTGACAAACCTGTTAGAGTTCTTTGAAGAGATAACAAATAGGTTAGACCAAGGAGAGCCAATGGATGTTATCTATCTTGACTTCCAAAAGGCCTTTGACAAGGTGCCTCACGGGAGACTGCTGAGTAAAATAAGGGCCCATGGTATTCGAGGCAAGGTACTAACATGGATTGACGATTGGCTGTCAGACAGAAGGCAGAGAGTTGGGATAAAAGGTTCTTTCTCAGAATGGCAACCGGTGACAAGTGGTGTCCCGCAGGGTTCAGTGTTGGGGCCACAGCTGTTCTCTTTATATATTAACGATCTAGATGACGGGACTGGGAGCATTCTGGCCAAGTTTGCCGATGATACAAAGATAGGTGGAGGGGCAGGTAGTATTGAGGAGGTGGGGAGGCTGCAGAAAGATTTAGACAGTTTAGGAGAGTGGTCCTAGAAGTGGCTGATGAAATTCAACGTGGGCAAGTGCGAGGTCGTACACTTTGGAAAAAAGAATAGAGGCATGGACTATTTTCTAAACGGTGACAAAATTCATAATGCTAAAGTGCAAAGGGACTTGGGAGTCCTAGTCCAGGATTCTCTAAAGGTAAACTTGCAGGTTGAGTCCGTAATTAAGAAAGCAAATGTAATGTTGTCATTTATCTCAAGAGGCTTGGAATACAAAAGCAGGGATGTACTTCTGAGGCTTTATAAAGCACTGGTTAGGCCCCATTTGGAGTACTGTGAGCAATTTTGGGCCCCACACCTCAGGAAGGACATACTGGCACTGGAGCGGGTCCAGCGGAGATTCACACGGATGATCCCAGGAATGGTAGGCCTGACATACGATGAACGTCTGAGGATCGTGGGATTATATTCATTGGAGTTTAGGAGGTTGAGGGGAGATCTGATAGAAACTTACAAGATAATGAACGGCTTAGATAGGATGGACGTAGGGAAGTTGTTTCCATTAACAGGGGAGACTAGGACGCGGGGGCACAGCCTTAGAATAAAAGGGAGTCACTTTAGAACAGAGATGAGGAGAAATTTCTTCAGCCAGAGAGTGGTGGGTCTGTGGAATTCATTGCCACAGAGGGCTGTGGAGGCCGAGACGTTGAGCGTCTTCAAGACAGAAATTGATAAATTCTTGATTTCTCGAGGAATTAAGGGCTATGGGGAGAGAGCGGGTAAATGGAGTTGAAATCAACCATGATTGAATGGTGGAGTGGACTCGATGGGCCGAATGGCCTTACTTCCGCTCCTATGTCTTATGGTCTTATGGTCTTAAAGCCACAGGAAATGGTTATGTGCTCAATATTGTGAGGTCGTTCATGTTTTGTATTCCCCCAATTGGTTCTCATAGAACCATTTATGTCAATAAATATTAAAAAACCATATATAGTTGGCACTGTAATCCTTAATAACACTTGACAATGTCTGTAATAATGGATAAATAACTGGAATGCAATCACTCAGATTTATGGATTATCAATCTGCAGGGAATAATTAACAAGCCTTCTCTTCCTTCAACCAATATTATATATAACCAATGAAAATGGTAACAGTCATAATTTGCTGATACTACAACCCTGGACAGGTACTATTATCTTTGTTACACAGAAGGTAAAGAGATTTCAGACCTGCTACTACAATATTAGATTATCAAGTTGAGATGTAATATTATTTAAATAGAGAGAGATTGAAGAGCTCTGAGGTACAGGAGGACTTGGGTGACCTGGTACATGAATCACAAAAAGGTTAGTATGCAAATATAGCAAGTGATTGAGAAGGCAAATGGAATGCTGGCCTTTATTGCAATGGGAATGAAATATAAAAGTAAGGATGCTTTGTTATAGTTGTACAGGGCCTTAATGAGATTGCATCTACAGTACTATAAACAGTTGCGGTCTCCTTACTTAGGGGGATAGAATGGCATTTCAAGCAGCTGAGAGAAGGTTTACATGGCTGCTTCTTGGGGTTACCTTAGGAGGAAAGGTTGAACAGGTTAGGCAGCTTAGAAGAATGAGAGGTGATCCTATTGAAACATTAGGGACCTTGGCAGGGTAGATGCTGGGAGGATGTTTCCCCTTGTGAGGGAGTCCTAAACAAGGGGCACAGTTTAAAAATAAGGAATCACCCATTTAAGATAAAGTTGAGGAGGTACACAAGACTATCATTGTAATTAATAAAAACAGAATCTTTACATAAGCCAACATCATGGCTTCGCAGTTGACGTTTAATGTTCCATCTGAGTGCCAAATAATATAACGAGACGAAATGCACATACACCAGTTGTATGTCACGAGAATGAACAGAAGTCTTGTTTAAACACAAGCAATTTTTATGGCACTCATTTTTAAACAAATATGGTATTTGAGAAGGTTATACAAATGCTGCGTAGAATTTAAATTAGATATTTATAATTATAAACAAATGATTTATGTAATTTGCTACTCCTGTTGAGTAGTCTAAGATCAGTTTCTTTTTGGAGTGGCAGGAGAATCAAAGAGGGGGAAAAATGGCCAAAAGTTTGGAATTCTTCAAGAGTTTGAATCCTACTGCCAATGTATTTTTGCAGCTACAATTCATGGTTCATCATGGTCTCAGTCGATCCCTAGGTTTTTTTTTGAGACAACATCATATGTTCCTTGCAACTTGGTGCATTATTATAAAGTGGATAGGCTATCTTCACTGCCAAAGCAAATATTGACCCGAGGGTAAATGGACACACTGATCCTCTAAAAACAAGCCATCCATCATCTGTGAGGGCTTCCTTGTCAGCATTTCCTGAGGAGTGCAAAAAACTCTTGGGTCAAATTTTGATTACTTGCTCACCTTAAACATTCTAGATGTTGGCATCTACTACTACCTCTGGCAGCTCGTTCCAGGCATTCACCACCCTCTGAAAAAATTGGCTCTCTGGACCCTTCTGTATCTCTCCCCTTGAATCTATGGCATTCTAGAGGCATGGTTATTAAGTTTGCAGATGACACCAAGATTGGTGGCATAGTGGACAGTGAAGAAGGTTATCTAGGATTTCAATGGGATCTTGATCAATTGGGCCAGTGGGCTGATGAAGTCAGATGGAGTTTAATTTAGATAAATGCGAGGTGATGCATTTTGGTAGATCAAACCAGGGCAGGACTTACTCAGTTAATGGCAGGGCATTGGGGAGAGTTACAGAATAAAGACGTCTAGGGGTACAGGTTCAAAACTCCTTGAAAGTGGAGTCACAGGTGGACAGGGTGGTGAAGAAGGCATTTGGCATGCTTGGTTTCATTGGTCATAACATTGAATACATTGTTCCACAGGAGCAGGCTGAGGGTAAGGGAGTGTGTTTCTGCATTTTATTTATTTTTCAGTTAAACTTGTGTTAAAGATCGGAGTTTTTTTTTCCAAAATCGGAAGTAGGCCCAGGAGAAGCCTGGGAAGGTTTTTTGGAGGGTTTAAAAGCAGGCCGCACTTCTGAGCGGGCAGTGGAGTGAGCAGGGAGCAGAGCTTGAGCTGTAAGGGCTTTGGCTCACAGGGCTTCGGGGGAAAGGGCGAAGCGGGGTAGGTTTTTTTTTCCATTCCTATAAAGGAAAAGGGTCGCTATGAGTGATAGGCCAGTTTGTTGCTTTCGGTGTGGGATGTGGGAGTTCCTGGAAACACCTAGCCTCCCAGAGGTTCACATTTGTGCCAGGTGCGTGGAACTGCAGCTCCTGAGGGACCCCGTCAGGGAACTGGAGCAGCGGCTTGATGACCTTAGTCTAGTCAGGGAGAATGAGAGACAAATAGACATGAGTTATAGGCAAGTAGTTACACCGGGGCCTCAGGGGGAAGACATGTGGGTCACAGTTAGGAGGAGTAAAGGTCATAAGGGTAACGTACCAGAGAGTATTCCAGTGGCTGTCTCTCATAATAGGAAGGGCTCGGCGACAGGTGAGAGAGGGGAAGGGAGTGAGCAATTAGTGGTGGGGTCACTTGTGGTTGTCCCCCTCCAAAACAAGTATATTGTTTTGGATAGTGTGGAGGAGGATGACTCTCCAGGGGTAAGCCACAGTGACCAGGTCACTGGCACACAGTCAGGCTCTGTGGCCCGGAAAGGAAAGAGAGGGATTAGGAGAGCAATAGTGATGGGGGACGCGTCGGTTAGAGGCACGGACAGGCGATTCTGTGGGTGCGAACAAGACTCCAGGATGGTAGTCTGCCTACCTGGTGCTGGGGTACTGGATGTCTCCCGAGCGGATAGGAGGCATATTAAAAGGGGAGGATAAAGAAACGGATGTCATTGTACACATTGGTGCAAATGACGTAGATAGGAAGAGCAGGAGGATCCTACAAGAGCAATTCAGGGAGTTGGAATATAGGCTAAAAAGTAGGGCCTCCAGGGTGGCAATCTCTGGGCTGCTCCCAATGCCTAGGACCAGTGAGGCTAGGAATAGGGAGATAGTACAATTGAACGCTTGGCTAAAGGACTGGTCCAGGAGGGAGGGCATCATATTCCTGGATCACTGGGAAGTTTTCAAGAGAGGAGGGCACCTGTACAAACAGGACGGGTCACAACTAAATTGGAAGGGCACGAATATCCTAGCTGGGAGTTTTGCTAGTGCAGTTCGGGTGGGTTTAAACTAATATGGCAGGGGAGTGGAGATCAAATAATTATGTCTTCAAGTGTAGAGGTTGGGGACGAGCTTGGGGCCAGGACAAGGCTGGCAAAGAAGAAGAGCACTCTGGGGGAGGATGACCTCACTGGACCTGGAGGTCTGGAATGCATCTACTTCAATGCAAGGAGCGTAGCAGGCAAGACAGACAAACTTATGCTTATGAGGAATTTGGATGTGGTTGCGGTGACAGAGACTTGGTTGAAAGAGGGACAGGACTGGCAACTGAACATTCCGGGGTACAAGTGTTTTAGGCGAGACACAGGAGGGGCCAAAAGAGGTGGGGGAGTAGCAGTATTAGTTAGAGAGCATATTACAGCGGTGCAGAGGGAGGTCAATTCAGAGGGGTCGTGTAACGAGTCACTGTGGGTGGAGCTCAGAAACAGGAAGGGCGTAGTCACTATGTCAGGGGTATACTACAGGCCCCCCCAACAGCCCAAGGGAAGTGGAAGAACGGATATGTCAGGAGATAATGGATAGGTGCAGGAAAAATAGGGTTGTTGTAGTGGGAGACTTCAATTTCCCCGGTATAGACTGGAAATCGCGCAGGGCTGGGAGTCTGAATGGAGACAAATTTGTAAAATGCGTACAGGAAGGTTCTTTGGAACAATATGTAGATAGCCGACTAGAGAGGGGGCTATACCGGACCTAGTACTGGGGAATGAGCCCGGTCAGGTCTTCAAAGTTTCGGTAGGGGAACATGTGGCAAATAGTGACCACAATTCTGTTAGCTTTAGGATAGTGATGGAAAAGGATGAGTGGTGTCCCAAGGGTAAGGTGTTGGACTGGGGGAAGGCTAACTTTAGTGGGATTAGGCAGAAATTGGCAGCTGTTGATTGGGAGAGGCTGTTTGAGGGTAAATCCACATCTGGCATGTGGGAGTCTTTTAAAGGAACAGTTGTTAGGGCTGCAGGATAGGCATGTGCCTGTAAAAAAGGATAGGAAGGGTAGGATTCGAGAACCGTGGATAACCAGGGAAATTGAGGGATTGGTCAAAAAGAAAAGAGAGGCGTACGTTAGGTCCAGGCAGCTAAAAATAGAGGGAGCTCTGGAGGAATACAAAGAAAGTAGGAAAGAACACAAATGAGGAACTAGAAGGGCAAAAAGGGGTCACGAAATGTCCTTGGCAGACAGGATTAAGGAGAATCCCAAGGTATTTTATTCATACGTTAGAACAAAAGGGTTGTCAGGGAAAAAAATCGGACCTCTCAGGGACAAAAGTGGGGAATTATGCTTAGAGCCCAAAGAAGTAGGGGAGATCCTAAATGAATACTTTGCGTCGGTATTCAAAGGCGAAGGATGTGTTGACTGGGAATGTCTCGGAGGGGAGTGTTGACCCGTTAGAGAAAATCTCCATTACAAGGGAGGAAGTGTTAGGTTTTTTAGAGAATATAAAGACTGACAAATCCCCAGGGCCTGATGGAATCTATCCAAGGCTGCTCAGGGAGACGAGAGGTGAAATCGCTGGGCCTCTGACGCAAATCTTTGTCTCGTCACTGGACACAGGTGAGGTCCCAGAGGATTGGAGGATAGCTAATGTGGTCCCGTTATTTAAGAAGGGTAGGAAGGATAACCCAGGAAATTATAGGCCGGTGAGCTTGACGTCCATGGTAGGGAGGTTGTTGGAGAGGATTCTTAGAGATAGGATATATGCGCATTTAGAAAGGAATAAACTCATTAACGATAGTCAGCATGGTTTTGTGAGAGGGAGGTCATGCCTCACTAACCTGGTGGAGTTTTTTGAAGAAGTGACTAGAATGGTTGACGAGGGAAGGGCCGTGGATGTTGTCTATATGGACTTTAGTAAAGCGTTTGACAAAGTCCCTCATGGTAGGTTGGTGCAAAAGGTTGGATCTCATGGGATAAAGGGGGAGGTGGCTAGATGGGTGGAGAACTGGCTTGGTCACAGAAGACAGAGGGTGGTAGTGGAAGGGTCTTTTTCCGGCTGGATACCTGTGACTAGTGGTGTTCCGCAGGGCTCTGTATTGGGACCTCTGCTGTTTGTGATTTATATAAACGATCTGGAAGAAGGTGTAACTGGGGTGATCAGTAAGTTTGCGGACGACACGAAAATGGCTGGACTTGCAGATAGTGAGGAACATTGTCAGAGGCAACAGAAGGATATAGATAGGCTGGAAATTTGGGCAAAGAAATGGCAGATAGAGTTCAATCCAGATAAATGCGAAGTGATGCATTTTGGTAGAACGAACGTTGGGGGTGGGGGGGGGGGGGGGGGGGGGGCGGTGGGTGGGGAGGTTTACGATAAATGGCAGAACCATAAAGGGTGTAGATACGCAGAGGGACCTGGGTGTGCAAGTCCACAGATCCTTGAAGGTGACATCACAGGTGGAGAAGGTAGTGAATAAGGCATATGGCATGCTTGCCATTATAGGACGGGGCATAGAGTATAAAAGTTGAGGTCTGATGTTGCAGTTGTATAGAACGTTGGTTCGGCCGCATTTGGAATACTGCGCCCAGTTCTGGTCGCCACACTATCAGAAGGACATGGAGGTTTTAGAGAGAGTGCAGAGGAGGTTTACCAGGATGTTGCCTGGTATGGAAGGGCTTAGTTATGAGGAGAGATTGGGTAAACTGGGCTTGTTCTCACTGGAAAGACGGAGGATGAGGGGTGACCTAATAGAGGTGTATAAAATTATGAAAGGCATAGATAAGGTGAACGGTGGGAAGCTTTTTCCCAGGTCGGTGGTGTCATAGGTTCAAGGTGAGGCGGGGGGGGGGGGGGGGGGGGGGGAGAGAGAGAAAGAGAGAGAGAGAGAGAGAGGTTTAACACGGATATCAGAAGGATGCATTTTACACAGAGGGTGGTGGGAGGATGGCATGCGCTGCCGGGCAAGGTGGTGGAGGCGGACACTGGGAACGTTTAAGACTTATCTAGATAACCACATGAACGGAGTGGGAATGGAGGGATCCAAAAGAATGGTCTAGTTTGGACCAGGGAGCGGCAAGGGCTTGGAGGGCCTGTTCCTGTGCTGTATTGTTCTTTGTTAATACAGGATAAAAGCATAAAATTGAATTTAGGAGTTGGGACGTCATGTTGAAGTTGCACAACACCACACTTGGAATACTGTGTACAGTTCTGGTCACATTATAGAAAGAATATTATTAAACTAGAAAGAGTGCAGAAAAGATTTCCTAGGATGCTACCAGGACTTAATGGTTTGAGTTATAAGGAGAGACTGGATAGACTGGGGCTTTTTTCCTCGGAGCATAGGAGGCTTAGGAGTGATCTTATAGAGGTCTATAAAATAATGAGGGGCACAGATAAGGTAGATAGTCAATATCTCTTCCCAAAGGTAGGGAAGTCTAAAACTAGAGGGCATAGGTTTAAGGTGAGAGAGGAGATACAAAAGGGTCCAGAGGGGCAAGTTTTTCCAGAGGGTGGTGAATGTCTGGAACAAGCTGCCAGAAGTAGTAATAGAGGCGAGTGCAATTTTGTCTTTTAAAAGGCATTTAGACAGTTACATGAGTAAGATGGGTATAGCGGGATATTGGCCAAACAGGCAACTGGGACTAGCTTAGTGGTAAAAAGATAAAGGCGGTACGGACAAGTTGAGCTGAACGGCCTGTTTCCATGCTGTAAACCTCTATGACTCTATGCTAATTCAAGGTTTAATATGCCAAAGCATTGTTTCACTGACCTTTTACTGTCCCAGACAAACCAAGCCCATTTAGTGAATTGCTTTACGATCCAAAATTTTGATCGGGAACATTTTTCATCTCATTTCATAAGATTTTGTCTGGTTCCATCTGTTCGGAGATGTGTCTTTCTACCTTGGACTCTAGGCATGGGACTTGGTTAGTAGACAAGACTGTACACATACTCTGGTATCTGTTTAACAATTGTTTATTGATACTATATCTAAAGAGTTTACAAAGTAGGCACACCTTGCTCCTAGGCATGATTCCATCCTCTCTCTCCAGAGTCTAGCACCTGACTGTCAGTAGTATGTCATCATCTGCAGCATTTATTAGTGTATCCCATCTGTTAACCCCATATATTTACACCCTCATAGCAGATTTTTGCACATCATTAATTTGGCTTTGCTAAATACATTGAGCATCAATACAGGAAACAGTGAAGAAGGCCAAGAAGATGGGGCTGGCTATGACATCTCCAATACATGACCAGGAGAAAGACTATATCACTGGGACTAAGTGAAAAGCACTACTTTACAATGGACCATTATGTACAGATGCAAACCCCCCCCCCCCCCCCCCCCAAGTCTCTATTTGTGCTCCTCTCATTGGCCAGAACCTGCGTTTACTAATCAATAGCATGAAATACAGCTGTCATATTAAAACTTGTTTTAAAATCACCCTCAGGAAACACTCAAACATGAATTTCACAAATATAGAAATAGGCTTATTTTCCCTGGGTTTGAGAGGTGAGTGAATGCAGGGGGGTTGGGTTTGCAGGAAAGAACTCGGAGGAACTCAGCAGTGTTTTCTTTAAAATTTTATTTATTAGTGTCACAAGTAGGCTTATATTAACACTGCACTGAAGTTACTATGAAAACCTTTCGGACTGTGGGAGGAAACTGGAGCACCCGGGAGGAAACCCAAACAGACACGGGGAGAACATGCAGATTCCACACAGATAGTGACCCAAGCTGGGAATTGAATCCGGGTTCCTGGCGCTGTGAGGAAGCAGTGCTCACCACAGTGCCACCCACATTAGGGCATTACACTGAAGGAATGAATCATATAGTTTCCATCAGTTAGACACTCTGTGGCCATGGGCCAAGAACACAAAAAATAGGTGCAAAATAGTAGACCAAATCGCTTGTCGAGTCTGCTCCGCCATTCTGTACAATCATGGCTGATCTTGGGCTTCAGGTCCACTTACCTGCCAACTCCCCATTTGATTTCCTGCAAGACTAAAGACGTGTCTTTCTAGCTTAAATATATTCAAAGATGGAACATCTACATCTGGTATAGAGAAGTCCAAAGGTTCTCAACCCTTTAAGTGAAGTAATTTCTTCTCACCTTAGTCCTAAATGATTGGCCCCTCATTATGAGACTGTACCTCTGTGTTTTAGATCCCTCGACCAGTGGAAATAATCTCTGTGTCTAACTTATCATGCCCCTTCAGTGAGATCACCTCTCATTCTTCTAAAGTTCAGAGAATATTGGTTCAATTTAGTCACTCTCTGATCATGGAACAACCCTGTCATCCCAGGAACCAACCTAGTGAACTTTTGCTGTATTGCCTTTAGTGCAAGTACAGTGGTTGTTTATTTTAATTTATCCTGTTACAAGTCATTCCGCTTTTATGTTGGTCAGTTAGCTGGACCCATACCTTGGGTCCTCCTGTCCAGTATCTGCCCAACCCGTGAGCCATCGCTTATGGTGAGGATTTGGGGAGGGGCAGAATTAGTGAGCTCAATCAGCAGTGACCAAGAGATCAGGAAGCTGGTGAGGTAGTGAGCCTGATGGTCAGGGAGCAGAGTGGCAAGAAGCTGGAAAGGCAGTAAGCCAGAGACAAGTAGAAAGGGTTAGTATGTTTCTTTTATATCTTGATGCAAAGTATTTCAACTTGCAGGGTATATTTTAATTTTTTTTCCTAATGGAAACTAGCTGCAACTTTTACATTGGTTATAATGAGAAAATCTTATTTGCTTAAAGTTTAATTTAAAGTTACAATTTTCAGGAACACAACTACAATATTAAACAAAGTGTTACAGTATAACTTGCCTTGAATATGGAACCAAAACTGCATATAGCATTCCAGATGTGGTCTCATCAAAGCCTTTCACAATTGTAACAAGACTTCCTTATTCCAATACTCCAAACCTCTTGCAATAACGGCCAAAATGTAATTTGCCGCCCTAATTGCTTGCTGTATCTGCATGCTAGCTTTTTGCATTTGTTGTATGAGCATACCCAAGTGTCTCTAACATCAACATTTACAAGTTTCATGCCTTTCAAAAAAATATTCTGTTCAAACAGAAGAGATAGCATCAACCTGACACTAGACAGGCAACACAACTTTTGGAGCTCTGGGTTGCTGCTGCGGAGAACAGCATTTATCCCCCTGACTAGGCTATCCCTATCACTACCATAGTCTTTTTTGCTCCTTCCACTTCAGTGGCATCCTGCACCATGATGCCATGGTCAGTTTGCTCATCCACATAGTCAATAAGCACTTTGTACTGCTGCTCAAGCATCTGAGACTCCATTACTACCTGCTGGTTTTCCATATCTGCCTGATGCAGAGTCACACCCTCCTACCCCTGACATTGAACAACAAAGTTCTGCCTAATCTAAAGGGGACTGCCTCCTGGAAAAAAATGCCGCCTCCATGGTGCCCTGCAATGTTTAAGTTCCAGCTCAGGAATTCTGCACCAAAGTTGCTCAAGCTGCAGAAGCTGCAGACACTTACTGCATATATGGTTATCCAGGATTGCACTGCATGCCACAGATTCCCACATGTTGCAGACATGGCATGCCACCATCCTTGCCATGTCTGTCTAACTTGTCAATTAGTTATTAATTTGCACGACTAAAGTAATGGAAAGTTACAGCCTCCTAGCTTGCAGACAAAAGAAGATTGGAGGCTGAAAATGAACAACTCTTATTCCCTCTGCACCAAATTCTCAAGTGTACAAAATTCCTGACTTAGCACTTGGTCAATGTCACTTGGTCTGAGTAATACTGGAGCATCGTCTCCACTCCATATGTCCCCTTGTTTTGTGTGGTTTGCAAACCTGTATGCTGTTTTAGAATACTGATGACAACCACCCAAGTTACAATGCGAGCTCAGTTTCCTGCTTCAGTAGTTAACACCTTTAAGTCATTGAAGTCTCAGGAGTATCTATGGACACTATATTTTCCATCTCTTGGACCATCTGGACATAGTGTGCAAGAGTGGCAGATCACCAGATAGGATGGGCTCGTCTTATGAATGGTTGTTTTAGCAGGCTCTCAAGAATGCTTCTAGGGATGACAGCTGTATTTTTCAGTTTTTGTCATGAAATGAACCAATTTTAAAATGTAGTAAAGACTTGAAGAGAAAGTAATGGCGAGTGAAAGATTTTTCATTTTAAAAGTGTAATTTTTTCTTACTATTTTGTCAATAAGCTGTGTTCAACGTTTGGCACTGACTTCACCATACAACATTTTGAATTCCAACATTGTTTAGGACAGGCCTAGTTTGATTGCCAAAAGATAGACATTTCTTCTGATTAATGCTTCATCTCTGTAAATGTGACATCATATTGTTCAACTCAAACTGATGCAAGTTCTTATCTGGCCATTTATTTTCTGATATACAACTAGTTCATTTAATGCTGGAATCAAAATGTTGTACGAGTGATCGCATTCCAACCTTAAGGTAAAAAAAACTGTTTCGGAGATTGTTAAAGTAAAAACAACTTTAGTGCTTCTGTTGTACCTGTCTGTTCTCAACATTTATATTAATTTTTCTGTTTTCTGCCCCGTATAATGCGACTGAGCCCATTTTTAACATGTGATTTTTGCAGAACTTCTGTTTGCAGAACAATTCTTCAGAGCCGTCCTCTCCATTTTGCTTCCACTCATCAGCTCGATCCATTTTTTGCTGCTGCTTTTACTGTACATTTCCTTAGTTTGCATGCAAATTATACTCTCAATCTCTAGTTCTTTCATTCTAAAAGTTGAATCACTACATTTTGATCACTGCATTTTCCACCATCATACTGATTTTTGAAAACCTTGTTTTCCATTCTTCAAAGATCATATTTTTATCTTTCAGAAATCAACAGATGCTAGTCTTCCTTCATGTATTGACATTCTTGGCCTCGCTCTCTGATTTCAATAGAATCCACGCCTGCTCTCTGATTTCAATAGAATCCACGTCTATTCTATTGTTAAAGCTACCTTCAAGAACCTCAATTTCATCTTGCATGTCAAACATTTTTCCACTGAACAGTTTCAACCTTTTTAAGTTGAAGACCTTCCAAGACTTGAATATTATTCCCATAAATGGGGAGTCTTCTCTTACACCCGGATTGCATTCCTATACAAGATACAAAGTGAAGCAAATGTTTGTTTGATAGCTGCTTTGTTTGATTTTCCCCAGTATATCTTTCCAGTTTTTAATTTATTGATTATGCAGTGGCCAAGGTTGCTTTTTAACATTTTCTTTATTGTTTTGAACTTTGAAAATATGCTTTCCATCTTCATACTACCTACACTGTATCGAAATAGGTTTATTGTATGGTGTTTTACTGTAGATTATTTCATTCCAGGACCACAAAGGTTCCAAACTCCTTACTCATCATCCCAAATCTTTCCTTCCTTTTATAAAATTCTAATACCCTCAAACTTCCCATTGCCTAATCACCACTATTTGATTTACTATTCTCTTTTGGTCCTTTTTGGCCTGTTTTCCAGGTCTTGGCACTTCACCTTGATTTGTCAAGTAAGGCAAAATTGAAGGCTTAGTTTTTGAATTTCACATTTACCAAAGTGCTTTAATAAAGCAAAACAGTTTTCAGAGCTTACTATTACTATAAAATGTTATCTTTCTACTGACAACTCACCACTAGTTTAAACACAATAGTGAATGCAAACCATTTATTTGTACTGTTCTAATACTTGTGTGTTTGTGGGTGAAAGTATTTCTAAACTGACAGGAGCTCGAAAAAGTTAGTGAAGGAACTTTCTGATTTTAAATATTTTTCAAATTGACATATTTCCACCTGAATTTTGAAATCCTGTGCATTTCTTTTTTCTCGAGATATCTACATATTAAACTCTTTTCATGGCTAATATATTGGGAATAGCAAGAATAACTTTTCCTTACTCAAGGAAGAAAGCACTATTCTCATCTTAAGCAGCTACCATAAAACAATGAAATGTCTCTGTTCTGCTACCTCTTAAAAGTGAATGTACTCAAGCTAGGATCACGGTGGCACAGTGGTTAGCACTGCTACCTCACAGCGCCAGGGACCCTGGTTCGATTCCCGGCTTGGGTCAGTGTGTGTGTGTAGTTTGCACAGTCTCCATGTTTGTGCGAGTTTCCTCTGGGTGCTCCGGTTTCCTCCAGGAGGTGGATTAGGTGGATTGGCCAAGCTAAATTGCCCCTTAGTGTCAGGGAGACTAGCTAGAGTAAATGCATAGGGTTATGGAGATAGGGTCTGGGTGGGATTGTGGACGGTGCAGACTCAATGGGCCGAATAGTCTCCTTCTGCATTGTAGGATTCTATGATTCATTTGCCTTTTACTTAACTAGGCTTTCCTTTTACTTGGATGAGCTTTGAAAAAAAAAAAATCGATTAAAACTTAGGCTTGTGAAATGTTCATTCTGTAGGGTTCTTCATTTTGGAAAAATATCCAATATAACAACAGGAATATATACTTGCACAATGTAGTCTCCCTTTGCATTAGTCTCTGGCTGCAGTTTGCTACACCAGATAACCATTACTACCTGCGGGCCACATGGTCAATCTAGATGACTGTCAAGTGAGACTCTAAGGAGATTATTTAAAATGAGGCCCTGATTTTATGATTGGTAGGGCTTCCACACCCCCTACTTTGCCAGATTCATTACTTACAGGGCAGCACGGTGACACAGTGGCTAGCACTGCTGCCTCATAGCGCCAGGACCCGGGTTCGGGTCACTGTCCATGCAGAATCTGCACATTCTTCCTGTGGCTGCGTGTGTTTCCTCCAGGTGCTCCGGTTTTCTCCCACAGTCTGAAAGATGTGCTGGTTAGGTGTATTGGCCATGCTAAATTCTCCCTTAGTACCCAAGTTGGCGCCAGAGTGTGGCGACTAAGTGATTTTCACAGCAACTTCATTCCAGTCTTTAGCAAAAGTGACATTGCATTTAGATATGATGAGATTTTGCAGATATGAAACTATACATTTTAATGAAACTGCTGAAATTTTCCAGACATTCAACACAAGTCTACTTCAGTATTATTCTTCTAAAGCCATCTAGTTTAACTAATCCTCCTGCTTTTTTCTCAGCCAATTATTCTCCGATTCTTTTGAAAACATTTATGGACCAATTAATGACACAGAAGTTCATTCTAACAATTGTGTAATTTTTTTTTCTTTTAATCTTCACTTTACTTCTTCAATTTGTATTCTCACATTAGCATCTTGTCCATGAACAGAATCAATTTAGAATTCCATAACTATATCATAATCAGTCATATTTTAAAATGGCTATCCAGTCACGTTTCAATAAGCACGAGTGACAAAAAGTTCAACTCCTCAAGCCACTCATTCCTGGCGAATCTATGCTGCATCATTTATCATTATTATATATTGTTCCTACAGCATAATTCCCACAACTGTGTATCTTACTGCAACCTAGAGTCATAGAGGTTTACAGCATGGAAACAGGCCCTTCGGCCCAACTTATCCATGATACCCCTTTTTTAACCCCTAAGCTAGTCCCAATTGCCCGCGTTTGGCCCATATCCCTCTATACCCATCTTACCCATGTAACTGTCTAAATGCTTTTTAAAAGACCAAATTGTATCCGCCTCTACTACTACATCTGGCAGCTCGTTCCAGACACTCACCACCCTGTGAGAGAAAAAATTGCCCCTTTTGTATCTCTCCCCTCTCACCTTAAACCTATGCCCTCTAGTTTTAGACTCCCTTACCTTTGGGAAAAGATATTGACTATCTAGCTGATTTGTGCCCCTCATTATTTTATAGACCTCTATAAGGTCACCCCTCAGCCTTCTACGCTCCAGAGAAAAAAGTCCCAGTTTATCCAGCCTCTCCTTATGAATCAAACCATCAAGTCCTGGTAGCATCCTAGTAATTTTTTTCTGCACTCTTTCTAGTTTAATAATATCCTTTCTATAATACGGTGACTGGAACTGTACACAGTATTCCAAGTGTGTTAACCTAATTAAGGTTTTGCATAAATTCAGTATCATCTCCTTGCTTCTGCATTTTATACATATAGATGCAGAACCATTCCATTTTCCCCTCATACCTACATGCAATTTATCTTTGCGAATTTTCACATTCCTCCAGTGCTCAGCATAAATATTAAAAGCTCATAACTTAAAATGTACTATATGGAATCCTATAGTGCAGAAGTAGGCCATTTGGCCCATCGAGTCTGCACCAACCACAATCCCACTATTCCTTCCTTCCCCCCCCCCCCATAGTCCCATGTATTTACCCTACTAGTCCCCTATAACTAAGGGGTAATTTAGCACGACCAATCCACCGAACCCGCACATCTTTGGACTGTGGGAGGAAACCAAAGCACTCGGAGGAAACCCATGCAGACATGGAGAGAATGTGCAAACTCCGCACAGACAATGACCGAGGCCGGGAATTGAACCCGGGTCCTGGCTCTGTGAGACAGCAGTGCTAATCACTGTGCCACCTATTATTTCACAGGAGGCAGTTTCTCCTGTATTTCACATTTCTTTATAGTGCCTTTTAGCCAGTGTTCCTTTATTGGCCTTGTCAAGGCTCGCTATTTTCCCCTACTTCTGAGTCATCAATACATTTTACTACAGTTCCCCCAACTAAAAAATCCAGATTCATTCACAGTAACGAAGAGCAACCTTACATAGACACAGTGCACAATCAACAGAATTATAAAGGATTAATCCAAGAGGATTGCTTTCTTTATTCTAAGTTTAGATGGTTGCCCAGTGATCTAATCAAGGTACTTAAATGGTAAAGGAATTGATGGGTAGAAGAACCCAGATCAAGAGGGCATAATTTTCAAATTAGGGGTATGTTATTTAGAAGTGAAATTCACAAATAGTGTAGATGAAATTGTGAAACACTCCCCTCAAAAAGCAATGGTTGCTGGCTTAATTAAAATTTTCAAGACAATGAATAGATGTTTGTTAGGCAGGATATCAAGGAACATTGAACAAAGGTAGGTAAAATGGAGCTGAGGTAGAGCTAGCCACTGTTTAATTTAATCCTAGAACAGGTTTACGGTGAATGGCCTACCCCAATTCCCATGTTCCTAGAGCATCTTCCTTTCATTCTCACCCAAAGGAGCTTTGGTAAGTTGCTGGAATGCACACGTTGGACATGAACCTGGTGTTGAGAGACTTCTTACTGTGTTCACCCCAGTCCAACGCCGGCATCTCCACATCATGGTTTCCTACACCTCATGGGTTGCAGTAGTTACAGAAACCAGCTCACCATCAACGTCAAGAGCAATTAGGGATGGGCAATAAATGTTGGCCTAGCCAGCAACACCCAAACCCCATGAATGAATATGCAAGAAAGTTGCTCAAGTACAATCTGTCCTTTAGTGACGTCCTCGACTGATGAACGTGTAGTCCTCCAAATGATTAGTTTCATTCCATTTTTCTAGTCCAGCAACTTAGGAACTGAAAACTGGATGCCTAAAATTTCCTGCTTGATCCCAGGCTCCTATTTTAAAGACATTATCAGCACAGACTTGCTGGACCAAAGGGCCTGTTCCTGTGTGGTATTGTTCTCTTTGCATTATATTTGTTAGCCTCCAGTCCTCTTCTACAATTTTCTACCTCTCAGTTCTGCAGAAAATTACAATCAGAGCCACTTCTACACGTTCCCGCAGGATTCTCAGATTTATATCAAGTCCTTGTTTTAAGTTCTTTGGTTTTAAAGTCATTTTACTCCTGGGTCCGTTCCCTCAGATTTAAGTTCTGATTTCCGCTTTGGAGTTGGTTTGCATCATTGCCATCACATCATGTTCAATTTTCATTGCTCATATATGATCACACATCATTGGTGTGTGCATCGTCATTGCACTACAAGCGTCAATAAGTTGCGGCTTCCTTCGTCTAAGAGTTAAGGAGGCAGTTTTCTCCTGTATTCAAGACAACATCGATATTTTAAAAAACCCAGAGGCATCCAAAGCCAGAGTTGGTTTTTCAAGCAAAAAGTTTGTTTTAGATTTGATTTAATATTTTGGACTTTAGGAGTGCCTGTTGGGTGAGACATTTAAATCACTTTTAAACATGAGCCATAATCGCCCAGCATTGGCAGCATGTCTGCTGCTGTGAAGAAAGCAAGGAAAACCATCAGCATAGCAATGAAATTGGATGTTTAAAAACATTTTGAGGCTAGCAAGTGTTATCCAATTTGAATTTCTACAGGATTTGTTATATTTAATGATTTATTTTATTTTGCAAGTTATTTCAGCTAGTAATGCACAGTGCTACACACGTACAATGCAGTTTTTCAAGCTGTACATTGTTTTTTTCCGGATGAGAAATGTCTGATGGAATGCAGCTTCAGCTTTAACATTGTGAACCACGTGAAACATTCCCAACATTTAAGTTTTTCACTTAAAAGACATGATTTCCCAGAATGCAACCACAACTTAAAAGTAGGACTTACTATATATCAAATGCAAATGATTGTGTACCCATTTACAGTGATTCAAAATACACTTGAGTTTCCAGGACATACTGCCAGCTTAATATGGTAAAACGTAGCAGACCAATCTCTTTTCTTGGGCCTTATACAGTGATTCAGCAGTGTTTACTACATGTTATGGACCAAATTTATCTGCACGGTGGCTAGCACTGCTGCCTCACAGTGCCAGGGACCCAGGTTCGATTCCCGACTTGTGCGTCTGCACGTTCCCTCTGGATGCTCTGGTTTCCTCCCACAGTCCGAAAGACATGCATTGGGCATACTAAATTTTCCCTCAGTGTACGCGAACAGGCATCGGGGTGTGGCAACTAGGGGATTTTCACAGTAACTTCATTGCAGTGTTAATGTAAGCCTACTTGTGACACTAATAAATAAACTTTGAAAAAAATTTATTCAGCACAAACTTCACTTGAAAGATAATTTGATGTTTTGAATAAGAAAAAAGGTTTGTAAGTTATTCCGTGGGGATGAGGGAAGAAAAAGCAAGTTACTAGTCCAGTGTGAGTGCCCATTTGAATGTCATAACTTTTCCATATATCTATTAAGCTCAAAGATCAGTCAAGAGAAGATCAACATTAAACTTTTGGGATCAAATTACAGATATTTTAGTTTACACTTGATAGTCTATAATCTGTCTCTATAGAGTCCTGCTCAGTTGGAAGTCACTGAACTGAGTACAATTATTATCCTTTTTAATGAAAAGTCTTATTCTCTAAACATTGTATTTCAAGGACAAGTATAATTGCACATTTGTACTACATCACCATGAGCAGAAAGTCAATGTAGCTACAGCATTAATGAACTGCAAGTTTCTAGGATGAACTGCTACTATAGAATTACTCAGGACTGCCCATTTCCTTGGTGATCCATTTAAATAAATTCACTATATATGTCACTTGCGTTAAAAAAAAGACAACTGTCAATGAAATACATGTGACATTTCTGAGTGAGGTTTATTTTCATTACATGACTTTTTCAAAAGGTCTGCACTGTGTTAAAATGATTCACAACTGGGAAAATGACATTTGGGAAAAAAAATCTCATCAATACATTCATTTTAAATATTACATTTCTAAACATTTCCCAATTTACATACACTTAAAGCATTTCTCTCTTGTAAATACAGGGATAGCAAAATAGTTTCTCTTACAGATATAACTCATCAACATTATATTATTTCCGTACTTGCATGTTTTGATGTTAATGTGTCTACAGGGAATACAGATAGATTTCACAGCCAATGTCAGGTCATGACCTTAGTTCTGAAGCTAATGGTGGAGAAGCAGAAATGTGCATAGCAGTGTAAAATATAGCTCCTCCCTCTTAACACTTCAAAACGCTCTAGCTTCTACAGGCATTAGGCGAGAACCTAGATGCAGTTCACTGTCATCTCCATTGAATTACTTCTAAATACTACACTGAGACACCAGAAGGGGAAAGAGCATTTCTATCTGACCTGCCAAAGGAAAACTATGCAACAGCATGTGAAGAGTCCCATCATCAAAGCAGCAACTACTATAACAGCCTTGATTAGTGGGAATCACAGATCCAAAAACTAGGAAGGTGGGTAATTATTGTCCAGACAAGAATATTTTGGAGGGTGCGGTGAAAAACACAAGTTCCAATTTTATATTTTAAAAGTTTGTTTCATAGTATTTACTATCTCAAATATATTCTCAGGCTTTACGAGCCATTTCATCTGTGGGATGTCAAATGCTTTTGTTTCCATCCTTATTTTTGTATGAGGGAAATCAGCATTTTGAATTTATTTCTGGTACAAGATTAAATCACAATGAAGTATGAACTATTAAATACAAACACACACACGCACGCACATGCTCACACCCATTGCTGGTGAACATTATTGAACCAATAGTGATTTATGACAATGCAATAGCTTCATTGTCACTTTTATTATCTTTATATGTTGAGATTTGCTTACAAAATTCAAATTTTCACACCTTTTTTGCAAACTCATATTCTCTTGGTTATTAGTCCAGGCTCAGTGACATGACGATAATAACGTACTAGCTGTGCTTGCTTCCACTATTATGTATCACAGCCAAAGCATCTCCAGCACTGGCTTCTCTTCCCAAACTTGCATCATAAAGAGAAAAAAAATGACAAAAACAATGTAGGCCCCTTACAGTCAGAAAAGGGAGAATTCATAACAGGGAATAGAGAAATGGCAGAGGAATTAAATTCGTACTTTGTTTCAGTCTTCATAAAGGAAGACATGAATAATGTACCAGAAATTCTGAGAGAAACAAGTTTTAGTGCTGAAAGAAATCAGCATTAGTAGAGAAATGGTTTTGGGGAAATTGATGGGATTGAAGGTGGATAAATCTCCAGGTCCTGACAAACTTCATCCCAAAGTACTTAAGGAAGTGGCCCTGGAAATAGTAGATCCATTGGTCGTTATTTTCCAAACTTCTTTGGACTGGTTCCTACAGATTGGAGGGTAGCTAATGTAAGCCCACTATTCAAAAAGGGAGGTCGAGAGAAAACAGGGAACTATAGACCAATGAGCCTAACATCACCACTGGGGAAGTTGCTAGAGTCCATTAACAAGGATTTCATAACTCGGCATTTGGAAGGCAATTGTATAATCAGACAAAGTCACCATGGATTTACAAAAGGGAAATCATGCTTGACGAATCTATTGGAATTCTTTGGGGATTTAACTAGTTCAGTTGACTGAGGAGAACCAGTGGATGTGGTTTATTTAGGCTTTCAACAAGGTCTCACATAACAGACTACTATGTAAAGTTAAAGCACATGGGACTGCGGGTAATGTCTTGTGATGGATAGAAAGCTGGTTTGCAGATAGGAAGCAAAGAGTTGGCATAAATGGGTCTTTTTCTGATTGGCAGTCAGGGATGAGTGGGGTTTTGCAGGAGTCTGTGCTAGGACCCCAACTGTTCACATTATATATTAATGATTTGGAAGAGGGAACTGAATGTATTATCTCCAAATTTGCAGATGATACAAAGTTGGGTGGGAGGGTGAGCTGTGAGGAGGATGCAGAGATACTTCAGCGTGATTTGGACAGGCTGAGTGCATGGGTATATGCATGGCAGATGCAGTATAATGTGCATAAATGTGAGGTTGTCCACTTTATTATTATTAGCAATAAGACAAATTATTACTTGAATGGGTGTAAATTGAAAGGTGGATACTCAGCAAGACCTTGGTGACCCCGTGCATCAGTCGCTGAAAGTAAGTGGGCAGGTACAGCAGGCAGTAAAGGCGGCAAATGGATCTTGGCCTTCATAGCGAGAGAATTTGAGTATAGGTATGTTTTGCTGCAATTGTATAGGGTATTGGTGAGGCCACACCTTGAGTATTGTATGCAATTTTGGTGTTCTTATTCGAGGAAGGATGTCCTTGCTATAGAGGGAGTACAGCGAAGGTTTACCAGGTTAATTCCTGAGATGGCAGGTCCGTCATATGAAAAGAGACTTAGTTAATTAGGATTATATTCACTGGAATTTAGAAGAGTGAGGAGGATCTCATAGAAACTTATAAAATTCTAACAGGGTGGGGGGGCGGGGGGGAGAGAGAGAAATCAAGATATTGAATTGATAATCAGCCATGATCAAATGAATGGCGGAGCAGGCTCAAAGGGCCAAATAGCCTACTCCTGCTTCTAGTTTCTATGTTTCTCTCAACTCCTTCATGATCTCTGAATTGTTAAGACTGCTCATCAGACATCCAGCCTTGGACGAACCACAATTTTATCCAGCCAAACACTAGAAGAGCCAAAAGTTCCAACTACATCCTGTTTGACCCCAAGCTGAACTCATATCTTTATTTTTCCATTTTAAATATGGCCTTCTTCCACTTTAGTCTATCCCATGCTAAATCCCTCACCCATGCATTTGCAATTTACATGCGTTCTCCGGTTCAGCTTCCCACTCTGCAATCTTCATCCAATGTAAAACTCAGTGGTCTGTCCCCTACCCAACACTAAGTCTGGCTCATCCCATCAGCCCACAAACTGATTCTACCTGAGCTTCCTAAGCCTATGGTCTTATTTTTTTATTCACTCTTTTTCTTCACTATTCTTTTCCAACTATTCACCTATCATTCTACATCTCCCCTAGAACCACTGCTTTGCTTCTGGCAGCTGTGCTTTCAGCTACTTAGGAAGCATGCTTTTTAAAGTCTGGACACTATCACACTTCAGAAAGGATGGCAACATCTGAGTGGGTGTCTTGGAGATGAAGTAAAATGTCAATTTTCAGTAACAGAGAAACAGATTGTAAATAAAAAAAATATTTCTAATGGCAGATGGGTCAGTAACAAAAAGTCACAGATTAAGGTAACTGGCAAAAGTACCAAAGGTGGTAGGATGAAGAAATAATTAAACAACAAGATGTAACCTAGAATGAACTTCCTACAAAAGGTAGTGGAAGCAGATTTAAAACTGTAATAACTTTCAAAAGGGAACTGGACAAATACTTAAGTGGAAAGATTTGAAGAGACAAGTGGGACAAATTGGATAGCTCAAAGCACCAGCACAAACAGGATGGTCAAAATGTCTCCTACTGTGCTGCATCAATCTGAGTGTCCATAATTCTCTCCCGAATTCCTTCTGCTTCTCCACCTCAAAAAACTTACTTCTTTGACCTAGCTCATTTGATTCTGAAGACTCAAATTAGTCATCTTCAAATATATGTAAAATTTGAAATATGTTATCTGAAAGGGCAATGAAATCAGATTTCAAAGGAACTTTCAAAAGTCAAACAAACATACTTGAAGAGCTCTATATGGGGAAAATGCTGGGGTATGACATTAAATTCTGTAAGTCTTTCTAACAGTTGACAAAAGCTGAATGGATTTCTTATGTGCTGCACAATTGTACTGGAATCTGTTTTCCATTGAACCTTTTGAGAGATTACTTCTTTAATGTTAGCAAGAAACTCTAGTAAGAGTACCATTTAATTGTAATGAGTAATTTTCAGGCACTTCCTAGTGGAAAATATAGAAAGCTTTTATATATATGTGGAGTGTACAGCTGCCAAACATCTTGTTTGAAGAAATTTCTCATTTCCCCTTTAGTTGTTATGCCAATTATTTGAATTCTACGATCCTCTGGTTACTGATACACTTTCAAGAAGAAACAGTTTCTCCCTATTTGTTTTGTCAAAATCTCTCATTTTTGAATACCTCAATTTGATCTTCCCTCAGCCTTTTCTCCTCTAAAGGGGAAAAATCCAGACTTCTCCAATCTCTTCACATAACTGAAGTCCCATTTCACTAGTATCATCCTGATAAACCTCCTGCATAACCTCCCAAGGACTTTGCATGCTTTCTAAAATGTGTCCAGCAAACAGTACACAACACTTTGGCTAAGGCTGAACCAGAGATTGTAAATGTCGAGCATGACTTACTTGTGCATTTAATACCCCATTTAGAAAACCAAGCATTCCATATGCTTTCCTAACCACCTCATCCACTTACTCCTTCAAACACTTGGTAAGTATTCAACCACAGGTTGATGGGCTTTGGCGTACTCTCAAAAATGGTGCCATTTACATTATGGTACCTCTTCTTGCTGTATCTTTGAAAGTGCATCACTTCACACAATTATCCACAAGTTACAACATAATGGCAGTAGTGCCATCACTAAAAAGTTCAATTTTAATTATCTGATCATTCAAAACTGATGCACTAAATTTCCACTTTGCTGAAAATTCAAGTTATTTCATTCAAAATGCTAAATAATTCAAAAATTATAGGATAAACTCAATTTAGAATTCAGAGAAGTACAGTGCAGTTGAAAAAATGTTAGTCAGCACATAGTAAAGTACTCTTCAATTGTTTTGTAAGTTACCTAAAAATGGCCTTGTAAGTGGCAAGTCACGCAGTTGACTAAGGATGTATCCTGCCTAACCAACTCTGACTATTTTTTTTGAGGGGATTACATACCAAACTGATGTCGGAAAACTACATGATGTGATGTATCTGGTCCCTCAAAGAAATTTCAACAAAGTTCCATTTGAAACACTGTTTCAAAATATTAAGATGGTGGATATCACTGGCAAAATATGGAAGTGGGCGACAATTTGTTTGGGAGAGATAAAACAGGTGCCCCGAGTTGGGTGCCATAAGAATCAATGGTGGGGTTATCATTTCTAAACTAAATGAAGAGCCTGCATTCAGAAATTCAATGCAAGTCCATCTAATTCACAGTTGATAGGAAACAAAAGGGAAGAAAATCTGATGAAGCAGGCAATGAATTACTGAAGGATTCACCCAACAACAAAATTTGCAAGGAGACTGAACTGCTGCAGGTAATGGTGGGGGCGGAGGGGTGGCAAATAGATGATGCTGAATTGCATTGTGAGTTTAGAAATATATCAGGAAGTGCAGGTAAGCTCAAAGACCATGTTCAGTAATTTCAGAGCATCAATTTACAGTACAAACAGAACCTTCAATTTGGAATTGAAGTGTTTGCTTTTACTATCATTTCATTTCTTACTCAAAGTCACATTGGGTCTCTAATATTTAGTTTCCTCAGACTGAATCCTTTCTTGGGCATTCATTGGAAGAGCTCAGTTAAACAGGTTGTATTGTTAATGGTACATGAATGTTTGTTCGGAAAGTTTATAATACGCAAGTCCCCTCAAGTCCCAAAACTTCCATCAAATCAAAATCAGCATCGAAGAAAGTATGCCAGGATTTATACGACAGATGTTATTTTCTGACTTTGTGCAATATCGACAAGCCAGAGCTTACACTGTAGATTCCAACATTCACTTTGCAAAATGTTTGGCCAATTAAAAAAAAAATCAGTAAAAGATTTGCAATGCTGAAATTTCCTATGAATTTACTGGAGAAGTACTGGGACTTTGAAAACCTTTCAAATGTATCAGCAATGAGTCAGTATTAGTTCCTTGGCAAGATAGAAAAGAGTTTTTTTAAAAAATGAATACAATATTTTCCTGCTTCGATGCAATTGCAAGTTATCATAATACTACAGGAACCAGCAGAGCAGTATAAAGAAAACCACCTTAACAAAGAACATACTTAATCTGCAAGCTCTGGAATTCCCTCCCTAAAGCTTGCCACCTCTCTTTCCTCCTTTAAGACACATCTTAAAATCTATCTCAACTGCCCCAACATCGCTTCATATAGACCAGTGTCAAACTTTGCTGTTAATAATTGTCCTGTGAAGCACAAGATGTTATCATAAATCTGCGATATAAATTGAAATTACTGTTCAATATGTTTACTCAAGGGTTTGGAGAAAACATACATGCTGCAATGCTAGAAAATGCACTAAAGGATCATGCATACAAATTGACAAAAACAACCGTCTGCCATTAACAATGTCATTTTATATTTTACTGAAGTTAATTCTAGAGAATGCTTCCTATAAAGTTATCCGACAACCATATATTTTATAATCTCATCAAATTTATTCTGTTCTTCAACTCTCAGATCCTTTGGTGTAACCAGTTGGTAAGATCTTCGCCACCACAAAAAAAATGATGAGTTGCAAAACAGGTTTTGTGCAGGCTAGATGCTTGGATAATCAGTGATGAAATTTCAATGCGAGTCATTTGTTATGTAATATATGTCTGACTCTGCTATTATGGGTCAGAATTTGGTGAAAATACGTGAATCTAAAGACATCATTATTTGTGTGCAAATGCTACAGCAACTTTAGGCAAAGGCAAATGTGCAGTTAAGTATGGATAACCAAAAAAGAATTGCTGCCCAAGATGTGCAGCAAGAAGTCTCACAACACCAGGTTAAAGTCTAACAGGTTTATTTGGTAGCAAAAGCCACTAGCTTTCAGAGCGCTGCCAAACAGCACTCCGAAAACTAGTGGCTTTTGCTACCAAATAAACCTGTTGGACTTTAACCTGGTGTTGTGAGACTTCTGTGTTTACCCCAGTCCAATGCCGGCATCTCCACATCAAGATGTGCAGCTCCAGTGTCAGATTCGTGAAAACCATATTTTATTACCTGCCTCATCACTGAAATGCATTTAATAGTTATTTTCAGTCCAAGTATCCTTTACCAACATATTGGGAGGTTATTAACACTAATCAACATTTCTGATATTGATAATTAACTATTATAATTGTGAAGTCTCACTCCTTCAGATTTTAATTGTCAGCAATTTTAAAAATTTACTTAGTTGCACTTTTTCTTATTCCAATCTTTATGTCACTCTTCATTTCTCTCTGTACCTGATCTGGCATTAAATTCACCCAGATTTACACTTCCTTCTTGTAATGTCAATTTCACAATCCACCAATCTGATTGGTTCAGTGGATACACAGTTGCTTGCCCTATTCACTTAGGTCCGATATGCGCAGGTTCCCACATTGTAGTTAGCAGTTCACTTTTAGCAACTTGCCACACAAAAACTGTTCATATTAATTGTGGGAATGAATAGGCATTACATAAAGCTATGTATTTAAATATACCATGACAGCCTTCTGTCTCTTAAAACAATGCTTTGCGCCATAGTGGTCAACTTTGCATTAAGCATCGCCAGGTGTAGCTCAGGAGCCCTGCAGAGAAAGACAGTGGGCTCAGAAGATGCACAATTCATTATCCTCTGTTTTCACTTGGCCCCTCTTCTTAGCCAGCTGAACTTTTAATTTTTGTTCTTCTTCCAATGTCCTTCCAGACAATTTTAAATATGCAGGGTGTACAAAAGATAAAATAGATAGAAATAAAGTAACAATTAATCTAAAATAAGAATGACTTGAGTATGGAATAGAAAAGTAGTGATGTATTTTTGATTTTTTTTTATTCGTTCATGGGATGTGGTCGTTGCTGCCTAGGCCAGCATTTATTACTCATCCCCAATTGTCTTCGAAAAGGTGGTGCGCTGCCTTCTTGAACTACTGCAGTTAGGGAGGAGTTCCAGGATTTTGACCCAACAGTTGTAGGACCAGCATTATAGCTCCAATTTAAGATGGTGAATGGCTTAGAGTGGAACTTTCAGGTGGTGGCGTTCCCCTTCTAGATGGTAGTGGTCATGATATAGTATACACTAATAATGCTACAAGTAACATTCAGTAGATTTATCCATGTAACCTTAAGGTGTATTTGAATGTCACAAATGTGAGCTCAAAACTATTTTTTAAAGTGGCAGGCCCAGGAAGACTGGAATTTCCTTGGACCTTCTTGCAGGGTTAATGTTGCTAAACCATATAAAACAAGCATCATAAACACACAAGAATCATGTTGCCAATCTAAACATACAACTGCATTCCTGAAGCATTCTGTTTAATAACTCTTCAAAGTTACAACGACCAAGATTTTGAAATCCCACAAGACCACCAGACATCCAATTAGAGGTTTTCACAAGCTGTTTAAAAGGTACACATTTGTCTTAACAATACAAATTAAACTCAGTGCAAATAATACAATTGAAAGCAGCCTTTCATGGTCCTCCGATCTGAACCTTGGCAGAAGCTGACTTGAAGCAGTGTGGTTACAGACATGTCTACGGAAAGCCCTACAGATTAGGCTCAAATTTCACCGAACTACACGAGGAGAAAGATCAATGCTTTCACATACATCTATCTATCAGAAGGTAGTTGCTGCAGGTTACTTTGTGAAGTGACTTCTAAATCATAGAAATCTCCTGTGGTGTTGCTCACCACAGAATGAAAGAAAATATTTGGGTTTTAAAAAAATATTGTTTTTGGGGTCTGAGCACCACTGCCTGTTAGCATTTATTGTTCAACCTTGATTGCCCTAGAGAAAGTGTGGCAATCCACTTTCTTGAACTGCTCAATCCAGTTGGTGTGGGTACATGGACTGTTTAAAGAGTTCAGGATTTTGACTTAGTGATGGTCAAGGAACAACAATATAATTTGGAATAAGAACGGTATGGCTTGGGAAGGAACTTGTAGGTTGCATTGGTCCAATGAAAATGCTACCCTTGGACTTCGAGGCAGTAGAGGTCACCAGTTTTGAGGTCAGTGCCGAAGGTTCCTTGTCGAGTTGCTGCAGTGCATCTTGTAGATGACACACTGCTGTCACTGAGCACAGGGTAGATCGGGTGTTGAGCAAGAGGTCCCCTTTGTCTTGGATGACGTTCAACTTCGGAGTGTTGTTGGAGCTGCACTCGTCCGATCATGTGACTTGTCTTGTAAATGGTGGACAGCCTTTGTCACAATATGTATATGGCTGATCCAGTTAAATTTCTGGTCAATGGTTGGGGATTCAGCAATGGTCTAGTTAGATTCTCTTTTTTTGGACATGGTCATTGCCTGGCATTAAATGCCAGACAGCATGTGCCCCAAGAGAATGAGAGAGCGCATGCATGTGCTTGGCGAGAGAGAGAGAGCACGCATATGCGTGGTGAGAGAGCATGCGGGAGCCCCCTGGGGGTGGGGGTCTGCATCTTCACAATAGTTACCAAGTTAAAAGAGATTCTAATTCTGAGAGACTGAGCAGATTGGGTTTGTACTCGTTGGAATTTAGAAGGCTGAGGGGGGATCTTATAGAGACCTATAAGATAATGAAGGGGCTGGATAGGATAGAGGTGGAGAGATTCTTTCCACTTAGGAAACTAGAACTAGAGGGCACAGCCTCAAAATAAAGGGGGGTCAGTTTAGGATAGAGTTGAGGAGGAACTTCTTCTCTCAGAGGGTGGTGAATCTCTGGAATTCTCTGCCCACTGAAGTGGTGGAGGCTACCTTGTTGAATATGTTTAAATCACGGATAGATGGATTCCTGATCGGTAAGGGAATTAGGGGTTATAGGGATCAGGCGGGTAAGTGGAACTGATCCACTTCAGATCAGCCATGATCCTATTGAATGGCGGGGCAGGCTCGAGGGGCTAGATGGCCTACTCCTGCTCCTAGTTCTTATGTTCTTATAACTTTTTCTGAGTAACTATTGATGTACCCCCTTTGGAACCATCTGAAGTTTGCAATTTAAAATCACATTTTTGGATGCTTCATAGAGCAGGTCAATTGCCCAGAGGTAGCTTGCATTTCTGAGCAATTAGCATGGAAGTGCTTTACCTGTGAAATTCTGAGGGGCTTCCAAAGCGCATCTTTGGGGTATCTCCCCAATGAGATGCTGAGGAGCTTGAAAGTTATGGCCCATTGCACTGACAACAACAAATTTAGTCACTTAGCTAATGATTGAGAATGGAGTGATGGGGCAGTCATTGGTCAGATTGGACTTATCCTTTCTGTGGACAGGGCATACCTAGGAAATTTTCCACATTAGAGGGTTAATGTCTGGATTGTCCCTGTCATATCCCTGGCAAGCATTGCTACTCAGACAAGTGTATTTACCCACCAGTTCAAAATCATAGCTACTACATACCTTTCAAGTCTTTTGGTGCCCTAATACATTTCCACATCACAAGAGAAAAACAGACTTCATTTTATCCTCAAATCATAGCACAGTGTTGGGCAACCTGTGGTCTGGAGTGCACGAGGCCCATCTGGGTTCCGATTGTGGCTCAAGATATTTTGTTGACCACCGCCCATACACAGGGTTGTCACATCCCGCTGATTTCCATCCGCATAGATTATTTTCAGTTTGACTAGAGTGATACATAAAGCGAGGGGAAGTGAAATAAGATGCATGCTGACTGACTGCGAGAGCCATGCACTCTCTTTGTATCCAAAATGTAAATATTTCATGTTTTTACCATTTGCAGTTGATGACAGTTCTGTTAATATATAATTGATTAAGCATTTTCTGTAACTCATTCGGAAACATTTGGCATGTATTAAATCTTATTCATGAAGTCATGGTTAATGAACAGGCCTGATTTCAATCTTGCGACCCACTGAGGTGAAGGAGGGCAACTAATGTGGCCCATTCACTAACCTAGATTGCCCAGAGTGTTGGTGTAATGATAGATGATAGTTGCTTGCGCTTGCTCTGCAACATAGGTTGGAATGAAAAAACGTTTGTAGCAATGAACCCTCTATCTGGCGATTGATTCCCTGATGGTTCTCTTAGAAAATCTCACTTGTGAGAACAAGACTCATCAGGAACAAAAAAGGAACGTGTGAAGGCAGAACCGGAAGCAAAGGTCACAAAAGCAGCCATAAAGAAAAAGTTAAATGGGCAAGTTATAGGGAAGTCTGTGCACCTTCATCAAGAGCATGGTGGGGTGCACATTCAGCAACAAGACTGTAATGGAAGGGGGAAAGCAGCCTATAGAACTGATAAGAGGTTGCAGCAAAATGTTTCATGTTAGGGAGGAAATGATGAAGTGAGAATACAGATCTGGTATAAAGAGGTTCAGGCTCAACAGCCAAGTTACAAACAAAGCTGTAGAAAAGATCAATGAGTAGAAATGAGAGGGTCTATTTTGAGAAATGAATGCTGGGGAATGCTATAAGGATGTTTTCAAAACCTGCAAACATAACATGCCAGTGATTGAGGCAAACTTTGAAAATAATAAAATTGCAGGTATAGCTGGGCAATCACCAGTGGTGAGAGAACTGATTTGCACTGGTCAGTACTGCTTAGTAAAATAATAAAAACAAAATTTGGTTAGGGGTTACCCTTAGCCATTAGTATACATTACTAAATCATGAAAACAAGAAATGGACATCACAGAAGGGAAAATTCAATTTTAATACCATCTGGTAAAACTCTATTGTAACAGTATGTTTTGTCTGTATAGTGCGCAAGAAACAATACTTTTCACTGTATGTTAATACATGTAACAATAATAAATCAAATGAAATCTATTGAATAGAGTACCAGAAGCTGAAGAAAAATAACCCATCAATGGGGTTTACTGAACACAATCAACCTACACAATGCAAATTCAGCAAATTGGGCAAAAATAGTAGTGCAAGCTCAGATATTTGGAAGAGGCAGCAGTATTCAAGTAAGAACTTCAATGAAGGCATTAAGTAGCAATTCATTGGATAAGTTTGACTATTTTGAGAAATATGTAATATTTAAACCCTTGTTTTAAACATCAGAAATGTTAGTTGCCAAGAAAAAATGAGAGATTAAAAAATTCTCGAAGCATTTGAGCGTTTTATAGAAAACCAGTGATTCTCACTATGAAATAGTGACTATTCTATATCACACATGACACTGTGTACAATGAAAATGCCCATCAGTGCCACCTACAGGAATAACAGGTACTTACAATCAGTTAACAAAACAAGACCCCATGAACCAAATTAATACACAATTGATATATATTCAATCAGAATACAAAACAATATACTGTAGCAGTGGATTAGAAAAGCATTGTATTTATATAACATCTTGTATCGTTGAAAATGCTCCAAAGCTTCACACATGTAACTGGCTAGAAAAGTAACGAGTAATACGGACAAATATAGCATGCATTTTACTCACAGCAAGGTCCCAAAAACATGAAATCATAGAAATCATAGAAACCCTACAGTGCAGAAGGAGGCCATTCGGCCCATCGAGTCTGCACCGACCACAATCCCACCCAGGCCCTACCCCCACATATTTACCCACTAATCCCTCTAACCTACACATCTCAGGACTCTAAGGGGCAATTTTTTTTTTTAAACCTGGCCAATCAACCTAACCCGCACATCTTTGGACTGTGGGAGGAAAGCGGAGCACCCGGAGGAAACCCATGCAGACACGAGGAGAATGTGCAAACTCCACACAGACAGTGACCCGAGCCGGGAATCGAACCCGGGACCCTGGAGCTGTGAAGCAGCAGTGCTAACCACTGTGCTACCGTGCCGTTACTCTATTTTGTTGGCATGTTGTTAGTTGAAGGAAAAATACCATTCACAAGCCAGAGAGACCTTTCTGCTCTCTCTAGATAGTGACCTAAAATCTTTACAAAATCCACCTGTACATCACCTCAGCTAAACACAACTCTTGACAACTCAGCGATCTTTCAGTACTGCAAGTGATAGACCAGATTGTGTGCTTAAGTTTGGAGTTGGTCTTAAACATGTAGACTTTGAGTCAAAGGTGAGAGGCTATTATCTAAGCCAAACTGACATGCTATGCATGATAGGATCTACCACTCATCCAAAAAGTGTGCGCTTCATGTTTAATCAAAGTTATGCTTTTAGATACTGGCAATGTCTGACTAGCTGTTTTTTTTGCGCTAATCAACTTTGTGTCTTGGAAATAGTGAACAATTTTCAAAATTTTAGTAACCACATGTCAATTGAGATCACAATCTACAGGATAATGTCACTGAGTTTTGAAAGGATTATTAAACACATTTTCCAATTTATTATGGAGACAGCTCTTGTTAAGCAATTTTAATAAGCCAATTTTAAAAAAATATTTCCCTTCAAAAGTAACTCCCTCATCCTGTACTACAGTGGTCTCCAAATAGTCAATCACAATTGACAGGATGAGCCCGAACTCTCAAAAAGTCAACTGCCATTAGCTGCAGAACCACTGTTGAAAAAACGCAGGACTCAAACTTCTCATGATGACGAGCAAATCAGTTCATTGGTTGTCGAACCGTGCCAAAAAATGCATGCAACTTGAGCTTCTCGTGATAACAAGCGAATCAGCTTTGACTGCCGAATTGGAGGCACCAATATGTGGACTAAGCTAAGTGAAGAAAAAATGATGAGCGAGGAGCAAGGGTACCTCCAAGAGGGCAAAAAACTACCATTCCCACCAAGAATGAGAAAATTAATTTCTTTTTATTAACGTCAAAGGCAAGACCATTTGTCAACAGAGAAAGAGAGGTAATTTGGAACAGTATTACAAAACAATACATGAAGAATTTCAAGAAAATTTCCCTTTAAACAGTGCCATTTGGACAAAGAAAGATGGGGAGTTTTAAAGGGAATGTTGCAAGCTCAAGTCACTTTTCAAAACCAGTGGCTAAAGACAAGGCTAGCAAAAAGACTTTTTTCATATTAGCCATCTGCTGGCAAAATATAAACTGTTTACTGATGGTGAAGTTATCAAGGAGGCTATGATGGTTGCTGCCAACACCTTGTTTAAAGACTTTAAAAACAAAGTTGAAATTACGACAGCCATCAAGAGCATGCTGTTTGGTGCTTTAACAGCAGCCAGAAGGGTGGAATTTTTGTCCAAGGATATGTCTCAGCAAATACACAAAGACTTGTCATGGCTGTGAATGTTTCTCACTGCAGTTTGATGAGTCAGTAGACATGACAGATACGGATGTGAAGTTGTTAAGTTGAGGAAATGTCCTCAGGAATTTTTAGATCTGCTCCCTGAAATGGTCAAGAAATGAGGTGTGCAGTGAGATGTCTGATAATGCATGGTTGCTAGACTTGGCGTTCCTTATGGACACAACTGCAAAATTGAATGAATCGTACCATGAACTATAGAAAAGGGACAGAGGCTTGTCACACATGATCAATGCAGTGAATATATTCAATTTGAAACTAGGTCTGTGGTCCTCCCAGTTATTTACTGAGCACTTCCCAAATCTGGAGAAAATCCAATAACAGGTCAAACAGAAAGGGATCCATCCAAACAAATTCTGATATCACCTGAACAAATTGAAAAAGGAATTCAACAGATGATTTCAAAAGTTAGACGAGATGGAACAAATCATTATGTATGTCTCAAATCCTTTATTTCAAGTCGATATTGGAGAACTGATAGCAAAGTTTCAGCAAGTGTTTGAACAAAGCAGTGGACTCAAGATGAAATAATCACCTTGCAAAATGACATTCAGCTGAAAGCTAGGTCAAGGGACAAAAATTTTAGGGGACTTGTAAACAAGAGAGAAGTCCCTCTTCTGACATTGTGTAGGACTACTTTAGTTCCATATATCTCAGAGGTGGCTTTTTTGCAGATGAAAACCATCAAGTCCAAGTATCGCACTCATCTCACAGATGCCTATCTGATGGACTGTATGAGACTGGCCATCTCAAACTATGACCCAGACTTCACAGCACTCACAGATGGTGTCACACTAAGAATAGGTGAATGTTATGCACAAGTACATTTTGGGGGAGGTTTAGTAAAGTCGATTTTTTAAAGAGTAAATCTGGTGCTGCATTCTGATGCTAAAAATGATCACTGTTAAAAAGGTTGGAGACCACTGCTGTAGTTCTTGTGACAGAATGGTTCTCAAATTCAAAACCAGCTCCAAAGTTCTCCTTTGTCCTATACCAGTAGATTTTTAAAATAATTATATCACCATACACTAAGTTTGAAGAAACATTACATTGGATCAGTTTTCTGAATTGTGAATGGCATTTGTGGCTGTGACATTTACTTTTGTTCTTTAAATAAGCAGCAGACAATATTATCCTCTGAAGGAATATTAATGTATGTAATGCAATGTACAGTTGAATACTGACTTAACAAAACACAAGGATTATTTCGCTAAAGAAGAAACATAACACGACAACTCACAAGAAAATTTCACCGTGCTACAATGATTTGACTGTCCTGGACCCAACTAAAATGTCACAAAATAACTTAACCACCTGAACAACTGCCTTTTCAGGTCATAAAGCAGCCTAATCTTCACATTCAAATACATTCAACAGAAAACTGCTAAAATGGGCAAAGCATGTCTGAGATGCTTGCCACATTGATTAGATGTTTTGGCTCGTCATTTTTTCCCCCTCAATCCTGCCAGACAAAAGGGCATTTTTGTCCTCATTGCAAGCCAAAAAAAAATCTCAGTTCTGCTCGAGGTTAACAATCCATTCCAATTCACCTTTTCAATACTGCATTGTAATTAGCATACCAAGTGAGGCTGTTGATGGCTTCAATACCTTCATCCCTTAGTACAGATTTACAAGGTATTAACCATTGAATTAACATTTGAAATGGCAAAATGCTTAAAACATTCAATGACCCTACATTTCCCTCAGTGCTGCATTGAATTATTTCAACAATTTCAGATTTTCTATTTCCAATATTCCATCTGGAAGGTCATTCCATTCAGTGATTATTCTTTAGATGGAAATCTTCCTCACTTACCTTTTACCAGTTTGAACCTGTGTTCCCTTATTCTATGTTAGCAATTTAAAGATCACCTTTACCACTTTCCAACATCTCCATTCCTGTTTGAAAGGCCCAAATTTCACCAATCTTAGTTCATAATTCAGACATTTTACATTAGGGCAGAAAATGCTGGATTAACTCAGTAGGTCTGGCAGCATCTGTGGAGAGAGAAACACAGTTAATGTTTCGGGGCCCATTGACCCTTTTCTGGAAAGGTCAATAAAATTTCAACCGTGTTTCTCTCTCCCCAGACAATGCCAGACCTGCTGAGTTAATCCAGCATTTTCTGTTTTTATTTCAGATTTCCACCATCACAGTATTTTACATTAGGGATCATCTTCATGCTACTGTTTTGAACGGCTTCAATTTTTCCTCAGAAAGGTCACAGGTTAAAGCCCACTTCAGAGGTTGTAAGACATAATCTAGTTTAACAGTCCATGGCACTGCGGAGGGAGTGTTGCAATGTCAGATGGTATTTTTACTTAATTTGATACAACACTGCAAAACAGTATTGTGAGCTTGTTGAATAAAAGGGACAGTCGCAACTGGACAGGGAGTGGCAGGAGTAGTGGTTAATGGACCTTTTCAGACTGAAGGAAGGCTTGTAGTTGAGTTCCCCAGAGGTCAGTGTTGAGACCTTTGCTTTTCCGGATATACATTAATTACGTAGATCTTGGCATACAAGGTACAATTTCAAAGTTTGTGGATGGTATAAAATTGGAAGCATTATAAACTGTGAGGGTAATGTGCAACTTCAAAATGACAGACAAGTCAGTGGAACAGGTGGCAGATGATGGTCAATGGAGAGAAATGTGAAGTGATTTATTTTGGTAGAAAGAACATGGAAGAAACAGTATAAAATAGTGGGTACAACTCTAAAAGAGGTGCAGGAGCAGGGTGTTTACGTACCCAAGTTATTGAATGTGGCAAGACGTGTCGAGTGGCTAATAAAGCATACAGTATCCTGGGTTTTATCAATTTGGGGAAGGGTACAAGAGCAAGTAGGTTACAGTACGTTGAACCTGTATAAGTCACTAGCTGGGCCTTAGCTGCAGTACTGCATCTAGTTCTGGGCGCCACACTTTAGGAAGAACATGAAGGCATTAGAGACTACAAAAAATGATTCACAAGAATGATTCCTGGGATGAGGAATTTAGAAGATAGGACTGCTTTCTTTAGAGAAAAGGACATCAACACAAGATTTGATAAGAGGTAAATCATGATGGGGTCTGGACAAAGTAGATAAGGAGAAACTGTTCCCACTCATGCAAGGATCGAGAATGAGAGGTCAGATTGATCGAAATTAGTAAAAGAAGCAATAGTGATACGAGGAAAAACGTTTTTGAAACACTGAGTGGTTGCGGTTTGGAATGCTCTGCCTGGGAGTATAGTGAGGAAGGCTCAATTGAACCATTCAAAAGTGAATTAGATACATCTGAAAGGAAGATTGTGCAGGGTTACAGGGAGATGACAGGAGAATGGAACTAGGCAAGTTGCTCACTTGGAGAGACATTCTAGACACAATGGGCTAAATGGCCTCTTCCTGCGCTATATCGATTCTGTAATGAGAACTGGACACAGTACTTTGAACACTCGAACCAGATTATAGTTCGATCATTATTTATCGTGATATATTTCACTATCTCAGCTATATAGTTTAACTTTTTATTCGCAATATCAAGCATTTGTTCGAAATGCTAAACTGAGTCTAGGACATAAAGGTGTATTGCAATTTCTCCTTAATTACATCAAAATAATTTATTTGCATTATCCATATGTCCTTCCCATGCAAATACTTTGCACATGTCTTCATTAAACTGCATCTGCTATTTTCTGGCCAAACATGTTTTTCCCAGCCCATTCTATATGCATGTCCCCTCCTCTAGGTCCTTAGAGATGGGATTTGCGACCATTTAGAAAGATGCGGATTAATCCGGGATAGTCAGCACGGATTCGTGAAGGGCAAGTCGTGCCTCACAAATTTGATAGAATTTTTTGAGGAGGTAACTAAGTGTGTTGATGAAGGTAGGGCAGTTGATGTCATATACATGGATTTTAGTAAGGCGTTTGATAAGGTCTCCCATGGTCGGCTTTTGATGAAGGTGAGGAGGTGTGGGATAGAGGGACAGTTGGCCGATTGGATAGGTAACTGGCTGTCTGATCGAAGACAGAGGGTGGTGGTGGATGGAAAATTTTCGGATTGGAGGCAGGTTGCTAGCGGAGTGCCACAGGGATCAGTGCTTGGTCCTCTGCTCTTTGTGATTTTTATTAATGACTTAGAGGAGGGGGCTGAAGGGTGGATCAGTAAATTTGCTGATGACACCAAGATTGGTGGAGTAGTGGATGAGGTGGAGGGCTGTTGTAGGCTGCAAAGAGACATAGATAGGATGCAAAGCTGGACTAAAAAATGGCAAATGGAGTTTAACCCTGATAAATGTGAGGTGATTCATTTTGGTAGGACTAATTTAAATGTGGATTACAGGGTCAAAGGTAGGGTTCTGAAGACTGTGGAGGAACAGAGAGATCTTGGGGTCCATATCCACAGATCTCTAAAGGTTGCCACTCAAGTGGATAGAGCTGTGAAGAAGGCCTATAGTGTGTTAGCTTTTATTAACAGGGGGTTGGAGTTTAAGAGCCGTGGGGTTATGCTGCAACTGTACAGGACCTTGGTGAGACCACATTTGGAATATTGTGTGCAGTTCTGGTCACCTCACTATAAGAAGGATGTGGAAGCGCTGGAAAGAGTGCAGAGGAGATTTACCAGGATGCTGCCTGGTTTGGAGGGTAGGTCTTATGAGGAAAGGTTGAGGGAGCTAGGGCTGTTCTCTCTGGAGCGGAGGAGGCTGAGGGGAGACTTAATAGAGGTTTATAAAATGATGAAGGGGATAGATAGAGTGAACGTTCAAAGACTATTTCCTCGGGTGGATGGAGCTATTACAAGGGGGCATAACTATAGGGTTCGTGGTGGGAGATACAGGAAGGATATCAGAGGTAGGTTCTTTACGCAGAGAGTGGTTGGGGTGTGGAATGGACTGCCTGCAGTGATAGTGGAGTCAGACACTTTAGGAACATTTAAGCGGTTATTGGATAGGCACATGGAGCACACCAGGATGATAGGGAGTGGGATAGCTTGATCTTGGTTTCAGATAAAGCTCGGCACAACATCGTGGGCCGAAGGGCCTGTTCTGTGCTGTACTGTTCTATGTTCTATGTTATTTGCTTCCACTATCCATTGCAAACCTAACATGCACAGGCATCCTGGCAGCTTACCCCATCAGAAAATTAGCAGGCCACAGCTTCCAATGCCTCTGGAATCAGCAAATGCATTGAATTTCAAGCAGTGTGGCGGGGGGGAAGGGGGGGAAGAACATCCAAAGTGGTGTTTTTCTGCCATTGCTTAATTATATTACAGCTAAAGTTAGGACAGGGTCTATTAGCAGCAATTGAATAAATGCAGCATCAATTTCTCAAGCAGTGCAATAGAAAACATTCTATGATAAATCTAGGAATCAGATGCATTTTTTTCCTCTCTTAAAGTAAGGAAAGTGCACTTGAAGCAAATACTCTTAATATAACAAATGGATACAATCATATCGGCCTCCAGTTTATTCATGGAAATGTATGCCATTTTCCCCTGTTAGTGTGTGTGGAAGCACACATGATTTTGCCTCTACAAGGTAAAACTGAGACCACTTAATGCAACAAGTTCAAATAGTGGATACATTAATGTGAAGAACAACAAAATTTAATTGGGGACCAGTGATCTGGACACAACTTACAGTAAGTAACATGCATAAAGCAAAATACCAAGGGAGCAGTAAATGGTGTAACATACTGCTTTAACTGTAGATTGTGGTGCATTTCATGTCAGCTGTATATTGCCTAGGCTAGTACTAGTGGATCTCAGCCCAGGCAGGGGCACACACTCAATGGTTAGCACAGAATTCCAATTTAGTGCCTCAGCTCCATACTAACAATCTAGATAGCATATGGTTGGTTAACAGTTGTTACCACATGTCTGAAAGGAGCACTGTTTGTCACAGCTATGTCGACAAGTCAATGGATTTGATTTTTCACTGCTTTATTCATAGACATGTCTTAAGGAAGCACTGCTTTCGTTGCTGTTCGTTCTGAAGGTTAATTGGTTTGTGCCAATACTCAAGTACTTCAGTGCTTTTGATAGAGCATGATCACTCAGAATAATAAGCTATTTAATTCATTATTCATTGTTTGGAAAAAAATTAAAAATCTAACTTTAGCAGCATCTCTAACATAATGTTGATGAAAGAATGTGACTTCACATGTATTCTGCTATTTATCTAGCCCCAATTACTTTTGCCAATGGCCCAAGATAAGAAGGAAAAGATTATATTTTATCCAGGCATCTGATACGCAGCAGGAGGGTAGATAAAAGAGCTTTTTTTTTAAATTTAAAATAGTTCCTATTGGGAGAAATGTTGCTACAGATATTTATACTTTCTCTATCCTAAAAGATAGATAGTCTTTCTTTTCAGCACCGTAGTCTGTAACTGGCAAATTATTTTTCAATACAGGGAACCACAATGTCAAAAGACCTGCCCAAACCCCAGTAATCGAACACAGAATGGCAAAATATGTTTTATTTGTTGTCAGAATTTAAACAGATGATTGATCAGCAATATATATATAAAAACAATTTATTCATTTGTCTAGGATTTATAGTATGTTATCTTAAAAATATCTTATTTCAAGTTAATGTTAAGCGTATCTAATCCTGATTGCTCTTTCATTTAGATGGTGTACGTTTCAAAACATTTTGGCAGGTTTGAGGGTAACTAGATTTTTATCAATTCGTTGAATTAATTTCACATCTACTTGTAAAACAGTAATTTTGAGATATCTAAAACTGTATCACACATATCTCAATGTTCCTGTATTTCAACTAAGTTTTAGAACTCCCAATTAGTGAACTGCTTTACAACGAGTACATTAAAACTGCGTTTGTCTTCATTTTAAGACGGTACATGTTACTGAAAAATTGTGCAGTGATGTTTGTCTCAATTGAAAGTTGAAAACGTTTGATGGCTGGCAAGTGCTGACGACAGATCAAGGAAATCCTGCCCCTTCATTCGAAGGTCATTGTTAGAAACAATTACATAATTCTGCAATGTTGATTGGAAATTCTTTAAAACTTCAAAAATGAAGTGAGGATACATTTTAAAAAGCAAGAAAACCTCATTAAGTCTCAAGATCTCCTTAACTCCAAATTCACAGAGCTACACCAAATACAAGCAGTCTGGTCTTTCTTGCAAGATTGTGTATTGATTGGAAACCATCACAAAGAGAGTTTACCCTTTCTAGTTTAGGGGGAAATCCTTGCTTAGTGAGAATTCAACTTGGTTCAGTGCTATTTTTTCTATACAAACCAAAGTACAAGGATGAGGAAAGAGCATTCAGCCTGTCTCAATACAAGCCATTCCAAACTGATCTAACCGCCTTTATTTCCATAAAAATAATCTCCAATGCCTGTGCTAATTACAAATTAGATTACATCGAATTGTGCTTTCACTGAGAGCTGCAGGAACTGATCAGAACAGTAATTATGGCAACATGTGCAAAAGTGAAAATGTAACAAATTACAAATATTGATTGATTATTCACTGTGACTGATCTATTCAAAGCAAAAAATTACCAATTTTCATACCTGGATTACCAAAGCAAAGAATTACTAAATTTCATACCTGGATCATTCTGTCCACATATGAACCATTAAATACAGTCTTTATGCGCTATACATGCTTTGACTAATACATATTGAAACCATTATCAGCAACAGCACTGTCAAGTTAAAAGTGACTTGCAACAAAATAAAACAATTACAGTAAAACTGTACAACATTTCAGCAAATACAAAGGATTTTTCATCAAAAACTCTTACTAAAATTGCAGCCTATATTTATTATATTTAATCATACTTTTCCGAAGTAACAGTTGTATCACTACAAAATGTTTTATCGTGTACATGGCTCATCCAATATAGTCACTAATGTTACAATAGTGACAAGTGTAACATGGGAATGTTTTACTCTGTGCACTGAAGACCTAAAATTATTGTGTTTCAGTAAATCAGGATGGTGAGCCATACTACGTTAATTTGAATTGCGCAATAGCATTAGGCTGGCTGAGTTTATCCTTTGAATCTTGGGTTCTACCGAGGGAGAGAGACTATTTTAAGATGTGGTGATAGTAACATTTGGATCAGAGTCAATGAATTAAAATCATAAATGCTTTAGCACAATTGGAACTTTCCGACAAAATGTATTCTGACCAACACGCTGAAAAAGGATTTTAACACTATGAATATTTCAAGATTCTGATCTTAATACCACTAAGCCTTTTACCTGTACTCCCGACCTTCATCGAATCTCCTGGTTGGACCAGCACGTTGTGGTGCTGTTTCCATAAGCAGTTTCTGTGTAAGCCGGTTTACAGTAGCCAAATCTCTCCCTTTTTGTTCATCTGTGTCTTGGTCACATTTCCATTCCTCATCCTCATTCAAAGTAGGTAAATATCCTAATAACGCCTTCCCTGTCCCAGACCCTGAGCTCTGATCACTGTACAACTTTGGACTTTCTCCACCTGTCCTCGTATATTCCAAATAAATATCAGATTTCAGGAATACAGGGTAGGTGTTCTCCTCCATCATTGTCTGAATTTCAGTTTGGGCCTGGTCAAACATGGCAGGGTCTATTTGTTGCTTCATAACACAATCCTTTATGAAGCTTTTAGTGGCTGGTTTGATCTGCCTGGACACAATACCATTATTATCCAGAATGTATTTCTTATATATGGCTTTTGCCAATTTAAGCCTCTTTTCTTCATTAGAATCATTAGGTTCCAGTTTTCTAAATCCACTGCACGCAAACCAAAAATCCAACAGGTCCGCACAGTCTTCTTGTTTTAAGAAAGTCCTGAATAAATTGATTCCATCCTGATCATCCAGTAAGGAGTGTAAGGATTCTGCCCATCTCAGATATGGGGGCGTTGGTGAAGCACTACCCTCTGGTTCATAACCCAAATCCAAATCTGGCCGCCGTGGGGTTGCTGTGGATGCCTCATTTTTAAGCCCTTCGGTTTTTATAGGGTAGAAACTGTGATTCAATTGCCTACTGTCCGTAGATGCCAGCTCACCTTCCTCACCTGGGACTGGTGGCCTTGGTGCATCTTCAGTAAAGCTTCCCCCTGGGTCCATCAAATATGTCTTTCCTCGTGCAGTCATTTTTGTAGCAACCACATGCACAGCACCAAATCCAGTACAGTCCCAATTCCTCCTATGGTCAAGTTTTCAAGCAGAGACCGAGCGTTGCTGGAATTGTATTCTTCCTGTAATTAAGAAAAAAGTTAACAATTCCTTGACTTATAAAATTACAAACTGCAAGCATCAAGTCATCACAAACATTTTTTTGTCAATATTCTCCTAAATCCAAAACATTATGTAGAAAAAACAAAATACTCAGCCTAGTTTATAACATGCATAACCTATAATCCTATCACAAACAAGGAGAGCAACTTAATTTACAAATGTGAAACACCACATTTGCCACTCTATAAATGAAGCTAGAGAAATCAGGGTCAATTCAATGCAAGACTTTACTTGACTTTCACTTAACACTTTCTCCCAAAGGGACTGGGCTTTCTTAAATGCTTCAAACCAAGCCCATCAACATATTGGCCATAGTTCATAAACTAACATGAACAAACAGACTAGATATCTTGGTTGTCTTTTATTAGAACTTTGTGTTGAAATTCTAAAGATGCTAGTACAGTTACAGTTGATAAGCTGCACCCAGTTAAAAAGTAATCTAGTGTTGATTTCTAATGCCCATGGTAGATCAGATCACACATTACACACAAGTACAAAGTATTCAGTGAATACATCTGGGTAGGTCAACGTGTGCTACAATCAATGATCCCAATATGTTGTCAGTTTTCCTTTTTGTGGGTGGGACAGGGAGAAAAATGATGGGGACCTGCACCAGTAATTAATTCTGAGATTACCAGCAGTAACCCAATTCTACACTTATTGGTCCAAAATTGATTCACTTAACAAAACACTAGGACCAAGATTTATATTTGGAAATCAACTAACTGCAGTTTGTTTATAAAACAGCAATAAATTTTATGCAGTGTTCATTACTTTGTGACAGTAGAATTATCACCCAAGTTAGAAAATTGCAGGTTCAAGCTGCTCCAGAATTCCAGATAAATCAAATCAGGATTAAACTTTCAATAAAATGCAGAGGAAGCGTTGCATTAACAAAGATGTAATTAAAACATGGCCCCATCTGCCCTCTCAAATGGTTGTGTAAGATCCCACAGTACTAAGACCAAGGGAGTTGCCCTGGTGAGCTGGCAGCATTCACCTCTTAATCAAGATCACTACAACAGATTATCTGACCATTTATTTCATTGTTCATCAGACCTTGTTCATTTCAAACTGGCTGGTGTCTACACTTCAAAAGTAATGAACTGGCACTGAAGTAGTTTGGGATCATCTTAGGTTTGTTCATTTTGCTTACTTTTTTCCAATGAAAGACAATGCTCAGAAACAACTTTCTGAAATCCATGGCATGCCAAGGTCTTCCAATCACATAATTAAAGATGCCAATGTACAATGATACTGAAGTGATTAATAAAATGAAAATATTTCTAAAGAGATTGCTCTATCTAACCTTTTCCAAGTGTCTTGTCACCGAGCAAAATTCATACTCATCATTTATTAGCAACTAGCATTGAACAATTTACATATTTCATCTTCTCATACTAGGCTTTACATCAAATCGCAAAAGACTAACTCCAGATAACACTAGTTTCAGTAACTAAATATCTTATTTTTAATAATTTATCTAAAATGTCTACCATATTTCTACCCAAAATTTCAACCATTTCTAGCTTTGAATAAAATATTTTGATTTTCAATTTTCTACGTTATAATCCTATATTGTTGTGTTACATCAGAAAAAGAAAATACAAATCCAAGATGCCCAGCTCCTCACACCAATTCAGGCTACTTTTGGCAATACATATAGCTGTGTCACTTTTGCAAATATACAATGCCTTTCACGGAGCTCAATCTCATTTGTTTACACTGTGTTATACTAAATTTTAAGATTGGCATTTCAACTCCAATATTAAATTATTAGATGATTAGGAATGGGGTACAATCTATCACTTTCCTACACTGTCTAATGAGCTTGTCAAACAATGGCATTTCAACTTAACCAAACCACAGCCGTATCTAGTGTTCGAAGTATCATACCGCCATGCCCCAAGTTAGGCTTCTGACCAAAGTCAGATTTGCTTCCTTTTTGGGTAAGCATGAAGATTTAAATAATATGGCACGTTTCATTTAAAGCTTCAAACACACACATATCACACAACAGAATGTATAACATTAATGAAAACCCTCCGATGTGCAACACTTTGAAAGTTTATCTGAGACATACTAAGGGACAGAAAAGAGCATCAAATTTTAAAAAGGATGAATTGGAGGATGAATCAATAACTACCCCTGCCATACTGTCTCTCCAGCTGATTAAGAGCAACATAGATAAAAGCCCCAACCATTTTACTGAAGGAAGTATTAACTGCATTTCTATTTAAAGACCAAAGATTGATTGACGTACCCACCACAATATATGCAGTCTGCATGAGTTAATTGTTAATTTAAAGTAATTCTTTAATGTCAATCAAATGGTACAAGAAGACGTCATGGATGTTGAATATTAGAAGTGTGGTGTCAACCATCATAATCTCTCAAGTTCTAACCATGTGTACAATCATAAGTTATCATGGATCTCCAGCAAGGTTAAAATCACCTGTATTTTTAAAAACAGACCAGCAAGAAATTCTAACTTGCATTTGAGTAAAATCCATTTCACTGATTTCAAAGATTTTGAAACATAGTAATTAGGGAGAACTGAGTAACAATGTTTTAACAATCTATTTGTTGGATCTAGAATGGCCTAGTTTCCAATGATCCACTCCACAGGGGAAACCATCTACTGAAATGCATTAAAAAACCTGCTTGAAAATCTATCTGGCATTTGGTCGTACAGTATAAAAGCTTGAACAAATGTAATAGCTATCAATAAGAATTTCAACATACTGAGCAAATAATATTTCAAATTAAATCTAAGAGCAATTAAAATCAATTAGACACCTTTTCAAATCCATTCCAATGGCATCTACTGAATATAAAAAAAATCAAACGGCACTACTGTACTCACACACATCGACCTGCATTTAAAAGCAGCCTGTTCGTTTGATATTGTAAAACCACCTACAATCGCTGTTTAATCTGCTGCAGTGCACAAGCTATTATTCATCAAATACCTTTCCTTCTGAATCCTTTGCTGAGGGGTAATTTTAATCGTCACCTTCAGACTATGGGTAAATAGATATATCTAAACAGCCCAGTTACAGAGAACGGCAGATCGAGTTGGTAGTGAATCGCTGTATCTTACACTTGCGAGATGTTTGTGCATCAGTCCCCTTGATCTGACTGATGCATCTGCAGCCCGCATCGCATTCATTTCTTGGCCTCTCCGGCACAGTGGGGGATGGGAAAGAGCAAGCGAGACCCTTTTTAGCTACTTGCAGTTCTCGTTTTGTTTCTAATAAAAACGGGCCAGGCCCCTTGTTTTTTTTAAAACACCGCAGCTTGTACAACTTTCTAACATCAAATGTCGCAACAGTAAATCAAATTAATTAAAGATTCAGTTGAAAACGAATCTCATGTAAACTTGATCTACAAATGATTGGCATACAACCCCAGCACGATTCAAACCCCCCAATGCACATTTTCAGGAACCTCTCTCTCTCTCCCTGCACCCCCTCCCCCCCCCGCCCCCCCCCATGCAATTAAACCCGCTCCTAGCTTTACGACCTACCTGTAAAAGTCTACGTTCTGCTTCCGTGTACATCTGAGATCTTTAAAGCCCAAACACCACAAAGGATATTAACAACAGGAAAATACTTAAACACTTTCTTTGTTATTTTCAATCTCTCGCACACACTCAGGCAACCATACACATTCCCTGGTCCTTCTTGAAAGAGCTAAACAGCGCCCCCTGTCTTAGTACTTGCACTGCAAGGAGTTGATCTACACATCATAGAAACCGAAAATCCTTTGGCCTACACTCTTTCTCTAATTCTACCCAAGAATAAAACGACTTGTAAATTTATAAAATTCAGAAAATCAATATTACTTTTGCTAATCGTGATTTGTGTTAAGCGCATTACACGGTGTCTCAGGATTTCCCTATATGTATTTTTTCTATTATAATGCCTTTGTATATTTCACACAATGTCATTCTCACAATAATCAAACATATTCGTGCGAACGTCTAACTCCAATAGGCAATGATCGGATACTAGACAATAACAAAACATGACAACGTAAATCATGTTTACACTGCTGCAAACCTTCATGAACTATTGCTACTCTATGGATCATTTTATATTGTCACATTAAACACCACATTGTATAAATTGCATCCACGTTATCGGGGCCAATTTCACAAAATGTAACTTAACTTTCAGGTCAATAATATTCATACACCTGAGGTGGACCATTTGAGAAAAGTGCATATGTTCACATGGTGCAATTATTTTTTATTTTGGCACAGGTCACATAATATAGTTTATACAAGGGCTTACAAGAACAAACAGATCACTCGACTCGAGAGTGAAAACACACAAATGCAAAATAATACTACTGTTTAATTATATCTGGTCAGTAATGCCTAATCGCGTTACAATCTCTTGTTTAACCACCAAGTTATAACACTGACAATGGAAAATAGTTACTCGGACACTACAAGCTGTGCCTTAGATTTTACATCAAGTTAATTTCACCAGATCATGTTTTATCCTCGTACCCAATTCATTATTATCTGAAACCAATCAAAAGTACACCAAAATGAATTATCGTAATTCAAGAATAAAAAGTGCAACACACATGCAACAAAATATACTTTATAATTTTTATTCAATTAACCCAATACTCTCATGCATTCTTACAATTCAAGGTAACCATAATCTCTTAAATTGTGCGTGCTCCCCCTCAGTTACAATTATGCATTAAAACCAGTTCTCCGAATATGACAAACAATTCTAGATATTTTGATTTTCCTGTCTCGTAAACTCATTCAGCCCAACCTTTCCTGCAAATCGGACTTTAAAATAATTCTATTTTTTTTTAAATCGAAAAAAACTTATGGTTGACTACATCACATGAACTTGGTCTGTTTTTAGTTTGACTTCTAGATAGGTGTGTGTTAGGCAAAGAAATAAGCTATATTTGAAGTTCAGAGGTCAGCCAAGGTCAAACTTCTCACCAATGCCTTCATCATTAAAATAGTTCAAACCGCAAATTCTACTTTTCTCAAAAGGCCGGGTTCCCAGTAACTCTTAAGTACCCATAAGAGTCCATTAGATGATTATTGTCTCGACCCACTATGATTGTGATTATTTTCCATTTCGCATGTTTTCTAATTTATTGATTATGCCTTCCAAGATCATTAAATATCGCCAATCCCCCACATGGCCTAAAAACCAAACAGATGAAAAGTTAACGTCGCGCACTTCCAAACACTTATACAAAGTGCAGTTTAAAATTAGATTTTTTTCTAAACCAGAGTTAGCCATTATAAATGCAGTACTGTGGGTAAAGGAAATACTATCATACTGCAAGAGTGCGATCAGAGCAAAACAGAAATAAGGTGGAAAACACCTGTCAAAAGAAAAAAGTGTTGCTGAATAGCCGAAAGATACAGGTCAATGCTTTTATGTTTAGGTGACAAAAGTAACAATGAAGGCCAAAGTACGTCTTCAGTGTCCAGCTATATTTTTTGTGAAATGCAGTGCAACAGCCAATTCAGCTCAGGAACGCGAACAGATGTCACTACAATTTGGACCAACAACTGTGAAGTTGGGCAAAGTTTCCAGTTATTAAATGGCTGGATTCTTTGCAGCTCTCGCCTTCCAAGAGGTAATGTTTCCTCTTGCAGAGGAATTACAGCTTCCCCTTTCTCACTGTGCTAAATGCGGCAGAGCTGGGGGCAGAGACACAACAGTGTGAGGGTGGACATTGGTAACCATACGAGAAAGGGAAAGAGGGAGGGAGAAGGTGATGAGAGAAAGAGCACAGGTATTATTAAATAAACATTTGATGGGCTCCCACCAAGAATCAATCGCGATTGTGCAGGGGGGAAAAATATCAGCATTTCAAATCAGATCTGCAGATTCGTGCAAGTTTTACACACAGCATTTCCCCCCCTCCCCCCTTCTTCTCGGGTAAAGAAAACAATGTAATGTGCCAGATGATTGGGGAGGGTTGGGGGCAGAAGTCTGTGGATTTGCCAGATGAAGGGGGGGGGGGGGGGGGAGAGAAAATCTGTGAATGTGCAGATGGGGGGGGGGGGGGGGGGAGAGAAAAGTCTGGATTTGCCAGATTGGGGGCGGGGGGGGGGGGGGAGAGAAAAGTATGTGGATTTGCAGATGGGGGAAGAGAAAATCTGTGGATTTGCAGATCGGGGAGAGAAAATCTGTGGACTTGCAGATCAAGAGGAGAAATGTGTGGATTTGCAGATGAAGAGGGGGGAATGTGTGGATTTGCAGATGAAGGGGGGGAATGTGTAGATTTGCAGATGAAGGGGGGGAATGTGTGGATTTGCAGATGAAGGGGGGAATGTGTGGATTTGCAGAAGAAGGGGGGAATGTGTGGATTTGCAGATGAAGGGGGGAATGTGTGGATTTGCAGATGAAGGGGGGGGCGAAATGTGTGGATTTGCAGATGAAGGGGGGGGGGGAAATGTGTGTATTTGCAGATGAAGGGGGGGCGAAATGTGTGGATTTGCAGATGAAGGGGGGGCGAAATGTGTGGATTTGCAGATGAAGGGGGGGGCGAAATGTGTGGATTTGCAGATGGGGAGGAAAAAGTCTGTGGGTATGTCGGGGGAAGAGAAATTTGTGGATTTACAGATGAAGGGGGTGGGGGGGTGAAGAGAAAAATCTGTGGATTTGCAGCCACAACCTTTCCTTTTCCTACTTGCAATTCCTTTGAACAAGAGGAAAAAAAATTAAAAACCCACTACCACTCTTTGCTCAAAGAACTGATAGACACAACACACATATATATATATATATATAATACATTTGCAAACAACACGCGGAAAACATAGGCAGAGAGGAGTAGAGAGGATTGATCATTTACCTGGAAAACACACACACACAAACACTCACAAACTTCCCCCCCCAACGTCCTCTACACAACATGCACCGTGGCGGGTAACTCCTTTCCCCAGGCGAATCTGAGAGAAAGTTTCTTCCATGAGGATGATCCGCGGTGACGGCCGGCGAGAAACGGCGGCGACGACGACGGCGGCCGCCTCCGCCCGGGCTCTTCCATGATTCGGAATTTTTAAAAAATAAAAATATATATATATGTTTTGTGCGGAGAGGAGGGGAATAATAACAACCCCCTGGATGCAGAGAGAGAAAAAAAAATAAATGTAACGAAGACCGGATTATCAACAAAAAATAAATAAAGCAAAAAAAAAACACCCTCCCCGGGAAGCGGCGAGTTTTTTAAAAAAAAAAAAATTTTTTCCTCAAAATAAATGAGCTGGTTAGGTTGTGGAGAAATCACGACGCCCTGTTTTTTTTTCTTCCCTCTCTCTCTCCCTCTCGCTCTCTCTGGGCTCGGCCGTTGGTCTCGCGCTCTCCCCGCTCGCTCCGCTGGCTCGCGCGGACTGCACCGCCTCTCAGGCTGAACTCAGAGCCCTGCAACCGCCGGCCCCGACATCAAAGCGCAGCGGCCGCCCGCCCGCCAGCCAGCCAGCCAGCACCAGGTCCTACCAGCTCACCCGCAAACAAACTCCCATCTCACTCACTTTTTTTCCTCCAACCAGCCGCAGAGAGGAGAAAAAAAAGAAAACAGACCCCCCCCCCCAATACGATCAGATCGATCAAGAAGAAAAGGAGGGCCCTCCCCCTCAAATGTTACCCTCCTCCAAATCCCTCTCTATTCAGCAGGTAGGACCTCATCAAAGCCTTTCCCCTCCCCCACCCCTCCTCTCCTTTTGAGTGAAAAGCAAAGCGCTCGGTGATCCATTACCTCATCGACGCCCCTGCGGTTCCCAGGGTTATTGATTGGTCGAGCGCCGGCTGCCGAAAGGGCTGCCGGGGGATGTGGTCCGGGTCGATTGGTTTCATCACGACGTGAAAGGGGGGTGGGACTACAACTCCCGGAGGGCACTGCGCGCGCGCAGGCGCGGTTGGGAAGCACTGACATGCTGCTTCAGGGAGTTCAGGCAGCAGTGTTGGGTCTTGTGTGTGTTGGACAAGTAAGTCCCCTATTGTCTTACAATGGAACTTATTTCCTGTTTTATTGGCATTCTTGTGTGTTTCTTAAAAAAACACACAGATTTAAGGTCTAATTTTATTAGATGTGCAATATGTATTGCCCACTGTCAAAGGTCACAAAGAATAAATAGAGAGAAATTGTGCCCATTGAGCAACCCATGCCAAGTTATATATTAAAGTTAAAGTTTATTTATTATCACAAGTAGGCTTGCATTAACATTGCAATGAAGCTATTGTGAAAATCGCCCAGTCGCCACACTCTGGCACCTGTTTGGGCACAACTGAGGGAGAATTTTAGCACAGCCAATGCACCTAACCAGCATGTCATTCGGACTGTGTACAGACAGTGACCCAAGGCCAGAATTGAACCCAGGTCCTTTGCGTTGTGAGACAGTAGTGCTAACCATTGTGAAACTATGCTGCCCTTAAACATCAAGGAAGAGGATAATGTTTTTCTTGGTATTACGCTTGGCATTAGCAACTGGATGAATATAGGAAGAAGTGGAAATGGTTGAGTGCTTCAAGTTTCTATGTGCTCAGGTCTTGGTCTTGGTCCTACTTTCTCAAAAGGCTAAGGCAACTTGGCATGTCCACTACGACTCACCGATTTTTACAGATGCACCATAGAAAGCATCCTTTCCAGATGTATCACAGCTTCGTATGGCTCCTGCTGTGACCATGACCACAAGAAGCTACAGACGTTTGCGAACGTAGCCCAGTACATCATGCAAACCAACCTCCCATTCATTGACTCCATCTACATTTCCCGCTCCCTCGGAAACGCAACCAGCATAATCAGGGATCCCACGCACCCTGGACATATTCTCTTCCACCTTCTTCCGCCGGGAAAAAGATACAAAAGTCTGATAACACATACCAACCAACTCATAAGAACATAAAAACTAGGAGCAGGAATAGGCCATCTGGCCCCTCGAGCCTGTTCCGTCATTCAATAAGATCATGGCTGATCTTTTTGTGAACTCAGCTCCACTTACCCGCCTGCTCACCATAAACCTTAATTCCTTTACTGTTCAAAAATTTACCTATCCTTGCCTTAAAAACATTCGATGAGGTAGCCTCAACTGCTTCACTGGGCAGGGAATTCCACAGATTCACAACCCTTTGTGTGAAGAAGTTCCTCCTCAGCTCAGTCCTAAATCTGCTTCCCCTTATTTCAAGAACCCAACAGCAGCTTCTTCCATGCTGCCATCAAACTTTTGAATGGACCTACCATATATTGAGCTGACCTTTCTCTTCACCCTATCTGTAACTATAACACTAAGTTTTGCACCCTCTCTTTTCCTTCTCCCCTATGTACTCTATGAAATGTATGTTTTTGTCTGTATAGGATGCAAGAGACAATATTTTTTTACTGTATCCCAATACATGTGACAATAATAAAATAAAATCAAATGTTTCTCTTGGTATACCTTAGGTATTAGCAACTGGATGAATACAGGAAGGAGTGGCCAGTTCAGCCCCTACAGGCTAATTTCCCCATTCAGCTAGATCATGGCACCTTGGTTCTATAATTCCTTCCTTGATACCCTGACTAAGCAAAATAATCTATCAATCTTGGGGTTAAATTTCAAATGGTACAATATCTACAGCATTTTGGGGGACAGAGTGCCAGATTCTCGCAACACTTTGTATGCAAAAATAGCATTCTGATTTTTAATTTTGCTGATTTCAATATTGTTACCTTTGTTCTGGAATCTATCATTGGAGGAAACAGTCTCCCTGTATCTACTCTATTAAATCCTTTTATCATTTTCAATACCTTAATTAGATCACAATGCAACCTTCTAAACCCAAAGGAATAAAAGCTAAATTAATGCAATCTCATAATTTAACCCTATAAGATCTGAATCATTGTACTACTAAACTGCTCCAGCATTTATCTTTAACATTTGTTAACATTTTACAATTAACATTTTAGCAAAAATAAGTTTGTAAACCATGCTAATTTAATTAAAATATCTAAATTAAGAACTGAATTGTTTAAGGAACTTTGGAATGCACACGCCTGTTTCACTAATTTACAGCATTACTCTCACACTTTGATTAAAATACTTAATAATCACTTGGTCTGCTTGCAAGGATCAGTATGTTTATCCAGTGAATTAGTGACTGATGCAAATTAACATTATGGGAACAGTAAATCCAGAAAATTACTTCACACCAAATTAACATCTGGACAAGAAGATGAGGATTCTAACTAATAAAAGACAAATTTAAAACTAAGATCGATACATGGAATAGATTTGCAGGTGGACAGGAGAAGACAAAGACTGGATGCTGCAAAGTAAGTCCAAGGTCTTTACTGCTAAATAAGCAATGAACAAACGAGTGCATTTTTTTGATCTATTATGAATTTCACAAAGCAGGAATATCCCAGGAACAAAAACAGAAAACGCTGGAAAATCTCAGCAGATCTGACAGCACCTGTGGAGAGAGAACAGAGCCAACGTTTCGAGTCTGGATGACCCTTCGTCAGATTTGGTTCTCAATTTCGGAGCTATCTGATTGTCTTTTTCTGGCAACAAAGGTGCGAATGCTGGGTTAATTTCTTCTGATTTAAAGAATGTTCCAATCCTGGGCTGCATTTGGTAAAGTCTACTGTGTTTGGTGACATTCTTGGAGATTTGATCATGTCATTTTCAAACTATGTCTCATGGTCATGTGATAGCAGAGCATTTATAAAGCAGTGGCAGGATCGGACCGAGTCAGCATGGATTTATGAAGGGGAAATCATGCTTGACAAATCTGTTAGAATTCTTTAAAGATGTAACTAGTAGAGTTGACAAGGGGGAATCAGTAGATGTGGTATATTTGGGCTTTCAGAAAGCATTTGACAAAGTCCCGCACAAGAGATTATCGTGCAACATTAACGCGCATGGGATTGGAGGAAGTGTATTGAGAGGGATAGAAAATGGTTGGCAGAGAGAAAACAAAGTGTAGGAATTATGGCTGCTTTTCAAATTGGCAGGCAGTGACTACTGGGGTGCCACAGGGATCGGTGCTGGGACCCCACTATTCACAATATATATTAATGATTTGGATGAGGGAACAAAATGCAACATCGCAAAGTTTGCAGATGATACCAAGTTGGGTGGGGAGGGTGAACTGTGACGAGGATGCCAAAATCCTTCAGAATGATCTGGACCGGTTGGGTGAGTGGGCTAATCAATGGCAGATGCAGTATAATTTGAATAAATGTGAGGTTATTCATTTTAGAAGCAAAAACAAGAAGGCAGATTACTACCTGAATGGCTGTAAATTGGGAGAGGGGAGTGTGCAGCAGGACCTGGGTGTCCTTGTGCACCAGTCACTGAAGGTAAGCATGCAGATGCAGCAGGCGGTAAAGAAGGCAAATGGCATGTTGGCCTTCATTGTGAGAGGTTTCGAGTACAGGAGCAGGGATGTGTTGTTGCAACTATACAGGACCTTGGTGAGGTCACACCTAGAGTTTTGTATGTAGCTTTGGTCTCCTTTTCTGAGGAAGGATATTATTGCTCTCGAGGGAGTGCAGTGAAGGTTTACCAGGCTGATTCCGGGGATGGCGGGACTGATGTAGGAGGAAAGATTGACTAGGATTGTTTTCGCTGGAGTTCAGGCGAATGAGGGGGGATCTCACAGAGATCTATAAAATTCTAACGGGTCGAGACAGAATAAATACAGGGAGGATGTTCCCGATGGTGGGGGAGTCCAGAACCAGGGGTTACAGTCTGAGGATTCAGGGTAGACCATTTAGGACGGAGGTGAGGAGACATTTCTTCACCCAAAGAGTGGTGAGCCTGTGGAATTCATTACAACAGGAAGTAGTTGATGCCAAAACATTGAATGCATTCAAGAGGCGGCCGGATATAGCATTTGGGGCAAATGGGATCAAAGGTTATGGGGAAAAAACAGGATTAGGCTATTGAGTTGGATGATCAGCCAGGATCGTGATGAATGGTGGAGCAGGTTCAAAGGGCCAAATGGCCTCCTCCTGTTCCTATCTTCTATGTTTCTATGACATCTGATCATGTAACACATCCAAACGTGTGTCCCCCTATCTTCATGGACTTGAGTTACATATAAAGGCTTTGACTATGAATTGGAAGTGTCTGTCAGAACTATTCTGTACTCGACCTTCACATGTCAAAACGTACTAGTGCAAGGCGGCAAGGTGGCACGCACTGCTGCCCCAGAGCGCCAGGGACCCGGGTTCGATTCCCGGCTTGGGTCACTGTCTGTGTGCAGTCTGCACGTTTACCCGTGTCTGCATGGGTTCCCTCCGGGTGCTCTGGTTTCCTCCCACAGACTGAAAGACATGCTGGTTAGGTGCATTGGCCATGCTAAATTCTCCCTCAGTGTACCCGAACAGATGCCAGAGTGTGGCGACTAGGGGATTTTCACAGTATCTTCATTGCAGTGTTAATGTAAACCTACTTGGGACACTAATAAATAAAAAAACAAACTGAGAGATTGCACAAAGGGCAATGGGCTCAGTGATTGGCTATTGAGTCTTAAACTCAGTTCAGCATCAACATTTCTGAAACTATTTGATTTGATTTATTATTGTCACATGTATTAACATACAGTGAAAAGTATTGTTTCTTGCGCACTATACAGACAAAACATACCGTTCATAGAGAAGAAAATGAGAGAGTGCAGAATGTAGTATTACAGTCATAGCTAGGGTGTAGAGAAAGATCAACTTAATGCAAGGTAAGTCCATTTCATTCAAAAGTCTGACAGCAGCAGGGAAGAAGCTGTTCTTGAAACTATTCGCCAGGCTCAGCCTGCTAGTGGTCTCCCACCTACCCTCCCTCCTCCTACCACAAACCCCACCCATCGATCCTTGAGCCTCAGCCCAATTCCTAAGCCAACCTGACCCAAGCTCCCTCGGCACCTAAGCTCCCCCAGTCATTGCATTTTCCCTGGAATTCCTGGCTGTTTGCGATGGTGCCCAGTGGTATCACAGAGCGTACTGCTGTGGCAAGAAATTTAAAGCGTGATGGGCTGTTGGGCTAACACCATGCGTGGGTCACATTCAAGCAGACAGCTCGGAAATCTGGGGTGAGTGACAACCTCAGCTTGTAAGTGCATATGTGCGGATAACAGGCAAAGGCAGAGCGAGGCGGAATAACTTGTCAGCATCCAGTCAAAGTTACCCATGCAGAATGACCACTTGGGAGAGGTACTGGAGGCTGATGCCTGCAGAGACATGCTGCAGCCCACTGTCAGTGTCTTTAAAGAAAGAAAAGACATACGTTTGTATAGTATTTTCCGACCAATGGGTATCTCAAAGTGCTTCACTGTCAATGACATATTTTTGAAGTGTAGCCACTGTTGTAATGTGACAAGGTGAATATTGGCAGAAAAAGGAGGGAGGGATTGCGTTCTATGTTTTGAATATGTGTTTGCAGTAGTGCTACGCCAACTGCACACTGGTTAAAACCCAAGCTGGAAACTTCCCACCTTCCCCTCTGTGAGAATTTGAAATGCCAATTAATTTCTGGTGGGCTGGAGAAGCTGCTAGTGACACTTCAGCAGCTACGTTAGCGCATTCTTTTTTTAACCACTCAATGTTTATCTCCACTGTTGCACATTAATTATTTTCTATTCAATATAAAATTAACTTGGCTGACGTAGATGGCCGAGGGAATTTTTCTCTTTGGTGCTTTCTGTTCCTCCCTTCTTGCCGAATCAAATTGTTCTTTTTATGGGCTGCTTCTCAATTTGAAGCCTGATACTCCACTTGGGATGTGTAACAACTTTACCTCTTTAATTCCTGTTTAGGCATTAATGTTTGCACGTGCTGAAAACATACTAAATTGGTGAGACCAGAAAAATTAGCACTTTACAGCTGCCAGTGGTCTGAGTTTTAAAGATTGGCCTTAATATAATGCTCCTCGATAGGTTTATAAATAGGAACAGTGTGCAGATGGTTCCACTAATGAAACTTATCAAGATTGTAGACAAACATCTCCTGAGAGAGGTGAGAAGCAATTTATGGCATTCTACATAATTTTGAAGAGCCAGTCACTTTCATCGCTGCCACATTAAAACTAACATTTCATTTTAAAACATAAATCTGTGATCTAAATTATGTAATTTTAAAAAATCTTTAGTCCTTGATTGCAAATAGAATTTACTCTTTTGCTCATCAACGCTGAATGATGAAGTCATTTATGAAAATAGTTTTCATTTTATTTTACCAATCCTCATATGGTTATCATGCACAATCTATTTGATAATTCAGTTACAGTCTTAACAGAGGCTATTCGTTCATGAACTGTGGTTTTGTTTAAAGTTTCAGGTGAAATCTTCTGGAGACAGAAATCAAGAACCCTAATTTTTTCCAACCTCCTGGGTGACTGGATAAATACATATCCCTTTCAAAATCACATAAGGTTCAACTCAGGGCATAAGACACAAATTATGATTACGTAATGATCCCAGAATTACAGGATGGGTGGGTTGCACCATGGCACTGTTGCTGGCCGTAATAGTTAACATGCTGTATCTCCTATGTTGCTATTTTAAGCTTTTCCAAGACTACATTTTGCAGACTGGTTTAGGAACACTGTGGCTATTGGTAAGATGCTAAACTCAATGCTACCAGTGCCCTAGGCCAGTTGTAAGTAGAGGTTATCCAATATGGATACAATAAAATTACATTTTCTGTAATGAGGTGGCGCTTACAACTCCAAAGTAAGTTATCTTCTGATTGCAAATAAACATTGTGCCATTTTCTTTCATGGTATATTCTATTTCTGGTACTCCTGCAGTTTTCAACTTGTTCCTACCATGTTAATTTAGGTTGAGTTTTTCATTACATTTAGGCTGGGTCTTCATTTCATTAGTAGAAATGTTACAATTTCAGTGCTGCCAGTCCAAATCCATTCTGTTCCTATTTATAAACATTGCGGGCTGCTTCTCATATCTCCTCCTCCTCCCCCCCCCCCCCCCCCCCCCGTTTGAATGCATATTATCTCTTTAAAAGTCCATAATGAGGATTAAATGTTAAATTGGCACAACCTTCTAAGGCCAAGTACCATCATTTCGCCAGGTAGAGATAGAGCTGTTATGATTAGAATCAATGCAAAATTTTTAAAAAAATCATGATTCCCTTTCACACCACAGCATCTTAAATGTTGCACAAAAGCCATAATGTCCAAACCTTGCGAGGATTTAGCACTGCATTGATCATTGCTTATTAGATAAGTTCAAAGTGCTTCAAATTTGTCAATTTAGAGAATCTAAGAAATCAGTAGAAAAGTCAGCCCATTGCTGACCCCTGCGATCATGGTTTGTCCAGGCTAGGGTAGAGTAAAGGATCAGGGTAGCCAAATGAGGTTAACCCGAGGCTTTACCTGATGCAATTTTTCAAAGCCATCTTGGCCTTTTGGCAAGGATGAAGCATTAGATCAAGCCTGGGAGAGGGTGCAATGCCTCATCCTGTCAGCTTGGATCTTGGTTGATCAAACCCAAGATGGGATGCCATGTCTTGTCCTGTCAGTTTGGATCTAATATGTCCCTCATGTGGGAACCATGATTGGACTTTATTTATTTGTGACACGCGTAGGCTTACATTAACACTGCAATGAAGTTACTGTGAAAATCGGCTAGTCGCCACACTCCAGCGCCTGTTTGGGTACAGTGAGGGAGAATTTAGCACGGCCAATGCACCTAACCAGGACATCTTTCAGACTGTGGGAGGAAACCGCAGCACCCGGAGGAAACCCACACAGACACGGGTGAACAGAGAACGTGCAAACTCCGCACAGTGACCCAAGCCAGAAATCGAATCTGGTTCCCTGGCGTTGTGAGGCAGCAGTGCTGATCACTTTGAAGTGGCTATTTTGATTAGAATTAAAGTACCAAAAGGTACCAATAACAAAAATAATTTTAAAAACGTCAACATCTTTACATTGTTGATAGGACCCGGATATAATATTTTAGATAATTTAAGCATCAGATCTGGGTAAAGGGTAGATGTTGAAATTGCCCAGAAATGCATTATCTGTAAAACAAAACACCCTGTGTCACCACCTCTGCCAATCTGAATTGAGCAGAAATGAAGAATGACTGGCCACTTATTAAAAGCCACAAGTCATACTATCTATGGCCTGTAAGACAAAGCAGTATCATATTTGTCAACATCCCAATAGGATGAGATCCTTCCTGAGTGTCAGCGTCATTGCGTCATCCCGTTTCCATGCATAGCTGGCCAAAGTGTATTCAGCTGCCATAGGAGATGATGTCAGGAAGATGCCTGCATGATGGAAACTGCCTCAGCTGTTCCAGGCTGGCTCCAAAACCTCGAGGAGGATGGCACATGCCTTTCTGCTGTTTCCCAACTTCAATATTTATCTTGCCTGGGTTAGGAGGGGCGACTTGGTCTGCAATTTGTATTAGCAATGTGCTGAATGCACCATAGGATCCAGAGCCCACAATCAAAGCAGTTAGATTGATCCCAGTGAGTTCCAGAGTTAACACTGGCTAACAGAGTTCTAGAGTGCATGCAGCACTCAAGGAAGTTATTTTTTGCTGAAACTCAATGTTGTCATGTAGCCTGAACATCCATACGTGATGGCGAGGCCTTGTTCATTCAGCTGGACAACACTACTAAATTCTTGTATTCTAGTTTTTTAAAAATGAGGTGTGTGTGGGTGCTTACGTACATTTTTTTAAAAAAAATCTTTGTAGCAACGGATGAGGTGGGCAAAAATAACACGCCTTTATGTTTTGTTCATTCTTTAATCCACAATGTCTGTTGTTCCGAATCCCATTTGCATAAACAGCTCTAACTATCCTGTGAACAGTCCAGTGTCAAGAGTTCTGAATATGAAAAGCTTTAGTGTTAAGAGAGGTTATTAAAAAGTACTCTCTACCACATACCAGATACTGTTTAATAACTTATTAATATTTTATGGTCACATCAAAGGTAGTTTGAAGACGCAATGCCCTACTTGCAGGCTTTTAAAATTATTCACTTTTTCCCCATTAAATGTACCATTCAAAGGCCAAAAAAAAAAATGACTATAGTTCCCTAACGGAAGCTCATGTGTCTGATTTAAACTAGAAGCTCAATTATCATTATTTCCTCCGAATTGTATAGCACATATAAAATATTTGTGCTGCTTATTTTTTTTGAATACCTGCAGTAATACTGGCAGAACGCTTTCAAAATCTTTCTCAGAACATCACACCATTCCTCTCTCGGCTGTCAGTTTACTACTGAAAAACCACACAGACTGAAAACAGCAGCATCTCAGAAACGTGTCAGAAAGTAAAATGTTCAGGATCTGTCAACCTCCTTTTTACCAATGAGTGGAGAGTCATTTCTATCCAACGACACAAGGGCCGTAACATACTGCGTTTTTTTTTATTTAAAAAAACCTGTTAACTACTGACAGGAAACATGTCCACAGTTTCCAGACACGGGACCACAGCCATAAACAATAAAACCCAAGAAGTACTGACAAAAACAGAAAATGGTCTGACAGCTATTAGAGAGAATAGTTTGAAAGGAGTGAGGCGAGAACCGCAGAGATTTATTCCGTCAAGGTTCTATGTTGTCATGTAAATGTCCCCAATTACATTTCAGCCGTGTATTTTAATTATACATTGTTTTGGAGGTGTGTTGCATGCAGTCTCAAGGTTTGGTGTGCGCCCTCAAATTTGAGACCAGTCTCAAAAAGCAATGCAGCACGGAAGAAGGCCATTCAGCCCACCGTGCCTGTGCTGGCTCTGTGATTTGCTGTCCTATCAGTTATAGAATCCTATAGTGCAGAAAGAGGCCATCCAGCCCATCGAGTCTGCACCAACCACAGTCCCACCCATGCCCCAGTCCCATGCACTTCACCCTAGCAGGTCTTCCCTTAACACTAAAGGACAATTTAGCATGGCCAATCCACCTAACCTGCACATCTTTGGACTGTGGGAGGAAACCAGAGCACCCGGAGGAAACCCACGCAGACACGGGGAGAACGTGCAAACTCCACACAGACAGTGACCTAAGCCAGGAATCAAACCCGGATCCCTGGCGCTGTGAGGCAGCAGTGCTAACCACTGTGCCGCCCACTACACTTGTGCTCTCTTTCCCCATAGCCCTAAGTTTTTTTTTCAGGTTTATTCACATTCTCTTTTGAATTGGGTAGTCTAAATGTTTGTAGTCATTTGCAGGTGTTAAAGGAGGATAGAAAGCTGTCTTTTTTTCTGCCTGTGCTTCTTCACAGTTTGCAAGGTGCTCAGACTATGATATGTGGTGTGTGGATGTTTTGTGTTTTATGCTTCAATGTTTCTGCACTGAAGCAGCTGGAAATGGATTTCTGTGCACAGTTTCCTAAATTTTTAGATTTTGACTCTCGAAAATGCCTATGGTCTGAGCCATACATACTTCCCCAGGGGGAGCAAGGGGAAATTGCAAGGATGTAGTTGGACATTTTGAAGCTACGAGTTATAAAGTGATATGAAGCCTGGGGAAGGTCATCCGTCCACCTTAGCAATGGTTTGGACAGTGCAGAAAGAAAGAAAACAAATGCCAATTGAATCTTTTTTGAAGTTTGAAATCATCCACAAAGAAATATACTTTGAAATATTTTCTCTGTTTTTTATAAAAAGCGAAGCACTTCCATTCAGCAAAGACTATGAGACCATGGCAACATCCCATTTGCTGAATGGAAGTGGTACTGAAGACTTTGTGCTCTAGAACTAGTCCACCTGTAGCCAGGCTAGTCCTGGACAGCTACAACACAGGCATCTATTCGACAATGTGGAAAATGACCCAGGTTTGTTTCCTGGGTTGTACCCTGGCGGCACGGCGGCACAGTGGTTAGCAGTGCTGCCTCACAGTGCCAGGAGCCCGGATTCAATTACGGCATTGCGTGACTGTCTGTGTGGAGTTTGCACATTCTCCCCGTGTCTGTGTGGGTTTCCTCCGGTGCTCCGGTTTCCTCCCACAGTCCAAAGATGTGCAGGTTAGGTGGATTGGCCATGCAAAATTGTCCCATATTTGCTCCAAAAATGTGTAGGTTAGGAGGATTAGCAAGGTAAATATGTGGGGTTACAGTGTTGAGGCTGGGTAAGATGCTCTATCGGAGAGTTGGTGCAGATGGGCCGAATGGCCTCCTTCTGCACTGTAGGGATTCTATGATTCGTATGCCCACAAAAAGCAGCACAAATCCAATCGAGTCAATTACCACCAACCATTTCACTCTCAGCAGCAAGGTGATGGAAGATATTATCAACAGTGTTATCAAGCTGTACCTATGCAAGATAACCTGTTCACCAGTGCTCAGTTTGGGTTCTGCCAGGGCCACTCAATATTTGCCAATAATTTCCAGGGGTGGGTGTGATGTCTTTCCATTAAATGTCACTCAAAACAAGACTAACGGTAATGTGAGTGTACCCGAATTAAATGCATTGCTCTACACAGTGGAAACTAGTTACTTTTGTGTGCAGAATGAGTTTTTCAACACACCCACATTTTACCCCACACAACACCAACTAATGACAGCTCTTTCTGGCATTCTGAACCAGTTGCTAGTCGTGACAATAATATTCTTCTACCTTTCCCCTTCGTGCTTTCAATACTAATTGAAACTGATGTCTCTGTAATACATGTTCACTGACCAGGACACATTGGTCTCAATTTTAACCTTCTTATGACAGGTGCGAGAGAGACAGGAAGCATTGGTGGTTGAAATATTGGAATTGCATGACCTGACCCCATTCCTGGCCACCATAATATTTACCTCGGCAATTCAAGCCCGGGATGAAGCACCTGTTAAAATCAGGCAGGGGCCTACAGAAATACGTAACAATTTATTTTTAACCTCACTAAGGTGGGAGTTTTTTAAAAAAATGTTCATGGGATCTGGGTGTTGCTGGCAAGGCCAACATTTAGCCCCCCTCTCTATCCGCCCTTGAGGTACTAATATTGAGCTGCCTTCACGAATCCAAACGGTCAAGTTGTCCTGGAATAATCCAAACCAAACATCAGCAAGCAAGTCATTAGTGACTAAGTGCCACTTGATAGCACTATGGATGACATCTTCCATTTTGTAGACTGCTAAGATATGATGTGGAGATGCCGGTGTTGGACCAGGGTGGGCACAGTAAGAAGTCTCACAAGACCAGGTTAAAGTCCAACAAATTTATCTGGAATCACGAGCTTTCGGAGCGCCGCTCCTTCATCAGGTGAGTGGAGAGGTGGTTTGTGAATCCACCTCACCACTCACCTGATGAAGGAGCAGTGCTCTGAAAGCTCATGATTCCAAATAAACTTGTTGGACTTTAACTGGTCTTGTGAGACTTCTGACTGCTAAGATAGTATTTGGTAAGATTGGATTTATTCCACATTTTGGGGATAAGATATATCTGGACAATATTCCACTTAGTCAGGTACATGCCAGTAACCGTACGAGGACAGCTTGGCTAGGGCCGTGGCTAATTCTGGAGCACATGTCTTCAGCACTGCAGCCAAAATTTTGGGGCTCAAAGGTTTTGCTGTATTCCCTGCCTTCAACCATTTCTTGTTATCACATGGAGTCAGTTGAATTGGCTAAAAACAGGCACCTGTGATGAAGGGGATCTCGGGAGGAGGTAAAGATGGATCATCCACCCAGCACTTCTGGCTGAAAATGGTTGCAAGCACTTCAGAATTTTTGGGTTTTGCCATCATTGAGGACAGGGATCTTCCTGAAATCACCTCCTCTATTGTTTAATTCATAACTGTACGGTGGCAGGGCTACAGAGTTTATTTAGATCTGTTATAGAGTCATAGAGGTATATAGCACTGAAAAGGCCTTCGGCCTATACATCTGCACTGATCAAAAACAACCACCTCACTATTCTAATCCCATTTTCCAGCACGTGGCCCATAGCCTTGTGTGCCTTGGCATAGTAAGTGCACATCTAAATACTTCTGAAATGTTATGAGGGTCTCTGCTTCCACCACCATTACAGGCAGTGAGTTCCAGTTAGTTAGAATCATAGAATTCCTACAGCGCAGAAGATGCCATTCAGTCCATCGAGTCTGCACTGGCTCTCTGACAGAGTATCTTAACCAGGCCTTCTCCTTTACCCTACCCCACATATTCACCATGGCTAATCCATCTAACCTACACATCTTTGGACTGTGGGAGGAAACCGGAGCACCCGGAGGAAACCCACGCATATGGGGGGGGGGGGGGGGAGGACGTGCAAATTCCACACAGTCACCCAAGGCCGAAATTGAACCTTGGTCCCTGGAGCTGTGAGGCAGCAGTGCTTGCACCGTGCCACCCTTTTGAAGGGTCATTTAGCTTTGTGTGTAGCATGCTGATTCCACTGTTTAGCATGCATGCCATCCTGTGTTATAGCTTCACCAGGTTAGCTGATGTCTGGTTGGTTGGCAGCAGCAGCAAGGGCGGCATGGTGGCACAGTGGTTAGCACTGCTGCCTCACAGCACCAGGGACCTAGGTTCAATTCCGGCCTTGGGTGACTGTTGGTGTAGAATTTGCACATTCTCCCCGTGTCTGCGTGGGTTTCATCCTGGTTTCCTCCCACAGTCCAAAGATGTGCGGGTTAGGTTGACTGGCTATGCTAAATTGCCCCTTAGTGACTGGGGGACGAGATAGGGTAAGTACATGGGGTTATGGGGATAGGGTCTGGGTGGGATTGTGGTCAGTGCAGACACAATGGGCCGAATGGCCTCCTTCTGCACAGTAGGGTTTCTATTGTTCTAAGATGGGAAGAGCTGACTGTCCAGAAGAGGCTCTGTTAAGATTTAGAACTTTGGCTAGTCTCAAGCTCCTTGTGGGCCTGGAGGAGTAACTGCCTTCCCAACACAGGAAAACCTTCAACGTCTCAGCCTGAACCTCCTGTCTTACCCATCGCTTTCATCACCAGGCTATTCTCGACTGTCAAAATCTGCCATTATTGCTGCCCTGTTACTTTTTGCAAACCTCTTGGAATCGCCTGTGTTTCTCTTTCTATTTCTTTCCGGCTATTTGGCAATTCGCGATCAATGCACAATGTTGTTGTGGAGCCTCTATTCTGTCTCCATGCGATCCAGAGAGACGGCGTCTGAACGGCTTGTTTGATATTCTCCCTAATGGCGTAATTGTCTGCTTAGTCATTCGGCCCTCCGCCCTGTTTCCTTTCTCTATTTCGTCTGCAGCCAGTAATAGTTAGCTCCTAGTATTGCCCCAGTGGAAGCCAAGTTTCTGTCAGACCTATAACATCATCGTAATTATACAGTAATTAGTAATTCTATTTTCCTGATTTTTATCCTGAATGCTCCATACATTTATACACAGGCACTTCAATCCTGTTCCATTGTTATCCCTTTGACACCATCTCACCTCTTTTGATTCTTCCCATACTCTCCCATTCACTCTATATTCCAACCCCCCCCCCCCCCCCCCTACGTTTACTGATTTAAACAATCACCCACGGCCCTATATTTGATGTCAGGCCTTTGGCGCCAGTCTGGTTAAGGTGGCGTCTATCTTTCCTCCACATCCGGCTCTTGATCTAAAATTGATCTCAGTGCCCTACAAACTTCAAACTCTGCCTCATAGACACCTCCTTCAATCCACGCCTGCAATTGTCTTCATGACTTAGGACCAGGCTACGCCCACTGAACCATCTGGGAAGCTTATTATATTTTCAAAAGGCCTGCAGTAGGTGAGATGCCCTTTCGAAGGCATTTGATGGAGAACCATCATGCAAAGAGGGGGATAATGTACAGCAAAATAGAGGAAGGGATGAATCATCAATTCATTAAAATGTGTCTGCTTGCACTGGACTAGAACATCTTAGTGAAAAACCTTACAAAAAGAAACATTTCACGCATACTTCGCCTAGCAGGAATCAAGATGAGTCTTTAGAAGCCTATTTTTGGGAACGCCTTCCCAATGATAGGACCAAAACATTCTCTTCAAAATGTTGATGGCATTATGTCTATTCAGGCAGATTGATGTAAAATTTGCATTATGTCAGGCAAATTGGTTGTCACAACACCACAATGAACACGTTTGTCACAAATTTGGAATTCTGAATAATGTAATTTGCTTTGTCTTTTGTTGGTTACACACTGCTTGCCTTACACAGACTGAGATGAAATGGTAATGTCTTTCTCAAGCCCAGTGTCCACGGGAGACCTCATTCCATACGCTGAAATGCTGCGTGACCAAGGGGAAGAATTGGTTTGAGTTGGAAACAAAATCCCATTTGAAATGCGGACTGACTTCATAAGCTCATCCATTTGATAGCAAGACAATGCCCATATAGGCGATTCCACACAAAATGTTGACGAAAACCGGCAAAAGCACAAATCAACGTGCAGTCAACCGACGTACATACGGTTTAAGGCAAAAAAACACAATGAGGGAGGAAATAAACGGCTGATTAAAGTTCTTAATCCCAGCCCGCACACTCCAGAGGTCCTCAGAGCCAGCATTGCAATTGTGTCAATTCAATTGCCATCTTCTAATGCTAACAAAGCAGGATATAGAATTCTGATAAAACAGTTATCGACCTTCACTAATGCAAATGTATTGCCACATTCATCAACATTAAAGTTGTACTGGCGTTGCAGGAGTAATGAGCATATGTTCTACGTTAGACTCTGCTAACCATGACTGCAGTAAAGTAATAGTGCTCCTATATCACTTTTGTGCTAGCCTTACATAATTGGGCAAGAAATAAATTGTACTGGAACGCACTGCCCCAGTGCATTTTCATGGTCAGTTAGTTTAAAGCAGTACGGGCACAGTACCGTGCATTAGCTTGCAGAGCCATAGATATGCATTAGATTACAGCACACCAACAAACTGTAACTCGCGACACTTCCTAGCTAGACTGAGCAGATGCTTGTATCTGAGGATTTAAATTGTACATCGCCCAACATTTTCCCTTGTGTAATTATAAAGAACGGGAAAAAAAAAGTTGAAAAGAGTCAGCTTATGGATATTTTTGGTGCAAGTTTGGGTTATTTTGAGAAACAATTTAAAGTCTGTACGCCTTAAAAATAAAATAATTGTCACTCAATTTTTTTGTTGTTGAAATCAACAGTCCGCATGAAGTTAAGAAGTCAATTGGTTTTCGAGAGATTAAAATGGAAATTTTGCTGGATTTTGTTCATTTTCATACTTTTCACTCCATGGAATTCATAGGATCCCTACAGGGCAGAAGGAGGCCATTCAGCCCATTGACTCTGCACCGACTCACCAAAAGCGCATCTTACCCAGGCCCACCACCTACCCCCCCACCCCGCCTGCACCCCCACCCCACCCTGCCCCACCCCCCTGTTTGCCTGCTATTCCATCCATGTAACCCCATGCATTTACCATGGCTAATCCACCTTACCTTCACATATTTGGACACTAAAGTGAAATTTAGCATGGCCAATGCACCTAACCTGCACATCTTTGGAAACTAAGGAGAAATTTAGCATGGCCAATGCACCTAACCCGCACATCCTAGGACACTAAGGGGAAATTTACCTTGGCCAATCCACTTAACCTGCGAATCTTTGGACTGTGGGAGGAAACCGGAGCACCCGGAGGAAACCCACGCAGACACAGGGAAAATGTGCAAACTCCACACAGACAGTGACCCGAGGCTGGAATTGAAGCCGGCTTCCTTGCGGCTGTGTGGCAGCAGTGCTAACCACTGTGCCACCTGCTCTCTTACCTGCTCTCCCATTATCTACGGTGTATTGTGAAATGTTGGAAAACATCATATTTTAATTAAATTCAGTGAAACTCAAGCTCTTTCTAGTGGGCATGTTCCCACTTTCAGCCCTTAACATTGAGTTTAATTACTTTAAACCATTGCCACTGTTACCTCTCAAAGCAGGTACTGACAGTCGAGGATGGCGACACCAGATCCATTGGATATGGTGGAGGTGTGTATTGGTACTGGGGATGGAGATCCTCTAATGACATGCAGTCAGCAGCCTGGTTCTCTGCCTGCTTTTCATCCACCATATTCCCAAGAACTTGCTCCTCTGCCAGATTTCCTCTGCTTTTCTGTTTTAAAAATTCACAACTCTTCTCGACCCCTTTTTTATTTCTGTATTGCGCTCATTAGCACCTCCTTTTTGCTTTGCACTACCATCCCCTTTGTTGATGAATCATTCCTATTCTCAATCATGTCACAGACTTTCTTCTCTTACCCACCTTTTAAAACTGTTCATCGCTAACATCATCTATTAGTGATGAAAGGTCAACGACCTGAGACATCAACTCAATTCCTCTCCCTGCAGAATTTCCCTTCATCAAATATGATGTTTTCCAACATTTCACAATACACCGTAGATAACGGGAGAGCAGGTAAGAGAGCAGGTGGCACAGAGGTTAGCACTGCTGCCACACAGCCGCAAGGAAGCCAGCTTCAATTCCAGCCTCGGGTGACTGTCTGTGTGGAGTTTGCACATTCTTCCCGAGTCTGCGTGGGTTTCCTCCGGGTGCTCCGGTTTCCTCCCACAGTCCAAAGATTCGCAGATTTAGTGCCCTAGGATGTGTAGGTTAGGTGCATTGGCCATGCTAAATTTCTCCTTAGTTTCCAGCGATTTGATTTGATATCAAATTTTGGAGGGTGGCCTCAGTGGTCCAGCAGGATTCTGCATTGCTGGTACTGATTGGTATTTGGTACTGATCAGTATATCATGAACAAAGCAAGCCTTCCGATATCAATGCACACTTGACAGTAATGTTGCTCTCACGCATTGACAAAGTACTTGCCGTTCAGCTAAAACATTTTTTTCCACAATCCAAAAGAATTTGTACAAAGAAATTTGCTCCCTTTTGAGTCTGCATTAAACATTTCTTGAAATTGATTATGGATTTCAAAGTAGGATTTTATATTCTGTATAAGTAGGTGCCATTTTACTTTAAGAAGCCAATAGTGTGTGATGATTGAGATGGATAATTCACCTAGTGCTTAAGCTCTTGATTTTGATGTATCCGTTGGAAATTATTGTACCAATTGGGTTTAAATACTTCCACTTTCTGGTGATATGTATTTAAGTGTTGCTGATGTTGTCTTTTTTGACAAGAGCAGTGATTTATTCTCTTCAGTGTATTCCACCAGCAACACAAAGCAAAGTTTCAACTTTGACATACCTTTCATTTAAATACTTTTTATGTTCACAAATTTAATGAGATTTCGGAAGAATATGGCGCACGCAGAGATGTTTCAATTAAAATCTCTGCTCCCTGTAAACAGGGAAGAAAAGGACAACAGAATAATTGAGTTATCAAATATGTTGACGTTTACACAAACAGCAAGTGACACCTCGTTAATAGTCTAATAAAGCATATCTGGTGGGGGACCAGAAAATGCTTCCAAGTAAACGTTTTATGGTCTGCCCATGATTTATATAGTCAATGAAAGTGTTTTAGAACTGTAAAGTTTACTGTTTGTTTTGATGGTTTGAATTATTGTTTTCATTACTTTCCTAGGTTGACAGAGATGAAGTAAAGTCAGGCAAAAACACTGGCTGCACGTGCATCGTCAATCTAGGGCGGCACAGTGGTTAGCACTGCTGCCTCACAGCGCCACGGACCTGAGTTCGATTCCCGGCTTGGGTCACAGTCTGCACGTTCTCCCCGTGTCTGCATGGGTTTCCTCCAGGTGCTCCGGTTTCCTCCCACAGTCTGAAAGACGTGCTGATTAGGTCCATTGTCCATGGTAAATTCTCCCTCAGTGTACCCGAACAGGCACCGGAGTGTGGCGACTAAGGGATTTTCACAGTAACCTCATTGCAGTGTTAATGTAAACCTACTTGTGGCACTACTAAATAATAAAAAAACTTTAGTGCACCACCACTCACCCCGGACATAGTCTCTTCCACCTTCTTCCATCGGGAAAAAGGTACAAAAGTCTGATGTCACGTACCAACTGACTTAAGAACAGCTTCTTCCCTGCTGCCATCAGAATTTTGAATGGTCCTAGCTCATGTTAAGTTGGTCTTTCTCTACACCCTAGCTGTGACTGTAGCACTACATTCTGCACCCTCTCCTTTCCTTCTGTATGTGCGGTATGCTTTGTCTGTATAGTGCACAAGAAACAATTTTTTTCACTGTATACTAATATATGTGACAATAATAAAGCAAATCAAATCAAAAAAACTTGGACAAGCCCTAAGCAGCCTCAGGTCAGATATCTACTGCTGCTGTGCAATATTGCTGGATGGCAAATAACCTACTCACCAGTGTGTGAAGCGGAAGCAGTGAAAAACTCGTGAAATCACCTTAATGCGATTGAAGCTTGATGGTGACCGACTATATTGCTGAAAATATGCTATCACTAACCATAAAATATGTCATTTTAAAACTCGTTTTACTGGCCTGTTATTGGAAATTCATGAATCATGTTTATTTCCTAGCAATGGGTGTTATGAATTCCAATTAGATCATTACAAGTGAGTTGAAGGTTGGTACAGCAGCAGGAACAGTAAATTTCTCCTATTGTCAACAGTCTATAAGCTTGGCATCGTCTAATCAGTACTCAGGCATGGTTAGAAACCTCGGTGTTGCAATATGGGTCGTGGCCATTTTTCTTGGTTTCTCAAAAAAAAAACACACACCACCTGGAAAAATCAACTTTAAGTGGTGGAGTCTGTTTCTTTAGTTAATTAGAATTGGTGCGGACAACACTGAGACAAGTCTTGAAACATATACGGGGAGGGGGGTGGGGGGGCACGGCGGCACAGTGGTTAACACTGCTGCCTCACAGCGCCAGGGAACCGGATTTGATTCCCAGCTTGGGTCATTATCTGTGTGGAGTTCTGCACATTTTCCCCGTGTCTGCATGGGTTTCCTCTGCGTGCTCCGGTTTCCTCCCACAGTCCGAAAGATGTGCTGGTTGGGTGCATTGGCCTTGCTAAATTCTCCCTCCGTGTACAGGCGCCGGAGTGTGGTGACTGGAAGATTTTCACAGTAACTTCATTGCGGTGTTAATGTAAGCTTATTTGTTACACTAATAAATAAACATTAATTATGCAGCCATCTCCATTTGGATAGACAGGATGGTTTGATGTACTCATTTAGGCTAAATGGTGTTATGTCTTCACCATAAAATGCTATGAAGAAGAAGGCACAGCCTTATAACCAAGAGAGGCTATTGCTCCATTTTATGATATATATTAACAAATGGAAACAGTTGCCAAGTTTGATGAGCAGTGGGAAGCCCAAAAGTTGCAACTTTTCCAATAAATTGGCAGTGACATCTGTAAGCGCACAATGCAATGCCCGATCATGCAATAAGAGTTTAGTTTAGAAACAATGCATCACTTCCCCTGTTGTATATACCTCATAGAATCCCCCCGACAATACAGGAGGAGACCATTCGGCCAATCGCGTCTGCACCGACAACAATCCCACCCAGACCCTATCCCTGTAACCCCACCAATCCCCCTAACACTAAGGGCCATTCAACCTAATCTGCACATTTTAGGACTGTGGGAGGAAACTGGAGCACCTGAAGGAAACCCACGCAGACACGGGGAGAACGTGCAGACTCCACACAGACAGTTACCCAAGACTGGCGCTGTGAGGCAGCAGTGTTAACCACTGTGCCACCCTGTGTGAAATAAGTGAAACATATTGCCAAGTGTAGAGCATGAAGTTAAACTTGTCCGTAGTTTGAACTTGCCCATCCTATTGACACCCTTGGTGATCTAAATGGAAGAAGCCAGTGTCAGTGGGGGTCTGGATTTGGACTGATGGACCCAGGCCCATCAGTTGTGCAGATCCATCGCAGACCTACAGCTCCATCACAATTTACGTGCAACATCATTGTCCAGCCTTTTACACCCACAATGGAGTTATACTTGAATGTCAGACTTTTTCAGATTAAATTCAATACTTCATGATTTCAAACAAGGTAACCATTCTGAATGTTGGACTAAAGGTGAATTAAGATCAACATTTAAATCACTCTAAGACACAGGTAGGTCTGCACTTAAAAATAATATAATTTTTTTCATTGATTTTCTCAGAAACCCAAACTCAATATGTTTGGTGAACTCGATTGGCAGATCAAAGGATTCGTTCTAAATTATATCTTTTCCATCTTAATCTGACTACAGTTGTAAACATTGGAGGGGAGGATGGGATTAATGAAACAAATCCAATAAGTCTTCAGCTAAAGCCATGATGATGGATTAAGAAGAGACTTGTGTTCATATGCTGTTTTATCCCCGCTCTCAAATATCTCAGAATTACTATGAAATGCAGTGTGTTATGTGGAATTATGGCAGCCATTTTGCACATAACAGTTTGCAAACAGCAATGGGAACAATCACCAGTTAATCTTTTTTTAATAGTATTGATTAAGGGAAAAGTGTTGGCCATGCAAACACAGTCTTTAATATTCAGTGGAACAAGCAGATGAAACCTCCTGACTCCCCAAAGCCTATCCACCATCTACAAGCACAAGTCAGGAGTGTGATGGAATGCTCCCCAAGTGCCTGGATGGGTGCAGCTCCAAAAACACTCAAGAAGTTTGACACCATCCAGGACAAAGCAGCCCCGCTTGATTGGCACCACATCCACAAACATCCAATCCCTCCACCTTCGACGCTCAGTAGCAGCAGTGTGTACTATCTACAAGATGCAGTGCAACAATTCACCAAAGATCCTTCGACAGCGCCTTCCAAACCCACAACCACTTCCATCTAGAAAGACAAGGGCAGCAGATACATAGGAACACCACCACCTGCAAGCTCCCCTCCAAGCCACTCACCGTCTTGACTTGGAAATATATCGCCGTTCCTTTGCAGTCGCTGGGTCAAAATCCTGGAATTCCTTCCCGAATGGCATTGTGGACTGCAGCAATTCAAGAAGGCAGCTCACCACCACCTTCTCAAGGGCAACTGGGGATGAGCAATAATTGCTGGCCAGCCAGTGACGTCCATATCCCATGAATGAATAAAAGCAAAACCTCAAATGTCCAACCATGCACCTCAGTACTGCAGTGGAATGCCAGCCTATATAACAAAAACATCTTGCATTTATACAGCACCTTTAATATAAAAAAAATTCCTAAGGCACTTTACAGTTTTGCAATAGACGCTGAGATATTAGGAGACTTAGGGAAAGCTAGTGGCATAGTGGTATTGTCACTGGACTAGTAACCCAGAAACCCAGGGTAATGCTATGGGGACCTGGGTTCGAATCCCACCATAGCAGATGGTGACATTTGAATTAAAAATCTGGAATTAAAAAGTCTAATGAAGAAACCATTGTTGATTGTCATAAAAAAAAAACCATTTGGATCTCTAATGTCCTTTAGGGAAGGAAATCTGCTGTCCTGACCTGGTCTGGCCTACATGTGACTCCAGATCCATAGCAATGTGGTTGACTCTTAAATGCCCTCAGGAATGGGCAATAAATGCTGGCCCAGCCAGCGATGCCCACATCCCATGAATGAATTAGAATTTTAAAATTAACTCAAAGTTGGGTCAAAGATAATGGTTTTAATGAGTGGCTTTGAGGAGTAGGGGTGTGTCAGGACTGTTCGAGGGGTTAAGGGAGGGAAACATGGTGCCTGAACACTTGTTGAGTGAAAATCAAGTTGCCACTGGTGAGTCAAGGGAGAAATGCACAACAGGCTAGAATACAGAAACATAGAAGATAGGAGCAGGAGGAGGCCATTTGGCCCTTCGAGCCTGCCCCATCCTTCATTACGATCAAGGCTGATCATCCAACTCAATAGCCTAATCCTGCTTTTTCCCCATAACCTTTGATCCCATTCGCCCCAAATGCTATATCCAGCTGCCTCTTGAATGCATTTAATGTTTTGGCATCAACTACTTCCTGTGGTAATGAATTCCACAGGCTCACCACACTTTGGGTGAAGAAATGTCTCCTCACCACCGTCCTAAATGATCTACCTTGAATCCTCAGACTGTGACCCTTGGTTCTGGACACCCGCACCATCAGGGATATCCTCCCTGCATCTACCCCGTCTAGTCCTGTTAGAATTATGAGTTATGGACTTAAATTATGGAGTGAGTCGTTGGGACACGTTGATGACGGATAGGGCTCTGATAAGGAGAATTTGATCAAATTCACAATGTAACAGAGTTGGCACAGGTTGTGTATGTGTGAAACTACATGTTTCAACTTTATCATTAACATGTCATTTTGATATACCAAGAATTGCTGTCCTTGTGTGTTGAAGTGAAAATAGAGGAGAGGGCAATGCATTACTGAGTAGTGGTGATACGTCTTATGACAGTGCAAAGTCAAGTTCTTGTTCTCTTTGTGGAGAAAAGGAGATTCTATTTCTTTTATCGGGGCTGATATTCCTCAAATACTTTGGGCACCGTGGGCGGCACGGTAGCACAGTGGTTAGCACTGCTGCTTCACAGCTCCAGGGATCTGGGTTCGATTCCCGGCTTGGGTCACTGACTGTGTGGAGTTTGCACATTCTCCTCGTGTCTGCGTGGGTTTCCTCCGGGTTCTCCGGTTTCCTCCCACAGTCCAAAGATGTGCGGGTTAGGTTGATTGGCCATGCTAAAATTGCCCCTTAGTGTCCTGAGATGTGTAGGTTAGAGGGATTAGCGGGTAAATATGTAGGGATATGGGCGTAGGGCCTGGGTGGGATTGTGGTCGGTGCAGACTCGATGGGCCGAATGGCCTCCTTCTGCACTGTAGGGTTTCTATGATTTCTATGACCAGCCAGTCTCCAAGTCGGCCAAGATGGGATCTTAAACTATAATGCTAGTTTAGTCCTCATTTAGCACAAGTTGCCACCTTGGTAAATAAATTGAAGCTTGAACAAGGAACAGCTGCTTGGAAAATTATTAAGCTGATCATCACTTTATTTGCTGCTATTGCTCATTCAGGAGGCTGTACAGATTTCTAGCCTTAGCCTCTCCTAACAGTGACCTGCTAATTGGTAGTAAACTAGTCTTCTGAAAGATCCTGAGTGTTACTTAATGATACATCACCTTTTATTGTTCACTTGATGCTGGAGGTGTGAAGAGGACTTTTGAAACACATTGGGTAACTTTCTGGGACACATTGTCAAAATGTCAGAGAATAGAATCATAGAATCCCTACAGTGCAGAAGAGGCCATTTGTCCCTTCGAGTCTGCACTGACTCTCTGACAGAGCATCCCAGACATACCTTCTCCCCTGCCCTATCCCACATACATTTACCGTGGCTAATCCCCCTAACCTACAGATCGTGGGACAGTCAAGGGCAATTTAGCATGGCCAATCCACCTAACCTGCACATCTTTGGGCTGTGGCAGGAAACCGGAACATTCAGAGGAAACCCACGCAGACACGGGGAGTATGTGCAAACTCCGCACAGTCACCTGAGGCTGGAATCAAACCCGGGTCCCTGGAGCTGCGAGGCAGCAGTGCTATTGTGCCACCGTGCTGCGTCCTTCAACAATCCATTAACATTCATTCTAGAAATGATAAAGAGTAAGTTCTTTGCTCCTCTATTTAATTGGAGTCGCCAGGGGAAAGGCAAGGCTTGATCAATGGGCATCTTGCTCGGTTTCCCCAGTGGCCCACAGGAGGAATGGGAAGAGGAGATAAGACCGGGCAGCGTCGTGGCAACTGCTGTGTGAGAAATCAGGTGTGCGAGATGGATTCCATCCAGACCTCCTCCACCAGGGCCTCCAATGCTGTGCCCAAGAACATGTGTGCCCTCTCACCTGTTCCCTGAGCCACCCTGCAACCTGAGGCTGTAGGCCAGCCAAACCTCTCCACACCTTCAGCCAAAGTGGGTGAGTGAAGCTACAATATCTTGCTTCATGAAAACTGTATCTCATCAGCACTTGAGTGGAAACCGGCAGGTGTCTCTGTTTTCGCACCTCTGGGCAAGTTCAATTTATGGTCATTGATAATTAGGACTAAAATAACGAGCGAAAACTAGACTTTCAAACCAGGTATGCTTTATTAGCACAACGTCCATTTGGCACCTGTTTTCACCTTTTCACCAAAATAACTCCTGTCATCTCTGACCTTTTTTGCAGGTAGAAAGAAAGGTCCCAACATTGCGCTGACGAAATTGGTCTTCAAGTGACAATGAAAGCAAAGCTTCTGGCACATATTGTACAGGCACATTTTCAGCACACTGTGCAATTTGCATGTCTCATATTGCGACTATCCTTTTGAATTATTTCCACAATGTTCTCTAACAATGATCTTTGCAATGAGATTCTTTGAGGCAGTCAGCTTTCTGGTCATGTCTGCCTCATTGTTTATGATCATAAAAATCTCACTCTGTTAATGCACTAAGATTGGCAGCAACGCACTGAGCAAGGACAAAAAAAAATGTAAGAATTTGTTTACCAGAAGTTACTGGCACGGAAACGTTACTTCTGCCAGCTTCCATTCTTTTTACTTTTATTATTCATTTCTCATAGAGTAAAAGCTATTGAAGTGCCAAAAAAAAAACTTTTCACTTGACAAGAGAGAATTCAATTGTAATATCTACAGATGGAAGTCTGCTGTCATGCATTGAGCTCTGAGATTTCTGTGATTCACTCTGCAGAAGATGCGACATGATTTCAGTTCAACAGTGTCTGAAGTTGATTAATGTCCTTTAAAAAAAATCACATAAACTTGAACAATAAATGCGATATAAACATCCGTCATCGAAATGTTATAATCCATTTGTGACATCAGGGTTTGAGGATCTTGCTCAGCAATTGTTATAATGATGTGGTTTATAAGATTTGGTGGCTTAAAGGAAAACCAGATCAAAATTTACAAATCCCAGTAAAAATCGGTAATACTGGCACTAGTAATACTGGAGTTCCATTTTAAGGTACAGTGTTGTGGGGGCACAGTGGTTAGCGCTGCTGCCTCACAGCGCCAGGGACTTGGGTTCGATTCCCAGCTTGGACCACTGTCTGCGTGGAGTCTGCATGTTCACCCCATGTCTGCGTGGGTTTCCTCCGGGTGCTCCAGTTTCCTCCCACGGTCCGAAAGATGCACTGGTTAGGTGCATTGGCCATGCTAAATTCTCCCTCAGTGTACCCGAACAGGGGCCGGAGTGTGGCGACTAGGGGATTTTCACAATAATTTCATTGTAGTGTTAATGTAAGCCTACTTGTAACACTAATAAATAAACTTTAAACTCAATAGAAATATTATAATCCATTTGTGACATCAGGGTTCAAAGATCTTGCACAACAATTGTTATAAAGGTTTATAAGGTTGTTATGCTTATGGAATAATAGAATCCCTACAGTGCAGAAGGAGGTAATTCGTCCCATCGAGCCTGCATCAACAACAATCCCACCCAGGTCCTATCCCTGTAACCCCATGTGTTTACCCTGATAATCTCCCTGACACCAAGGGGCAATTTAACATGGCAATCCACCTAACCTATACATCTTTGGACTGTGGGAAGAAACTGGAGCACCCGGAGGAAATCCACGCAGACATGGGGTGAATATGCAAACTCAACACAGGCAGTCAGTCACCCAAGGCTGGAATTGAACCCGGATCCATGGTGCTGTGAGGCAGCAGTGCTAACCACTGTGCCACTGTTTGATGGCTGAAAGAAAACCCAGTTCAAAATTTTCAAATCCCAATAAAAATCGCTAATACTGGCACCAGTAATACTGGAGTTCCATTCTAAGCTATACAGGGGCAATTGGGACATCTTTCACCGAGTTTTCCAAATTTCCAAATTTCACTGGCTTCATTTTCCAAATTTCACTGGCTTCTCATTCCGGGAAATTAACAAGATCATGTGACCTGTTCTGAAGTCTACCTGATAATCAGCCTGGATGGTTTAATTGTTAGAGATCAAAGAAAGACTTAAATTGCTTTATTAGGAAGAAGGTGCAAGGTATTCATCCTTGGAGACAATGGCAGCAACTTGTGTGTTAACAGTGGAGACTGTGAATCTCCAAAGCCCCAGAAAAGTATTGAGAATATTGTGTTATAAATGGTTGCACTTTAAACTGCTCATGTAGTTCAAAGATCAGAGTGAATTAGGTTCTCAAGGATATTTATTAACATTTCTGCCTAGACACAAGGCCCATGTGCTTCACATTGCCACAGGGGAAGATGCAGAGGAAGCTATTGTGAATATCTAGTCATAGGCTTCCTAGAATATCATGAATATCACAGTGTTTTGAGTCTGCCTAGATCCAAGAGAGAGGGAGCAGCTAGATGCCACAGAAGTATTTATGGTTCACTACAGAGGAATACAGGTGGAAGCTTCCACTTGGATTACAAAGATCAAATTTGTGAGGAGTTACTATGAGGCTGGAAGAGTCATCTAGCTTGGGCTAGAGGGAGAGACTCCAAGAAAACCTGATTGTGAAAGACAATTTCTAAGGTCGCAACATACCAGGTTGAGAAAAGAAAAGATCAGGAGTTAACTCTCAAGTGTGAAGAATCACTTTGGATTGATTTTGGAAAAATTGAATGGCTACATAAAGGAGAGTGTAAAAGTGTACCTGTGAGTAGTGTTTTTTTTGTTCGGATAGGAATAAGAAATGAGGTGGTTTAACATTTTAAAATGTGAAATTGTGCCATTCTTTCAGCTGCCAATGGGAAGTACAAATCTCTTTTCAAGAATTCCAAGGCGGCGATCTTACCAAAGAAATTCTAAGTGCTGAACAAGCGTAAAAACTCGAGAGATATGTTTCCATTTTTGGGGCAAGCTCCCAGACACAATCATATGGCACTTAGAAAACAAAATGAGACTAAGTGTGATTCCCGCCAGTAGGGGGACTGGACAGAGCCTATTCACGCCAGGAAGCCAGCTGCTGAGCTGTAGGAGTGCCATTGCGCATGTGCCCTGATCTCCTGGTGCACTCTGTACAAGTGTACAAAGTGCACTGGGAGATATCTCACTCCCAAGGACATTGCGCCCCCCCCCCCCCCACCCACACCCCCCCAATCACCCCCTGGACTTCACCCCCCTTCCGATCGCCCCCTCCCCCAGGACATTGCCATCCCTGATTGCTGCCCCCAATTGCCACCCACCCCAACCGGCCACACGCTCGACCTGATCTCCCCCCCCCCCCCCCCCCCGCTGATTGCTGACCCCGATCCCCTCTGCCAATTGCCACCCTGATTGATCCCCAATGCGTAATGGACCCTGCCCCCTTCAGGCCCCATCCCTTCAGGACCTGCCCCCAGCCTTTTGGCCCTGCCCGTCCCTTAGCCTCCCCCCCTTGGCACTACCCAGTGTGGGCACTACCATGGTGCCAGGCTGGCAGTGCCGGGGTGCAAGGCTGGCACTGCCAGGAAGCCAGGCTGGCAGTGCCCAAGGGGCACTGACTGCCCCTGCCCCTGACCACCCGGGGGGGTGCTTCAATGGCCTCCAGTCCTGCCAGCGAGGTCACCGTGCCAAGTCCCCGTTGCGGGGGACCATATGTGATCTTCACCAGTGACGACCTCCACTGGGAGGTCATTAAGGTAAGTGAACCCAGACTCACTAATAATATTAAAATTAGAAAATTAATATTTAATCAGCCTCGTGCCTGGCGTGGCCCTTAACGTCGCAAAAGGTGGGAGATCGGGCGCGAAGCCAGTTTTCCACCTCTCGCCCGATTTTACTGGCTTGCCATGCTGAGTGGGCCCCAGGGGCCCTCATTTCAGTGGGCCGCCATGACCCCATGAAGAAGATTAAATACATTTAATAAACAGAGTATTTCATAACATGTTATAGAAAATGCTTAATCACTTATATATTGATAGAACTGTCACCAACTTCAAACTATAAAAACAAAAGAAATATTTATACTTTGGATGCAGAGCGTGTGCATGGCTCTCACAGCCAATGTTGTGTGTAATCAGCACACACCGCACTTCACTGCCCTTGCTTCACATGTGTATGACTTCAGTCATACTGGTAGGAAAAAAAGCTACCTGATGGAGATCAATGGAATGTGTCAAACCATGTGTGGAGGCAACAGTCAACAAAATGTCTCATTGACTCAGGTCCCAGTCGGGCCGCATGTGGCCCCCAGGCCACAGTTGCGCACTACTGCTTTATGGAGATGTGATTGGCCTCAAAATAGGACACAGAGAAACATGGGTTGGGGGAAGGGGGATTCTCCCAGCAGCACAGCGGGCTGGGAGACATCAGCGGAGGCCATTTAGCAGGCTCCCCACTGGGCGCCATGGCCTCCATGTGTCTCTGTCGCCAAGATTTTTGAATATTAAAATTCAAATTTAAATCCCATTAGTGGGGCAGGACTGAAGTCTCCAGGCCTGCCAGCCTCTCCCTCCTCGCCATGAGCAGTTCACTCCAGTGGGGTTTACAACAGCTTTCCATTAACGGGGAGCTGGCGGCCTGACCCCACTGGAGTGAAGGGAGACCATAAAGGCCCTCCAGTAGATCGGGGTTAAGGAGGGGTGCCCCTTGGGCATTGCCAGCCTGCCCAAAGGGCAAAATGGCAAGGCCCAGGGGCACCTTGGCACTGCCCAGCGCAGATCGGCCAGTGCCAGAAGGGTGGGGCCTATTGGGGTGGCAGGGCCTATGGCGGGGGAGGGGGAGATCGGTGGGGATGGGGGCTCCCACTGCCACTCTGTATAGGGGTCGGTTTCAGAGGGAGGGAAGGGGCTGATCGGGGCTGGCCATTGGGGTGGGGGGGGGGGGGGGGGTGGAGGTGGGGGGGGGGGGGGGTGGGGGGAGGGGGGGATTGGGGCCATTGGCACTGCCGGGGGTGGGTGTCGGGGGCATCAGGACTATCGGGGGGTGGGGGAGGGAGAGGGAACATCGGGATTGGGTGGGGGGGGGGGTGGGGGGAGAGGTGGTCAGGGGGGCTGATGGCAGGGGGGTTGGTGTTGGGGACATCAGGACTGCTGGGTGGGGGGGCGGGGGGGAACTGGGTGACGTCCGAGAGGCCAATGATCATATTTGAGGGGGGGGGGGGGGCGGCGGGGAGGCTCTGCAAGCCAGCGATGGGGTGTTGCTGTGCTGTGGAGCGATTGAGCTGGCCAGCGATTGGGAGGCCGGCAGTGCGGGTCTACTGCACATGCGCCGATGTCCGCTATGACAGATTGGCGCGTGCGCAGTGGCCCACTCAACGCTATGCTGCCTCCCTCTCTGGCGGGAAGAGGCCCGGCTCCCGGATTTTAAGTGTGAATCTCGCTAAGGCTCTCTGCAGTGCACAGTGTGTGGGACATTCATTTTGAAAACCACGCTAAAAAAACCCAGCAGGAGTTACTCCCGTTTTTACGCGAATTCGGCACTTAGAATTCTTTTGGGAGAATCCCGGCATGGAGTGCACTGAGTTAGAAAAAGATAATTCCACTCGACCTCAGCGTAATTGGTTTCCACAACAGTCTGGATCATACCTGTGAGAAACTTTCAGTAAAGCTACTTCTGAAGACGGCGCGGATACTTGGTGGAACACATCAGCAAAATGGGAGAAAAGACACCAGCGTTCTGTGTGATGGAATTGTAGAACATGGATTTTGAAAGCTGAGATCTTTCAGTCTCGGCTAGATTGGATTTGGAGCGATCCAAACCAAAACTAGGCTGATGTTCCTCGGAGCTGGAGAAGTGGAAACGGTGCTTTTAGAGCAACAACTGGGGTCACGTGGTACCTTTACTGGCGTTAAATGCCCCGAAACACTTCACAGGAGAATTATCAAAGAGAATGTGACATTGAGCCACACAGGTAAAAATATTTAGATTTTGGGTCAAAGATGCGGGTTTTCTGAAGGAGCAAAGAGAGACAGAGAAATTTGGGGAGGGAATTGCGGAGTTTAGGGACCTGGCAACTGAAGTCTCATTTTAGCAAGGGAATGCTTTTGAAGAGCACAAGATTATACACGCCTTTGCAACAATGTAGAATTGCAGTTATAACGCACAGATGTGACCAGTTAAAAGAAAGAGTTGCATTTGTGTACGCACTATTCCAATGTCCCAAACTGCTTTACAACTGGTGTAGTACCTATGAAGTGTAATCCTATGAAATGTGGGTGGCACGGTGGCACGGTGGTTAGCACTGCTGCCTCATAGCGCCAGGGACCCGGGTTCGATTCCCAGCTTGGGTCACTGTCTGTGCAGAGTTTGCACATTCTTGCTGTGTCTGCGTGGGTTTCCTCCAGGTGCTCTGGTTTCCTCCCACAGTCTGTAAGATGTGCTGGTGAGGTGCATTGACCCGAACAGGTGCCGGAGTGTGGCGACGAGGGGAATTTCACAGTAACTGCAATGCAGTGTTAATGTAAGCCTTAGCTTCAAGTTTTTAGGTGTCCATATCACCAACAACCTGTCCTGGTCCCTCCATGCCGACACTATAGTTAAGAAAGCCCACCAACCCCTCTACTTTCTCAGAAAACTAAGGAAATTTGGCATGTCAGCTACGACTCTCACCAACCTTTACAGATGCACCACAGAAAGCATTCTTTCTGGTGGTATCACAGCTTGGTATGGCTCCTGCTCTGCCCAAGTCTGCAAGGAACTACAAAAAGTCGTGAATGTAGCCCAATCCGTCACCAGCCTCCCATCCATTGACTCTGTCTACACCGCTGCCTTGGCAAAGCAGCCAGAATAATTAAGGATCCCACACACTCCGGACATTCTCTCTTCCACCTGCTTCCTTCAGGAAAAAGATACAAAAGTCTGAGGTCACATACCAACCGACTCAAGAACAGCTTCTTCCCTGCTGCTGTCAGACTTTTGAATGGACTTACCTTGCATTAAGTTGATCTTTCTTTACACCCTAGCTATGACTGTAACACTACATTCCGTACTCTCTCATTTCCTTCTCAATGAACGGTATGTTTTGTCTGTATAGCACGCAAGAAACAATAATTTTCACTGCATGTTATGTGACAATAATAAATCAAATCAAAAATCAAAACCAAAAAAGTTGTGACCAATAAATAAACTTTACTTTAATTGCTGTTGTAAAGTGGCAATTAACATCTGACCAGCAACGCTCATGCTGGTAAAGGTGTGAAACCAGTTTTGAACTGGCGTTGGTGCCCACATCTCCCCTCGGTTATTCTGGTGTTAAAATTGCTGGTGATGCTCCATTATAGTTTCACGGTGGAGTGTGTGGAATTTCACATGGAACATGATTACAAGGCTTCAGAAGTTCTTGTTATCAATCAATAATGCGCAGCCCTCCCTTATCCGTGATCTTTCAGAGTCAGATAGCTTTGTTCCATCCGTATCATCATCACTGGCAATTGGGCAGGAGGAATTTAGCAACTGTGCAGTCTGGAATTCCTACCACTTTATAGGGCAAGTCCTTTAATGTGGTTTCCTTTGATCTTTCCCTTGCTTTAAAACTGGAAATCATGCTTTCACCAAACTGTGCTGCTTCTCAGTATTTTCATTTATGTGCACATAAAGACAACCATCTTCAAAGAAAATAACATAACTGTTACAAAAAGACTTATTAAATGGTACTCTTATAGCAAAAGGATTGATGTCCTGATTTGAGAGAGAAAAACAAGTACAGCAAAAGTCACTTTGAAAGAGAGGGTTCAAATTCAGTTTGTCCTTTGCACCGTTCATTTCTTCTCATAGAGTCATAGAGGTTTACAGCATGGAAACAGGCCCTTCGGCCCAACTTGTCCATGCCGCCCCTTTTTTTAACCCCTGAGCTTGTCCCAATTGCCCACGTTTGGCCCATGTCCCTCGATACCCATCGTACCCATGTAACTGTCGAATCACTTTTTAAAAGACAAAATTGTACCCGCCTCTACTACTACTTCTGGCAGGTTGTTCCAGACACTCACCACCCTCTGTGTGAAAAAATTGCCCCTCTGAACCCTTTTGTATCTCTCACCTCTCACCTTAAATCTATGCCCTCCAGTTTTAGACTCCCCTATCTTTGACTATCTCGCTGATCAAGCCCTTCATTATTTTATAGACCGCTATAAGATCACCCCGAAGCCTCCTGCGCTCCAGAGGAAAGAGTCCCAATCTATCCAGCCTCTCCTTATAACTCAAACCATCAAGTCCCGGTAGCTTCCTAGTAAATCTTTTCTGAGCCAAACATTCGCCAAACAGATTGTTAGGAAATAAACTAAATTAATCAAGTGGTCGTGGCTTAGAGTGTTGGGCATCAGGAAAGCAGCCCACTTGTTTGGCATCCCATGCATTAAACATTCTTAAACATCCACTCCCTCCAGCGCCAATGCACAGTGGCCGCAATGTGTACCATAAGCAACTCATCAAGGCTCCTTCAGCAGCACCTTCCAAACTTGTGACCTCTACCACCTAGAAAAACAAGGGCCAGCAGATGCATGGGAACACCACCAACTTCAGGTTCCCCTCTAAGCCACACACCATCCTGACTTGGAACTATATCACCGTTCCTTCACTGTCACTGGATCAAATTCCTGGAGCTCCCTCCCTAACAGCACTGTGGGTGTACTGACACCACATGGACGGCAGCGGTTCGAGAAGGTAGTTCACCACTACATTCTCAAGGACAAAGAGGGATGGCTGATACGTGCTGGCCTAGCCAGCGACACCCACATCCTGTGAAAGAATAAAAAAAGAATTGAAGAATTGGACGGCACGGTAGCACAGTGGTTAGCACTGCTGCTTCACAGCTCCAGGGACCTGGGTTCGATCCCCGGCTTGGGTCACTGTCTGTGTGGAGTTTGCACATTCTCCTCGTGTCTGCGTGGGTTTCCTCCGGGTGCTCTGGTTTCCTCCCACAGACCAAAGATGTGCGGGTTAGGTTGATTGGCCATGCTAAAATTGCCCTTAGTGTCCTGAGATGCGTAGGTTAGAGGGATTAGTGGGTAAATATGTAGGAATATGGGAGTAGGGCCTGGGTGGGATTGTGGTCGGTGCAGACTCCATGGGCTGAATGGCCTCTTTCTGTACTGTAGGGTTTCTATGATTCTATGAAGCAGTTGCCTCTCACAAGTAGATCACTGTGCTTTGATTAGTTTATTTATTAGTGTCACAAGTAAGCTTACATTAACAATGCAATGGAGTTACTGTGAAAATCCCCTAGTTGCCACACTCCGGCGCCTGTTCGGGCACACTGAGGGAGAATTTAGTATAGCTAATGTACCTAACCAGCACGTCTTTTAGACTGTGGGAGGAAACCAGAGCACCCGGAGGAAACCCACGCAGACATGGGGAGAACGTGCAGACTCCACACGGACAGTGATCCAAGCCGGGAATCGAACCCAGTTCCCTGGCGATGTGAGACAGCAGTGCTAACCCCTGTGCCACCGTGCCATTGGGAGTGAATTACGGTGGTTATGGCAGGGCCATTTTTTAAGCAGTGATAAAAGAACTGGAGCAGCTGTGCCTGTTTCTGAAACACAAAAAATCTAACGGCCCAGGTTTGTTGTATTGGGGCATCTCGAAACATACACAGTTAGACACATTTCAGCTCAAAATGCTTTTGCCCTGTAAGTAGCTGTAAGTATGAGCTGATAACTAGAGCAACAGGGGATCTGGGATGTTGGAGAACAATGGGATGAGCAGTCTTTAATAATGAGATCGAAGAATTGTGAAATAAACAGAAAAAACAGAGAGTATGAATTATAACGAGTGTCAAATTAGGTACAGAAACTGATGAAGAGAAGGAGATTATCATTCATATGCTGCTCTTTCTTTCAGCAGGTTCTGGGCTTTACCGTTTTGGGTATAAATTTAAGAACAAGTGCTTACCATTCTGACATGAGGCTGCACCTGAAACACAAACCTATCTATTTTTCAGATTCGAGCAGATCTGTGTTTTTGCGGCAATTTTTATTGAATCATAGAATCCCTACAGTGCAGAAGGAGGCCATTTGGCCCGTCGAGTGTGCGCCGACCACAATCCCACCCAGGCCCTATCCCCATAACCCCATGCATTTACCCTAGCTCATCCCCCTGACACTAAGGGGCAATTTAGCATGGCCAATCCCTCTAACCCGCACATCTTTGGATTGTGGGAGGAAACCGGAGCACCCGGAGGAAACTCACGCAGACACGGGGAGAACGTGCAAACTCCACACAGACAGTGACCCAAGCCGGGATTCGAACCCGCAACCCTGGCGCTGTGAGTCAGCAGTGCCAACCACTGTGTCTCCATGCTGCCCTTTTTAAATCTTTTTTCTTCAAATGCCGTGTTTATGAATTTTGAAATATGTTGAACAAGGCGTGTTCAGTGATGTAATCTACACGTTTGATAAGCACATTTTGATGAAGACCAACTCTTTACCTAGATAGTTTGAATCAATTATGACCAGATAGAGGAGCCATTTGACCTGTAACCTCCAGGCTTCAAGTACTAGTCTTGCAGCTGCCTGTCACTCAAACTTGCTCGCCTCAGGCTAGTTACATGAATTCTTGGCCAAACAGCAGCAAGACGTTTCTGATTGGGGTAGAAGCTGATATGGTCCAGCTCACACAACTTAAACTGTGGCTCTTACCGAGATGGAACAGCAGCAGTACTAACGACCGGCCATGGCAAGGGAAAAGGGTAAATGCGGGGAGGACAAAAAGCAAACTTTGAAACAATTAGTGCCAAGTTTGCAGAAAGCTCGCGCCAATAGTGCCAGCCACAACTTCCGATGCGTGGAGTGTTCTTGCCGTGCAGCTGTAGCAAACAGCATCCAACCAACACTATGGCAGGAACTGAGAATTCACTTCAGTGGAAAGAATCTCTTCAAGTTCACCATTAACAAAGAACAAACAAACAAAGGTGAAGAGTTGGAAGCTTTTTCCCAGGGCAGAGATGACAATCACAAGGGGGCACAAGTTCAAGAGAAGGGGGGGAAAGGTTCAGTGGAGATGTGTGGGGGAAGTTTTTCACACAGACGGTGGTGGGGGCCTGGAATGCACTGCCAAGTGAGGTGGTTGAGACAGATACGTTAGCCACATTTAAGACTTACCTGGATTGGCACATGAACAGGTCGGGTATAGAGGGATACAAGCAGTTGGTCTAGGTAGGACAACATGATCAGCACAGGCTTGGTGGGCCGAAGGGCCTGTTCCTGTGCTGTACTGTTCTTTGTTCTTGTTCTTACCAATACAGCAAGGAACAGACCCTTCAGCCCACCAAGCTTGCACCGATACGCAGTTTCTAACCTTCTGTTTGCCTCCCTTTCATGTGTCTATCAAGATATATCTTGAACGTTGCTAATGTGCCTGCTTCCACCACCTCCACTGGCAGCCCTTTCCAGGCACCCACCACCCTCTGTGTGAAAAACGTTCCCCACATATCTCCCCTAAACTTACCTCCTCTCACCTTCAACCTGTGCCCTCTTGTCATCAACCCTGGGAAAAAGCCTCTGACTATCCAGCCTATTCATGCCTCTCATAATGTTGTAGACCTCTATCAGGTTACTCCTCAGCCTCTGTCTTTCCGTGAAAACAATCTGAGTTTATCCAACCTCTCCTCATATCTAAAACCTTTCAGACCAGGCAACATCTTGGTGAACCTTCCTTGCACTTTCTCCAAAGCATCCACATCCTTCTGGTAGTGTGGCGACCAGAACTGCACGCAATATTCCAAATTCAGCCTAACTAAAGTTTTATACAGCTGTAACATAACTTGCCAATTTTTATCCTCAATGCCTTGGCTGATGAAGGCAACACGCTGCATGCCTTCTTGACCACAAATCCCATTAATGTTGCCCTAACAATTGGTCAATGAATGGGATTGGAGCCCCTTTTTATACGCAGCGTTGCTTGCTCCAAACATGAAGGAGCAGCTGGAATTGTGGTCCTGAAAGCACTGACTGCCTCACTGTTTCAATGAACTAAGTGCGGCCTTGGGGAGACAGTTTATAATAAAAAAAATCTCAGAGATCCCATCCACAAGAGATTTATTTGCTTTTGGAATACTGAAGATTGTGAGTTAATTTCTTTATTGCGTTGCTGTTATTGCTCTCCCACTAATACACAGGGTTAACCACAGCACAGTCTGGGAGACATTAGGACACAACCACCTCCCAAGTCACACACTGTCTTGACTTGTATCGCTGTTCCTTCATCATTGCCGGGTCAAAATCCTGGACCTCCCAACCTAACAGCACTGTGGGCGTACCTACCCCACATGGGCTGCAGTGGTTCAAAAATATGTTCACCACCACCTTCTCAAGAGCAATTAGGGATGTACAATGGATGCTGGTCTTGCTCACTGACGCCCACATCTCCCGAATGAATTTTTAAAAATTGCCACAACTAAAAATTCACTTTGATATCTAGTTTTTTTTTAAAATTGCTACCAAATCAACCAGTAACTCCACTGAATCTCACACAAGTGTGTCAATCCAGCCTGGAGTGGACAAAATAAAGGTTGTGTTTCCGTGTAGCAATTAAAGTTTATTTATTAATCATAAGTAGGCTTACATTCACACTGCAATGAAGTTACTGTGAAAATCCCATTGTCGCCACATTCCAGTGCCTGTTGGGCTACACTGAGGGAGAATTTAGCATGACCAATGCACCTAACCAGCGCATCCTTTGAGCTGTGGGAGGAAACCAGAGCACCCGGAGGAAACCCACGCAGACACAGGGAGAATGTGCAAACTCCACACAGATAGTGACCTAAGCCGGGAATCGAACCCAGGTCCCTGGTGCTGTGAGGCAGCAGTGCTAACCACTGTGCCACCGAGCCGCCATTTTGGGACATTTTTCTAAAGATGCTTTATACATGCAAGTTATTGGCATATTACAACAGGTCACAACAGACCGTTGTGCCTATGCTCAATAGAGAAAGATCATTGTGGCTTTCCATGCGCACATAAAACATTTACTACAATGTTGTATCTGCAACCAGCAATTTCACATCTCATTCTACCAGACCTGGTGCCACATACGTATCCTTTCCTCTGCAAAAATGACATCTCATTTAAACTAGTGCTTTGTGCTACACAGTGCAGAACATAGCATGAATAGCCATTACAGCAATAGATGTGGCAATGCCCATGTACTTACTCTGTGTCTCCTTTGAAGGAGCACTGGCTGTTGCTGTGCTGGCCACAGTACGGCCATGAGCCCTGCTGAGTCGCTTTGTAATTCTGACCCCTCGGAATCACCAATGAAACATGAATCTTCACAAGCGTTAACCAAAGAGCGGTTCTGTTGTCTCATTCCATGGGATGGTGAGTGCAAGCTTTCCTGGATAGAATTACAGATCCTCACACCCTAATTGGACAATTTCATGCCGCCAGAACTATCTCTAGACTGATATCGAGCAGTGTACCACATCCGTAACATATGCAAGCAAGACCTCAGGCAAGCATAGTTGGAGCAAATATTTCTCTCCGATAAACATTGGACACTGTAGTCCACAGTCCACCGCTGGTTTTGAATATACGTGGAAAAGCGCAGGGAAAAAAACCTTCAAGGAGATATTCTGGAACCTTCCAGCTAGCAGGAGCAACATTCAAAGCATGGAAGCCCCCTCCCTCCTCAGTTAGAATAGGACAGAACATTCCTGGTACCCGGTCCAGCTCTCTGATATTTAGTAGCTGCCAACAAGGAAAATCACAAGTGGATCCTCAAAAACACTTTCGGAAATCTTCCAGATCTATTCTTTTCAATGGTGATATCACTAATACGGGAAGAACATTTTGATTTGATTTGATTTATTTTTGTCACCTAGTATATAGTGAAAAGTATTGTTTCTTGCATGCTATACAGACAAAGCATACCGTTCATAGAGAAAGAAAGGAAACAGTGCAGTATGTAGTATTACAGTCATAGCTAGGATGTAGAGAAAGATCAACTTATTATATGGTAGGTCCATTCAAAAGTCTGATGGCAGCAGGGAAGAAACTATTTTTGAGTCGGTTGGTACATGATCTCAGCCTTTTGTATCTTTTTCCTGATGGAAGAAGGTGGAAGAGAGAATGTCCGGGGTGCATGGGGTCCTTGATTATGTTGGCTGCTTTGCTGAGGCAGCGGGAAGTGTAGACAGAGTCAATGGATGGGAGGCAGGTTTGAGTAATGGACTGGGCTTCATTCACGACCCTTTGTAGTTTCTTGTGGTCTTGGACAGAGCAGGAGCCACACCAAATTGTGATTACAACCAGAAAAATGCTTTCTATGGTGCATCTGTAGAAGAATGGCAATAGGGTGGCACGGTGGCACATTGGTTAGCACTGCTGCCTCACAGTGCCAGGTACCTGGGTTTGGTTCCCGGTTTGGGCTTGAACTTCTGATATTAGTCAATTCCACATTTCTACCACTGTGACTGAGAGAAGGAGGGACTAAATAACTAGAACTACAATACTTGAGGTGGGTTGCAGATTTCAACAATGACTCTAGGTCAATATAAAATGACTTTGCCTCAAGGTAAGTTAATTGCTAATATGATGGAGCAAAAACAGTTAGAAATAAAATAATCATAATTATTGGCTGTTTACCAGCGTACTGGTAATTACAAGCATGAAATATGCTAGCCTGGTGATATTTTGCACAACAAAACGCTTTTGGCTAGCATTATAACATTTAACCTTTATCCCATCAAAACATTTCAGTAAGTGTGTTATTGTAATATAGCCTTTAGAACTCGGATTGGATGCATTGAAACAGCCTGAGCAAGAGCCCCAGCAGTCACAGCAGGGTTGCTTTTAGCTCTTGTATCACAGGGTCACAAAAACGGTTAAAGTACAGTTGTAAACATCCTGTAAACATGAGAACATATTTCAGATAAACGTTTTACATCCTATTTCCTGTTATTTTGATATGAGAATTACATGTCGAGTAATGGATGGCCCTTTGAAAATTACAAAGACAGCTACTTTGTTCCTTGGTGGAGTTATTTGGAGTGTATTGTTAGCCACGGCAGCACAGACAAAGTGACTTACAGTGCCACCCAAACCCAGGGGCATCATCGTCGGGCCCTGGACTTGATCCCTCCACCTCCTGAGGTGGCACGGTGGCACAATGGTTAGCACTGCTGCCAAACAGCACCAGGGACCCGGGTTCGATTCCTGGCTTGGGTCACTGTCCGTGCGGAGTCTGCATGTTCTCCCCGTGTCTGTGTGGGTGGGTTCACCGCGGGTTAAAAGTTAAAGTTTATTTATTAGTCACAAGTAAGGCTTACATTAACACTGCAATGAAGTTACTGTGAAATTCCTCTAGCCGCCACACTCCGGCGCCTGTTCAGGTCAAGATTTCAGGAGGAAACTGGCGCACACGGAGGAAACCCACGCAGACACGGGGAGAACATGCAAACTCCACCCAGACAGTGACCCAAGCCGGGAATCGAACACGAGTCCCTGGCGCTGTGAGGCAGCAGTGCTAACCACTGTGCCACCGTGCCGCACTCAGCTGGTTCTCCAGTTTTCTCCCACAGTTCGAAAGACGTGCTGGTTAGGGTGCATTGACCGTGCTAAATTCTCCCTCAGTGTAACCAACCAGGCGCCGGAGTGTGACGACTAGGGGATTTTAACAGTAACTTCATTGCAGTGTTAATGTAAGCCTATTTGTGACACTAATAAGTAAATAAAAATTACTTGGCTCGCTGTAATTCCAGGCTTCGACATTCTGGAGTGTGAATAGATGGTGGAATTCTCACATTTCTGACTGTAATCAAAACCAAAATCAAAATCAAAAATAAAATGGACAACTATATTGACAAATGACAATACGGAACAAGAATGGGAAACAAGTAAAAGCCTATTCACAATGCAGGTACAATATATTCTGCTAAAAAGAAAGGGCAAACTAAACATTGGTGGCACTTCATAGATAAAGATTTAAAGGATTTGATCTTGATTTGATTTGATTTAATTTATTATTGTCAGATGTATTAGCATACAGTGAAAAGTATTGTTTCTTGCGCGCTATACAGACAAAATATACCGTTCATAGAGAAGGAAAGGAGAGAATGCAGAATGTAATGTCACAGTCATAGCTAGGGTGTAGAGAAAGATCAACTTAATGCAAGATAAGTCCATTCAAAAGTCTGATGGCAGCAGGGAAGAATCTGTTCCCTGCTCAGACTTTTGTATCTTTTTCCTGACGGAAGAAGGTGGAAGAGAGAATGTCCGGGGCGTGTGGGGTCCTTGATTATGCTGGCTGCTTTTCCGAGGCAGCGGGAAGTGTAGACAGAGTCAATGGATGGGAGGCTGGTTTGCGTGATGGATTGGGTTAAATTCACAACCTTTTGTAGGAACAACTGATGATTAGGAAAACAGCATACGTCATATACATGGATGGCAGGTAAGTTCAGGATAAGAGAGAATATGAAAAGTAGGAGAGAAGGTCAAAAAAATTAAGAAGACAAAGGGGAATTATGAAATTAAATTATCAAGGAACATAATAACTTACATACACATCGAAAAAAAGGAAGGCTGAGATGCAAATAGGACCATTGAGGTATTGACCAGAGAATACCATAGTTAATGATGAAGAGATGATAGAAATATTAAATAATTATTTTGTCTTGGCATTTACCAGAGAGATAGAATAGGTAGGCATGGCGTTGAATGATGAGGTGAGCAATGAGACAAATGCATTTAAATAAAAAGGGATATATTGAATAAACTGTAATTCCATTACTGTAATAAACTGTAATTGTGGAGAAGCAATGACCTAGTTGTATTATCGCTAGACAATTAATCCAGAAACTCAACTAATGTTCTGGGGACCCGGGTTCAAATCCCGCCATGGTGGAATTTGAATTCAATAAAAGAAAATCTGGAATTAAGAATCTACTGATGACCATGAAACCGTTGTCGATTGTCGTAAAAACCCATCTAGTTCACTAATGTCCTTTAGGGAAGGAAATCTGCCGTCTTTACTCGTCTGGCCTACATGTGACTCCAGAGCCACAGCAATGTAGTTGACTCTCAACTGCCCTCCAAGGGCAACTAGGGATGGGCAATAAATGCTGGCCCAGCCCATGTCCCATGAAGGAATAAAAAAAAACTAAACAAACTCAAAGAGGACAAAACACTTGGTCTGGATGGACTAGAAGGGTCATCCAGACTCGAAACATTGGCTCTATTTTCTCTCCACAGATGCTGTCAGACCTTATGAGATTTTTCAGTATTTTCTGATTTTATTTCAGATTTCAGCATCCGCAGTACTTTGTTTTTCTATTGACAAACTGGGTCTCTCTTGAGAAAGGAAGGCTGTGGTGTGAGAATTCCCTCTTGGATTTCTTGGTAACCATGAAAGTTTTAGAGTGTATGCAGAGAGGATATTTCCGCATGTGGGGAAGAGCATAACTAGAGGCCATCAGTTTAAGGTGGTTACCAAGAAATCCAAGAGGGGAGTCTGAAGAATCTTCTTTAACCTGAAGAGTGGTGAGATTGTGGAGCTCACCTCCACAGAGTGTGGTTGAAGTGAATTGTACTCTTTCTGGGAACAGGCTGTCTGGATGGAAAACATATATACTCGGACTTCAACATTAATGGCGCATTACTATTTCAATAGTGTGATTTTTGAATTACTTTCTTTCCGTGATATCTAATTATAATTGAGGAAACATGCAAGACTGAGGAAGCTCCCCTATTGGGAATGGATGGGCTCCTGTCATTTTGTTCTGCAGAGTGAGAAAAGACTTATGACCCGCCCAGCTGATAGAAACCATTAATACGGATCACTGGCTGTGATCTCTTCATATTTACAGTCCATTTCATTTCCTATTATACGAGGCCTTTGAAGATACTGGAGCTGCGAGTTCTCTATTAACTGGGTCGCATTTACCCATCTCACAGCACTGCTTCATCTTGGAAGCGGATGAAGGGGCCAGAGACAGACTTCTGCAGAGCTGGAAGAGTCTATTTTGGTTGGCAATTCTCAAGCGAGGTAAAAGTTATAGAATCCCGACAGTGCAGAAGGAGGCCATTCAGTCCATCGAGTCTGCACTGACCACAATCCCACCCAGACCCTATTCCCGTAACCCTTCATATTTACCCTGCTAATCCCACTGACACTAGGGTTAATTTAACATGGCCAATCAACCTAACCCGCACGCACATCTTTGGACTGTGAGAGGAAACCAGAGCACCCGGAGGAAACCCACGCAGACATGGGGAGAATGTGTAAACTCCACACAGACAGTGACCCGAGGCTGGAATTGAACCCGGGTCCCTGGCGCTGTGAGACAGCGGTGCTAACCACTGTATAGAAAAACAAAAGTGTAACATCTTTTTTTCTAGTTCACCAGTTCTCTGCTCACTCCACTCCTATATGGGAAGAAGCCAAGACCTGTGAGTTGTCTCTCTCACATTTGATGTGTTTCATCAGTGTCATGACCTCAATGGGGCCCATGAGGCGGGCCCCTTGGAGTATGAGCTCCCTGATTGAGGTAACGATTGCTGACCCAATCAGGGAGTCTCACCTGTGTATATAATGAGGAGTGCCAGGTCTACTGACACTCAGATTCTGAGGTGGCGATGCCGGCGTAGGACTGGGGTGGGCACAGTAAGAAGTCTCACAACACCAGGTTAAAGTCCAACGGGTTATTTTGGAATCACAAGCTTTCAGAGTGCAGCTCCTTCATCAGTTAAGTGGAGGTTAGTGTTTGTGAACTTACCTGTGGGACTGTGGGAGGAAACCGGAGCACCCAGAAGAAACCCACGCAGACACAAGGAGAACGTGCAAACTCCACACAGACAGTGCCCCAAGCCAGGAATTGAACCCAAGTCCCTGGCGCTGTGAGGCAGCAGTGCTAACCACTGTGCCACCGTGCCGAATAGTTTCGTGGTCATCAGTCGATTCTTAATTCCATATTTTAAAAAAAATTAAATTCAAATTCTCCCATCTGGTGTGATCATAGAATAGAAATAGAAACCCTATAGTACAGAAAGTGGCCATTCAGCCCATCGAGTCTGCACCGACCACAATCCCACCCAGGCCCTACTCCCATATCCCTACATATTTTACCCACTAGTCCCTCTAACCTACACATCTCAGGACATTAAGGGCAATTTTTAGCATGGCCAATCAACCTAACCCGCACATCTTTGGACTGTGGGAGGAAATCGGAGCACCCGGAGGAAACCCACGCAGACACGAGGAGAATGTGCAAACTCCACACAGACAGTGACCCAAGCCAGGAATTGAACCCAGGTCCCTGGAGCTGTGAAGCAGCAGTGCTAACCACTGTGCTACCGTGCCGCCCACGTTGGGATTTGAACCCACATCCCCAGAACATTAGGTGGGTTTCTGGATTAGGAGTTTAGTGATAATACCACTCGGCCATCATTGTCCCCATGAGCTCATTGCTGGACTTGAGGAAAACTTCCCATAAATATTTGGCGATCTGAGTGGTGTACTTTTCCCCTTTTCCAATTGCAGTTTAAGCCAGACACCAAGTCAAGGAGATGACTTGGAGTGCAGCAGTACTAAAGTCAGCAAGCTGGTAAGGAACCTGTCACATTGATGTTTGCACACACAGCAAGCAAGATGTTAAAAGCACTGAATATCTTACACCTTTAATTTATATTTCCAGAGAGTGAGATAAATGATTATGATTGGATTAAGATAAAAGTTGAAATAAAGACGAACATGCCTCAAAAAATATAAATTATTTTTGAATAATGTGAACTCTATTATCATTATGGAGAAGTTTACAATCTACAAATATACAATTCGCTTTCAGAAACCTAGAAACTAGAAGCAGGAGGAGGCCATTCGGCCCTTCGAGCCAGCTCTGCCATTCATTATGATCATGGCTGATTATCGAATTCAATATCCTGATCCCCCGCCTTCCTTCCATATCCCTTGATCCCTTTAGCCCCAAGAGCTAAATCTAATTTCTTCTTGAAATCAGACAACAATCTTTAATGTACAGTAACACATCCTCCCAACAATAAACAACTTTCAGAATGGCTTCATACATCTTGGATCATGTGTTTTGCAATGATCACACTATATCGGCTACAGTGCCGTGTAAGGCTTTGATTTCTGGTTAATCGATAAGACTTTATTTACAGTAAAAATGGTTTAGCCAGGGCAAATTTCACATATAGTGCTTTATATGTTCTTACATGATATAACCAACAGGGTTGTTGCGGGATGAATGGAAGGACCTCACTACTGATCCTAATGAGTTGGTAAGGCATCACAGGAAGATAGGCAGCAGTGCCACGTGATGTAGAGGGTGTGGGGAGGGTGTAGGGGGGTGGTGTGTGGGGAGGGGGTGTGGGGGTGTGTGGAGAGGGTGTGGGGAGGGGGTGTGGGGGGGTGTGGGGAGGGTGTGGGGAGGGTGTGGGGGTGTGTGTGTGGGGGCGTAGGGAGAGTGTGGGGGAGGGTGTGGGGATGTGTGTGGGGATGCGTGAGGATGTTTGGGGGGGTGTGGGGAGGGTGTGTGGGGAGGTTGTGTGGGGGTGTGTGGGGGAGGGTGTGGGCAGGGTGTGTAGGGAGGTTGTGTGGGGGTGTGTGGGGAGGGTGTGGGGGAGGGTGTGGGGGTTGTGTGGGGAGGGTGTGGGGGTTGTGTGAGGAGGGCGTGGGGAGGGTGTGAGGGGGGGTGTATGGGGCTGTGTGGGGGTGTGTGGGGAGAGTGTGCGGAGGGTGTGGGGGGTGTGTGGGGGTGTGGGGAGAGTGTGGTGGGAGTGCGTGGGGGGGGGTGTGGGGAGGGTGTGGGGAGGGTGTGGGGAGGGGAGGGGTGAGGAAGAGCAGGGGTGATGGTTGGGACCATGTACTTGAAATTTAAGAAAGTCCCATTGGTTAGTGTGAGCTGGAAGTCTGCCCGTAGGCACTTGTGAAAAAGATGAATTCCAGTCAATTCTGCCCCACTGATCTCTGCGAATCTGCCGTATTACTTGAGACCAATTAAAAAAACCTATGCTTAGCTCCAGGTGAGAGAGAGTTAAGTCCATTTAAGATGTGGGGGCTTTCATCTACCTTGTTATCCATTTGTCTTCTTCTTTAACTGCTCAAAAAAGGATTGAATGTTGGAAAGTGTTCAAATGGCAGAATTTGGGATCAGTGCCTTGTTCAACTTCTTTAATTGTAGACTGCAAGTGTAGGTCTGAGGCACTGGGCTTCCCATTGTTTGGATAGATGGAGCAACCTAACTATAAGAATAACTACATGGGTGGCATAGTGGCACAATGATTAGCACTGCCGCCTCACAGTGCCAGGGACCCAGGTTCGATTCCTGGCTTGAGTCACTGTCTGTGTGGAGTCTGCACATTCTCCCTGTGTCTGCGTGGGTTTCCTCCAGTTTCCTCCCACATTTCGAAAGGCGTGCTCGTTCGGTGCATTGGCCGTGCTAAATTCTCCTCCAGTGTACCCGAACAGGCGCCGGAGTGTGGCGACTGGGGGATTTTCACAGTAACCTCATTGCAGTGTTAATGTAAGCCTACTTGTGACTAATAAATAAACTTTTACTTTACAGACTTCCAATTACTAGTGATCATCTCTGACAGGCCATGTACTTTTGTTTTATTCATGGGACATGGGCGTCGCTGGCTGGCCAGCATTTATTGTCCATCCCGAGTTGCCTGAGGGCAGCAGGGAGTCAACCACATTGCTGTGGCTTTGCAGTCACATGTAGGCCAGATCAGGTAAGGACGGCAGATTTCCTTTCCTAAAGGACATTAGTGAACCAGATGGGTTTTTCCAACAATCAACAATGGTTTCGTGGTGATCAGTGGATATTGAATTCAAATTCCACCATCTGCCGTGGCAAAATCCGAGCCCAGGTCCCCAGAACATTAGCTGAGTTTCTGGATTAATAGTCTAGTGATAATACCACTAGGCCATCGCCTCCCCCACTTGCTTCCTTCAGGAACAACAAGGTTACCTCATGAATTTACCCTCAAAAAGGAGTCGCTCATAACCAAAGAACTAACTTATGGCGACACAGAAATCTTTAAAACATCTAGTTGCTAAGAGGAACTTGCAGTTATATAGCACCTTATATCTCTTGGGAGCTTCCCAAAGTGTTCCACGTTGAATAAATTACATAGCATGTTACTGTTGTCACATGAGTAAATTTAGCATTTGGCAGCCATTTTACAAATAGTGAAATGAATGAAATATTAATCTGTTTTTGGAAATGTTGGTTAGGGGAGGACTGTTGGCCACAGTACTAGTAGAGCTCACTGTTATTCTTTGAATCGTGCACAAGACCTTTTGTGTCCAGCTGAACCATTGACACAAGTGGGGGTGGGGGGGGGGTGTGTGCGGGAGATGACATGGTGGCACAGTGGTTAGCACTGCTGCCTCACAACGCCAGGGACCCAGGTTCAATTCCAGCCTCGGGTGACTGTCTGTGTGGAATTTGCACATTCTCCCCCTGTCTGCGTGAGTTTCGGGTGCCGCAGTTTCCTCCCACCGTCCAGAGATGTGCGGGTTAGGTTGATTGGCCATGCTAAATTGCCCCTTAGTGTCAGGGGGATTAGCAGAGTGAATACGTGGGGTTACGGGGATAGGGGCTGGGTGGGATTGCCGTCGGCGCAGGCTCGATGGGCCGAATGGCCTCCTTCTGCACTGTAGGGATTCTAGGAATCTATGATTCTCCAAGCAGGCAAGGCTTTGGATTAATGTGTCATCTGAAGGATAACACTTCTGACTGTGTGCTGCACTAGTTTACACCCTGCAACCTTTCAAGACACTTTGTGGCCACTCATATTTCACCATATTAAGAAAATGTCAGCTCCTCACTCAAAAGGAACTCGAGCTACCTGAGACGGAACAAAACGTCAAATGTTTGGGGCAAAGTATAAATTGGATTTGAGTCAGAAGAATTGAATGTCGGAGCAGAGGTAGTTGGAGTCATTCAACACCAGGTAGAAATTCAATTGTTCCACTCACACAAGGAAGGGTCAGTTAGCAAAGAGTTTCATAGCATGAAGCTCCGCCCCAAGGAACTAGTAATAGCGTATCTGATAAATTAAATTAGGAAAATCAGGAAATTATTTTTTATTATGATGCAAAGGGGGATGATTAAAGACAGCGCAAAGTAATTACTTGAACCAAATGTACAACTTAGATCTTTTCCAATACAACAGCAATTTTGTGCGGGATGCCAAAAAAAATAGACTTTGATGTTTCTAAGTTCTGAAATTGAAAGATTTTTTTTTTTAACATGAAATTTTAGCTCTTTTGTATTCGCATTTAATTCTTGTGCCGCAGAAGCTCTTTGCTAAAGCTTCTCAGCTTCAGTGAAGCTGCCGTATCGCAAGCCTCAGTGATAACATCAAAGGAATAAAATTTGCTCTCAATTCTTAATTATTGCTCATGATCTATTGCAAGCTAATCTGGACGATCAGGAATACACTGCTTCAAAAAAAAATGGTGCCGGTTAAAAGGAGAGGTTCCTTTTCCTTTTATCCATTCAAAATGGGACCTTATTAGCAGCAAAGGACATGATTGCATTCAGTTCAGCCCCTCACAGGCCAGGAAATGAGAGCAAGAACCCTCTTGTCATCTTTTATTCAGCAGAAGGCTTTTGAAAAGAGGAGTCCTCACCCCTCAAAGCAAAGTGGTTTACTTTGTGTCATTGGGATACTGCCACTTTGTAAGGACCGTGCTGACTGCTGAAGAAGGCCACCTCTTTCGATCTTGACCATGTCTTGGTGAATTAAACACGTTGGACAGATTGCCCCAGTCTAGTATCATCACATGTTATCAAAGCACCATTTCATTTCAATTAAGAGTCATTTGTTGTCAGTGCCCCGGCAAACATTTAACCACAGGTACGGCAGCGGGTGGCACGGAAGGTGGCCATTCTGGCCATCGTGCTTATGCTGGCTCTCTGGAAGAACTATCCAATTAGTGCCACGCCCCAGCTCTTTCTGCATGGCCCTGCTCGCTTTTCCTGTATAAGCATATATCCAGTTCTCTTTTGAAGGTTACTACTTCATACACTGTTCTTTACTGCAAATAAAATATGGAACGATATTGAGCTGTTCCATTATTTAGATAAATTCTGCTGTGAGTTTTATACTTCCTACATTTTAGTGGTTGCATGCACCTTAGTCAACCAAAATGGGCTCCATAGCCCTTTTATGGTCAGCACTGTTGTCTCACAGCGCCAGGGACCCGGGTTCGATTCCCGGCTTGGGTCACTGTCTGTGTGTGGAGTTTGCACGTTCTCCCCGTGTCTGCGTGGGTTTCCTCCAGGTGCTCCGGTTTCCTCCCACAGTCCAAAAAATGTGCTGGTTGGGAGCATTGGCCATGCTAAATTCTCCCTCAGTGTACCCGAACAGGCACCAGAGTGTGGCAACTAGGGGATTTTCACATTGACCTCATTGCAGTGTTAATGTAAGCCTACTTGTGACACTGATAAATAAATTTAAAGCTTGAATTATGCCGCCATCTCCATTTGGATACACAGGATGGTTTGATGGAGCCATCATTGACCATACTAAATTCTCCCCAGCGTACCCAAAAAGGTGCCGGAGTGTGGCGACTGGGGGATTTTCACAGTAACTTCATTGCCGTGTTAATGTAAACCTACTTGTGACACTAATAAATAGACTTTAAAAGAAGCTTGAACTTAAAAAACTTTTGGGAATGTTTATTTTTAGAAAATTCGTTCTGTTTGGATTTTAAACCATTGTCGCAGGATGGTAACTTGACCGCGGCTTTTTATCAAAACTGTTCCCCAGTCTCACTCGGATTGTGAGGAGTCAGGAACTTTGTCGGCGAATGAGGAAAACTCTTCCCTTCTGGAGTCAAACAACATGGCTGCTTCTTGGAGGTTAATCTCAGGATAGCACTGGCTGACATTTGGGAGCAGAATCCCTGTTACTGTCTCAGAGAATGCAGTACGACAAGGAGACTAAAAAGAAACATTTCATACAAAATAATCCCCCTAAAAAGGATGGGAAGATAATTTAAGTATTTAGGATGATTTGGGCTTGTTATCTTCAAAATTGAAAAGTCTTAGTGGCTTCTAACAGGTTGTGAATGGGATTTAATATTGTCTGAAGTGTTTTTTTTCTTGCTGTGTGCCTTTCTATTTATAATACAGGCTGGTTGCTCCAGGTACATCTCTTTCATCGTGTACTGAATCCCCATGGCATAGAGGGTCTGTGTTTTACCAAAAGCAGTTAGTATCATAGAATTCCGACAGAAAAGAAGAAGGCTGTTTGGCCCATCGAGTCTGTACCGACCACAATCCCACCCAGGCCCTATTCCCGTAACCCTCTGATGCACCATCAATCAAGCAAAGACTAGTTTGTATGCAAGAACAAATAGGCTTTTATTAGCAAAAGACTTGGAGCACACCCATGCCGATGAACTGGTCCAGACTGAGGCAGGGGGGTGGGGAGCAGTCGTCTTTATACCTGGACCGGGGGGTGGGGTGGGAGGGAGGGGGGTGGAGTCTCGGGTAGGGCCAGCAGGGATGTGTCCAGGCATGTCACATATACAGGTAATAAGCTAACAGTGGTTTACCACATCCTCATTTACCCTGCTAATCCCCCTCACACTCGGGGGCAATTTAGCGTGGCCAATCAAGCTAACCCTTACATCTTTGGACTGTGGGAGGAAACCGGAGCACCCGGAGCAAACCCACGCAGACACGGGGAAGAACGTGCAGACTCCCCGCAGACAGTGACCCGAGGCTGGAATTGAACCCGGGTCCCTGGCGCTGTGAGGCAGCAGTGCTAACCACTGTGCTACCGTGCCGCAATTTTCTTTATATTTTGAGTGTGGATGTAATTTAAGTCTTCATTCCCTCCCTTTGAGGTGTTTTTTCCTCTCCCAACTCCTTTCCTGGGTGTTCCTATGGCGATCACTGTTCCCAGACAGGTGGAGGGGGCGATTGGACGGTTCCTATGTCCCTGTGCTATTCCATTGAAACAAGCTTGCAGAATGGCCTAGTTTGACTCCCGTACCACTTTGCCTTTCCTCTCGGAAAAGCGGGAGAGAGATGCATCTAAGCTCCGGTTATTATGTCTCCATGGCAACCGTTTGATTTCAGTAGCTGAGCATATGGATGATCACGGCAATAAAACTGGGTCACAACACTCCATGACGCAGCTTCAGGGCTTCGAACATTACTTAACTGTAATGTGGCTAGTTACACTGCCAGCACTTCTGGCACAGCAGGATGGCACAGTGGTTAGCACTGCTGCCTCACAGCTCCAAGGACCTGGGTTCGATCCCGGCCTTGGGTCACTGCCTGTGTAGAGTCTGCACATTCTCCCCGTGCCTGCGTGGGTTTCCTCCGGGTGCTCCAGTTTCCTCCCACAGTCCCAAAGATGAGCAGGTTAGGTGGAGCAGCCAGGCTAAATTAGTGTCCCAAGATGTGTAGGTTAGATGGATTAGCTGTGGGAAATGTGTGGGGCCTGGATAAGATACTCTGTCAGAAGGTCGAATAGCCTCTTCTTCACTGTAGGGATTCTATGACTCTACTAGTTCTGCTGAGAAGACCTCAAAATGAAATATTAACCCTGCTTCTGTAACCTGCCCAACTGAATGTTTCTAACATTTCATGGTTTTATTTCAGATTTTCAGTCTTTTTTTTGTCCATCTTAAGTGTCCTTTGATTCCTTAAAAAATGGTCGTGGGTTGTAATTTATTCAAATATTATATTGAGCAAAATGGGCACATGACCGTTCTCTTTGGAAATTCTGTGGCACAGGCGGAGGTACTGGGCTGGCCTGTGCCATAGAAGCCACCATTTTGCCCTGCAGCATATTCAGACCCCCGCCCTGGAACTTGCGTAGCTCCCCACCCTCCATCATAGCCCCACCCCCCCACTCAGGCCCTATCCCCACAGGCTCCAACTCATGCTCGCCCCTCCTCTTGTCTCTGCCGCTGGCGCAGTTATGATGCCTGGTGGGCACTGCCCACCTGCCCTGTGTGCACTGCCAGGTTGGCAATGCCGAGTGGGCCACTGCCTGACTGTAATAAGTCTTCGGAGGCAGAAGTCCCTTCACCAAAATCCCTTCATCTACAATTCCAACAGCAGTACACAGAGTGCTCTCAGCTGTCTACCTCCGGGGGTACCAGAGGAACTGACACTTCCGGTTAAATACAAGGAAAAGACTCCCTGACTGGCCCATCAATTGACTCCTTAATCAGGGAGCTCATATTCCAATAGGCCGAGCTCAATGGCCTGATTGAAGTCATTACACTGACCATGCCCCCAACCATCCAGGGGCTTTAATTGCCTCCAATTCCTCCAGCCTGGCCATGGAGTCTGGTCCCTGTTGGAATGGTGCAGTGTCTGGGAGGCCGGAAACGACCATACGGAATGGGTTAATATCACATTAACATTACTATGACATTAATATTCAAATTGGCTTTGCATTCTTTCTGGGTGCAAAGCCGATCCTGCTGGCAAAACAGGGCCAGGAAGATGGTGTTCAGCCTCTTGCCAGCTCGCCACGCTGATCGACCGGCACAGTGGGCCAGTAAGAGCATGCTCATGCTGTTGAAGCTTTTCATCTTGTCTTCATTCAGACAAACACAAGAATCTCAAATTTCAAAGGGAACAAGAATGTTATACTGCATGAAAAAGGGGTGCTGATTGGTTGGGGCGTGGACTTTGATTGCTCAAGGTATTACCATAGGGAACGCACCAGGGAACTGTCGTTCCCCCATGCCTGGACATGTTGCATATTGGGGTGGCACGGTAACACAGCGGTTAGCACTGCTGTCTCACAACACCAGGCTCCCGGGTTCAATTCCGGCCTTGGGTCACTGTCTGCGTGGAGTTTGCACATTCTTCCTGTGCCTGCGTGGGTTCCTCGGGGCGCTCCGGTTTCCTCCCACAGTCCAAAGATGTGCAGGTTAGGTTGATTGGCCATGCTAAATTGTCCCTAGTGTCAGGGGATTAGCAGGGTAAATAGGGTTATGGGAATAGGGCCTGGGTGGGATTATGGTCGGTACAGGCTTGATGGGCCGAGTGGCCTCCTTCTGTACCATAGGGATTCTATCTTTGATGTTCTTTCTCCCTGCGGAGGGCAGGACCTTGCATGTGAATATATGCTGCCTGGTGCAACACCTCAACCAATCAGAGCCCATCTGCCAACCATCAGCACCCTTTTCTCATGAAGTATAATTCTTTTCCGTTGGAAATTTGGTATTCATGTCTCTCTCCTGATGAGTGCAAGATGAAAAGCTTCGAAGACATGTCTTCTTTATCAACGATATATATTATTCATACACATATATATTATTAATTTAAATTTTTATTCTTTTCATGGGATGTGAACATTTCTGGCAAGGCCAACATTTGTTCCCCATCCATAATTGCCCTAAAGAAGGTGGGAGTGAACCACCGTCTTGATCCACTGCACTCCATCTGGTATAGATACACGCACAGTACTGTTAGAGAGGGTGTGTAATGGTTGAACCAGTGGTATCGTTCCAAGTCAGGATGGTGTGCGACTTGGAAGGGAACTTGCAAGTGGTGGTAGTTGTCTTGATTCTCTTAAATAGAATCATAGAATCCTACAGTGCAGAAGGAGGCCATTCGGCCCATCGAGTCTGCACCAACCACAATCCCACCCAGGCCCTATCCCCATAACCTCATGCATTTACCCTAGCTAGTCCCCCTGATACTAAGGGGCAATTTAGCATGGCCAATCCACCTGACAAGCACACCTTTGGAGGAAACCTGAGCACCCGGAGGAAACCCACGCAGACACAGGGAGAACGTACAAACTCCACACAGACAGTGACCCAAGCTGGGAATTGAACCCGTGTCCCTGGTGCTGTGAGGCAGCAATGCTAACCACTGTGTCACCATGCCGCCCTACCACTGTGTCACCATGCCGCCCTCCACTGTGTCATCATGCCACCCCAGTAGCGTGTGGGACTGGGAAACACTATCTTATCTCACTGATTTTATACGTGGCAATTTACTGCACAATGGAACAAAAAACATAACATAAAATGCAAAGAACTGACAGCACAAAAATGGGCCATTCGGCCCAACTGGTCCATGCTGGTATTTATGCTCCACATGAACCTAGTTCATTTAACCTAATCAGCATAAACTAACCTTCTCTCTTGCACATCCTTATCAGTCTTCCTCTTGAAGTTTATTGATTAGTGTCACAAGTAGGCTTGCATTAACACTGTAATGAAGTTACTGTGAAAATCCCCTAGTCGCCACACTCCGGCGCCTGTTCAGGTACACTGAGGGAGAATTTAGCACCTAACCAGCACGTCTTTCGGACAGTGGGAGGAAACCGGAGCACCCGGAGGAAACCCACGCAGGCATGGGGAGAACATACAGACTCCGCACAGACAGTCACCCAAGCCGGGAATTGAACCCGGGTCCCTGGCGCTGTGAGGCAGCAGCGCTAACCACTGTGCCGCCCTATGCACAAATTGTGATTACTTTTGCCTCAGTGTTTTGTACAATGATTTTGATTTGTGATGATACAGAAATGTTCGAAAGGAATGGTTCCATTGGGAACCCCTCAGGACTTCAAATTTAAGATAGAAAAAAATGCTTTCGTGCAACAATATTTCAAAAATTGTGTTTTTTTTTTAAAGAAGAGCAAGGCCCGAAGCTGGAAAAAAAATGTAAACTCGCCTTCAGATTATTGCTTTAAAAAAAAAATCCAATAAATTGCCCACTAATGGCTTCTGCAAATATGATCTCACGGTGGTGCTTATTTTCAGAATGCTGTGGGACTCCAGAACCACACAGGCGTTCCAGACTTGAAACCAATGACATCGTAGCCTCAGCACCGAGTGACATTAACATTTTATTACAAGAGTGCACTGCTCTCCCAGCAGGCAATCCTTTTTATTCCTGAAAAAAAAGCCTAAAATGATTTCCTGCCGTGAAGGCACTGTACTTTCACAAGAAAAGTTAATGTCACTCAACGTTGAAAGTAGGAAGTTCTGGGTTCGGCAGATACCATTCTCCCACCTGAGTGGGAGTGCAGTCACGGTCTGACACACAGGAGAGTGTTGGATTCTGCCTTTCAAAAGGTATCACAATTTGTTCTTCCTTTCTTGCTTGAAGTTGGTGATGGGATGGGTACGGGGAAGGGCGGGGGGGGATGGCACGGTGGCACAGTGGTTAGCGCTGCTGCCTCACAGTGCCAGGGGTCCCGGGTTCGATTCCCGTCTTGGGTCACTGTCTGTGTGGAGTCTGCATGTTCTCCCCGTGTCTGTGTGGGTTTCCTCCGGTTTCCTCCCACAGTCCAAAGACATGTGGGTTAGGCGGATTGCCATGATGTGGAGATGCCGGCGTTGGACTGGGGTAAGCACACTAAGAAGTCTCACAACACCAGGTTAACGTCCAACAGGTTTATTAGGTAGCGCAAGCTTTCGGAGTCTCGGAGGCTCACCTGAAGAAGGAGCGATACTCCGAAAGCTTGTGCTACTAAGTAAACCTGTTGGACTTTAACCTGATGTTGTGAGACTTCTTACTTAGGCGGATTGGCCATGCTAAATTGCCCCTTAGTGTCAGGGGGATGAGTGGGTTGCGGTGAAAGGGTCTGGATGGGATTGTTGTTGGTGCTGGCTCAATGGGCCAAATAGCCTCCTTCTGCATTGTAGGGATTCTATGACTTGTGCTGGCAGATGGTTCAGTGGGTACATGGGGCCTCCAGCAGTCAGATGGGATCCTGTCAGCCCAGTGGAGAGTGCTTGCAGGGCCTCCCTGAGCAATGAGGTCCAATGGCTATTCTGATCCATGACAGGTCCATTAATGCCACAGACTGCTTCAGCCTAGATCTTACACTGGGCTCCAACCCTACGACCTCCTGACTCCGGGGCAAGCGTACAGTCCTGAGCCAAGCCTGATACAGCGAGTATTGCCAGGCAGTCTGTCTGTGTTGGTGGCGGTTTAATGTCACAGGGACAGGTTTAAACATGTCCTTCTCTGATGTCCCCGTAAACGAACGCATGCACGTGCACAGATTTCTAGAAGGAGTCAGCAGCCAGTGATCAGAAGCGAACTGATTTTCTTTTCCCCCTCCCTCGCCCGGGGACACTGGAGACAATTGTCTGAGCAGCGTCACTTTAAATTCTAATCCACTGCGGGGCTGGGAAGAGCCTTTTAGTTTGTAACATAAAACCTCCCTGTGCCTCTGTGAGACTCCTAAAGTGGAGCCTTTTATTGGAGCAATTAAACAAAAACGTGAATCGGGCCACATTCACACCAAGGTGACCCCTCAAATAAATAAAACTCTGAGTAGCTAGATTGCAGATCTAACAGATATCATTGCCTCCTCCTTGGTGTCAGATCAAACATAGGTTGCATAGGGTTGAGAGCTTCAAGTTTTTAGATGTCCAGATCACCAACAACCTGTCCTGGCCAACCCCCCCCCATGCCAACACCATAGTTAAGAAAGCCCACTTTCTCAGAAGATTAAGGAAATTTGGCATGTCAGCTACGACTCTCACCAACTTTTACAGATGCACCATAGAAAGCATTCTTTCTGGTTGTATCACAGCTTGGTATGGGATCCTGCTCTGCCCAAGACCGCTAGGAACTACAAAAGGTCGTGAATGTAGCCCAATCCATCACGCAAACCAGCCTCCCGTCCATTGACTCCGACTACTCTTCCCGCTGCCTCGGCAAAGCAGCCAGCAAAATTAAGGACCCCCATGCACCCCGGACATTCTCTCTTCCACCTTCTTTCTTTGGGAAAAAGATACAAAAGTCTGAGGTCACGTATCAACCAACTCAAGAACAGCTTCTTCCCTGCTGCTATCAGACTTTGGAATGGACCTACCTCGCATTAAGTTGATCATTCTCAACACCCTAGCTATGACTGTAACACTACATTCTGCACTCTCTCATTTCCTTCTCTATGAACGGTATGCTTTGTCTGTATAGCGCGCAAGAAACAATACTTTTCACTGTATGTTAATACATGTGACAATAATAAATCAAATCAAATCAAAATCAAATCAAGTCCCACCTTCGGTTTTCAGTTTGTGCTGAGCATAACCAGAGCTGTAATAGTGGTTCTTCAATGGGCCTCAGTTCCTGGGAATCGGTGGGGAAAAAAAATTCGACAGGCTTTCTGCTCCTGATCGTTGCTCGGTGACGATGCTGGGAAGTGCCAGTGTGGGGGACTGTTCAGGAGAGGATTGAGTCTGGTTGGGGTGTCCAGACTCTCCAATAGTTTGCCAATGCTTACTGTCCACATACAGGGCAGCAGGGTGGCACAGTGGTTAGCACTGCTGCCTCACAGCGCCAGGGATCCAGGTTCAATTCCGGCTTTGGGTGACTGCTTGTGTGGAGTTTGCACATTCTCCCCATGCCTGCTTGGGTTTCCTCTGGGTGCTCCTCCAACACTCCAAAGATGTGTAGGTGGATTGGCCATGCGAAATTGCCCCTTAGTGTCTCACGATGTGCAGGTTAGGTGGATTGGCCATGCGAAATTGCCCCTTAGTATCACACCATGCGTAGGTTATATGGATTAGAGGGGTAAATGGATGGGGCTGCAGGAAAGGCCCTGGGTGGGATGCTCTGCCAGAGAGTCGGTGCAGCCTCGATGGGCTGAATGGCCTCCTCCTGCACCTCCTGGCCTCCTTTAGGGATCCTATGAGATCAGTGGCTGAGGATCCAGAGGGTAGCCATCAATGCAGAACATGGCAAACAGAAGAACTGACCCTGAAATCTCCACAGACCTTCTCTGAGTGACTTATCGTAATGCCACAGGGGAACAGGCAAATCCCTCAGGGCCAGAATGAGTGGTTGTAAGCAATGACACAATGTCGATTTTATGGCAATTATTAACCTTGATTAAGTAGGAATATTAGTGACTGCTATGCTCAAATGTAGTGGTTTCTTTCCAAGAGTGCTATCTGGTCTGACTGTCACTCTCTGCAGGCTTTAGGCAGAGCTTTCAATTTGACTTAGTCAGGCAGTGAGACACTCTTGCGTAAATTGGCAGGAGCAAACCAATTTACATATCTGTCTATTAAATTTATTTGAAAAGCTGGCAATTAAACGCATTTTCAACAGATCTTACAAGATGCTAGTATTTGAATTGACGAGCTTGGCCTCTCCCCTCCCAAAGGCATCTCCCTTGAATATCTAGTTGTGACCAAAATCTGTAATATCCGTATTTAAATAAAACTGCAGCATGTTCCTTTTCAGTGGTAAAGCTGTTTTTATTAAAACCCAATGTGTCATAACACAATCAAAAATGCCATTGGAATGGGCGGCACGGTGGCACAGTGGTTAACACTGCTGTCTCACAGTGCCAGGGACCCGGGTTCAAATCCGACTTCAGGTGACTGTCTGTGTGGAGTTTACCCATTCCCCCTATGTCTGTTTGGATTTCCTCCCACAGTCCAAAGATGTGCGGCTTAGGTGGATTGGCCATGTTAAATTGCCCCTTAGTGTCAGGATGATTAGCAGGGTAAATACATGGGGTTGCGGGGATAGGGCCTGGGAGGGATTGTTGTCATAGTATCATAGAATCCCCACAGTGCAGAAGGAGGCCATTCAGCCCATCAACCCCACCCAGGGCCTATCCCCATTTACCTTAGCTCGTCCCCTTGACAATAAGGGGCAATTTAGCATGGCCAATCCACCTAACCCGCACACCTTTGGACTGTGGGAGGAAACTGGAGCACCCAGAGAAAACCCATGCAGACATGGGGAGAACATGCAAACTCTACACAGCCAGTTACCCGGGGCTGGAATTGAACCCGGGTCCCTGGCGCTGTGAGGCAGCAGTGCTAACTACTGTGCCGCCATGCCATCAGTGCAGGCTTGATGGGCCGAATGGGCACTGTAGGGATTCTATGATTCTAATGCTAAATCTGAGATAAAACCTTTTTGCTTGTGTCATCGGTTAGAGAACAATTTTTTTGCTGTCTAATCGTTAAAATGGGAACTTCTCGACGAACTTTGGGAGCAATTAGTCTGGATCTGTCAATGGGAACTTGCCGATTATGGTACAAAGAAAAGGTCAAATAAGTGTAGAAACTAGTTAATAAACTGAACAGCATCTTTCACCTCTCCTGCTGTTTTAATATAGCAGTGGAGAGAAAATAACCAATTTATTTGAGATGTCAACATTTGCTGATACCTTTTGTCAACTCCAATTAAGAAATCTGTTAGAATGACATTCATGTCTTGAATAAATTCAATTCCATTGACTAAAAGACTGATGTTGACTACATCTAAGTTAGGTCAATATGACTGCCATACTAATTGTGCGTGCCGCCAGTGAAGGGAACTAACCTGTACCATTTTAATGTCACAATGACAGTGCAGAGAGGAAAAAAAAAACAATTCTGGGATGTTTCTGCCCCAGATGCTTCTAGGAACAAGCATGCAGTGTGTGCATCAATGCTGTTCTAATTCTGAATTAAAATTGACTTTTAAGTTGTATCATTTTAATTACTTGCTGGAGTTAAGGTATAAACAGAATATATAATGAACCGTGGGGAATCATTCGCATTCCACCCTTGATGCTGCTAATAATTCATTCAGAATTTTGTCCCACATGTATTGGTAGGTTTTCCTATTCATGGGATATCACTAGCTGTACACTGTGTAGCCCCCATGTAGTTGTATCAAAACAATTAGAGTGAGATTTGTTGTGCCGTCGATTTTATTTTTCACTTTCTATGCGAGACATTACATATGGGCAGCACGGTGGCACAGTGGTCAGCACTGCTGCCTCACAGCACCAGGGACCCGAGTTCGATTCCCGCCATTGGTCACTGTCTGTGTGCAGTCTGCACATTCTCCCCGTGTCTGTGTGGGCTTCCTCCAGGTGCTCCCGTTTCCTGCCACAGTCCGAAAGACGTGCTGGTTAGGTGCATTGGCCGTGCTAAATTCTCCCTCAGTGTACCCGAACAGGCGCCGGAGTGTGGCGACTAGGGGATTTTCACAGTAACTTCATTGCAGTGTTAATGTAATGTTTTCAGTGTTAAATTAAGGGCATGATTTTCTGGCCCTTCCGGCTGGTGGGATCTTCCAGTCCTGCCAAAGCCCACCTCCCCGCGGCTGGATGGGTGAACTATGCAAAATGCAATAGACGTCGGCGGGACCGGAAGGTCTTGCCGGTGGCTTGTGATGAGTTGCCTTCGACACTGGAAAGCATGCTTTGGGAGGTTTTGGGGGGGGGGGGGGTGGTGGGAGGGGAGAGCTGGAAAATTGGGCCCTAAGTTTTGTACTCCAGGCCAACACCAGGGGCAACTGGCATGAGTTGACACTGAGTTGGAAGGGGGCTATAAAGAGTCCTGGTAATGTGGGGGCTATATGGGGTATGAGGGGCATTGGGGGTGGGTATGAGGGGCCCTGGGGTTGGGTAGAGGGCATGGATTGGCTTAGCGGGTATGAATGACCATAGGTGTGGATGGAGGCATGTGGCTTAGGTAGACATGCAGAGTCTATGGGGAGGGGCAAAGGGGAGCGAGGGGTAAGGCTGGGTGTCTAATATTTGTTTTAATCATTTTCTACAAAGTAGAGCCCAGACTCAGCTACCCAACCTGCCTCTGCACCCAGCAGCCTCAGCACTCATTCTGGTGAGGTGGGTTTGACTTCTAACCCAGGCCCCCATGCCGATAATGAAAAGACGACCTGCGGGTGGCCATTTTTAAAGGTTGAGTTTGCAAAGCTGCGAATTCTCCCAACTCTGCGCACCCGACTCAGGAGCAGAAATCCGAACCATAACCTTCAATCCTTCAGAGAGGGAGTGCTGCCTTGCAGGACGTGCCATCTTTTGGATGTAATGTCGGTGGTGTAATGTGGACAACACACATTAAAAAACTCCCCTCCCTCAGACTTGGGCCAAGAATCAAGTATCTAAACTGTTCATTTCCACCTTCTTGACTTTTCATTTACAAACAGCCAATGGGCCCAGAACTTGCGTTCCCTGACGGGCGCGGGTTCCTACTCCACCGAATTCCCCACACAAGGACTGCGAGGAAATTGCTCTGGAAGTTTAAACTTCCAATGGGTAATTATCCTGCGCCTGGAACCATCCAATGTAAATCAGAGATTTCGGATGGTTCTGACTGTCTTAGCAGAATAGTTATCCAGGAAAAGTTAGAAGGATTAAAACCACTTCTAACTCCTGGGGAAACCATGATATTGACACCTTTCCAATTCACCACAGGACCCTGACTATCTCCCCTCCCCCCCCCCCCCACCCCCCCCCCCCCCCCATCCCCCCCCCCACCTATCCTCCACATACCTCCATGCTTAAAATCCCACCCCCTAACTTTGTTAGGTATATACAAACAAGGATCTGGCAGAACTGGGTCTACTCTCCACTCCTCCATAGCTTCAGCTGAGGATTCTCCCCAATGCGGAGATGCCGGCGTTGGACTGGGGTAAGCACAGTAAGAAGTCTCACAACACCAGATTAAAGTCCAACAGGTTTATTTGGTAGCAAATACCATAAGCTTTCGGAGCACTGCTCCTTCGTCAGATGGAGTGGATATCTGACGAAGGAGCAGTGCTCCGAAAGCTTATGGTATTTGCTACCAAATAAACCTGTTGGACTTTAACCTGGTGTTGTGAGACTTCTTACGATTCTCCCCAACCCAAGAGACGTGCCCTTGCACCCAATTGGCTGGGCTTTCCGCGCTGCCACTTCATAGGGTGCGCCCGGCCCAATCATGATGGGATGGCCTCCTTCAAGGGGCCATGTTACCACACTAAGTATCTCCAGCCCCTCCATTTAAGATGGGTTTGAGGAAAAATTTCTTCTCTCAAAGAACCTTTGGAATTCTTTACCTCCAGTAAGTTTGGAGACCGAGTCCTTGAACATTTTCAAGATAGGTTTTTGATCAGTCGGGGAATGAACGGTTATGAAGGGAAGTGGACTTTGTGAGTGTTAGATCAGCCATTGTCTTATTAAATGGCTGAGCAGACCTGAAGGACTGAATGGCCTACTCCTGGTCCTATTTCTTATGATATTAAATACTACCCCCCACTCCCCTGATTACCACCCCCTACCCCCCACCGCCCCCCCCCCCCCCCCAACCCTCCACCATTCCCCCCCCCCTCCGACAACTAGTGCTGTAAAGAACAGGGTATGACTGCACCTCACCTGATGCTGCAGCCCTACACTGGAAGGAGTCTGGAGCTGTGGTGCTGCACCTTTCTGAACAGGCCCAGGGTGGAAGATCGGGTGAGAAATGTGCAGCCCCTTTACCTGGATCAGTAAAAGAAAGCAGTGACGTGATGGTAATCACCACTCCACGGAGGTTCTGGCCCGTTATTTTCATGCAGCTGTCTTTCTCATTGTCCCTTCACCCTCTCATCCACATATTGTCATGAGACATTCCAGACATGTTCAAATCATGCTAAACTGCTAAGACCACTGCTCTGCCCAAGACTGCAAGAAACTACAAATAGTTGTGAATGTAGCCCAGTCCATCATGCAAATCCACCAACTCCTTCTACATTCCCCGCTGCCTTTGAAAAGCAGCCAGCATTATCAAGGACCCCACACACCCCGGACATACTCTCTTCCACCTTCTTCCATTGGGGAAAAGATACAAAAGTCTGAGGTCACCTACCAACCAACTCAAGAACAGCTTCTTCCCTGCTGCCGTCAGACTTTTGAATGGGCCTATCTTGCATTGAGTTGATCTTTCTCTACACCCTAGCTATGACTGTAACACTACATTCTGCACTCTCTCGTTTCCTTCTCTATTAATGATATGCTTTGTCTGTGTAGCGCGCAAGAAACAATACTTTTCACTGTATACTAATACATGTAACAATAATAAATCAAATCAAATCAAATTGCATGATGGGTCAAACCAGGAGACAATCAACAATTAAAGTTTCGGACAAGACAAGCGAACTAAACCTTAATGAGTTGTTACATCATGAGTTCATTCTTTTTATTTTAGGTGGATTAGTCCCTCAGTGTAAATGTCAGGAGGTAAAATGTCATAGGATTGTATAAATCAGTAACGGCAATATCTAGCCTATTGTGTTCAAATGCAAAGGTTAAAAAGGAGGAGAGAGATCTTTAGGATGTCTGAAGATGCTTTCCATCCAGTTAAGTACTTTGGAAGCATAGTCATTGTTGGTTTGAATGGTATCTATGGAAACAGTAACAGAGAGCATATACGGCTTCATACGGCGAAGATGTTACATTACCTGTTTTCCTTAAAAATATCAGGATTAGATACTCGCCGAAAAGTGTTGGAACAGCTTGGCCGGGACTTCCCGGCCGCGCACGCCCCAAAACCAGAAAATCCCATCTGAGGTCAACGGACCTTTGCATGGTCCCCACTCCTACCCCCCACAGCCCGCTACGATCCCCGTGGCGGGCAGGACAGGAAAATTCCCCCCTTTATTTGATAAATTGGTCAATCCACCTCAGCAAGAAAGTCAAGCATAAGGTCTTCTGATTAGTTTACCTGCAGCCTAACATCATGGGCGAGTGTCTGGTGGGATGGGTAATAAATGCCAGTGATGCCCACATCCCGGACCTAACAAAATGCATGTGCACGCGGTTTGTGACAAGGATCATCAATACTGCAGTACAATCACTAACCATTAAACAAAGTGTATTTAATAAGGATTAAGGAATAGGAAGAGCAGGCCACCTCGCCCCTTGAGTGTGCCTCTCCACTCAGTAAGATCACGGCTAACCATAGTGTTAACACCGTCCCAATTTGCCACCGGACCTCCACCGCCCTCCCACCCCGACTAACCGCCCAGCCCCCGCCCGATTACCCTCCCAACCACACACCCCCATGCCCATTCTTCCTCAGCAGCACCTTTCCCTCAGTATTTGCACATCCCTTGATATCTAAAGATCCATCAATCTCTGACCTGAACATACTGAGCAATTAAACGTCCACAATTCTCTGGCCTTGTAAACTTCAAAGGTTCACAACACTGAGTGGAGAGATTTCTCCCAGTCCTAAGTGGCTGACCCTTTATTCTGATGTGGAGATGCCAGCATTAGACTGGGGCAGGGGGGGGTGGGGTGGGGGGGGGGGGGGGGGGTGAGGAGTGGGGGATGCGGGGGGAGGGAATGGATGTGGGGCACAGTGAGAAGTCTCACAGCACCAGGTTAAAGTCCAACAGTCATCAAGTGAGTGAAGGAGCAGCTCTCCAAAAGCTCCTGATTCCAAATAATCCTTGATTCTGAGTTTGTGACCCATTGCCCTAGACTCCCCAACCATGGAAAACACCCTCCCCAGGGAAAGCTCCCTAAGAACGTTATGTTCCAATGAGATATCATTTCAGTCTTCTAAACTCTAGAGAATAAAAGCCTCCTCAATCTGTTTTAACAGGACAAGCTCCTCATAGGAATCAGTCTGGTGTACCTTTGTCACACTCTCTCTATGGCAAATATATCCTTTCAAAACTGTACACTCTACTCTAGGGGTGGACTCACCAAGGGCTTACGCAATTGCAGTGAGTCTTCATTCATAGAAATCATAGAATCCCTACAGTGCAGAAAGAGGCCTTTCGGCCCATCGGGTCAGCACCGACAACAATCCCACCCAGGCTCTATTCCCGTAATCCCACATATCTAACCCACTAATCCCTCTAACCTATGCATCCCGGGACACTAAGGGGCAATTTAGCATGGCCAATGCATCTAACCTGCACATCTTTGGAGTGTGGGAGGAAACCGGAGCACCCGGAGGAAACCCATGCAGACACGGGGAGAACAGACAGTGACCCAAGCCGGGAATTGAACCCAGGTCCCTGGAGCTGTGAGGTAGCAGTGCTAACCACTGTGCTACCATGCCACCCATTCTTCATTCAGAAAGAATGTTCCCAAAGGTGGGGAGTCCAGAACTAGGGGTCATAGTGTGAGGATAAGGGGTAAACCTATTAGGACTGAGAAATTTCTTCATCCAGAGGGTGGTGAATATGTGGAATTCATTACCACAGAAAGTAGTTGAGGTCAAAACATTGTCTGATTTCAAGAAGAAATTAGAAATAGCTCTTGGGGTTAAGGGGATCAAGGGGTATGGGGGGAAGGGGGAATCAGGATATTGAATTCGATGGTCAGCCATGATCAAAATGAATGGCGGAGCAGGCTCGAAGGGCCGAATGGCCTCCTCCTGCTTCTAGTTTCTATATTTCTATTTTTATGTTTCTTTACTATTGCATTCTGTCGAATCTGAGCGACCACGACCTCTGGTCTTCTCCGGCAACAGAAAATGATAGGTAGTAATTTCGCAGAGCATGAAGAATTCAATTTTTAAGGGACAGAAATGGAGGTTGGTGGGTTCTGTGTGCTTAGGAAACACAGTCTGGCCATGATAATACTTGTGGCAAAGTTAGTCACACTTTAAAGCTGTACTGTGAGCAGGCCAATGGAGAAACGTTGGACGTCAGCATGAAGCCCATTCGAGGGAGTCAGTAAAATAAATGGCAATAGCTGTCCCTCGTGATTTTGACACCAATCTTTTTCTTCGAGGTATTTCAAAGGTCAGATTTAAAATCTGTCCAACATATTATTATCATAAGGGGGGACAGGGGTGTTCGTTTCCACCACCATCCTGGATAAACCAAGATTGTTGCCATATTTACATTCATTTGATTTTGACTTGATTTGATTTATTATTGTCACATGTATTAGTATACAGTGAAAAGTATTGTTTCTTGCACGCTGTACATGCAGGACATACTGTTCATAGAGAAGGAAACGAGACAGTGCAGAATGTAGTCATCGCTAGGGTGTAGGAATTCCTTCTGCAGTTGGTGTGTCCTTTCAAAATATTTAATACAAAGCAAGAATTGTATCAGAAGAAGCTTAATCTAAGTGCAGTCATTAGTGGTTCTGGTGACATTGCCACCCTAGTATCCATTTAATCCTTTTGGTTTTGCCTTGGGGGATGCTGATGCATTAAATCTCATGATGAAATAGTGCATGCACTGTTGTCTATTAAAGTGGTTGTAAGACTATAATTTAATGCCATAAAATGTCAGATGTATGTGTATACTATAGAAGTGCACAACTGCATCACCTAGTTTAAGCACTGAACTTGGTTAAAATTTGGCCTTTCAATTCATGGCAGGCCAACATTTCAGTTTAAATCTAGTGCTTCCTCGACAATATAAAACAAAATATTGGTCATCAATGTCTTTCTTTGAAGATTTGTGCCCACTTTCTAGTGTGGCCATCAATGTTTGAAGAACATGCTGGAGGTCGGAGACTGTTGGACACGGCTCTCACCAACTTTTACAGATGCACCATAGGAAGTGTCCTTTCCGGTTGTATCACAGCTTGGTATGGCTCCTGCTCCATCCAAGACAGCAAGAAACTGCAAAGGGTTGTGAACAAAGCCCAGTCCATCACACAAACTAGCCTCCCATCCATTGACTCTGTCTACACTTCCCGCTGCCTCGGAAAAGCAGCCAGCATAATTAAAGACCTCACGCACCCCGGACATCCTCTCTTCAATCTTCTTCCTTCGGGTAAAAGATAAAAGTCTGAGATCACGCACCAACCGACTTGAGAACAGCTTCTTCCCTGCTGTCATCAGACTTTTGAACGGACCTAGGCATGACGGCACAGTGGTTAGCACTGCTGCCTCACAGCGCCAGGGACCCGGGTTTGATTTCTGGCTTGGGAGTCTGTGCGGAGTATGCACATTCTCCCTGTGTCTGTGTGGGTTTCCTCCGGGTGCTCCGGTTTCCTCCCACAGTCCGAAAGACGAGCTGGTTAGGTGCAATGGCCAAGCTAAATTTTCCCTCGGTGTACCCGAACGGGCGCCGGAGTGTGGCGACGAGGGGATTTTCACTGTAACTTCATTGCAGTGTTAATGTGAGCCTACTTGTGACACTAACAAATGAACTTTAACTACACGATGATGTGGAGCTGCCGGCGTTGTACACTATGTATTCTATGTATTCTACACTATGTATTACTTCAGATTTGGAGGGTGGGCAATTCATTGGCCTTTTCCTATGGTTTTCCGCTTACTGACCTTTGCTTGGGCAAGGAGCATGGGTGAGTTGGACTGGCTTCTTTTTGTTGACATTCTCCATGCCCAACACCTATGGAGATACGCAGGGCCTTCTGCTCCAGAGGAATCCAGGATCTCATTAAGGAAAAAAAAACAGTGGCAGAAGAGGGAAATCAGGAAGTGGTGATTAAGAGACGCCAAGCTTGGGTTTTTAAGGAGCTGCAGCTTGTGAGGAGGAGGAAAGGTTGCTGCAAAGCTACAGTCTTTTTCCTTCCTCCAACAATCTGCAAATCCATCTCCCACTGTTCTGCTGCACAGTGTGCTCAAACTCCCCAAACCACCTGCTGCACCGCATCTCGTTGTGCATTAAAAATTCTCTAAAAACCACAAGGGTTGCAAATCAGAAAGCAGGTCGGAGGCGTTTTGATTCAGCATTCCTGCTCCATGCTGAGCTATAGCCGCCATGCGCTCGCCTCTCAAATAAAATTCATGAAAAACGGTTTCAGAATTACCAGTCAATCAAATAAATATTTCAGAAGCAAGTAGCATTTGCTTTAATGGGCTGCATTGTCTGGCACTGATGTCTCAGAAGATAAAACAACCATTAGAAAATTTCACTGAAGACATCAGTCTGGGGTCTTTCAGATGCTTCAACCAGCCCCTGCCTGTGCAGTGGCTCATGGGACAGCATGGTCCTTTAATATGAGGAGTTGACAAAGGGGCTTTGTTCCTCTTTCAGCTCTTCTGCACTAACATTGATCTTTGGTTTTTGCAAGCGACTAATATGACTTCACAATTCAACTTGCCTTTATATAACGTGTTTCACATTCTCAGGGCATTGTCTGGCCCTTTATACCAATGGATTGCAGCCAATGATACGTTATCAAACACAATTCACACACAATGGCTTGCCACAAAGACTTGCTCTGGGGTGATGTGCCTTGATGGAGGAAGGTTGGCCTACAGGAAGTCCCTTCTCTTCCAGTAGCTCTGTGGGGTCTTTTGTGTTTCCCCCGAGCAGATAGAGTGGGGGCAATGTGCCGGGCCATAAGATTACAGCTTGCGGTTGAATACAATCCTGCTGCTGTCCACAGCATCTCATGGGCACCCATATTTGAGTTGATGGATTTGTGGAGACTATCCCACTTTAGCACCAAGGGAGGGTCTCCTCAGTGTGAAGACAGGGACTCCACCTCCGCAAGGGCTGTACAGCGGTCACTTCTGTCCATGTTGTCATGGGCACCTGCATCTGTGATAGGTAGGCCGGTGAGGATGAGATCAATTGAGATCAATGGTGGCACAGTGGAACAGTGGTTAGCACTGCTACCTCACAGCACCAGGGACCTAGGTTCAATTCCGGCCTTGGGCGACTGTTTGTGTGGAGTTTGTACATTCTCCCCGTGTCTGCATGGGTTTCCTCTGAGTGTTCCGGTTTCCTCCCACAGTCCAAAGATGTGCGGGTTAGGTTGAATGGTAATGCTCAATTGCCCCTTAGTGTTGGGGGACTAGCAGGGTAAATACGGGGATAGGGTCTGTGTGGGATTGTTGTCGGTGCAGTCTCGATGGGGCGAATGGCTCCTTCTGCACCGTAGGGATTCTATGATATAGATTTTTCCATTTTGATGATACTCTCACCACCTGTTGCAAACCCAGTACTGGTTCTATCAAGACACACATAGTGATAGATATTGACATGTTACTTCCCCACCCTCCCGGTCCCCTCTCCAGTATCCCCCATTCCAGAGCACATTCTATGCCCTTGATAGATTGGAAGAGACCAACCTTCCTCCATCAAGGAACATCACCCCAGATCAAGTCTTTGTGGTGGTACTTTCAAGTGGTGTTTAACATGGAGGAGCACTGCTCTGACTGAAGGTGAGTGGTAGATGGTAGTCAGCAGGAGATTTCCTGGGCCACATTTGACCTGATGCCATAGGATGTCATGGGGTTTAGGGCTCTGGAGTCAATGTTGAGGTCTCCTGGGGACACTTGTTCGTGACTGTATACCACTGTGAAATGTAGTCGCTTTGTAAAGTGGCCTAATTTGTGCACAGCAAGCTCCCACAAGCACTATTGTGAATATGACCAAATAATTTGTTGACGTGATGTGGGTTAAGTGATAAATAATGACAAGGACGATAACTACGGGTGGGATCTTACCACCGCTCACGCCGGCAGGATTTTCCCATCCCGCTGCAGTGAATGGAGATTGGGCTGGCTGCCAAATTCTCCGACCTCGCTGCAGCGGGAGCGTGACGTGAATGGCTAGTTAGATCGTGCCCTACCTTTTTCATTTTTGAAATAAAGTCACGAGATCCACCTGATAGAGAGGACGATTTAGGGTCTCACCTGAAAGACGGCACATCCAACAGTGCAGCCCTCTCTTAACACTGCATTGGAGTGTGAGGTGAGGTTTTGTGCTCCGGTGTAGGATTTCCTCCGGGTGCTCCGGTTTCCACCCAGACTCAAAATATGTGCGGGTTAGGTTGATTGGCCGTGCTAAATTGACACTCGTGTCAGGGGGATTAGCGGGGTAAATACGTGTGGTTATGGGGATAGGGCCTGGGTGGGATTGTGATCGGTGCAGACTCGATGGGCTGAATGGCCTCCTTCTATACTATAGGGATTCTATGATTTATAGCCTCAACCTTCTGACTCAGGTGAGAGTGCTGTTCCTGGAATGCAGTTCCAGCAATGTTTCTGATGCTCCGTGACATTTACTATGCTGCTTGATGCTTTCTGACTGCGCACCAGCCAAACAATTAGACTCTGATATTGAGTGCAGTTGAGAGAATTCTCTGTGGGTTTGAACATTTCTTATTTACCATCCATGTAATGCTAAAGGACTGAATGCAGGAAGTTCACACTAAGGCCCCAAATCCTGTGGAAAACCAAAAGGTCAACAACTAGACTACTGTACTTACTCACTGAGTGTAAATGAGGTATACTTTGAGTCAATAACTATCACACAAACACTTCAGGACAATGACAAATACAACATGTCTGTGCGCATTAAATAACCCTTTCCTCCATAGATAAGCAGTCAACGCTGTTGTTTGTGACTTTAGATTACGATGCATCAAGTTGTTTGGTTTACATTAGGAAGGTAAATGGATTTTAGTGAGTGATCCTATTTGTAAACTGAGAAACACAGGTGTGTTAAATGATTTAAGCAAATTACTGCGGATGCTGGAATCTGAAACCAAAAGAGAAAATGCTGGAAAATCTCAGCAGGTCTGGCAGCATCTGTAAGGAGAGAAAAGAGCTGACGTTTCGAGTCCAGATGACCCTTTGACAAAGCTCTTCTTAAATGTGTTAAATGATTTCATTCTTGGAAGAAACTTTGCAAAACAGCAGGGATGGCACGGTCTTTCAGAGGAAACCGGAGCACCCGGGGGGAAACCCGCGCAGACACGGGGGAGAGTGTGCAGACTCCTCACAGACAGTGACCCGAGCCGGGAATCGAACCCGGGCGGTGTGAGGCAGCAGTGCTAACCACTGTGCCGCCCGTAATCATTCATCTTCATAATGGTTTGCTATTGTTTTCAAAGGCGTGATTTCTCCTGGAAAATACAAGAATTCCTGATCGCTCGGGACCATTCGAATGATAACCATTTGGTAGATCGGTAGGAATTTCCTCAATAGACTTGCTGCACCAGAAACCCCGGGGTGAACTCCAGGAACAATCCTTGCAGCAGAGCCAAGCTGAGAAGAATTTTCCAATGATCCAAGTTTATCCCGGGAATGATGCGAGCTGTTCGGTGTATTCATAAAGCCATGTCTTCATTTTCAGTGTGGGAAAATCGTGAAAACCCATGACTGCAAATATTACAGGATGAAGAGGAAATGCAGGCTTGCAGTTCTGGGAATGTCGTCCAGTGCGGGAGATGAATTTGGAGGCAGAGATGGTGGTGATATCACAGCACCTGTTCAGTCCTGCAAGCTCTAGCTCTGCTGCCGGATTCACTTTGCCTTTTGCACAATGGCAGGCGATTGTGAGCTGAATACAACGCGCCATTGACGCAAAATTTCATCAGCAACTCATCTCAGCCGCAAAGGAGAGAGGCTGCTCATATAACGCAGGCGGGAGAAGCAGCAGGAGGAATTCACCGTCTAACAAGGCGACATTCTGACACAAGTGACCTTGCAAAGCTGAAAGCATGTCATCAACAGTGATCCTGTCAGCACTGCACAGTGGAGGTACGGCTTGGAGTAAAATCAACACAGGCTCCAGTGTAGTTGAGGCCTAGGGAACTGAAGGATGGCATCAGTCATCATGGAATATGATGAAACTTTGAAAAAAAAATGTGGCAGCTACCGGCAACATCACTCAAAGGAAACATTTACGCAGGCACTGATTTATCCACCATCCATTCTGGAAATATAGGGACAGTCTGGACCCCATCTTCTTTTTTATTCATTCGTGGGACATGGGTGTCACTGGCTGGCCAGCATTTATTGCCCATCCCTAGTTGCCCGAGGGTAGTTGAGAGTCAACCACATTGCTGTGGCTCTGGAGTCACATGTAGGCCAGACCAGGTAAGGACAACAGATTTCCTTCCCTAAAGGACATTAGTGAACCAGATAGGTTTTTCCAACAATCAATTCATGGTCATCAATAGATTCTTAATTCCAGATTTTTTTTCCTAATTGAATTCAAATTCCACCATTTGCCGTGGCGGTATTTGAACCCGGTTCCCATTAGCTGAGTTTCTGGATTAATAGTCTAGCGATAATACCACTAGGCCATCACTTCCCCAACTATCTCCCCAACTTCTTGTTATATGCAGCTGAAACCCCAGAATTCTCACTTTGATGCTGACCCAAAGAATGGGCCAAGCATTTACAATAGCCTGGGTGCCTCGTTAAGGGAGACACAGTGGGCTAACTTTAACCTACTGCGCAGGACGGGGTAAAAAGCTGGTTTTGCGACCCGTTCTGTTGGGCTGGGTTTAATGCATTCTGTGGTGGCAAGAACCATGTGTAGACCTTGCTTAAGCCCAGGGGAGGCCCCACAGCGGTGGGAGAACCTTCCCAAATCAGAGGCCTGAAGCGGCTGTCGCAGAATCCCTGGCCTCCAGCGGCAAGAAATAAATTATACTCAATATTGAGCCCTTGGACACCCATTCTCATCCGAGCACACCACAATATAATGACGCCTTAGGGGTTTACTGCATCCTCCATGGCTTTCCCATGTCTTGGTTGCCTGTCCAGAGAACCCTGTCGGGGAAGGGAGGTCTCTTGCAATCGTCTTTGGCATGGGGTCCTTTGGTGATCCGTGGTGTCCAGTGGGTGCAGTGCCATCAGCTGCCACGCCTCCCATTGTGCTGGTGGCATGAGGAGCTGCCAGCTTCTAATTGGTCAGCAGCTCTCGGCAGGCAGAGCCTCTGCCGCTGGGGACGTTAATTCCGAGCAAGGCCTGAGGGCGGCCACAGTGTGACTGAAGGGCACTTGTCCGGTCTTCCCCATGGAACTGATGGGGCATCTCTGCCGGTACTCTGATTGGTAGGTGAAATCCTCATTTGCCCGACAGAATCCTGGCTGTTGAACCATCGAATCCCCGCAGTGCAGAAAGAGGCCGTTCGGCCCATTCAAGTCTGTACTGAATCTCCGAAAGAGCAGCTTACCCAGCCACCCTGTCCGTCCTATCGCCATGTCCCCACGTATTTACCCCGCTAATCCACCTAACCTTGCACATCTTTGGACACGAAGGGGCAATTTAGTATGGCCAATCCACCTAACCTGCCCATCTTTGAACACTAAGGGGCAATGTACCATGGCCAATCCACCTAACCTTGCACATCTTTGGACACGAAGGGGCAATTTAGCATGGCCAATCCACCTATCCTGCACATCTTTGAGCACTAAGGGGCAATTTACCATGGCCAATCCACCTAACCTGCACATCTTTGGACACGAAGGGGCAATTTAGCATGGCCAATCCACCTAACCTGCCCATCTTTGGACACGAAGGGGCAATTTAGCATGGCCAATCCACCTATCCTGCACATCTTTGAGCACTAAGGGGCAATTTACCATGGCCAATCCACCTAACCTGCACATCTTTGGACACGAAGGGGCAATTTAGCATGGCCAATCCACCTAACCTGCACATTTTTGGATACTAAGGGGCAATTTAGCATGACCAATACCCCTAACCTGCACATCTTGGGCATTAAGGAGCAATTTAGCATGGCCAATGCATCTAACTGAATTGTGGGAGGAAAAAGGAGCACCTGGATGAAACCCACACAGACACGGGGAGAATGTGCAAACTCCACACAGACAGTGACCTGAGGCTGGAATTGAACCCGGGTCCCTGACGCTGTGAGGCACCAATGCTAACCACTGTGCCAGCGTGCCTTCCTAAAATTCTGTCACTGGTGGGATTTGAACCCATGTCTGCAGAGCATACTGCCTAGCTTGCTAGTTCAGTGATACTACCACTGTACCACACTTTCCCCGCTTCAATGGAGAGTAAAGTGGAGTGGGGAATGAAATCTGCATTGTTGCTGATGACCCCATCAGTCCCCATGGATGTTGCTGCTGGCACACAGCGTAATTTGCTAGAATTTGATACTCAGATCTTACCTTCGAATCCTGGCACCTAGGAATTTAATTTCATTGATATTAATGCACCAGATGCAACAAGGGACTGTTCCACAGTAGAGTTTGAGAACGCGGTGTAGAACTGTTGGCCCGTGTAAAACAAATGCGCGTCCCACCAAAACGATTGCAGCAATCAGATTGTGATGAACACTGAGATGGATACGAGGATCTGGTACAAGGTCAAGGAGATCCATAGGTCTCAGCAAATCCATTGTTCGGGAAGAATGTGAATAGCGGAAACGAAACATCAAGGATGCTGGAGCGCTCTGATCAAAATAATTATACTCATCGTTTGAGAAATCTTCCTCAGCCACTGTAAATCAGACACAATTATCATTCAATGCTCCAACTGATTAGTTCTGAATAAGCTAATTAAAGCACTTCAGATATAAGTCATTATCAAAGTTAGGTTAACCATATACAAATGAGTCCTTTGTGCTGGGAGCAATTGGGGCTTTTCATTAATAAGTGAAGTGTAGCTTATAATAGAGTAGATTGTGGATAATTTTGGCTTTGCCTCACAATAGATCTGGATCAAAGTGTCCTGATATTCTCAGTTGGGAATAAACTCTACAAAATGGCATAGTAAATAAGAACAATCAGTTCAGAAAGATTTGTCTTTGTGGTTGCTCCTATGACTGAATAGCATCCAGGAGGTATTCTGCTTTCCTGATCCCAACACTAATTCCTTCGAAAGCACCTTCCAAACCCACAACATCTACCACCTAGAAAGACAATTGGGCAGAAGTGGAAACACCACCATCTACAAGTTTGCCACACGTCACCCTGATTTGATTTGATTTATTATTGTCACATGTGTTGGGATGCAGTGAAAATTATAGTTTCTTGCATGCTATACAGACAAAGCATACCGTTCATAGAGCACACAGGGGAGAAGGAAAGGAGAGGGTGCAGAATGTAGTGTTACAGCCATAACTAGGGTGTAGAGAAAGGGCAGCTTAATATAAGGCAAGTCCATTCAAAAGTCTGATGGCAGCAGGGAAGAAGCTGTCCTTGAGTCGGTTGGTATGTGATCTCAGACTTTTGTATCTTTTGCCCAACGGAAGAAGGTGGAGGAAAATATGTCCGGGGTGCATGGGGTCCTTGATTCTGCTGGCTGTTTTTCCCAGGCAGTGGGAAATATAAACGGAGTCAATAGATGGGAGGCTGGTTTGCGTCATGGCTTGGAACTATATCATTGTTCCTTCACTGTCATTATCTTCATAGCTCGAATACTCGATCCTGGTGAATCTCCCCTGCATTCCCTCCAGGGCATTCACGTCCTTCCTATAATGTGGTGACCAGAACTGCACACAGTACTCCAGCTGTGGCCTCACCAAAGTTCTGTACAACTCCAACATGCTTTTGTCAGTGTAAGAAGTCTCACAACACCAGGTTAAAGTCCAACAGGTTTCTTTGGTAGCAAATACCATAAGCTTACCATACCACTCACTGAATTGATTGTCAGTGTACCAGAGATGCCTATTTGTGTTACTTCTGGGGAACAATTGCTTTCTCTCCCAGCTACGTTGTAGTCAAGCATTAAAAGAAAGATCATTTTTTTGGAATGCAAAGCTGAACAGAAAGACCTGAACGTATGTGTTTCATTAAGTAGAACCGTAAGGGGGAGAAAAATGAATGTGGTTCTGTAATGCTGGCAGTAGAAATCCATACTGTTAAAGATTTATTTAATGCAGTCATTATGTAACTGTAATGCACAGCTTCAGATCTCTGCAGCAAAGCAAGGAAAGCAAATAAAGGAACCTGGTGCAAAGTAGAGGCTTTCACAAATGACCCAGCTTCCTCACCATCATTCTCCCTGTTCCTGCAGCCTCTGATATGGACTGGAGCCATCTCCTCCCTTTACTGCACCTGAAAACTGGTTGGTCAGATGGGCAGAGCAGTGGCAGATGGGCTTTAACCCTGAAGAGTGCAAGGTGACGCACTTGGGAAGGGGTAACAAGACAAGGGAGTACTCACTGAATGGCAGGACACCAGGAAGCTCGGGGGAACAGAGGGATGTTGGGGTAGTTCTCCAGAAATCCCTGAAGGCGGCAGGAGTGGTTAATAGGGTAGTTAAGGAGACAAATGGGACACTTGCCTTTATCAGTCGAAGCATAGAGCAGAGAGGTTATGTTGGAGCTGTACCAAACATTGGTGACGTCACAGCTGGAGGGGGTGCAGAGGAGATTCACCAGGAAGCTACCTGGGACAGAGCATTTGAGGAATGACGAGAGGCTGGATAGGCTTGGGTGGTTTTCTTTAGAGCTGAGGAGGCTGAGGGGACCTGACTGAAGCGTTCAAGGTAATGAGGGGCATAGACAAGGTGGATAGGAATCAGCTCTTCCCCTCAGTTGACGGGTCAGTAATGAGGGAGCATAATTTTAAAGTTAAAGTTTATTTATTAATCACAAGTAGGCTTACATTAACACTGCAATGAAGTTACTGTGAAAACCCCCTAGTCGCCACACTCCGGCGCCTGTTTGGGTACACTGAGGGAGAATTCAACATGGCCAACGCACCTAATCAGCACATCTTTGGACTGTGGGCAGAAACTGGAGGAAACCCACACAGACACGGGGAAAATGTGCAAACTCCACATAGACAGTGACCCAAGCCGGGGATCGAACCCGCGTCTCTGGCACTGTGAGGCAGCAGTGCTAACCACTGTGCCACTGTGCCGTTGCAAGATAAGGGGCATGAGGTTTAGAGGGGATTTGAGGAAACAATTTTTTACTGAGAGGATGGTGGGAGCCTGGAGTGCATTGCCTGGGAGAGCAGTAGGGGCGGGAAACCTCACAACCTTTAAAAAGTATGTAGATGAACACTTAATATGTCATAAAATTCAAGGTTATGGGCCAAGAGTTGGAAAGTGGAATTAGTTTAGATTTAGTGTAGTTTTGTCAGTGCAGGTTCAATGGGCCGAAGGGCCTTGTCTGTACTGTATAACTCAAAGACTCTGATTAAAACATGTTAACATTGCTCGAAGTAAAAGATGCTCATGATACTTTATCCAAACACTTATGACATAAGTTACCATTAAACTACAAAGTCATATCAAATGAAAAACCGGCTTAACTTTTAGCATACATTGGCACAAATTATCAGGTGCAACTGTCATTCTTAGCATTTTAAGTATTAATGAGATGTTCAATAAAAATGCATTGTTTTAAGATGTCTCTCATTTAAATAATCAGTTCTTATTCTGAACAAGCTTGAGGAGGTGATGGTTCTCAAGGGGAGAAGAGAGGAGTGATCCTTCCTCAATATCATAGCGAACAATTTTCTTGTTAAATTTCTCTTCTCTCCAATCCAGCTTCTTTCTAAATGACTCTGTCACTTTGCATTCATGGCCTGGAGCTCTCCCCAGTTTTCTAAGAATTGGGTACGCATTGCACAATAGTTTAGATGGATTGGCCATGCTAAATGGCCCCTTAGTCTCCAATGATGTGTAGGTTAGGTGGATTAGCCATGGTAATTATAGAAACATAGAAGATAGGAGCAGGAGAAGGCCATTCGGCCCTTCGAGCCTGCTCCCCCATTCATCACGATCCTGGCTGATCGTCCAACTCAATAGCCTAATCCTGCTTTTTCCCCATAACCTTTGATCCCATTCACCCCAAGGGCGATATCCAGCCGCCTCTTGAATACATTCAATGTTTTGGCATCAACTACTTCCTGTGGTAATGAATTCCACAGGCTCACCACTCTTTGGGGGAAGAAATGTCTCCTCACCTCCGTCCTAAATGGCCTAACCCGAATCCTCAGACTGTGACCCCTGGTACTGGGCACCCCCACCATCAGGAACATCCTCCCTGCATCTACCCTGTCTAGTCCTGTTAGAATTCTTCTAAGTCTCAATGAGATCCCCCCTCATTTGTCTAAACTCCAGCGAAAACAATCCTAACCTAGTCAATCTCTACTCATACATCAGTCCCGCCAACCCAGAATCAGCCTGGTAAACCTTCGCTGCACTCCCTTGAGAGCAAGAACATGCACAGGGGTTATGTGGATACTGAGGGCAGGGGGGGGGGGGAGTGGCGGGGGGGCGGGGGGGGGGTGGGTTGATCTGGGTAAGATGATCTTTCGAAGAGTTGGTGGTGGCACAGTGGTTAGCACTGTTGCCTCACAGTGCCAGGGACCCAGGTTCGATTTCCAGCTTGGGTGACTGTCTGTGTGGAGTTTGCACATTCTCCTCATGTCTGCATGGGTTTCCTCCGGGTGCTCTGGTTTCCTCCCACAGTCTGAAAGACGTGTTGGCAGGTGGATTGACCATGCTAAATTTGCCCTCAGTGTACCTGAACAGGTGCCGGAGTGTTACGACTAGAAGATTTTCACAGTAACTTCATTGCAGTGTTAATGTATGCCTATTTGTGACTAATAAATAAATTAACTTTAAGAGACTAGATAGGCTTGGATTGGGTTTTTTTAGAGCAGAGAAGGCTAAGGGAGGACATGATTGAGATGTATAAGGTGATGAGAGGAATGGACAGGGTGAGTAGGGAACAGTAATTCCCCTTGGTTGAGGGGTCAATCACGAGGGGGCATAGTTTTAGGGGAAGGGGCAGGAGATTGAGTGAGGATTTGAGAAAAAACGTTTTCACTCGGAGGGTGGTGGGAATCTGGAAAATGCTGCTTGGACAGGTAGTGGAGGCTGAAACCTTATAACCTTTAAAAACTATTTGGATGAGCCATGGTAATTATAGAAACATAGAAACATAGAAGAAATGGAAGGGTAGAGTGTGGTGGAAATAATTTTTTGAGGTGTGTCTATTTCAATGCCAGGAGTATTGTACGGAAGGCAGATGAGCTGAAGGCGTGGATAGACACGTGGAAATATGACATTATAGCCATTAGTGAAACTTGGCTACAGGAGGGGCAGGACTGGCAGCTCAATGTTCCAGGGTTCCAATGTTTCAGGCGGGATAGAGGCAGAGGGATAAAAGGTGGGGGGGTGGCATTGTTGGTCAGGGAAAATGTTACAGCGGTACTCAGGCAGGATAGATTAGGGAGCTTGTCTACAGAGGCCCTATGGGTGGAACTGAGAAACAGGAAAGGTATGACCACATTAATGGGCTTGTATTATAGACCACCCAATAGTCAGCGAGAACTGGAGGAGCAAATCAGCGGAGAGATAGCTGACAACTGCAAGAAACACAAAGTTGTGATAGTAGGGGATTTTAATTTTCCACATATAGATTGGGACTTGCATACTGTTAAAGGTTTAGACGGGGTAGAGTTTGTAAAATGTGTTCAGGAGAATTTTCTACATCAGTATATAGAGGTGCCAACTAGAGAGGATGCGATATTGGATCTCCTATTGGGAAATGAGTTAGGGCAGGTGATGGATGTGAGTGTGAGGGAACACTTTGGATCCAGTGATCATAATGCCATTAGTTTCAACCTGATCATGGATAAGGATAGATCTGGCCCTCGGGTTGAAGTTCTGAACTGGAAAAAGGCCAAATTTGATGAAATGAGAAGGGATCTGGGAAGTGTGGATTGGCACAGGCTGTTCTCTGGTAAGGATGTAAATGGAAAGTGGGAGGCCTTCAAAGGAGAAATTTTGAGAGTGCAGAGTTTGTATGTTCCTGTCAGGATTAAAGGCAAAGTAAATAGGAATAAGGAACCTTGGTTCTCGAGGGAGATTGTCACACTGATTAAGAGGAAGAGAGAGTTGTATGAAATGTACAGGCGGCAAGGAACACATCAGATGCTCGAGGAGTATAAAAAGTGCAAGAAGCTACTTAAGAGGGAAATCAGGAGGGCTAAAAGAAGACATGAGGTTGCTTTGGCAGACAGAGTGAAGGAAAATCCAAAGAGCTTCTATAGGTATGTTAGGAGCAAAAGGATAGTGAGGGATAAAATTGGTCCACTTGAAGAACAGAGTGGTACACTGTGTATGGAACCAAAAAAGATGGGGGAGATACTAAATGGTTTTTTTGCATCCGTATTTACTGAGGAAACGGGCATGGAGTCTACGGAAATAGGGCAAACTGGTAGGGAGGCCATGGAACCTTTACAGATTAAAGGGGAGGAGGTGCTCGCTGTCTTGAGGCAAATCAGAGTGGATAAATCCCCAGGACCGGACAGGGTATTCCCACGGACCTTGAGGGAAGCTAGTGTTGAACTTGCAGGGGCCCTGGCAGACATATTTAAAATGTCAGTATTCACGGGGGAGGTGCCGGATGATTGGAGGGTGGCTCATGTTGTTCCGTTGTTTAAAAAAGGTTCCAAAAGAAATCCGGGAAATTATCGGCCAGTAAGTTTGACGTCGGTGGTGGGCAAGTTATTGGAAGGTGTGATAAGGGATAGGATCTACAAATATTTGGATAGACAGGGACTTATTAGGGAGAGTCAACATGGCTTTGTGCGTGGTAGGTCATGTTTGACCAATCTATTTGAGTTTTTCGAGGAGGTTACCAGGAAAGTGGATGAAGGGAAGGCGGTGGATGTTGTCTACTTGGATTTCAGCAAGGCCTTTGACAAGGTCCCTCATGGGAGGTTAGTTAGGAAGGTTCAGTCGCTGGGTATACATGGGGAGGTAGTAAATTGGATAAGACACTGGCTCAATGGAAGAAGCCAGAGAGTGGTTGTGGAGGATTGCTTCTCTGAGTGGAGGCCTGTGACTAGTGGTGTGCCGCAGGGATCGGTGTTGGGTCCATTGTTGTTTGTCATCTATATCAATGATCTGGATGATAATGTGGTAAATTGGATCAGCAAGTTTGCTGATGATACAAAGATTGGAGGTGTAGTGGACAGTGAGGAAGGTTTTCAAAGCTTGCAGAGGGATTTGGACCAACTAGAAAAATGGGCTGAAAAATGGCAAATGGAATTTAACGCAGACAAGTGTGAGATATTGCACTTTGGAAGGACAAACCAAAGAAGAACGTACAGGGTAAATGGTAGGACTCTGAAGAGTGCAGTTGAACAGAGGGATCTGGGAATACAGGTACAGAATTCCCTAAAAGTGACGTCACAGGTGGATAGGGTCGTAAAGAGTGCCTTTGGTATATTGGCCTTTATAAATCGGAGTATCGAGTATAAAAGTTGGAGTGTTATGGTAAGGTTATATAAGGCATTGGTGAGGCCGAATTTGGAGTATTGTGTACAGTTTTGGTCACCTAGTTACAGGAAGGATGTAAATAAGATTGAAAGAGTGCAGAGAAGGTTCACAAGGATGTTGCCGGGACTTGCGAAGCTGAGTTACAGAGAGAGATTGAATAGGTTGGGACTTTATTCCCTGGAGCGTAGAAGATTGAGGGGAGATTTGATAGAAGTGTATAAGATTTTGATGGGTATAGATAGAGTGAATGCAAGCAGGCTTTTTCCGCTGAGGCTAGGGGAGAAAAAAACCAGAGGGCATGGGTTAAGGGTGAAAGGAGAAAAGTTTAAAGGGAATATTAGGGGGGGCTTCTTCACGCAGAGAGTGGTGGGAGTGTGGAATGAGCTGCCGGATAAAGTGGTAAATGCGGGGTCACTTTTAACATTTAAGAAAAACTTGGACGGGTTCATGGATGAGAGGGGTGTGGAGGGATATGGTCCAAGTGCAGGTCAGTGGGACTAGGCATAAAATGGTTCGGCACAGACAAGAAGGGCCAAAAGGCCTGTTTCTGAGCTGTAATTTTCTATGGTTCTATGGTTCTAAAGGAGCAGGAGGAGGCCATTCGGCCCTTCGAGCCTGCTCCGCCATTCATCACGATCATGGCTGATCATCCAACTCAATAGCCTAATCCTGCTTTCTCCCCATAACCTTTGATCCCATTCACCCCAAATGCTATATCCAGCCGCCTCGTGAACACATTCAATGTTTTGGCATCAACTACTTCCTGTGGTAATGAATTCCACAGGCTCACCACTCTTTGGGTGAAGAAATGTCTCCTCACCTCTGTCCTAAATTGTCTACCCCGAATTCTCAGATGTAACCCCTAGTTCTGGACACCGCCACCATCAGGAACTCCTCCTCCATCTACCCTGCCTAGTCCTGTTAGAATTATTCTAAGTCTCAATGAGATTCCCCCCTCATTCGTCTGAGCTCCAGCAAAAACAATCCTAACTTGCAATATCATGACATTCAAGAATATGGGAAAAATGCAGGAAAATTGGGATTAGCGCGCCTTCAGTGGTAGTTATTGTTGGTGCAAACCCGATGGACCAAAAGGCCCTTTCTCTGCTGTCTGACTCTATGACTCTACTGATGGGCTGAATGACCTCCTTCCGCACTGAAGGGATTCAATAGTTACAATCTCCTTTGACTGGACCTTCCAAACCCACAATCTCTACCAACTCAAAAACAAGAGTAGCAGGAAGATAGGAACATCATCATCTACAAGTTCCCTTCAAAATCACAAACCATTCTGCCTTAGATTTCTATCAGTCCTCCTTCACGGTCACAGGATCAGAATACTGATATCTCCTCCCCAACAGCATTGTGGGTGAACCCACGCACCATGGACTGCAGCGATTCAAGAATGTGGCTCATTTCTAACTCCTCCAGAGATGGGCAATAAATGTTGGCCTTTCCGGTGATGTCCACATTCCATGAATGAAGAAAAAAATCACCCATCCCAGGTTCCACAAATCTTGGATTTGACACCAAGTCTGATACCCATTCGCCGGAATTCTACCACCCTCCAGCCACGGAATCGGACCGGGCAAGGGGCGGACATTGGAAATGTCCGTTGACCTTGGGCGGGATTTTCCAGTCTTGGGTCGAGCGAGGCTGTAAATTCCCGTCCATTGAGTTTGGAAATTGAACGGACCACTGAGGTAACAATATTGTTCATCTAAACATACAAACTTCCAACGATTGGCAAGAATCAGTCATGTAAATTCATTCTAATAGATTGGAGAATAAGTTACTTTTCTTTATACTTTTTTATGACACAGTGGTTAGCACTGCCTCACATCACCAGGGACCTGGGTTCGATTCCCGGCTTGGGTCACTGTCTGTGTGGAGTTTGCACTTTCTCCCCGTGTCTGCGCGGGTTTCCTCCACATGATTCAGTTTCCTCCCCAGTTCGAAAGACGTACTGGTTTGGTGCATTGGCCGTGCTAAATTCTCCCTCAATGTACCCGAACAGGCGCCGGGGTGTGGCGACTAGGGGATTTTCACAGCAGCTTCAGTTAATGTAAGCCTACTTGTGAGGCTGATAAATAAATCAACTTGCGCTGCATCTTAATCTGAAAAGGTAAATGAAATTCAAATGGCGATTAAAGCCAAACGGGTTTGCTGAGTGTACGTTTAAGTGCTGGACCTGGAATGCAGGAGATTCTTCCAGCCCTGCGTCGCCACATGGGGGCAGCTGATCAGGAATCCCACTCGTCGGGGAGTCTTAATTCCCGGCTCCGTGCATCTTTCCCGTGGAACGTTGTCATGGCTCGTTCAGTTATGTACCGCCTTTTGTGCTCTGATTCGATTCAACTCAATTTTACTTGAGCGTTCCAAAGGATTAGAGCCCACCGTGGTCATTCTAACTTCAATCAAGAGTCAGGCGGCTGTGCGGATCGAACGGCTTAGCTGAGGGGGTCCCTCTTTGTAGTGTCTCCGGACGCTCTGTGGAAAGTGTACAGTAGCTACTGGAAGTACGGGCGCTCCCTCCTAAATTGACTAGTCAATGATCCTTTGATTTGAACCAAGCAGCAAGGAGTGAGCGAAAATTTAATTCTTTGCTTAACCCTTTCGCCGCTGAACATTATGCACTGAAATGGAGAGGGAGTGACCTGGTGTTCATGGATTCTCTCGCTCAGATAGATATCGGGTTAAGAGTAAACCCCCAAGCTCTCCTCACTTAATTTGGACGCTGACAGAAATACCCATGAAGAACAAACGGATTACTCATGAACCATTCTTGCCGCTCTTGAAGAAGGCAAATAATGCAGTGTGGAACTATGAGGCAGACAGCACAATCATTTGACACAGTGAGAATGGAGATTCTCACTGTGACCAGATTTTGTGCTATTCAATCAAGTTTAATTAATGTGATTATGTATCCACAGGCAAACTGGACTGTGAATTAAAAGAGATAGGTTATGGGGATCATTAGCTGTGTAGAGGCAGACTGTGTTCTCAACTCATGACACATGCCTCATGCTCCAAAGATTCAGACAATAAATGTGAGACCCACTGACACATACTGAGAATAAGTCTGCTTTACATGGTTGCCAATCATTGTGCTCTACGTGTAATCAAAAGGTTTCACCTCTGGTTGCGTCTCCTACATATTTCACACAGTAAATATGGAACGGACACAAAGGGAGACCTCCAGCGAGGGAATCCCGTTCTCACACTCAACTGCCTCTTGATTAAAAGTAGAATGACTACCGTGGCTTCTAATCCTCAGGAAGATTCGAGTAATTGAGTCAAAATCATATCCAAGCACAAAGGCCCTGTATAACCGAACAAGCGGTAATAGCGCTTTAGGAAGGATACATGGAGTCAGTCACTAAACCTTGCCGATAAGTGCAAATCCCAGCCAACTGCCCCCATGTGGTGACACGAGGCTGTGGGAATCTGAACATTTTCACTGGTCTTAAACCTGAAATTTTAACAGCTTGTGGCCCAGTGGCATTGCCACTGTTGCGGTTTCATAGCCGTTGAAGCGACTATTCTTTTGTATCCTTTTGGGCAGCATGGTGGCACAGCGGTTAGCACCGCTGCCTCACAGCGCCAGGGACCCGGGTTCAATTCCAGCCTTGGGTGACTGTCTGTGCACGTTCTACCCATGTCTGCGTGTGTTTCATCCGGGTGCTCCGGTTTCCTTCCATAGTCCGAAAGATGTGTGGGTGAGGTGGATTGGCCATGCTAAGTTGCTCCCTTAGTGTCAGTAGGGTAAGTATGTGGGGTTACAAGGATAGGGCCTGGATGGGATGGTCGTCGGTGCAGGTTCGATGGGCCAAGTGGCCTCTTTCTGCCAGATTTTGCTTTTATTTAACTCAATTCAACGCTACAAATGGACTAAAGCTTCGATTTTCTGTAAATGCCAACAATCAGTCCATGGCCCATGGTACATTATTCAAGCTTCAAGAACAGAAGAAAGGGGAACAGGAGTAGGCTTGTATCTTTTTGCCGATGGAAGAGGGTGGAGGGGAGTATGTCCGGGGTACGTGGGGTCCTTGATTATGCTGGCTGCTTTGCTGAGGCAGCGGGAAGTGTAGACAGTGTCAATGGACGGGAGGCTGGTTTGCGTGATGGACTGGGCTACGTTCACAACCCTTTGTAGTTCCTTGCGGTCTTAGACAGAGCAGGAGCCATACCAAGCTGTGATACAACCAGAAAGAATACTTTCTATGGTGCAAATTGTAAAAATTGGAGAGAGGTGTCGTGGACATGCTGAATTTCTTTAGCCTCCTGAGGAAGTAGGGGTGGGCTTTATTAACCATAGCATTATAATAAAGGCCCAGTCTATTTAACCTTTCCTCATATCACAATCCCAACACAGGAATTAGTTTGGTGAACGTTCAGTGAACTCCCTGTATGGCAAGTATACCTTTCCTTAGGTAGGGAAAGCAGAACTGTGCATAATACTCCAGGCGTGGCTTCCCCGAGCCTCTATACAATTGCAGCAAATTTGCTTTCAGTTGTCCGCGTGGACAGATTAGGGCCCTGGATCAGTCTATATGGTAATTAAATGCACATTGCAAGCAGGCCCATTGCTCAAGCCAGAAAAATTCATAGAATCCTACAGATCAGAAGGAGGCCATTCTGCCCATCGGGTCTGCACTGACCACAATCCCACCCAGGCCCTATCCCCATAACCCCATGCATTTACCCTAGCTAGTCCCCCTGACACTAAAGGGCAATTTAGCATGGCCAATCAACCTAACCCGCACATCTTTGGAGTGTGGGTGGAAACCGGAGCACCCGGAGGAAACCCACACAGACACGGGGAGAACATGCAGACACCGCACAGACAGTGACCCAAACCGGGAATCGAACCCGGGTCCCTGGAGCAGTGAGGGCAGCAGTGCCAACCACTGTGCCACCTTGCCGCCCCAATTGATGATGGACATGAATAAATAATTATTTAAATTGAGAAAAGCCAGCGCAGGTTCATTTTCTCCCTCTTTAAGCTGCTCTTGAACATTAATCCCGAGCTTCAGCATTATTTCCTATCTTCTCCCCGCCCCACTGCAAACCAACTCACTCTCTTCTCAAATCTTTCTTTGTCGGGCTTCTATCTCTTTCTCTCTCACTCTCTCTCCAAAACCCTTCTGACATATCTTCACTAACCCTTGAACTGCAGCCAAATACCGCCCCCCCCCTCCCCCACCTCCGCCGTCCATTCTGTAAAGCATCATAGGGATGTTTCTATGTTTTGGGGATTAGCGATGGAGAACTTCCACTCCCTGAGGCCTAAGAGTATAACAGGTGCTGGAAACTAGAAATCCTGACTCAAATCCAGAGGCTGTGCCTGTTCGAGGCAAGTGCAAACTTTCTGGCAGGTTTGATTATCAGACAGACACACAGTGGTCTTTCCAAAAAAATAAAACCTCTCTGGCTTTATTTAATATTGGTGTATAATAGAATTAAAATGGATGAGTCTGATTTTCCACTAAGGATAGGATTGGAATCCTTTTACTCATCTCGAGTGCACCTCAGGGAAGGTGCCAAACGAACAGCTGCAGTTATTAATAAAGAATCTGATTTTTTTTTGCTGGCCACAGAGGTTGCCATAGCAATGGCTTCAGCAAGGGCCAGGTTAAGTTATTCAGGGCCAAAAAAACAGAAAATGCTGGAAAATCTCAGCAGGTTTGACAGCATCTGTGGAGAGAGAATAGAGCCAACGTTTCGAGTCTGGCTGACCCTTTGTCAGAGCTAAGAACAAGGGTCACCCAGACTCGAAACGTTGTCTCTATTCTCTCTCCACAGAAGCTGTCAGGCCGGCTGAGATTTTCCAGCATTTTCTGTTTTTATTTCAGATTCCAGCATCCGCAGAATTTGGCTTTTATCTGAAGTCACTAGGGAATTTTTAAAAATTCATTCATGGGATGTGGGCGTCGCTGGTTGGGCCAGCATTTATTGCCCATCCCTGAGGGCATTGAAGAGTCAACCACATTGTTGTGTCCCTGGAGTCACATGTAGGCCAGACCAGGTAAGGACGGCAGATTTCCTTCCCTAAAGGACATTAGTGAACCAGATGGATTTTTACAACAACCGACAATAGTTTCATGGTCATCCTTTAATTTCAGATTACTTTTGAATTAAAATTTCACGAAGTGCTGTGATGGGATTCAATCTCTGTGGCCCCAGAGCATTGCCCTGGATTACTAGTCTAGCGACAATACACTGTGCCACGGCCTACCCATATAAGAACAGGAGTAGGTGTGGTGAACCATCATTGGTTCCCACTAGATAGTACTGAGCCAGGGTCTGGCCAGTACTACAAGTATGTATATATGTTGCTGTTGGGGTTAGGGATGGGTTGTTCTACTTGTTGCTGTTGGGGTTAGGGTTGGGCTGTTTCACCTTGTATTATAGTTATTGTGGTACATCCCAGTCGGGCTCCGCCTCCTGGGAGAGGTATAAAGGTCTCTGCTCTGTCTGGGACCCCTCAGTCTGGGATCGTGTATATAATTAGTAGCTTCATTGTTACAGCTAATAAAATTGATGCGCGTTATCACACACGAGGCTTGAGATGCTCAGGAAATAAAGGCTTTTATTTGCTGTTACAATGAAGCTACTAATTATATACACGATCCCAGACTGGGGGGTCCCAGACAGAGCAGAGACCTTTATACCTCTCCCAGGAGGCGGAGCCCGACTGGGATGTACCATAATAACTATAATACAAGGTGAAACAGCCCAACCCTAACCCCAACAGCAACAAGTAGAACAACCCATCCCTAACCCCAACAGCAACATATATACATACTTGTAGTACTGGCCAGACCCTGGCTCAGTACTATCTAGTGGGAACCAACGATGGTTCACCACAGTAGGCCAATCAGCAACCCCTGCTGCCTTTCCCAGCTCTGCTGTCCCTCCCACCCAATGTGAACCCTGTTTTCCAAATGGGGCAACATGCCAACCACCATATATAATTTTTAAGCATTTAAAAAATACATATATCTTTGCGCTCTTTATAAAAGCTTTCCCCACAAGCTGCCGATGCCCACCCCACCATTGCCCCTTATGCTTGAAGATTCCTTTAACTTTCCGCAGCAGTACTTGAAGGGAGGTGGATCGTTTTATTTCCTGAACTGTCGCCTTCCTAACACCAGATTTAATAAACTCTGGGAGCTCGCCATAAATTGCACAATAGAACTGACCCGGCAAATCCCGGGAGATCAGGCTGGTGGGAAGTTATCAAACATTACAATCCATATATAACTTACTGTTACTATTCTGATTATTGAATGCATGAGCGGGAGGCATGTAAGCACACCATGAATTCAGTGTCGTCCTGGTGAATTGTGCATCCAAACAAAGTGATCTTCTGACACTAATTTTGGTTATGTGTTACTTAACCTTGCAAGAACTTAAGCTTGCAGCGGCATGGTGGCACAATGGTTAGCACTGCTGCCTCACAGCACCAGGGACCCGGGTTCCATTCCCGGCTTGGGTCACTGTCTGTGCAGAGTTTGCACGTTCTCCCCGTGTCTGTGTGGGTTTCCTCCGGGTGCTCCGGTTTCCTCCCACAGTCCGAAAGATGTGCTGGTTGGGTGCATTGGCCATGCTAAATTCTCCCTCAGTGTACCCGAACAGGCGCTGGAGTATGGCGGCAAGGGGATTTTCAAAGTAACTTCATTACGGTGTTAATGTAAGCCTATTTGTGATACTAATAAATAAACTTTAAGATTGCACCTATACTTATGCCATTTCATAGCATGCCCCGTCTCTCCTCAGAAATAAGTAATACTGTCTTTCCATAGGAACACAAGTAAGCATGAAGCAAGACCCCGTTTAACCCATCAGCAACTTGCATTTATACAGTACGATTAAGTTAGTTGAACACCCCAAGGAGATTCACAGGAGCCTTACTAAACAAACAGAGCCACATATACATATCATGGCAAGTGTTCAAAAGTTTGGTCAAGAGGCAAGTTTTAAGGAATCTTTTAAAAGAGGAAAGTGAGGTAGAGAGACAAAAGGATTTAGGAAAGGAATTCCAGAGCTTAGGCCCAGGCAGTTGAAGACAGAGTTGCCACAGGTGGAATGATGAAGGTTAATGATGTTCAGGAGATCAAAACTGGAGAAGTGCAGGAACCTCGGAGGCGTGTAGGGCTGGAGGAGGTTATACAGATAGGGAGAAGATTACATAGAAAGGGAGGCAAACTGTAATCGAGAACAAAGATGAGGAGGTAAATGTTCTGATCCCACCCACCGCGGGAATTGTTGCGCGGGCAGGATGGACAATTTAACAGACCGTGAAAAGGTCCATTGACCTTGTATGGGAATTTAAAGTTTATTTATTAGTGTCACAAGTAGGCTCACATTAACACTGCAATGAAGTTACTGTGAAAATCTCCGAGTCACCACACTCCGGTGCCTGTTCGGGTACACTGAGGGAGAATTTAGCATGGCCAAAGCACTTAACCAGCACGTCTTTCAGACTGTGGGAGGAAACCAGAGCACCCGGAGGAAACCCACGTAGACACAGGGAGAACATGTAGACTTCACGCGGACAGTGACCCAAGCCAGGAATCGAACCCGAGTTCCTGGTTCTGTGAGGCAGCAGTGCTAACCACTGTGCCACCGTGTCGGTCTCTGGACGAGCGGGACAGGAAAATCCAGCTGGTGGATTCTAAAATGGAGGCGTTGCTGAACCAGGAGACAATGTGGAGCAGTAAGCATAGGTAAGACCACCAGAAACCACTAACATTTCCCCCCAACAAGCCGATCTTGTGACAGCTCCAGAAAACCAATTTGCCAGCAGAATTTACACGGCACGGTGACACAGGGGTTAGCACCACTGCCTCCCAGCTCCAGGGACCCGGGCTCAATTCCTGTCTTGGGTGACTGTGCGGAGTCTGCATGTTCTCCCCGTGTCTTCATGGGTTTCCTCCGGGTGCTCTGGTTTCCTCCCACAGTCCAAAGATGTGCTGGTTAGGTGCATTGGCCATGCTAAAATTGTCCCTCAGTGTACCCGAACAGGCGCCGGAGTGTGGCGAATGGGGGATTTTCATAGTAACATCATTGAAGTGTTAATGTAAACCTTCTTGTGACTAATAAATAAATGAAAACCTAAATTTATTTGGCATCTACAATGTACAATGTGGTACAAATGCAATGAATGTTGAACGCACGATCAGCTGCTTTATGCAAAGCGAAGTCACTGTGGTTCAGTAGTGGCCTGTAATTGTAGTTCTACTAATGGAAGACCTTAGATACGTTTGAGTTGTTGACTGTGGGGGAGGGGAGGGAATCATTTAGGTTATGTAATCCTTGCTACCCTCATAACTGAAAAATCCAGAGAAATGAAAGCACGACTGTCAACTGGCAACCAAAAATTTAAAAAGAAGTCTCGTGCGGCACGAACATCTTGGAAAACATTATTTTCTCAAACTATGTCTGCACAATGTGACAAGGCTGCTCATGCTTGAAGACTCACAGCAGTCAAACAAACAAGGTAGGTTTGAAAATCTGATGGGGTAAGGCACCTAGTGATTACAGTGAGAATATCCTGAGTGTTTATGAAGATATCACAGCATAACATGTGCCAACAGATGAAAGCAATCTTGGCTACGTCCTACCAAGAATAGCAATCTCTTGTGTTGGATTCATTCCAACTTCTATTAAGATATGAAAAGAAACACATTCCTTGTGTTACTTAGGCATATCTTAACGCCCAATTGTACCTTAAACTGTGATCAGATTTATTCATTTACGTATCATATGGAACCATAGAATCCCTCCAGTAGAGAAGGAAGCCATTCGGCCCATCGCGTCTGCACTGACTCTTCAAAAAACTATGTTACGTAGGCCCACCCCATCCCCGTAAGCTGCACAGCTTTAGACTGTGGAAGGAAACTGGAGCACCTGGACACGGGGGGAAAGTGCAAACTCCACATGGCTATTGACCTGAGGCTAGAATCGAACCGGGGTCCCTGGCGCTGTGAGGCTGCAGTGCTAACCATTGTGCCATTCTGCCACCGGTACCCCTAAATATTAAATTGCTAAAGACACTGAAAGTATAAAAGACAGCCCACATTTATTAATAAAACAGGTTAGTTTTTAAGATTCACCCTTTAAGCCCCCTTGGTCACTCTGAGAACCTTCAGTGCATTTAAGGGGGAGTTAGACCATAAGACCATAAGGTATGGAGCAGAAGTAGGCCATTCGGCCCATCGAGTCCGCTTCACCATTCAATCATGGCTGATAAGTTTCTCAATCCCATTCTTGACTTTTCCCCATAACCTTTGATCCCCTTACCAATCAAGAACCTATCTATCTCTGCCTTAAAGACACTCAATGACCTGGCCTCCACAGCCTTCTGTGACAATGAATTCCATAGATTCACCACCCTCTGGCTGAAGAAATTCCTCCTAATCTCGGTTCTAAAGGGCCATCCCTTTGCTCTGAGGCTGTGCCCTCGGATTCTAGTCTTCCCTGCTAATGGAAGCATCTTCTCCACATCCACTCTATCCAGTTGGATGAACTGATGAGGGAGAAAGGAATAGAAAGATTGACAGATATGATCCGATGAAGTAAAGAGTGGGAGAGGCTCATGTAAAATAATTTGACCCAAGTGGTCTGTTTTTGTGTACATTCAATGTATTTCTGTGCAATTCTGTACGGTGGTCAGCCTTTGATACACCAGTTTCAGTAAAAAGGATTAAAGTTAAGTTTATTTTCAAATGTTTTAAAACATAATATGAAAGGAACGCACACTCAAGCAAATCACGTTGAAAGTACAGAAGGTCCTACTTTCAAAAGTAATATTCAAGAGTTATGCTGAAAACAGTACAATATTTCAACTTAAATTCAAATGAAAGTCAGATGTTGTGAATCTCAATCCAATATTTGGATTTCCGAACACAAACTTCACCTTCTGAGACTCTCATAAATCTCAACCTTGGATGCATTTTCAAGGTTCAGATTCCTCAAAGAACAAATTCATCCATCATAGGAGGGAAAGCAAAATCCCTAACCCCGCATGGCTGCAAGGGCTCACCGCCACCTTCTCAAAGGCAATCAGGGACGGGCAATAAATGCTGGTCCAGCCAATGCCCAAACCCCCGCGAACATTCAAAATCCTAATCCTCTTCTTCCAGGTCTGTCTCATTCAAATCCAAAGATATTCTTTGGAATATCTTGACATAGCTTACTTCAATAACTGATGTTATTTCATAGAAATCGTAGAAACCCTACGGTGCAGAAGGAGGCCATTCGGCCCACCGAGCCTGTACTGACAACAATCCCACCCAGCCCCAACCCCGTAACCCCACGTATTTACCCTGTTAATCCCCCTGACACTAAGGGGCAATTTATCATGGCCAATGCATCTAATCCACACATCTTTGGAGTGTGGGAGGAAATCGGAGCACCTGGAGGAAACAGGGGGATAATGCGCAAACTCCACACAGACAGTGACCCGAGGCCAGAATAGAACCCGGGTCCCTGGCGCTGTGAGGCAGCAGTGCTAACCACTCTGCCGCCCTAAAATTCTGTGTCTTCTGATTATTTTATGCGCAAGTCCTACTCACCCCTTTGCTTGTCGATATACGTTGTGCCCCGTTGCGGATATACTGAGGGAGAATTTAGCACGGCTAATGCACCTTACCAGCACGTCTTTTCGGAATGTGGGAGGAAACCGGAGCACCCGGAGGAAACCCACGCAGACACGGGGAGAACGTGCAGACTCTGCACAGACAGTCACCCAAGCTGGGAATCGAGCCCGGGGTCCCCGGGCACTGCGAAGCAGCAGTGCTAACCATCATGTCGTCCCCTGAAGCATTTTGGGATATTAAAAGCGATATGCAAATGCAAGTTATGTGAGTGAGAGCGAGACCCTGTGCACTTGTAGTTAAGTGGCTGAATAACAGCTTGTGGTATCCTTGAATGAGTCACGTGTCTGATGAATAAGAGATGGTAGGAGGTAATCTATTCGCATTGCATCACACCTAAGCTGCGTGGCGGTTTAGACAGCTCTTACTGACTGATGAACTCATCGCCCAGTTTTCCCTTCTCTCTGACCACAACAAATGATGTTCTGAAGAACCGGAGGAGGAGAATGCCTCGGCATGTTTACTCTAAGCTCCTTTAATTCTCTCTTGTGGTTTATGGCATCAGTGAGCAGTGAATAAATTTGCAGCATGTTCCCAGTCATCTCGGTAACATATGAACGATGTAGAAACATATTGCAGCAGAACATTGAGTAATTCATGAGCACAGCGGCTTATTAAAAGAAAGTGCACAGCCCGGAGCTGGTGTACAGCACAGAAAGGGTAAATTGGAATTGTTATATCACCACCAACAGACTTCAAAGGGGGAACTGTCACCAGGAATTCTTGGCGCACAAGGCTGAAATTCCTGACTTCAACAGAGGTCAGTTTGAAGGCATTGAAAATGATGCTCGGCTGAGACACAATTTTCCAAAATAATAATCTTTCAGAATAGTTCCAAAGGCATGTAGCAACCTGCCTCCGCCCCCCCCCCCCCCACCGCCCCCCACCCCACCGCCGCCCCACCGCAACCCGTCCCTCCCTCCCAATCTCTCCGGTGAGGATCTATATGGGAGGGAGCAGTCAGAATAGGGAATGAAATGAAAGGACAACTCTCTGGTGAGCAATGAACACGCAACGCTGTTATGCAATCCTGCCAAAGGGATCCAAAAGCAGTTTTGAACACACAAAGCGGGCCCCATACACATTGTTTCAGACAGTGAGATGCTAATTAGCTGGGGTTTAAAAAGCTGACAGCGTCGCGTACGTCTCGGAGTGGGAGATGAATCCTCCAACAAGATGGAGGAGGAGAAATCGGAGACAACAAACAACTAAGATGATCGCTCGTATTCTTTCTTCTGAATAACCCATTTATTTGATTTTGATTTGATTTGATTTATTATTGTCACATGTATTAACATACAGTGAAAAGTATTGTTTCTTGCGCGCTATACAGACAAAGCATACCGTTCATAGAGAAGGAAATGAGAGAGTGCAGAATGTAGTGTTACAGTTAAAGCAAGGGTGTAGAAGCCGAGAACAAGAGTAAAAGATAGAATTAGAAAAGTAAAAAGTGTATTTATTAGTCACAAGCAAGGCTCACATTAACACTGCAATGAAGTTACTGTGAAATTCCCCTAGTCGCCACACTCCAGCGCCTGTTTGGGTCAATGCACCTAACCAGACTGTGGGAGGAGATCAGAGGAAACCCACGCGGACATGGGAGAGAACGTGCAAACTCCACACTGACAGTGACCCAAGCCGGGAATCGAACCAGAGTCCCTGGCGCTGTGAGGCAGCAGTGCTAACCACTGTGCTACCGTGCTGTCCCTATGCTGGGCACAGCTTGCAAGAAGTCACCTCACTCCGGCGTCATCTTGGAATCATTTAGTTGATTGAAAGGACAAAGTATATCATCTTGATATTGAGGAGGAAGGTGGCAATGTAAGTTAGACAGGGACTGATTACATTGTCCGAATAAAATAACTCGACTTGTCTTTCCAGCATGCTTTCTGAACCCGCAAATACCTCGGCCTTCTCCTTCAGTATGGAAGTGCATTAACATGGTCCAATCCGTCAGTAAGGGTAAATGGAATGAAAGATCCCGTTTCATGTGAATGTATGAATTAGGAGCAGGAATAGAGACTAGGATCCCAGGGCACAGCCTCAGGGTAAAGTGTGGAGTTTGCACATTCACTGTGTGGAGTATGCACCTTCTCCCCGTGTCTGCGTGGGTTTTCTCTGGGTGATCCGATTTCCTCCCACACTCCAAAGATGTGCAGGTTAGGTGCAGTGGCCATGCTAAGTGTCCTGGGGTGTGTAGGGTAGAGGGATTAGCGGGGTAAATATGTAGGGTGACGGGGGATGGGGCCTGGGTGGGATTGTTGTCAGTGCAGACTCTATGGGCCGAATGGCCCCTTTCTGCACTGTAGGGATTGTATGATTGTATGATTTCAAACTGAGATGAGGAGGAATTTCCTCAGCCAGAGAATGGTGAATCTATGGAATTATTGCTACAGAAGACAGTGGAGGCCAAGTGTATTTAAGACAGAGATAAATAGGTTCTTGGTTGGTAAGGGGATCAAAGGTTACATTGAAAAAGCGGGAGAACGGATTGAGAAACTTATCAGCCATGATTGAATGGCGGAGAGACTCGATGGGCCGAATGGCCTAATTCTGCTCCTATATCTTTTGGTCTTATGGAATAGGCCGATCAGCTCCCCTCCTGCGTGTTCTGCCATTTGGTAATGAAATAATTCCTCTGGAGCCAGTGTCCCTTTACCAGATTCCCTTCATTTACAAACTCAACTCCATCCCAAGAGTGGTTCAGGTACAGAGTCAGAATCCGGAGTGTCAGTATATACAGTAAGAGTTTTAACAACACCAGGTTAAAGTCCAACAGGTTTATTTGGTAGCAAATGACATTAGCTTTTGGAGCACTGCTCCTTCGTCAGTTGGAGTGGATATCTGCTCTCAAACAGGGCATACAGAGACACAAAATCAAGTTACAGAATACTGATTAGAATGCGAATCTCTACAGCCAACCAGGTCTTAAAGATACAACCAGGTCTTAAAGATAAAGATACAGTCTGTTTTCCTGACGTAGGTTTTTATTTAAAAACACGTTCTGATGTACTTCCCGGGTCCGCCAACAGCGAGGTTAATGTCGCTATTTAGCGGCTGCCTCCAATGAGGTGCAGAATGTGGCACGGTGGTTAGCATTGCTGCCTCACAGCGCCAGGGACCCGGGTTCGATCCCCGGCTTGGGTCACTGTCTCTGAGGAGTCTGCACGTTCTCCCCGTGTCTGCGTGGGTTGCCTCCGGGTGCTCCGGTTTCCTCCCGCAGTCCAAAAGATGTGCGGGTTAGATGCATTGGTTGTGCTAGCCGGCGGCACGTACTTGCAGGCGGCTGGATCTTATGGTTCTGCCATTTTCAATGGGGTTTCCTGTTGATCGCACCACTTCCCACCGGGAAATCCATGGCAGGCATGCACCATCAACAGCACCAGAAGATCCCACCGGCGTGAACAGTAGCAAGATTTCGGTAATTGTTTCTTGACTTAGCTTAGCCATGATCTAATAGAATGGTAGGATAAGACTGAGACATCTACCATCTAGAAGGACAAGGGCAGCAAACACACGGTAACACCAAGCTCTGAGCCACACACCATCCTGACTTGGAACTACTCCCCATTCCTTCAATGTCATGGCATCGGAATCCTGGAACTCCTTTCCTCGCGGTGCTGGTGGGACAGCAATGGTTCGAAAGATTGGGTCACCACTACTTTCTCAAGGATAACTAGAGATAGGCAATACAATTGCCGGCCAAGTGCTGGAAAATAGGATTAGAATAGATAGGTGCTTGATGGCTAGCACCCATGCGATGGGCCAAAGGGCCTCTTTTTGTGCTGTAAAGCTCTACGACTCTCTGGGTGGAATTTTCCCATCCCTCCCACCATGGGAACCATGGCGGACACGACACAGACCATGCAAAGGTCCGTTGACCTCAGGTGGGATTTTCCAGTCTCGGGATGAGCGCGACAGGAAAATCCTGCCCTTTGACTCTAATACTAACCGTAGGAGAAAGTTGAGAGAGAGAAAGAAAGAGAGAAAATGCTTTGTTCTGCCTAAATTCATGCCCACTTTCGATGACCCTCAGTCACTGTATCCTCGCCTGAGATTTCTGACGCGTGTGTCTCTGGGGGGAAGCTACTGAACTACAATCCTGCATTACTGAAATACCTTCCTTGTAACAAGAACCGAAGCATTGCTTTTCACACCGCTTGTTAATCTTAACAAGGAGCTCCGACACACGGTTCACCTTCCCTGCGTGCCGTCATTTTATTTCTCTCAATTCTTTTTCTTCAACCTCAAAATTCATTCAGTGAATGTGCGTTTGTGGGGCAGAGAGTGAGAGAAGGGGGAGAGGTGGGGAGTCGGTGGGGGGGGGGGGTGGGGGGAGGTGGGGGGAGCAAGTACACGACAATGTAACACAAACATGTAGTTGTTGTCATCACGAACTCAACTTATGCAGAAATGAGCAGGCCATTTTATCATCAGAAACAACCCAAAGCATCCCATCAAATAATCCGACTTAAAAATGTAATTGGACCGTGAAGATAAACAGATCGCCTCGTAGGTTCCGGGGGAACCCGCATCAAGGGCATTTCAGATTTATCAAAAGATACAATTGTTGTTAGAAGGAAAATGTCTTTGTGGTAAGATTTAATCAAAATTGACAACAGTACAATTCAAAAGGGGTTCAGCAAACGATGAGAATCCTAATGATATACGTTTATTGGGCTGCACTCAGTCTCAATAACAAACGACAAACCTTTCTTCCCCTCCCCCTACCTCACCGATTATTAAATTAGACAACATTCAATAGGAGTTTTTACAAGACTTGACTGGGTTAATTTGATTTTTTTCCCGCAGTTGCTAAACTGCACAAAAAAATCCAATTTCACGATGAGTAATGCGGTGATTTAATGTACATTGCAAACCATATTCCGCAATCTGGAAATTTAACCGGATAAAGGTAGGACAGCATTGTTCTGAGGGAATATTATTTATAAACCATTACAATACCCGAACAGGCGCAGGAGTGTGGCGACTAGGGGATTTTTCACAGTATCAGGTACAGAAGGAGGCCATTCGGCCCATCGAGACTGTACCAACCACAATCCCACCCAGGCCCTATCCCCGTAATCCCACACATTTACCCTGCTAATCCCCCTGACACAAGGGTCAATTTTGCATGGCCAATCAACCTAACCTGTACATCTTTGGACTGTGGGAGGAAACCGGAGCACCCGGAGGAAACTCACGCAGACACGGGGAGAATGTGCAAACTCCACACAGACAGTGACCCGGGGCTGGAATTGAACCTGTGTCTCTGGCACTGTGAGGCAGCAGTGCTAACCACTGTGCCACTCCCTTAACTTCATTGCAGTGTTAATGTAATCCGACTTGTGACACCAATAAACAAACTTAAACTTAAAGCTTAATAAGTGATGCTCAAAGAATATGACATTCTAAGAAGAAATGGTTTCACAGTGGTTCGCACTGCTGCCTCACAACGCCAGGGACCTGGGTTCAATTCCAGCCCTGGTCACTGTCTGTGTGGAGTTTGCACATTCTCCCCGTGTCTGCGTGGGTTTCCTCCGGGTGCTTCGGTTTCCTCCCACAGTCCAAAGATGTGCGGGTTAAGTGGATTGGCCATGCTACATTGCCCCAGGATGTGTCGGTAAGGGGGATTAGTGGGGTAAATACGTGGGGTTACGAGGATTGGGCCTGGGTAAGATGCTCCATCGAGAGCTGGTGCAGACCCGATGGGCCGAATAGCCTCCTTCTGCATTGTATGGAGTCTATGATTCAATGACTCTGTTCAGTCCTTTCCTTTATACATCTGGGATAATTGCACTCCAGAGGGGATGGCACAGTGGTACAGTGTCGGGACGGGAGGCCGCAACATTTACTCCACACCCCAGTAAGTTCATGGCGTCAGGTCAAACAAGGGCAAGAGAACCTCCTGCAGCCACCTCCCCCCACCCCCCCTCTCGCCGCCAAGTCCCCCAGCTGATGAATCAGCACTCCTTCATGATGAACACAATTTGAAGGAAGCACTGAGGCCGGCAAGACCACAAACTGTACTTTGGGTGGGGTAACTTCAATGTCCGTCACCAAGAGTGGCTTGCGAACACAACTACTCACCAAGCTGGCTGAGTCCTGAAGGACATGGTTGCTAGACTGGCTGTGCAGTAAGTGCTGAGGGAACCAACAAGAGGGTAAAACATGCTTCTTAGAATCCCTACAGTACAGAAGGAGGCCATTTGGCCCATCGACTCTGTACTGACCACAATTCTACTCAGGCCCTATCCCCGTAACGCCGCATATTTACCCTGCTAATCCCCCTGACACTAGGATCAATTTAGCATGGCCAATCAACCTAACCCGCACATCTTTGGCGTGTGGAAGGAAACCGGAGCACCCGGAGGAAACCCACGCAGACACGGGGAGAATGTACAAACACCACACAGACAGTCACCAGAGGCCAGAATTGAACCTGGGTCCCTGGCACTGTGAGGCAGCAGTGCTAATCACTGTGCCACCGTGCCACCCATGGTGACCTCATTCTCCCCAAACTGCCTACCATTGATGCATCTACCAGCATTGTCCTTTTGGAGATGAAATCTCATTTTCACGTTGAGGATACCCTCCGTCATGCTGTGTGGAACTACCACCAAGCTAAAATGGGATAGATTTCGAACAAATCTAGCAGCTTAAAACTGGACATCCATGAGGCACTGTGAGCTATCAGTAGCAGCAGAATTCTATACAACCACATAGCCTCACTCTATCATTACCACAAAGCCAGGGGATCAGAGCCTTGGTTCAACATAGAGTGGAGGATGGCATGCCAGGAGCAAGACCAGGTTACATTTGCACCACACAAGCGTCAGGCAATGACCATCTCCAACAAGAGAGAATCCAGCCACCTCCCCTTGACATTCAATGGCATTACCATCGCTGAACTCCCCCCACTCTCAGCACCTTGAGGGTTACCATTGACCAGAAACTGAACTGGACTCATCACATAAATAATGTGGCTATAAGAGCAGGCCAGAGGCTTGGAATTCTATGAAAAGTAACTCGCCCCTTGACTCCCCAAAGTTTATCCATCATCTACAAGACAGAAGTCAGGAGTTTGATGGAATATTCTCCACTTGCCTAGGTGAGTGCAGCTCCAACAACACTTGAGAAGCTCAACACCATCCAGGACAAAACAATCCACTCGATTGGCACTCATTCACCACTTTCAACATTCACTCCCTCCATCACCGATATGCAGGCAGCAGAGTGGACCATCTACAAGATGCGCTGTAGCAACTCACCAAGGCTCCTTCAACAGCACTTTCCAAACCTGTGACCTCTACCATCTAGAAGGACAAGAGCAGCAGACACATGGGAACACCACCAGCTTCAAGGGCATGCCCCTGTCTACATCAATGGGGACGAAATGGAAAGGGTCGAGAGCTTCAAGTTTTTAGGTGTCCAGATCACCAACAAGCTGCCATGGTCCCCACATGCCAACACTATAGTTAAGAAAGCCCATCAACGCCTCTACTTTCCCAGAAGACTAAGGAAATTTGGCATGTCCGCTACAACTCTCACCAACTTCTACAGATGCACCATAGAAAGCATTCTTTCTAGTTGTATTACAGCTTGGTATGACTCCTGCTCTGCCCAAGGCGGCACAAAACTGCAAAGGGTCGTGAATGTTGCCCAGTCCATCACTCAAACCAACCTCCCATCCATTGACTCTGTCTACACTTCCCGCTACTCGGAAAAGCAGCCAGCATAATTAAGGACCCCACGCACCCAAGACATTCTCTCTCCCTCCACCTTCCGTCGGGAAAACGAGACAAAAGTCTGAGGTCGCGTACCAACCGACTCAAAGAACAGCTTCTTCCCTGCTGCCATCAGACTTGTGAATGAACCTACCTCGCATTAAGTTGATCTTTCGCCACCTCCTAACTATGACTGTAACATTCTGCACTCTTTCCTTTCCTTCTCTATGAACGGTATGTTTTGTCTGTACAGTGCGCAAGAAACAATACTTTTCACGTATACTAATGCATGTGACAATAATAAATCAAATCAAATCAAAAAAGCCACTAACCATCCTGACTTGGAAATATATTGCCGTTCCTTCACTGTTGCTGGGTCAAATCTTGGGACTGCCTCCTTTACAGCATTGTGAGTGTATCCACATCACAGAGACTGCAGCAATTCGAGAAGGTGGCTCAACATTACGTTCTCAAGGGAAATGGGGGATAGGCAATAAGTGCTGGTCTTAGCCAGTACGCCCACATCCCATGAAAATTGTATAATTTAAAATTGTATAATTCTATCCCATCCCGTTTTTCCGATATCAATTTCCATTTGGAGCTGTAACTCTAATTTGCTTTCCTCCATCGGATCTTTTCCTTGGAAGTTGTTTTTCCTTCCTGTGGTTACCACTTGTGCGACTCTCTCCTAAATTAGTTTACAGTCTCCGCACTGCCCACTTTAGGTGGAAGTGTATTCTATAAAGGCAAAGGGATTGAACAGTGTCATTGTGAGTGCAGGGTTGCTGCAAGTCACGCAAAAAAACGATAGTGTTGAATTTTTGAGTGAACACCGTCATTCTGGCAGGCGTATCTTTGAGAGGGTTAGCTGTTCTGCCTGATCCGGTCACCACTTGCTGTCTGGTTAAATGTTACATGGGCTAAACAGAATACTTCACCCGTTGGTACACTGTACCGTTCTCACTTCTGATTCATAGAATCATAGAATCCCTACAGTACAGGAGGAGGCCATTTGGCCCATCGAGTCTGCACCAACCACAATCCCACCCAGGTCCTTTTCCCATAACCCCACACATTTACCCTGCTAATCCCCTTGACATTAGGGTCAATTCAGCACGGCCAATCCACCTAACCCGCACATCGTTGGACTGTGGGAGGAAACCGGAGCACCTGGAGGAAATCTATGCAGACACGGGGAGAACGTGCAAACTCCACACAGACTCTGACCCGAGGCCAGAATTGAACCCGGGTCCTTAGCACTGTGAGGCAGCAGTGCGAATCACTGTGCCACTGTGCCCCCCCTAGAAGATGTGGGTTCAGAAGACATGGGTTCAAGCCCTGAATCAGGGAGAAAGTACGGCAATCTTGGAGGTGCTGCGCTTCAGGTTATTAAACCAACATTAGCTCCTGCCCCACTCAAGTCACTTTGTGGTCGCTGTGGAAACAAAAAAGAGTCCTTCTCAACAACATTTCTTCTCCTTTCGGATCTGGAATGCACTGCTTGGGGGGGTGGGATTTTCCTGCCGCGCTCGCCCCCCAAGGCCTGATATTCCCGCCCAAGATCGATGGACCTTTGCATGGCCCATGTCCCGCCCACTACGATTCCTGTGGCGGGCGGGACAGGAAAATTACACACTCCAAAGATGTGTGGGTTAAGTGAATTGGCCAAGCTAAATTGTCCCTTAATATCAGGAGGACTAGCGGGGTAAATATGTGCGGCTACGGGGGATAGGGCCTGGTGGGATTGTTGTCGGCGTGGGCTCAATGGGCCGAATGGCCTCTTCCTGCACTGCAGGGACACTATGATTCCAAAGATAAGTAGGTTAGATGGATTAGCCATGGTAAATATGTAGGGTTACAGGGATTGGGTGGGGGAGAGGGCCTGGGTAAGATACTCTGTAAGAGAATCGGTGCAGACTCGATGGGCCGAATGGCCTCTTCTGCACTGTCGGGATACTATGATTCCAAAATAAGTAGGTTAGATGGATTAGCCATGGTAAATACGTAGGGTTACATGAATTGTGTGGGGGAGAGGGCCTGGGTAAGATATTCTGTCAGTCGGTGCAGACTCGGTGGGCCGAATGGCCTCTTCTGCACTGTAGGGATTCTGTGGGTTGTCTGTAGCTGTGAACTCCCTCGCCTTTGACGAAGGACAGTAGAATCCATATTTGTTTCTTGTTCGCTGGAGTAGCATGAAATAAAAAATATTCATGCCACACATGGTGCCACACACTCTGCTTAGAAGCGGCATGGATTGAATAGAGTTTTGCCCCCAGGCTGCAGCTTCACTTAATGCAAACTAGAAATGTTCCAACAGAACCCAGCTCTTTCTGCAGATCCCTGCAAAATGGACGTGCAGTGAAATTTTGCAGGCAGCTGGGCTGTGTTAATTTTACAGTGCATTGTTCCTGCACATAATGAGGCAACAGAAAAAATGTGGCGTTTGCAAACGAAATTCATCAACTGAAAGATCGAAAGTCCCTGGCTCCACATTTTTCTACCTGCATCGCAACCAATTTATCTGAAACCGACACGCACTGGGAGGCCAGGATGGAAAAAAAAACGGGTCAGCTGAAACATTGGGGGACTTGTCAGGGCAAGCGACATGGTAGGAAGTCATTTTATTTTGTTTTCTTAGGCCAGCCGACACTCATCGTCAGAATCCGTATTTTTGTTAACCAAGCTGAAGCAGGGATGGTGACTTGGAGCAGTCGGAATAATTGGTACAAAGACTTGCCGCTGAAAATTCATAACCCGATCGAGAACAACCTCCAGTATCATTACGGATGCGCATATTGAAATCCGCTAACTCCACCGTGTGAAACCTTGGGTGGATTTCTTGATAAGCAGGCTGGTATTCTGCATCTTTTAGAATCATAGAATCATAGAAACCCTACAGTGCAGAAGGAGGCCATTCGGCCCATCGAGTCTGCACCGACCACAATCCCACCCAGGCCCTACCCCCACATATTTTACCCGCTAATCCCTCTAACCTACGCATCCCAGGACTCTAAGGGGCAATTTTTTTTTAACCTGGCCAATCAACTTAACCCGCACATCTTTGGACTGTGGGAGGAAACCGGAGCACCCGGAGGAAACCCACGCAGACACGAGGAGAATGTGCAAACTCCACACAGACAGTGACCCGAGCCAGGAATCGAACCCGGGACCCTGGAGCTGTGAAGCAGCAGTGCTAACCACTGTGCTACCGTGCCGCCTGGATGTGGGGGTGTGGGGCTCTGGGGGGTGTGGATGTGGGGGGTGGGGATGTGGGGTTGTGGGGGGTGGGGCTCTAGGGGGCTGAGGATGTGGGGGGGTGGGGATGTGGGGGGTGGGGATGTGGGGGGTGGGGATTTGGGGGGTGGGGATGTGGGTAGGTTTTGTCTTGCATTTTTAGAGCAAGAGTTTTAACAACACCAGGTTAAAGTCCAACAGGTTTATTTGGTAGCAAACACCATTAGCTTTTGGAGCGCTGCTCCTTCGTCAGATGGAGTGTGGAAATGTGCTCTCAAACAGGGCACAGAGACACAAAAATCAAGTTACAGAATACTGATTAGAATGCGAATCCCTACAGCCAGCCAGATCTTAAAGAGCAACATGATTACAGCATAACTACATAACCTGACTGGCCAACTGTGTGAAAGATTTCACTGCCTCGGTGTGTAAGAACATAGAACATAGAACATTACAGTGCAGTACAGGCCCTTCGGCCCTCGATGCTGCGCCGACCTGTGAAGCCAGTCTAAAGCCCATCTAACCTACACTATTCCAATATCAACGTTCTACCGTTCTACGTTCTATATGCTTATCCAATGACCATTTAAATACCCTTAATGTTGGCGAGTCCACGACTGTTGCAGGCAGGGCATTCCACTTCCTTACTACTCTCTGAGTAAAGAACCTACCTCTGACATCTGCCCTATATCTCTCACCCCTCAATTTAAAGCTATGTCCCCTCGTGCTAGCCAACACCATCCGAGGAAAAAGGCTCTCACTGTCGACCCTACCTAATCCTCTGATCACCTTATATGCCTCGATTAAGTCACCTATTAACCTTCTTCTCTCTAACGAAAACAGCCTCAAGTCCCTCAGCCTTTCCTCATGAGAGCTTCCCACCATATCAGGCAACATCCTGGTAAATCTCCTCTGCACCCTTTCCAATGCTTCCACATCCTTCCTATAATGCGGCGACCAGAACTGTACGCAATACTCCAAGTGCGGCCGCACCAGAGTTTTGTACAGCTGCAACATGACCTCATGGCTCCGAAGCTCAATCCCTCTACCAATAAAAGCTAACACTCCGTACGCCTTCTTACCAATCCTATCAACCTGGGTGCCAACTTTCAGGGATCTATGCACATGCACACCGAGATATCTCTGTTCATCCACACTACCAAGTATCTTACCATTAGCCCAGTACTCTGTATTCCTGTTACTCCTTCCAAAGTGAATCACCTCACACTTTTCCGCATTAAACTCCATTTGTCACCTCTCAGCCCAGCTCTGCAGCTTATATATGTCCCTCTGTAACCTGCAACAACCTTCCGCACTGTCCACACCTCCACCGACTTTAGTGTCATCCACAAATTTACTAACCCATCCTTCTACGCCCTCATCCAGGTCATTTATAAAAATGGCAAACAGCAGTGGCCCCAAAACAGATCCTTGCGATACACCACTAGTAACTGAACTCCAGGATGAACATTTCCCATCAACCACCACCCTCTGTCTTCTTACAGCTAGCCAATTTCTGATCCAAACTGCTAAATCACCCTCAATCCCATGCCTCCGTATCTTCTACAATAGCTTACTGTGGGGAAGCTTATCAAACGCTTTACTGAAATCCATATACACCACATCAACTGCTTTACCCTTATCCACCTCTTTGGTCACCTTCTCAAAGAACTCAATAAGGTTTGTGAGGCACGACCTACCCTTCACAAAACCGTGTTGACTATCCCTAATCAAATTATTCCTTTCTCGGTGATTATAAATCCTATCTCTTACAATCCTTTCCAAAACTTTGCCCACAACAGAAGTAAGGCTCACTTGTCTATAATTACCAGGGTTGTCTCTACTCCCCTTCTTGAACAAGGGGACAACATTTGCTATCCTCCAGTCTTCTGGCACTATTCCTGTAGACAATGACGACATAAAGATCAAAGCCAAAGGCTCTGTAATCTCCTCCCTAGCCTCCCAGAGAATCCTAGGATAAATCCCATCCGGCCCAGGGGACTTATCTATTTTCACACTTTCCAGAATTGCTAACACCTCCTCCTTATGAACCTCAATCCCGTCTAGTCTAATAGCCTGTATCTCAGTATTCTCCTCGACAACATTGTCTTTTTACTGAGTGAATACTGACGAAAAATATTCATTTGGCACCTCTCCTATCTCTTCGGACTCCACGCACAACTTCCCACTACTGTCCTTGACTGGCTATGGGGAGAGAGCGGGTAAATGGAGTTGAAATCAACCATGATTGAATGGTGGAGTGGACTCGATGGGCCGAATGGCCTTACTTCCGCTCCTATGTCTTATGGTCTTATGGTCTTATGGCCCTAATCTTACCCTAGTCATTCTTTTAAAAGGCAAATCTTATGAGAGAGAAAGGTACCATCTACAAGATGTGCTGCAACAACATGCCAAGGTTCCTTTGATAGCCTCCTTAAACCTCTACCACCTAGTGGAACAATGATAGCAGACACATGGGCTGAAATTTTACTGTCCCGCCCACCACAGGAATCTCAGTGGGCGAGGGGCGGACAATGGGAAGGTCATAGAATCATAGAATCCTACAGTGCAGAAGGAGGCCATTTGGCCCATCGAGTCTGCACCGACCACAATCCCACCCAGACTCTATCTCCAATGCCCCAGGCATTTACCCTAGCTAGTCCCCCTGACACTAAGGGGCAATTTAGAATGGCCAATCTTCCAAGCCACAGACCATCCTAATGTGGAAATATATCATTGTTCTTTCACTGTCATTGGGAGACAATGGCCTAGTGGTATTATTGCTAGACTATCAATCCAGAAACTCAGCTAATGTTCTGGGGACCCGGGTTCGAATCCCACCATGGCTGATGGTGGAATTAGAATTCAATAAAAAAAAATCTGGCATGTGTTAATTATTCACTTAAAGTGAGTGTCAGGTTTTCTGTCAATGAACCTCTAAGCATTAATGAAAAACAGTTCACATCTTCCCAAACACTTGTAACAGATTACAAAGCGAGATATTCCTCATTGGGGGATTCGGCATGACTTTTCAAAATGGGAACAACCTCTGCGTCATAATTGTACCTCACTTAAGGGCAAGCGATGACCTCGTGTTATCATTGCCAGACTATTAATCCAGAAACTCAGCTAATGTTCTGGGGGACCTGGTTTCAAATCTCGCCACGGCAGATGGTGGAATTTGAATTCAATACAAAAGATCTGGAATTGAGAATCTACTGATGACCATGAAACCATTGTTGATTGTCGGAAAAACCCATTCGGTTCACTAATGTCCTTTAGGGAAGGAAATCTGCTGTCCTTACCTGGTCTGGCCTACATGTGACTCCAAATCCATAGCAATGTGGTTGACTCTCAACTGCCCTTGGGCAACTAGGGATGGGCAATAAATGCTGGTCAGCCAGCGATGCCCATGTCTCATGAATATAAACAAAATCCTGCAACTCCCTCCCTAACAGCACTGTTGGTGTACCTACACCACATGGGCTGCAGCAGCTCAAGTAGGTGGCCTCCTCAAGGGCAATTAGGGTTGGGATATAAATGCCGTTCATGTCAGCAATGCTTGCAGAGGCAGTTTCTATTCTGAGTGTGAATGTAGAAATTACAGGCTAGTGAAATCCAGGTCAGAATGTATATTGTCAAATAGGTGAGTGAATGGCCTAGTGTATCCATCCGACTCTTTGCAACCTTGAGGGCCAGGTCTTGAATCCCTATTTGCTACTCCGCAGGAGACTGACAAACTATCAGTACAAATCTTATTCTGCAAGGATTCTGCAAAGCAATAGGTTCTGTTGTCAATTTTTTACATGATAGATTCTATGTCGACACTTGTAATGACAACTATGGGTGGAAACTTTAAATAGAGACTGGTGGGCAACCACTCCATCTGACGAAGGAGCAGCGCTCCGAAAGCTTATGGTATTTGCTACCAAATAAACCTGTTGGACTTTAACCTGGTGTTGTGAGACTTCTTACCGTGTTCACCCCAGTCCAACACCAGCATCTCCACATCATGGCAACCTACTGCCCAGGGGCAACATGCGACCCATCTGGGTTCTGAGTGCGGCCCATGAGACTTGTTGTTGACCAATTTTCATTGATTTCTGCCTGCATAGTTTTGTTCTTACCGTAATGACTGAAGTGATACGCACGTCAAGGGAGGGCGAGTGGAGTGAGGTGCGTGCCGATTGCTCACAACATTGACTGTGAGAGCTGCGTGCTTCCTCTGCACTCAAAGTATAAATATTTCTTTTGTTTTTCCCATTTGAAGTTGATGAATGCTCTGTTAATATATAAATGATTCAGTGTTTTCTATAACCCGTTGTGAAATATCGGGCGTGTATTCAATGTGTTTAATCTTATTCATGGGGGTCATGGTGAGTGACGAAACCTGATTTCAATCTCACGACTCACTGAGATGAAGGAGGGCCACTCATGCGGCCCCCACTCACTAGCCTAGGCTGCCCATTGCTACATTATAGCATTCTAGCTGCTTTGCTGTTGCGTCCCTCAGTTTTGTTGGTCTCCACCCACTGCGCATAGTGGTAGGATGGCATGGTGGCACGGTGATTAGCACTGCTGCCTCACAGCACCAGGGACCCCAGGTTCAATTCCCAGCTTGGGTCACTGTCTGTGTGGAGTTTGCACGTTCACCCCGTGTCTGCGTGGGTTTTCTCCGGCTGCTCCGGTTTCCTCCCACAGTCCAAAGATGTGCGGGTTAGGTGGATTGGCCATGCTAAATTGCCCCTTAGTGTCAGGAGGACTAGCTCGGGTAAATACATGGGGTTATGGGGATAGGGGCTGGGTGGGCTTGTGGTCGGTGCAGACTCGATGGGCCAAATGGCCTCCTTCTGCACTGCAGGGATTCTAAAAATAAAAACTATAGGTAATCCGTTCACACATCACCCCTGTGTTTCTGATCTACAATGGCTCACGATCAAGGATTTTAGATTCTCCTCCTTGCTTCCAACTCCCTCAATGGCCTCGCTCTTCCCTATATTTGCAATCTCCTCATTGGGATGGAGGTGGCACAGTGCTAATATCACTGGACTCGCAATCCAGAGCTAATTGAATAATGCTTTGGGGGCACAGATTCAAATCCCACCATGACAGCTGGTGGGATTTAAATTCAATTAAAATCTTGTTTCAGTCATCTTTGATTGTCACTAAAAAGTAAACATGCGGTCCTCCTCCTCCTCCTTTAGGGAAGGAAACCTGCCACCCTTACCCAGTCTGGTCTACATGTGACTCCAGACTCACAACAATCTGACCTACAATGATCAAGGCCGTTGCTATCAAAATGCGTTTAGTCCTGAGTTTATTTAAGCCAAAATCTCTTAAGAAACATTGGTAGAAGTACTGGTAGCTGTATAATGGTGCTCTTGTGTTTAAGTCATGATGTGGAGATGCCGGCGTTGGACTGGGGTGGGCACAGTAAGAAGTCTCATAACACCAGGTTAAAGTCCAACAGGATTATGTGGAATCACGAGCTTTCGGAGCGCTGCTCCTTCATCAGGTGAGTGATCAGGCATCCCTGAGTGATCACCTGATCAGCGCTCCGAAAGCTCGTGATTCCAAATAAACCTGTTGGACTTTAACCTGGAGCTGTGAGACTTCTTATTGTTAAATGTTATTTTCTTGTGTTTTGTTTATTTTAATAACATGTTTAACTTTAATCATCACCATTAGTCAGAGGGTTACTTACCTTGATTTCAGATAACTCCTCATAATACACAAATTGCAAACCATTGTGGCAGCTGATCCAAGTTTACTTTGGGGATTTGGGAAGCCTGACATTTATCACCTGCTGTGCCATAATGAAATTCAAACCAGGATGTGCCCTGTGCACAAAGCTCAGGGCTGTGTACAGAGGTTGCGTCTCCTAGTTAACAATCCCCTGTACAACTTGCCCGTCGTGCACACTCAAAAGAAGCAAGAAGAGAAATTACCAATGATTGTGTTGACACAATTAGTTTGGCCCCTTGTTCCTCTGCCCAAAGCTGGAAAAGAATCAAACAGCCTGCACGGGCTATTCTTTTAAACTTTTAATTATTTTAAAAGTAGCTTATAGAGTTGTGAGAGATGCAGTCTGAGATGAAGGGCAAGAGAGAAACATAGAACAGAGGAACATAGGAATTAGGAGCGAGAGTCCAAAGATGTGTGGGTTAGGTTGATTGGACATGCTAGTGTCCTGGGATGTGATAGGTTAGAGAGATAAGTGTGGATAGGGCCTGGGTTGGGATTGTTGTCAGTGCAGGCTCGATGGGCCAAATGGCCTCCTTCTGCACTGTAGAATTTCTATGTATCTATGTATTCTATGCAGTAGGCAATTCAGCCCTTCGAGCCCGCTCCGCTATTCTATATGATCATGGCTGATCCCCATCTCACCTGAACTCCACTTCCCTGCCTTTTCCCCATAGCCCTTTATCCCACTTCTGATCAAATATTTATCTCTTTCTTGAATCCATTGATTGATTCTCATCCACTGCACTCTGGGGCGGTGAGTTCCATAGATTCACAACCCTCTGTGAGAAGTAACTTCTCCTTATCTCTATCTTGAACGTTTCCCCTCTTATTCTACAACTGTGACCTCTTGCCCTAGACTGTTCAAGAATGGGGAACATTTGGTTAACATTTACTTTATCAATCCCGTTAAGTATGTTGTATATGTCAATCAAATCCCCCCTCATTCTTCTGTACTCCAGCAAGTACAAACCCAAGCTATTCAATCGCTCCTCATACGACAGCCCCTTCAAATCCTGCAAACCTGGAATCAATTATCTTGGGTGCTACACCTTCACTTCAGGATAAAGACAACAAAATGTATGGCATGGTGGCACAGTGGTCAGCACTGCTGCCTCACAACGCCAGGGATCTGGGTTCAATTCCTGGCTTGGGTGACTGTACGGAGTTTGCACATTCTCCCCGTGTCTGCGTGGGTTTCCGCCAGGTGCTCCGGTTTCTTCTGACAGTCCAAAGACGTGCGGGCTTGGTGGATTGGCCATGCTAAATTCTCCCTCCGTGGACCCGAACAGGCGCCGGAGAGTGGCGACGAGGGGATTTTCACAGTAACTTCATTGCAGTGTCAATGTAAGCCTACTTGTGACTAATAAATAAACTTTACTTTACTTTTGTATCCATCATGAACAAGCTTGCTGATCATCAATTGTACAACACCCTCACATTTGGCACCTTTTTTGTAATTGTCCAGCCCTTGAGACAGTGATGGTGAACTACTGCAGTGCATATGGTGTAGGTACACTCCAGTGCTTGGCTGGAGTGGCTTGCTAGGACATTAAGAGTGAACTACATTGCTGTGAATCTGGAGTTGATCATTACAGGCAAGGACAGCAGAAGCACTTGCTCCCTGTGTCTGCGTGGGTTTCCTCCGGGTGCTCCGGTTTCCACCCCCAGTCCAAAGATGTGCATTTTCGGTGGATTGGCCATGATAAATTGCCCCTTTGTGTCAGGGGGACTAGCTAGGGTAAATACATGGGGTTTTGGGGATGGGGCCTGGGTGGGATTATGGTCGTGCAGACAACATGGGCTGAATGGCCTCCTTCTGCACTGTGGGGATTCAATGATGATTCCATGATCCTACTCCAAGGGCTTTCGTGAACCAGATGGGATTTTACGACAATCGACAATACTTTAACGGTCATCAGTAGACTCTTATTCTTACTGAATTTGAATTTCACCATCTGCTGTGGTGAGATTCAAACCCAGGGCCCCAGAGCATTACCCTGGGTCTCAGGCTTACCAGCGATAATACCGCTGCGCCACTGTAAGGGGAAACTCCCCTGCAAGCTTCCACAGGTACCACGCCAGCAACACATCACTCCACCAAACTGCAAATCACGAACAAAGAACAAAGAACAATACAGCACAGGAACAGGCCCTTCGGCCCTCCAAGCCCACGCCGCTCCCTGGTCCAAACTAGACCATTCTTTTGTATCCCTCCATTCCCACTCCGTTCATATGGCTGTTAATCAGGGTTAATTCAAAACTATTAATGAAATTAACTAGAGCAGACAGCACAAAGATCCCGACAGAAGCAACAGAGATACAGAAAATGAAAGAAAGAGTTGAAATAATTGAGGAAAGTGGTAAGATTGTATTTCAATGGCTGTAAGTCGCTCTGCGACATCCCGAGGCTGTGAAAGGTGCTATCTAAATGCAAGCGTTCTTTCAAAGAAAGGTAATAATGTAACGAGGAGGAAAATGTGTGAAATACCAGTGACAAAGAGAAAGTATGGGTGGGATTTTCCGGCTACTCTCATCCCGAAACCGGAAAAGACCGCCTGAGGTCAATGGACTTTTCCATGGTCCATTCCCGTTGGTGGGCGGGATGGGAAAATTCTCCTCTATAACTGCTACTGGCTGTGAGAAAGATGCATTGTATTTACTTTGTCACTATGCAGTTTGCAAGTTGCCCAATGTTGATATGTATTTCAGCATCTTTTAATTGGAATAAGTCCCGAGTCCTCGGTGTACGCCATGCATCAGATTGCTTAATAGGTGAACCAGCTGACACTGTAAACCATGATTTCAAACCATTCCCAGTTCCCCATTTATCAAATGCATTCGAGGAACTACCATCAAAATAGCCTAGTTAGAGATTCTAAAACATCTAATTTTCCTCTTACTAATTAGACCTAATGGCTGCTTACCACACATTTAACCACTACTCATAATGGAGCACATTGACAGATTAGAGTTAGTATCATGACAGCTAATTAGAAAATAATAAAGGCTTGGATTCTGAAAAGAAATCTCAACAACAACAAAGGGTAGCAAAAATATGCATAATTAATGAATTCAGGGTAAATCTCCCTTGACGCACATGCACACATGTACATCTAGTAAATAGGACGGCACGGTAGCATAGTGGTTAGCTTCGCTGCCTCACAGCGCCAGGGACACGGGTTCGATTCCCGGCTTGGGTCACTGTCTGTGCGGAATCTGCACGTTCTCCCCGTGTCTGCGTGTGTTTCCTCCAGGTGCTCCCGTTTCCTCACACAATCTGAAAGTTGTGCTGGTTAGGTGCATTGGCCATGCTAGATTCTCCCTAACATTGAACAAAGCTGGGCAGTTAACTGTTCCATGCTGCATTCTCCATGGCAACATCTCCACCACTCCATATCTCCATATGGAGATATCCACTCCATCTGACGAAGGAGCAGCACTCCGAAAGCTAATGACATTTGCTACCAAATAAACCTGTTGGACTTTAACCTGGTGTTGTTAAAACTCTTACTGTGTTTACCCCAGTCCAACGCCGACATCTCCACATCATAACATCTCCACCAGTCAGGGTTATTCATGAAAGGTCCGCCTTCGCAACCTTGGCCCTCGTCTGAGGTGTGGTGATCCTCAGGTTAAATCGCCACCAACCAGCTCGCCCCCTCAAAGGGGAGAGCAGTCTTTGGTCATCTGGGACTATGGCGACATTAGCTTTTTACCTTTACCGTTGGCAATTTCTAGCGAGCAATCCTGATGAGTGTAAGACAGAAAGCTTTGGTAGCATGTGTTTTTTTTAGTGATACTTGAGGAGCTGTTCATCATAGAAATCATAGACACCCTACAGTGCAGAAGGAGGCCATTCGGCCCATCGAGTCTGCACCGACCACAATCCCACCCAGGCCCTACCCCCACATATTTACCCGCTAATCCCTCTAACCTACACATCTTAGGATTCTAAGGGGCAATTTTTAACCTGGCCAATCAACCTAACCCGCACATCTTTGGACTGTGGGAGGAAACCGGAGCACCCGGAGGAAACCCATGCAGACACGAGGAGAATGTGCAAACTCCACACAGACAGTGACCCGAGCCGGGAATCGAACCCGGGACCCTGGTGCTGTGAAGCAGCAGTGCTAACCACTGCGCTACCGTGCCGCTTCATCTGAAAGCACTGGTACTTTGCACACTTTGTGCATTGGGTGGGGTAACCACAAGTTTTCTATCACAGCTGATGCCAGCGATGAAAATAACTGTTCACAAAACCAGAAATAGCTCACTTCATCCGAAGGTCAACGCACACAGGTGTCCTTAACAAATAATTAATGCCATTGGCATCAGAATAACTACTGCAGGAAAACAGATTAGTGAATGTAGGTAAACTTTTCATTGCTCATAATCTGTTCCCTGCAGCAACAACAAAGGATTAATGCACTCCAGAGGGAAGGGAAGTGGCAGGTCTATTATTCTGCAGAATGCTGATAATAAATACTCGCTGGGGCATGAAGATCTTTTACTTCCACAATATACCCTCATGAATGGGGGCCTGTTAATACGAGTACGTGCTCAAAGCATTCAGTGCACTCCATACATTCTATCGTATTTGCCCAACAGTGAGATGAAAGGTATGTTTTCTCACCCACACAGGCATTCCTGTGAAGAATTCTGCCAAGGATCCTGAGTTTTCATTCATTAGTCAGAGTTGGATAATCAGGAGTCGAATGCACCCAGTATGTGCATTCAGAAGTACAATTTAGGTCTTGTGTTCCGAAGGTTACGAACTCAGATTGGATGTTTTCCTGGATGCAACCATTCACTTCCACTGGTCCACTCAGAAAAAAACAACCTCCCCAACACTCCCACTCCACCATTTACAGCAGCACGGCGGCACAATGGTTAGCACTGCTGCCTCACAGCGCCAGGGACCCGAGTTCGATTCCCAGCTCGGGTCACTGTCTGAGCAGAGTCTGCACTTCTCCCCGAGTCTGCGTGGGTTCCCTCCGGGTGCTCCGGTTTCCTCCCACAGTCCGAAAGACATGCTGGTTAGGTACATTGACTGTGTTAAATTCTTCCTCAGGCGCAGGAGTGTGCCGACTAGGGGATTTTCACAGTAACTTCATTTTAGTGTTAACGTAAGCCTCCTTATAACACTATTAAATAAACTTAAAATTTTAAACTAATAAACTAAAGTATTCAAAACAATCACAGCATTGTCCAGGAGATGAATCTTTAATTCCTGGAGAAAGCATTTTTTTAAGTTCACTTGTGGGACACGGGTGTCGCTGGCTGGCCAACATTTATTGCCCTTGAACTGAGTCACTGGCTAAGCCATTTCAGAGGGCAGATGTGAGTCAACCACATTGCTGTGGCTCTGGAATCTCATGTAGGCCAGACCAGGTAAGGACGGCAGATTTCCTTCCCTAAAGGACATTAGTGAACCAGATGGGCTTTTCTGACAATCGACAATGATTCAATGGTCATCAGTAGATTCTTAATTGCAGGTATTTTTCATTGAATTCAAATTCCGCCATCTGCCGTGGTGGGATTCGAACCCGGGTCCCCCAGAACATTAGCTGAGTTTCTGGATTAATAATCTAGCGATAATACCATTAGGCCATCGCCTCTCCCAGAGGCAATCCTGAAATGTTGGCAAGCCTTTGTGGGCCTCGTATACCATCAAATCAACCGATCTGTCTCTTTAAGGCTATCAAGTCCTTCTTCCTGTGGGATGCTGCGATGCACGCAAACATTGGCCAGGAATTTAATTATTTAAATTGGTCAGCAAATGTAAAAAGTCACAGTTTATGAATCACAAAAGGTCAGTGTGCAGATCCACAGAGTAATTGGAGCTCAGTTGGCTGGAGTTTGATGTAGACAGTTGCCAAAAGCGTGGGTTCAATCCCTGTGCTGGCTCTGATAGTTCATGGAGGCCCTGCCTCTTTGCCTTATCCCACAGTCCATGCAGAGTGGTACCCCAGCAAGCTATATAGTCAATCGCCTCTCTGCAATGGTGAGAAATGCCTACAATCCTTTGGCAGGGCTGGCACGGTGGCACAGTGATTAGCGCTGCTGCCTCGCAGCGCCAGGGACCCGGGTTCAATTCCTGTCTTGGGTCACTGCCTGTGTGGAATTTGCACATTCTCCCCGTTTCTGCGTGGGTTTCCTCCGAATGCTCCGGTTTCCTCCCACATTCAAAAGATGTGCGGGTTAGGTGGATTAGCCATGCTAAATTGCCTCCTAGTGTCAGGGGAACAAGCTAGGGTAGATGCATGGGGTTATGGGGATTGGGCCTGGGTGGGATTGTGGTCAGTGCAGACTCGATGGCCTCCTTCTGCACTGTAGGATTCTATACCTACCTACCGACAGCAAGTAATTAGGCAGCCAGGTGGAATGTTGGTCTTTATTGCAAAGGGGATCGAGCATAAATGTAGGGAAGTCTTGTTCCAGCTGTATGGGGTATTGATGAGGCCACATATGTCATACCTTGTACAGTTTTGGTCCCCTCACTTAAGAAGCAATATCGTTGCATTGGAAGCAGTTCAGAAAAGGTCCACTAGGCTGACTTCTGGGTTGAAGGGGATGTCTTACGAGGAAAGGTTGAGCAGGTTGGGCCTGTGCAATCACTGACATTCAGGGCTGAATTGTTACGGCTGTTCATGCCAGCGGGAGTTTCCCATCCCACTACAGTGAACGGAGGTTCGGCTGGGTGCTAAATTTTCCGACTTCGCTGCAGTGGGAGCGTAGCGTGAACAGCTGGTAAGATAGCGTCCTAGGGAGTATAAGAGTGATCTTATTGAAATGTGCAAGATCCTGAGGGATCTTGATAGAGTAGATACTGGGAGGTTGTTCCCCTGGTGGAGGGAGTATTTCAAAATAGGGGGCACAATTTCAAAATAAAGGGTCTCTCAGTCCAGATGGAGATGGGGAGGAATATCTTCTCTCAGATGGTAATTAATCCTCTGGAGAGGGCAGTGGAGACTGGCTTATTGAACACGTTCAAAGCTGAGTTAGACAGATTTTGTATCTACAAGGAGGTCAAGGGACAGGAAAGCGGACTGAAGGCCGCAAATCAGAGCAGCAATGGGTCAGATGGCCTCTCCTGCTCCTATCTCGTATGATCTCATACAGTTTAAGAATTAGACCCATTCAGATGTAATTGTTAATCTTCTGATTGTTGTAAATGTGGTGAAGAAACAGGTCTTCATTTGATACTTCTATTGTCCGTGAGTATTAGTGTACTATGGACTATTGAAAGAAGAAATTCCAAAAAAGCCATCCTCGGCATAGTTCGAGGGCCAAAGATTCAGATGCACAAAGGCAAACCGTGAATATCATAGAATCATAGAATCCCTACAGTGCAGAAGGAGGCCATTCAGCCCATCGAGCCTGCACTGACCACAATCCCACCCAGGCCCTATCCCCGTAACCCCACGTATTTACCCTGCTGTCCCCTGACACTAAGGGTTAATTTAGCACGGCCAATCAACCTAATCCGCACCTCCTTATACTGTGGGAGGAAACCGGAGCACCCGGAGGAAACCCACGCAGACAGGGGGAGAATGTGCAAACTCCACACAGACAGTAACCTGAGGCCAGAATTGAACCCGGGTTCCTGGCACAGTGAGGCAGCAGAGCTAACCACTAAGCCGCCCAAAGTATATCTGGATGCAATCTCAAGGATCTCCAAAATAACCTAAAATATCCTCATTTAACTCTTTAATGGAAAGACTTGCATTTATGGAATGATTTTAACTGCTTCAGGATGTCCCAAAGTGCTTTACAGCTGAAAAATTTTTGAAGCCCAATCTATTGTAATGTAGGTTAAAGTTTAAAGTTTATTTATTAGTGTCACAAGTCAGCTTACATTAACATTGCAATGAAGTTACTGTGAAACATAGAAGATAGGAGCAGGAGGAGGCCATTTGGCCCTTCAAGCCTGCTCCGCCATTCATTACGATCATGGCTGATTGTCCAACTCAATAGCCTAATCCTGCTTTCTCCCCATAACCTTTGATCCCATTCACCCCAAGTGCTATATCCAGCCGCCTCTTCAATTCTTGAAAACCCCTTAGTCGCCACACTCCGGCGCCTGTTCGGGTACACTGAGGGAGAATTTAGCATGGCCAATGCGCCTAGCCAGCACGTCTTACGGAGTGCGGGAGGAAACCAGAGCACTCGGAGGAAACCCACACAGACACGGGGAGAATGTGCAGACTCCGCACAGACAGTGACCAAGCCGGGAATCGAACCCGGGGTCCCTGGCGCTGTGAGGCAGCAGTGCTAACCACTGGGCCACCGTGTTAAGTAATAAAGAGTTGGTGAGTTAGAGTATTAGTTGTTTTCAGAAAAAGGGCCTTAAATGACTTTTAAATACTTCAAAATGATCGCTCAACAGGTACAATCTGATTACAAACTGATTTATAAATCATGACATTTTTCAATATAATTCCACTCATTATTTAGAATATTCCTAATTTTGCCTTCATTTTTGCAAATAATATTTTAAGAGCTTGGTTGTTTGTCAATTACTGTTAAATAAAGGAGCAATCTGCCCCTGCGTGTGCGCCCGCCATCCTTTTTGGAATCTGCGGATTGTCACACGAAGCAAAGTAATATGTGAATTCCTTTTCAGATCTCAGCCGGATTACACTTTCATTTGGAGATGACAGCCACTTGCTTCTCTTCCCCAGATGTCAGTCCCTGGAACGAGCCTCATTATCCAAATGCATACTAGCTGCCTGTTGATTTAAAAGCAGTTTTTTTTGCAGTGTTCCACATTGAAATGAACGAAGAGTGTCAGTTGCTGTGTGTAGATGTCGTGATGGTATTGTCAGCATGCAAGGAAATATGCTTCAGAGTGGCAGGAGTCACTACTTGTGAGTTATTTGCACATTCATTCATTCTGTCGCCAGATGCGCTCCTTCCACAGTTTAATGACTCAGTCTCCATAAGTAGAAACGCAATCTTTCTTTTAACCCTTTCAGGGTCATCTCAGCACTTGTGCCCTGAAATCAATATATATAAAAAGTTTAAAGTTTATTTATTAGCATCACAAGTAGGCTTACGTTAACACTGCAATGAAGTTACTGTTCCGGCGCCTGTTCGGGTTACACTGAGGGAGAATTTAGCATGGCCAATGCACCTAACCAGCACGTCTTTCGGACTGTGGGAGGAAACCAGAGCACCTGAAGGAAACCTACGTGGACACGGGGAGAATGTGCAGACTCCGCACAGACAGTGACCCAAGCCGGGAAGGACCCCGGGTCCCTGGTGCTGCGAGGCAACAGTGCTAACCACTGTGCCACCGTGCCACCCCAAAATGAATTGACCTCAGCAAACTAGCACGGATGTCTCATAAATGGCTTTCTATTGGCCTTCTGCACGGAGCTTCCCCTCTCTGCTGCCTCTGCCCCATGTCCCTGTTGTGTTGAAGCCAGCACGAGATGTCAATGATTACTGAAAGCAGGCTTTCTTCCGATGGGCCTTCCAAATCCTCCGACCTTCTTGTCAAAAGTCCAGCCCTATTCCCTTGTTAATTCCCAGACTTTACTAAGAGAAGCACGGTGGCACAGTGGTTAGCACTGCTGCCTCACTGTGCCAGGGACCCAGATTCAATTCGGGCCTTGGGTGACTGTCTGGAAAGAATTGCTAACGGCATATTAATTGCAAGTGAGGACAATGATTTATAAATGAGAACACGTTCTGTCATGGGGCAGAATCTGGGCTCTCATGGATTTGAACTGCACGGACGGTAAAACAGGAACACAGGAGCAGAAGAAATAAGAGCAGGAGTGGACCATTCGGCCCGTCAGGCCTGCTCAGCCATTCAATATGATTATAGCTGATCTGGGCTTCAATGGCACGGTGGCACAATGGTTAGAGCTGCTGCCTCACAGCCCCAGGGACCCTGGTTCAATTCCGGCCTTGGGTCACTGTCTGTGTGGAGTTTGCACGCTCTCCCTGTGTCTGCGCGGGTTTCCTCCCACAATCCAAAGATGTGTGGGTTAGGTGGATTGGTCATGCTAAATTGCCCTGTAGTGTCAGTGGGATTAGCAGGGTAAATGCATGGAGTTACAGTGATTGGGCCTGGGTGGGATGGTTGTCAGTGCAGGTTGGCCCCCTCCTGCACCATAAGGATTCTATGGTCCTTCAATAATGCTCCCAGGGCTTCCACTCAGTCTACAGCAGCAGCAAGCGAAAGTCATCTAAAATCTTGGGGTGAATCCTTTAAATAGCGCTCGTTGGGACATGGGGTGGAGTGGGGGAGGAGATGCATGGTGGGCACAGTGATGATCCCTCATTCAACATGTTGCGCTTGGAGCGTTTAAGAGAAAGCATGAGCAAGACCTACAAAGTCTAAAATGGCATATTGGTTAACAGTGTTACATCCACTGTTTGACATCATGTAGGCCACTCCACATACTGCTGGTACATGTCACCCCAGCACCAGGAGCCATGCAATCATGACATGCAGACTGTGGCCTGGCCAATATTTTTGAATTTCAGTATTTCTGTAGTGCCTTCTGTCGTTCCATACTTTGTGGCCTTTTTAATAATTATACAGTGAATGTGCAAACCAGGGCACTGGTTAGCATTGCTGTCTCATAGCACCAAGGACATGGATTTGATTCCCAGCTTGGGTCACTGTCTGTGTGGAGTTTGCACGTTCTCCCCGTGTCGGCGTGGGTTTCCTCCAGGTGCTCCGGTTTCCTCCCACAGTCCGAAAGATGTGCTGGTTAGGTGCATTGGCCATGCTAAATTCTCCCCCAGTGTACCCAAACAGGCACTGGAGTGTGGCAACTAGGGGATTTTCACAGTAACTTCATTGCAGTGTTAATGTGGGTGTACTTGTGACTCAATTAAATAAACTTTAAAACTTAAAACAGGGCAGAAGGGGCACATTGCAAATAAACATAAAGGGACTAATAGATCGACTATGCAGTGGGGCTGAAAGTTTAAGTTTATAAAAAGTTTATTTATTTATTAATCACAGGTAGGCTTACATTAACATTGCAATGAAGTTATTGTGAAAATCCCCTAGTTGCCACACTCTGGCACCTGTTCGGGAGAATTTAGCATGGCAAATTCACATAACCTGCATACCTTTGGACTGTGGGAGGAAACCGGAGCACCCGGAGGAAACTCACGCAGACACGGGGAGAACGTGCAGACTCCACACAGACAGTGACCCAGGCTGGGAATCGAACCCGGGTCCCTGGCGCTGTGAGGCATCAGTGCTAACGACTGTGCCAGTGTGACGCCCTGCGCCAAAAGGACCATAGTTGCTGGTGTATGTCAATAGGAAAAGGTAATGAAGGCATTGGGGATCAGATGTTATGCAGCAGCCTCTGACAAAAGGTACTGTAGTTGATATTTTTTGAAAAGATAGCCTCCCTGCTTCAGCTCAGTGTAAGTACTCTTGCTGCTGAGACAGAAGGTTGTGACTTCGATTAATAAAAGCAAATTACTGTGGATGCTGGAATCTGAAACCAAAAGAGAAAATGCTGGAAAATCTCAGCAGGTCTGGCAGCATCCGTAAGGAGAGAAAATTGCTGACGTTGTGAGTCCAGATGACCCTTTGTCAAAGCCCTTTGTCGAAAGGTTCATCTGGACTTGAAACGTCAGCTCTTTTCTCTCTTCACAGATGCTGCCAGATCTGCTGAGATTTTCCAGCATTTTCTCTTTTGGTTTCAATTAACTATAGTAAACAATTTGCCATTTATTTAGTACCTGATGCCCCAAGGCATTTACTAAAGTCATTACTTCAGAAACAAAGCCACTGTTGTTTATGATCTAAATGAGTCTTCCCTCACTCCTCTATATCCCATCCTATCAACATACCCTTCGATTCCTTTCTCACTCAGGTACCAACATCTCCCCAATTGCATCTACACTGTTTGCCTTAATGACTCTGCATGGTGCCACATTTTAACTACTCTCTAGGTAAATAGATTTCTGTTTGTGTGTCACAAATACTAAAGATGTGTTTGAAACAAATTTTCATACAACCGTCACAACGATGGCATGGTGGCACAGTGGTTAAGGGCGTCATAGTGGCACAGTGGTTAAGAGCGTCATGGTGGCATAGTGGTTAGCACTGCTGCCTCATAGCGCCAGGGACACAGGTTCAATTCTGGCCTTGGGTCACTGTCTGTGTGGAGTTTGCACATTCTCCCCGTGTCTACGTGGGTTTCCTCCGGGTGCTCCAGTTTCCTCCCACCGTCCAAAGATGTGCGTGTTAGGTTGATTGACCGTGCTAAATTGACCCTAGTGTCAGGGGGATAAGCAGGGTAAATGTGTGGGGTGACGGGAATAGGGCCTGTGTGGGATTGTGGTTGGTGCAGACTCAATGGGCCGAATGGCTTCCTTCTGTACTGTAGGGATTCTATTCTATAACTTCCACCTGCTTATATTCCAGAAGGGACATACAGGTCTTTAGTTTAATATTACACCCAATGGATGATTTTGGCACAGCATTTTCTTGCTAGTAATCGACTTGAAGGTGTGTTTTGTACCTTGATCAGCCTTTCGAGTTTGTGAAGGTCAATCCAGAGATTTTGTATTGCTTCATGAAGCGCAGTACAAAAGTGCAATTGTGCTTTTTATTACATTTGCTTTGAACTGCTTCTCAAGTGATGATTAATTCGACCTGAGAATGGCAACACTGAATCATTGATTAACGAATACATTTGATAAGGAGGCCATTTGGCCCATTGCGCCTTTGCCAGCTCTTTGAGAAAGCTATCCAATTACTCCCTGCTTTTACCCTCACACTCCTGCAAATTTTCCCCTTCAAGTATTTATCCATTTCCCATTTGAAAATCGCTATCGGTTCCCAATCACTATTGGTTTATGGGAGGCATGGTGGCACAGTGGTTCGCACAGTACCAGAGACGCAGGTTCGAATCCCGGCTTGGGTCACTGTCTGTGCGGAGTTTGCACGTTCTCCCCGTGTCTGCGTGGGTTTCCCCCGGGTGCTCCGGTTTCCTCCTACAGTCTGAAAGACGTGCTGGTTAGGTGCATTGACCGTGCTAAATTCTCCCTCAGTGTACCTGAACAGATGCCAAAGTGTGGTAACTGGGGAATTTTCACAGTAACTTCATTGCAGTGTTAATGTAAGCCTACTTGTGACACTAGTAAATAAACTAAACATCACCCTTTCAGGCAGAACATTCCAGAGGCGAAGCCGAGTGGAAGAGATTAGACAACTTGAAGGAATAACCTTTGAACTCTTAGGTCAAGTACAAATCTACAAAGGAGCTCCGAGGGCAAGCTGAGTTAAGTAACAGAAAGTTTCAGAATTGGTTCAGCACCAAGAAGGAAGTAAATGGGAAAACACTCGGCATTTTCCCACAGGAGTTACCTTTCAAATAATCCTTATTTTTTATTGCATCACAATTTAACCAAAGGGAAATATCTCCTACAGTGTCGGCATACCACCCATTAACTGTGCAGCCCTATGAATATCAATTTGATCCACCCAGTCTTATAAAAACATTTGCATTTATATTGTGCATCTCCCATCCTCATGCTTTTCGAATAGTTCATGATCACATTGTCAACAAAGACAACAGTTGACCTTGCATGCAGCAAGGTCTCAATATGAACAATGCTATGAATGACCAGGTTTTCTGTTTTGGGTGCAGTTGCTCGCAGGAATAAAAGTTGACCGGGACATGCCATCTCTATCAAATCATTTAACCATGTTATACACCTGAATTAGATCCTCTCCCCATTTAACCTTCTTTTCTGAAGGAAATACAAATTTAGTCTATATAATCTATCCTCATAACTGAACCCTTTTAATCCTGAAGTCATTGAGGTGAATCTATGTACCTCCCCTCCAAAGTTAATATATCTTCCTGGGGTGTAGAGTGCAGAACTGAATGTGGTCTAACCAGAATTTTATAGAACTGTCGTATAACTTTCACCCCTTTAAGTTTATTTATTACTGTCACAAGTAGAATGACTCCTACGGAGCCATGGTGACACGGTGTTCAGCAGCACAGTGTTTATCTTCACAGCACCAAGGACCCAGGTTCAATTCCGGCCTCGAGTCACTGTCTGTGTGGAATTTGCACGTTCTCGCCGTGTCTGCGTGGGTTTCCTCCAGGTGCTCTGGTTTCCTCCCGTGGTCCGAAAGACACACTGGTTAGATGCGATGGCCATGCTAAATTCCCCCTCAGTGTACCCGAACAGGCGCTGAAGTGTAGCGACGAGAGGATTTTCACAGTAACTTCTTTGCAGTGTTAATGTAAGCCGACTTGTGACACTAATAAATAAACTTTACTTTAAAAAACGGGGAGCGGGGAACAGAAAATCCCACCCAATGCCTTCAAAAGCACAGCAGTCCCTCAGTGTCGCATTTAAATGCTGACCCAGATTAAGGCTGGAATTCTCCAACCTCAACCACAGCTGGGATTCTCCAGTCCCGCTGCCGTGAATGGAGTTTTGGCTGAGCGCCAAATTCTCCGTTCTCGCTTGCAGCAGTGGCGGGGTGGCGACATCAGAGAACTCCAGCCTAAGTGCTCAGGTCTCTGGGATGGACCTGTCAACTGACAATCTTCTGACTCAGGGATGACTGCGCTTCCCCACTGTAGGGTAGGGCTTCAACTCACAGTCTTCTGACTCTGAAGCATGAATGTTACCACTGAGCCAAGGTTGACACCCACCAACTTTTCCAGCTTCTAGTTGGCACATCAGACAGACCTTGACGTCGAAACAAGCAAGTACAGGCCAAACTGGTCCAGCAACGGAGATGCAATCAAACAATTTTGGTGTCACTCTCTGACAAGCTTTGATCTTTGTATGTGAGATGAGTTGTGAATTGTTCGCGGATTTTGCGAGGAATGGGAGGGACAATACTTCAGATTTCTTGAGTATTCAGGGACCCCTATCCCTACCGTCCTCTCATCTCTTGACTTGTAGCATTGGATTGGTCGTAAGGACTGGTAAATGCATTCTGGAAGATCAAAGAATTGGGAAATTCTTTTTTTAAACAAAAAACTGTTGTGACTTCCTGTCGAATTTGTGGTTTGGAAATGATTGTCAGTTCTCCGTTGTTCAGTGTTTTGTGGTTTAATTTCATTGGTGGAAGCATTTCTTTGTGGATGATGCAACAACTTCACTGTTGCCCAATCTAGACTGTCGGCACTTGGAAAAATGTGCCAATTGGCACAGTTAGGAAGCTATTACTATGCGTTTCAGTACATGGAGAAGATACTTTTTAATATAAATATCAGGAAAGGCTGGTAGTCTTTGAAAAAGAAATAAGTACAGTTGTCCTGTATACATCCAAAGAGCAAATGCACCTTGTGGTCGAAGAGTATGGGAGATATCTACAGCTTTCGAGCATCCCACCTCAGTTTGAAGGAGTTTGTGTACAGGGATCAGCTCAACTCAAGGAGATAAAATACCATCAGTCTGTAAAAATGTGTTAATGGCGTATTAATTGCATGTGAGGACAATGATTTATAAATTAAAACATGTTCTTTCATGGGCAGCATCTGGGCTCGCATGGCTTTGAACTGTGCAGGAAGTTCCTAAAACAGGAACAGGAGAAATAAGGGGCAGACGATGGCCTAGTGGTTTTATCGCTAGGCTACTAATCCAGAAACCCAGCTAATGTTCGAGGGGCCTGAGTTCGAATCCCGCCACGGCAGATGGTGGAATTTCAATTCAATAAAAGATTATCTGGAATTAGGAATCTACTGATGACCATGAAACCATTGTCGGAAAAACCCACCTGGTTCACTAATGTCCTTTAGGGGAGGAAATCTGCTGTTCTTACCTGGTCAGATCTACATGTGACTCCAGAGCCACAGCAATGTGGTTGACTCCTCAACTGCTTTCGGGCAACTAGAGATGGGCAATAAATGCTGGCCAGCCAGCGACGCCCATGTCCCAAAAATGGATAAAAAAATAAGAGCAGGAGTAGACCACATGGCACGTCAGGCCTGCTCAGCCATTCAATATGGTTGATCTTGGGCTTCAACTCCATTTTCCAACCTGCTTCCCATATCCCTTAATTCCACAAGACCCAAAAATCCGTCTGCCTCAGCGTTCAATGTATTCAATGATAGCACATCCACACTCTCTGGGGTACAGTAATCCAAAGATTCAAAATCCTTCGAGTGGAGAAATTTCTCCTATCTCAGTCTCAAGACAATGAGCCCCTTATCCTGAAGTTGTGCCCTCCTACCTAAGAACATAAGAACATGGAGCAGGAGTAGGCCATCTGGCCCCTCGAGCCTGCTCCACCATTCAATAAGATCATGGCTGATCTTTTCGTGGACTCAGCTCCACTTACCCACCCGCTCACCGTAATCCTTAATTCCTTTACTGTTCAAAAATTTATCTATCCTTGCCTTAAAAACATTCAATGAGGTAGCCTCAACTGCTTCATTGGGTAGGGTATTCCACAGATTCACAACCCTTTGTGTGAAGAAGTTCCTCCTCAACTCAGTCCTAAATCTGCTCCCCCTTATTTTGAGGCCATTCCCCCTAGTTCTAGTTTCATCTGCCAGTGGAAACAACTTCCCTGCTTCTATCTTATCTATTCTCTTCATAATCTTATATGTTTCTGTAAGATCCCCCCTCATTCTTCTGAATTCCAATCAGTATAGCCCCAGTCTACTCAGTTTCTCCTCAGGGGGAGGCATTCTAGATTCTAGGTTCTTGTTCTAGATTCCCCGGCCAGGGGAAACAACCACTCAGTATCTACCCTGTCAAGCACATCCTTGGGTGGAATTTTCGCCAAATTTGATTGTCAGGCTCTGATTGAAAACTGGCACGATTCTCTCCAGGTGCACAGCCGAGCTTTCACACCTGATATTCGGCCATTCCGACAAAAAAAAGTGGGCGGGGTTTATGTGGCACTGCTGGGATGGGGCTTTGCCGGTTCCGCAGCAATCTTTAAAGGGTGCCCCGATCAGCAGAGAGTTGACACATCCCCCAGCAGCCCTCCCTTTGCACCCATCACGAAGATATTGGGGACTCGACCCCCACTGCATCCACCCACCCATGGCCAACAACCACCACAGGAGTATCGCCAGCATCCACCACCTCACTGCCCACTCCCCCCTCACTACCCGCTCCCCCCTCCCTGCCCACTCCCCCCTCACTTCCCACTCCCCCCTCACTGCCCACTCCCCCCCTCACTGCCCACTCCCCCCTCACTGCCCACTCCTCCCTCACAGCCCCTTCCCCCCCTCACTGCCCACTCCCCCCTCATTACCCACTCCCCCCTCACTGCCCACTCCCCCTCACAGCCCGCTCCCCCCTCACTGCCCACTCCCCCCTCACTGCCCACTCCTACCTCACTGCCCACTCCCCCCTCACTGCCCACTCCCCACTCACTGCCCACTCCCCCCTCACTGCCCACTCCCCCCTCACTGCCCACTCCCACCTCACTGCCCACTCCCCCCTCACTGCCCACTCCCACCTCACTGCCCACTCCCCCCCTCACTGCCCACTCCCACCTCACTGCCCACTCCCACCTCACTGCCCACTCCCCCCTCACTGCCCACTCCCACCTCACAGCCCGCTCCCCCCTCACTGCCCACTCCCCCCTCACTGCCCACTCCTACCTCACTGCCCACTCCCCCCTCACTGCCCACTCCCCACTCACTGCCCACTCCCCCCTCACTGCCCACTCCCCCCTCACTGCCCACTCCCACCTCACTGCCCACTCCCCCCTCACTGCCCACTCCCACCTCACTGCCCACTCCCCCCCTCACTGCCCACTCCCACCTCACTGCCCACTCCCACCTCACTGCCCACTCCCCCCTCACTGCCCACTCCACTCTCACTGCCCACTCACCCCTCACTGCCCACTCCCCCACCTCACTGCCCACTCCCCCCTCACTGCCCGCTCCCCCCTCTCTTCTCCCTCCCCCTTGCCTCCAAGTTCCCCTCCTCCCACAATGGCTGCTGCTCCATCACAGTCAAGCCACGCACCCCCCCCCCCCCACCACCCCTTCAAAGGCCTCGGTGCTCTCCCCCCACCACATATAACAATAACCCCCCCCACAATTAGGCATCTCAGAGGGCCCACCCCTGGCACTGCCCTGGTGCAGGTTGGTAGTGCCCGCTTGTGAGAGGTGTCGAAATCGGGAAACATGACTCACTGGTGAGAATCGGGCTCCCTAATTCTCACAGGATTATGTGTCCGCGTCACCGTTCTCGCTGATGGCTATCGCAGGGGCAAAATCGCCACCATCACCTTGAAACCTGCAGTGAGATCACTCCTCAATCTTCCAAGCTCCAGAAAATACAGACCCAATGTCCTCTTATCAAATCAGTCTTTCTATCCCAGGGACCAATCTAGTGAACCTTCACAGTACTGTCTCCTATGAAAGTAAAGGCAAAGTGGAGTTTATTTATTAGTCACAAGTAGGCTTACATTAACACTGTAATGACGTTACTGTGAAAATTTCCTAGTCGCCACCCTCTGACGCCTGTTCGGGTACACTGAGGGAGAATTTAACATGGACAATGCACCCTAACCAGCATGTGTTTCAGACTGTGGGAGGAAACCGGAGCACCTGGAGGAAACCCACGCAGACACGGGGAGAATGTGCAGATTCTGCACAGACAGTGACCCAAGCTGGGAATCAAACCTGGGTCACTAGCACTATGAGGCAGCAATGCTAACCATTATGCCACCATGCCACCCTATATCCTTCCTTCAATATGAAGACTAAAACTGCACACAGTATTCCACATGTGCTCTCACCAAAACCCTGTACAACTATAGCAAGACTTCTTACTTATATTCCAATCCCATTGCGGTAAAGACCAACATCTATTTGTCTTCCTAATTACTTTCTTTATCAGCATGCCAATTTTTTGTGTTCCTTATACGGGTTTACCCAAGACTCTCTGAACATCAACATTTACATGTTCCGCGGCTTTTAATAAATATGTTGCGACCAAAGTGAATATTTGTGCTCTTCCCCATATTCTACTCAATCTGAATGTGTGGAATTTACTACCACGGAAAGTAGTTGAGGTCAAAATGTTGTGTGATTTCAAGAAGAAACTAGATATAGCTCTTGGGGCTAAAGGGATCAAAGGATATGGGGGGAAGTGGGGAGGGGGGGGGGTGATCAGGACATTGGATTTGATGATCAGGAAAGATGTGGAAGTGTTGGAAAGGGTGCAGAGGAGATTTACCAGGATGTTGCCTGGTATGGTGGGAAAATCGTATGAGGAAAGGTTTGAGGTTGTTTTCGTTAGAGAGAAGAAGGTTAAGAGGTGACTTAATAGAGGCATACAAGATGATCAGAGGATTAGATAGGGTGGATAGTGAGAGCCTTTTTCCTCGGATGGTGTTGGCTAGCATGAGGGGACATAGCTTTAAATTGAGGGGTGAGAGATATAGGACAGATGTTAGAGGTAGGTTCTTTACTCAGAGAGTAGTAAGGGCGTGGAATGCCCTGCCTGCAGCAGTAGTGGACTCATCAACATTAAGAGCATTCAAATGGTTATTGGATAAACATATGGATGATATTGGAATAGTGTAGATTAGAGGGGCTTTAGATTGGTTCCACTGGTCGGCACAACATCGAGGGCCGAAGGGCCTGTACTGCGCTGTAATGTTCTATGTTCTATGTTCTATAATGAATGGCGGAATAGACTTGAAGGGCCGAATGGCCTGCTCCAGTTCCTAGTTTCTATGTTTCTATCTGCCACTATGTTGCCCATGCACTTAACCTGTTTGTTTGTGTCCTACTCTCTGCATACGTTTCCACCTAACTTTGAAGTTCCACCAAATGACATTTGACATGAAATTTAGTCAGATGACTCCTTAGTTCGAGGTTTTTTCCCTTTGCTGAATTTGATTAATATTTCGAAGGAGGCTCTGATCAAACTGCTGCTCTGGGAATACACCACAAACACCTGCAGAAAAGCTCTGAGTTCTGTATAAACTGGAAGGCTGGTTGAAGATGATGTCCTGGGGTCCCCGTGAAGTACTGAGAAGTTGCAGCAGTCAGAGCTGCTGTAAGCAATTATGAAGTTGTCTTTAATAGCACAGTGGACGACATCCCCTGTCTACATCAATGGGAATGGTCGAGGGCTTCAAGTTTCTAGGTGTCCAGATCAGCAACAACCTATCCTGGTCCCTCCGCGCCGACTCTGTAGTTAAAAAAATCCACCAACGCCTCTGCTCTCTCAGGAGGCTAAGGAAATTTGGCATGTCTGCTACGACTCTCACAACTTTAACAGATGTACCATAGAAAGCATCCTTTCTGCACAGTATCACAGCTTGGTATGGCTCCTGCTCTGCCCAAGGCCGCAAAAAACTACAAAGGGTTGTGAATGAAGCCCAATCCATCACGCAACCCAGCCTCCCATCCATTGACTCTGTCTACACTTCCCGCTGCCTTGGAAAAGCAGCCAACATGTTCAAGGACCCCTGACACAATTAGGACATTCTCTCTTCCACCTTCTTCCGTCGGGAAAAAGATACAAAAGTCTGAGGTCACGTACCAACCGACTCAAGAACAGCTTCTTCCCTGCTGCCATCAGACTTTTGAATGGACCTACCTCGCATTGAGTTGATCTTTCTCTACACCCTAGCTATGACTGTAACACTACATTCGGCACCCTCTCCTTTCCCTCTCTATGAACGGTATGCTTTGTCTGTATAGCGTGCAAGAAACAATACTTTTCACTGTATACCAGTACATGTGACAATAATAAATCAAATCAAATCAGGGAGGGGAGAGGGGATTTGAGCAATGCTAAGCTTCCAAATTGTATCTCACAGCCCTCTAAGTACAAACTGTTCTATACCTCAGCACTCCCTGTGACAGTATCATAAATCTCAGTCACCTTGCATTAATGTGAACCGGTTTAAAACAAAACACGCTGGAACCTTCTTGCATGTTTGATTTTGGTATACAAATGCAGGAAGTAACTTCACAACCTCAAAAGGTTGGTAAGTTTTGAAGAAGTTTTATAATAAAATGACATCAAAACCTAAATATCCCTACTGCAGCGGTGAGGGCCCACAGTGGCAGATTGCATGAGTAATGGGGAATACATCTGTCTTGTCCCTGGATTCTGATAACTTATTTACAGTATTATTCATTATTGTCAAATACTAATGCTGCCACACACATACTGTTGGTTAATTTAATATGAGCATCAAAGTCACAAAGCATTTAGATGTATCTGTGATGCTTATCCCCACTTTTCCTTATATAGTTCCCTTTACTGGGCAGCAGTGGTGCTGAGTCTGGTGTTCCCTTGATAAGTCAGACTTATAAACTACAAGAAAACGCAAGATACTACAAAGGGTTGTAAATGAAGCTCAGTCCATCACGCAAACCAGCCTCCCATCCATTGACTCTGTCTACACTCCCCGCTGCCTCGGCAAAGCAGTCAGCATTATCAAGGATCCCACGCACCCCGGACATTCTCTCTTCCACCTTCTTCCATTGGGAAAAAGATACAAAAGTCTGAGGTCATGTACCAACCGACTCAAGAACAGCTTCTCCCCTGCTGCCATTAGGCTTTTGAATGGACCTACCTCGCATTAAGTTGATCTTTCTCTGCACCCTAACTATGACTCTAACGCTACATTCTGCACTCTCTCCTTTTCTTCTCTATGAACGCTATGTTTTGTCTGTATAGTGCGCAAGAAACAATACTTTTCACTGTATGTTAATGCATGTGACAATAATAAATCAAATCAAATCAAAAACTTTCATCTCTACATCGTGAACACCCTCAATCATGCGAGGTGCCTCTGAAAAATGTTGTTGCCTCACCTACCAGCAGATTGGAGGACGAACGGGGGCCGATGGACTTCTCTGCACAGATGCTGGCAAAGACCAAACGCGGAGATGACAGCTCACTTACCGGATCCTCCTGGTTGCTTCTTTGCAGAAGGAAGAGGAAAATCGTGCACGCTTGGAGGGAATAAGCCATAAGACCATAAGCTATAGGAGCAGATTTAGGCCAGTCGGCCCATCGAGTCTGCTCCGCCATTCAATCATGGCTGATATCTTTCTCAACCCTATTCTCCTGTTTGTCCCCCCATAACCCTTGATCCTTTTATCAAACAAGAACCTATCTATCTCTGTCTTAAATACATTCAATGACCTGGTCTCCACCATCTTCTGTGGCAATGAATTCCATCGATGCACCACCCTCTGGCTGAAAGAATTCCGTCTCATTTCCGAACTAAAGGGTTGTCCCTTTACTCTGAGGCTGTGCCCTCGGATCCTAGTCTCTCCCACTAATGGAAGCATCTTCTCCACGTCCACTCTATCCAGGCCTTTCATTATTCTGTAAGTTTCAATGAGATCTCACCTCATCCTTCTAAACTCCATCGAGGACAGACCCAGAGTCCTCAAACGCTCCTCATACGTCAAGCAATTCATTCCCGGGATCGACATGCCAGAAACAGCGTGCCATCTACAAGGATCAGGCTGCACAATCAGCCTTCTCTCATTCTCCACCTCATGGGAGTAAGATACAGAGGGTGTCGCCAAGGTTCACAGTGACTGGAATGCTATTCGAAACGTGCAAAGTGAATTCCACCCACCGCTTGGGGAAATTGCTTCTTTGCATCGCATTACACAGCTTGGCTGAACAGATTGGTGAATCCACTCACCACCCACTCGTCACCATTCTGCATGTAGGTCAGGGAGTGTTCTCCTCCCAAGTTCTCAGATAGTCAGCACAGGAGGATTGACTGGTTAGATGAAAGAGGATAGAATGGGGTTCACTTGGAGCGCAAAGACCAGTTGGGCTGAATGGCCTGTTTCCGTGCTGTATGCAATAGGCAGAACTGGGATTGAAACCTCATTCTGCCAATGAGATGTCTAATTTCTCTTTGACACTGACCTGGTGGAATATTCTGGAATTGATCATTCTCCCAACTCGTGTTTAATTTTTATTTGTGTTTATTTTTTCTCTTATTAGGAATTGTAATTCAGAATCTTTTCGTAGAATCATAGAAGGAGGCCAAATGGCCCTTCGAGTCTGCGCCGTCTCTCTGACAGAGCACCCCACCCAGGCCCTTTCCCGGAATCCCACATACTTACTCCACTAATCCCCCTAACCTACACATCTTGGAACACTAAGGGGCAACTTACCATAGCTAATCCCCCTAACCTACACTTCTTGGGTAACTAATGGGCAATTTAGCACGGCCAATCCACCTAACCTGTGCATCTTTGGACTTTCTTTATACAAAGCAGGATATAAATCTTAACTGATGCGGTGAAACTGAAAACCTGTTGAATGATAAGTTGTTTGTATGATTTCTCTGACGCTGGGAAGTAACATGTATAGTTCATTCACAGAGACTCTCAGAAGATGGGGAACTGACTTGATGCTAAAGTGGAGAATTTCTGGTGACCCAACAACAGTGAAGGAATGGCAATATATGTATGAGTTGGAGGGTAGTTAGAGGTGATGGTGTGACTGCAATATTGCTCGACCTATTTGGAAGAGGTCACAAGGCTGTCCAAGGAAGATTAGTGAGCTTCTGCATTACATTCTGATAGAAATGCATACTGCAGTCAGTCTGCTGTGATAGAGGGAGCAGATATTGAGCTTGGGGCATGCATGTTGACCAATTGGACTATTCCTTCCCGGATGATGACCTTTGATGACCTTTAAGGCCTGTCCAGGTGAGTGGTGAGTATTTCATCACACACCTGACTTGAATCTTTATTAAAATGCAGTGGGAATCGCTGACTGGGCCAGCATTTATTGCCCATGCCCAATTGTCCTTGAGAAGGGGATGGGGAACTACCTTCTGGAGCCACTGCATTGGGAGATGTAGGCACAGCCACAGTGCTGTTAGGGAGGGAATCCCAGGGTTTTGACCCAGTGACAATAAAGGAATGGTGATGTATTTCCAAGCTAGGATGGTGAGTGGCTTAGAGTGAAGCTTCCAGGTGCTAATTTTCCAAAGCAGCTGCTGCCTTTTGATCTTCTGGTAAGTAGAATGCTATCCACTGTGCCATACAGTGGCACAGTGATTAGTCACTGCTGCCTCACAGTACCAGGGACCTGGGTTCAATTCCCGGCTTGGGTCACTATCTGTGCGGAGTCACACATTCTCCCCGTGTCTGTGTGGGTTTCCTTTGGGTGCTCCGGTTTCCTCCCACAGTCTGAAAGACGTGCTGGTTAGGTGCATTAGCCGTGCTAAATTCTCCCTCAGTGTACCCGAACACGTGCCGGAGTGTTTCGACTAGGGGATTTTCACAGTAACTTCATTGCAGTGTTAATGTAAGCCTACTTGTGACATTAAAAAATAAACTTTAAACTTTAAGACTTTGAACTTTAAACGTCACAGGTTTAGAAGGTGCTGTCTTGGAGATTGTACATATTGTATAATTTTAAAAGTTTATTTATTAGTGTCATAAGTAGGCTTACATTAACACTGCAATGAAGTTACTGTGGAAATCTCCTAGTCGCCAAACTCCGGCCTGTTCGTTAACACTGAGGGAGAATTTAGCATGGTTAATGCACCTAACCAGCGCGTCTTTCGGACTGCAGGAGGAAACCGGAGCACCCGGAGGAAACCCACACAGACACGGGGAGAATGTGCAGACTCTGCACAGACAGTGACCCAAGCCGGGAATTGAACCCGGGTGCCTGGCGCTGTGAGGTAGCAGTGCTAACCACTGTGCCACCGTGCTGTCTTAAAGCACTCAAGTATTTTTGAAGAGTAGATACTGTTGAGTGTATGAAACATGGCAGCCAGTTTGCACACAGAAAGTTCCCACACACAGCAAGGTGATAATGACAAGATAATTTGTTTTTGTTGTGTTAATTGAGGGATAAATATTGGCCAGTACCCTGGCGATAACAACCCTACTCTTGAAGCTTGCTGAAAAGACACACTTTTTCTTCTTTGTTCGTGGGACATGGGCATCGCTGGTTGGACAGCATTATCCCTAGTTGCCCTTGAGAAGGTGGTGGTGAGCTGAGTGGTTTGCTGGGCCATTTAAGAGAGTAGCTGAGAGTCAACCACATTGCTGTGGCTCTGGAGTCACATGTAGGCCAGACCAGGTAAGGACAGCAGATTTCCTTCCCTAAAGAACATTAGTGAACCAGGAGGGTTTTTCTGACAATCGACAATGGTTTCATGGTCATCAGTAGATTCTTCACTCCAGATTTATTTTATTGAATTCAAATTCCACCGTCTGCCGTGGCAGAATTCGAACCCAGGTCCCCAGAATATCAGCTAAGTTTCTGGATTAAACTCACGATCGCGATAATGCCACTAGGCATTCACCTCCTCAAAGCCTTTTGTCTTGCACTCATGAGGACAAATGCAAGAATGCTACATTTCAAAAGACCACAAAAATTTACACTATCGAAGAAGAGTGCTGATTGCTCGGCAAGGTGGCTCTTGACTGAGGCGTTGCCATAGAGATTGGTGAACTATCGGCTCCTGAAGCTCCTGGGGAATTTAAGAACAGTGCAAGGCCTGAGTATCATAGAATCATAGATTCCCTATAGTGCAGGACATGCCATTCAGCCCTTTGAGTCTGCACTGACTTTCTGACAGAGCATCCCACCCAGGCTCTCTCCCCCACCCTATCCCCATAATCCCAAACATTTCCCACGGCCAATCCACCTAACGTGCACATCTTTGGAGCGTGGGAGGAAACCGGAGCACCCGGAGGAAACTGAAGCCAACACGGGGAGGGGGGAGGTGGGGAGGTGGGGGAGCAGGAATTTACAGCGTTCCTCATCCCGAAACCGTAAAATCCCACCTGAGGTCAATGGACCTTTCCATGTTCTGCCCCTTGCCCAGTACGATTCCCGTGGCGGACGGGGGCGGTAAAATTCCAGCCGGGAAGAATGTGCAAACTACACACAGACAGTCACCCAAGGCTGGAATTGAATCCAGGTCCCTGGGTGCTGTGAGGCAACAGTGCCAACCACTGTGCCTCCGTGGCGTATGAATATATGTCGCTTCTTGTAAGTATAACTGAGCCAAGCCTCCCACTCTTTGAAATACTGCCACGGGATCTTTTACATCCACCTGAGAGGGTAGATGGGCCTCAGTTTTAATATCTGAAAGATAGCACCGAGGCCGGAATGGTGTCACAGTGGTTAGCACCGCTGCCTCACAGCGCCAGGGACCTGGGTTCGATTCCTGGCTTGGTCACTGTCTATGCAGAGTTTGCACATTCTCTCCATGTCTGCGTGGGTTTCCTCTGGGTGCTCCGGTTTCTTCCCACACAAAGACGTGTAGGTTAGGTTGGTTGGCCATGCTAAATTGCCCCTTTGTACCTGGGGAATTAGCAGGGTAAATATGTGGGGATAGGGCCTGGGTGGGATTGTTGTTGGTGCAGGCTTGATAGGCCGAATGGCCCCCTTCTGCACTGTAGGGATTCCATGATTCTGCAGTGCAGCACTCCCTCAGTTCTGCACTGGAGCGTCAACCTACATTTTGTTCTGAAGTCCTGGATTGAAACTTGAAGTGGAGATGCCGGCGTTGGACTTGAAATTTGAACCCAACTCTTACGAACTGAACCACAGCTAACACAACAAAGCAACAATGTATTAACTGATTGGATCATCTGAATTTTTAATTTTCTTTCTCAAATAGAGATTGGCTGATGAATGAATATCAGCCCAGAAAACTTGGACTAACTCCCCCTGCACTACCCTGATAAAGCACCACCCGAGAGAGTTTAACATCTAATCCAAATGATGACACCTTCAACAGTGTGGCACCTCCATAGCATCGCACTGGAATGTCAGCTTCAATTTTAATGCTAAAATGGGGTGGCACGGTGGCACAGTGCTTAGCACTGCTGCCTCACAGCGCCAGCGACCCAGGTTCGATTCCTGGCTTGGGTCACTGTCTGTGTGGAGTTTGCACATTCTCCCTGTGTCTGCATGGGTTTCCTCCGGGTGCTCCGGTTTTCTCCCACTGTGAGGAATCAGTGCCAACCACTGTGCCACCGTGCCGCCCAAGAGAGAGAAGTAAGAAAGAACAGAGATGAGAGAAGCACGGCAAAAGAAGGCTTAGAAATGAAAAGGATAAGGGAGCAGGGTGAAGAATGATGGATGGGTGGGAGGAGAGAGATTCACCGAGGCGGGGAAATAATTGAAGCAAAGAGAGATTGTAGAATACACGTCTAACCTTGGATGAATAATATTCTGATTTGCACTTTGAGAATACACCAAGAAGTAAGTATGGAATCCATTTAATTGCTGCCATACTTCCTTATTGGCGCCTTAACACTTAATGCAAGGAAATAAAGCCAACCCAAATATATAGATGGGGGAAAAAAAATCAGGTAAAGCAAGCAGGAAAGATCTGCCAGTGTAGCCCCTTTCATGTTTTAAAAAAAACATGTTTGCAGTTCATAATAACTTACAGACTTTTACAGAAATCAGGATCGGGTTGTCACAGCGTAGACTCTGATTTTAGTTTGCACTGAGTAATGAATTGATTGTTCTGAATTCCAGTTGTTAACTGGTGAACATCTGGCCTGAGTGGGCCTTGTACCCATAACCGACACATCTCCTACGATTGTCCATGTCACATCCTTGCGAGTCCTCTTTATTCATTCGTGGGACATGGGCGTCACTGGCTGGGCCAGCATTTATTGCCCATCCCCAGTTACCCTTGAACTGAGTGGCTCGCCAGGCCATTTCAGTTGAGAGTCAGTCACATTGCTGTGGCTATGGAGTCACATGTCGGCCAGACCAGGTAAGGACGGTAGATTTCCTTTCCTAAAGGGACTTGACGGAACCAGATGGTTTTTTCTGACAATGGTTTCATGGTCATCAGTAGATTCTTAATTCCAGATATTTCTTATTGTATTCGAATTCCACCATCTGCCGTGGCGGGATTTGAACCCAGGTCCCCAGAACATGAGTTGGGTTTCTGGATGAGTAATCTAGCGATAATACCATTAGGCCATCGCCTCTCCTCTATTTTCTTCCTCCATGCCTCGAATCAACAGTTTTATCAGCTCATGCTGGTTGATTGCAGTTTAGAACTGAAGATACATAGTTTTTAGGTTATTTATTAGTGTCACAAGTAAGCTTACATTAACACTGCAATGAAGTTACTGTGGAAATTCCCTGGTCACCACACTCCGGCACCTGCTCGGGTACACTGAGGGAGAATTTAGCACGGCCAATGAACCTAACCAGCACGTCTTTCGGACATGTGGGAGGAAACCGGAGAACCCGGAGGAAACCCACGCAGACACGGGGAGAATGTGCAGACTCCGCAAAGACAGTGACCCAAGCCGGGAATCGAACCCAGGTCCCTGGCGCTGTGAGGCAGCAGTGTTAACCACTGTGCCACCGTGGGATCAGTGCATCTCATCTCCAGTTAGGTTGGATAGCACCCACCATAACTTGCCCAAAGCGAGAGTTTGGTGAGGCTGTGCCCCCTCCCCCCATGCTGCTACCATCTGCAACAAGTCTGTCTTTTCACCCTTTCTCATGACTTTATTGTCATCAGATGTCCCTGAACAATCCAGGGTTCAAAGTATGTGGGCCACCTTCAGAGAAATTGGAAGTTAGTCTGCACTCTACCCAACAGCTGACTCAACACTGAAGCCCAGCGCAGGGGAAAAACAGTCCGAATGAAAAATAATAAAGGAATAGTAAACAGCTTGAGTTTGAATAGCACAACCTCAGGACATTTCAAAACGCCTTTCAGCCAACTAAGTACTTTTTGAAGTGTAGTCACTTCAGTGTAGGAAAGATAACAGCAAACCTGTGCACAGCAAGGTGCCACAAAGAAAGAAAGACTTGCTTTAAGTTAGTGTGTTTCACAACAATCAGATGTGCTACAGCGCTCTTACAGTTCATCAAGTGCTTTTGAAGTCTAGTCACTGTTGTAGTGTAGGAAACGTGGCAGCCAACTTGTGCAGAGCAAGCTCCCACAAACAACAATGTGATAACAATCAAACAATCTGATTTTGTGATGTTAACTGAGAGACAAATATTGGCACTGGGAATAATTCCCCTGCTCTTGAATATTGCGGAGGTGAAAGGCATGTTGCCGAAACTTTACATCTTGCACTCATCAGGTACGCTTTGGTGCAGATGGAAAAATATTTTTTTTCCAACCAGTTGTTATTAAGGATGGCTCTATTATCCCTTCAAATCTGAAGCACCTTGGGTGGGACATTTTGCTCTGTTGGAGGTAAGGACCTTTTAAATCCCACAGTAATTCTCCTAATCTTCAACCTTAACAGCATTGAGAAGCTGTTGGACCCTTCAGGGTAGAATCATAGAATCCCTACAGTGCAGAAGGAGGCCATTCATCCCATCAAGTCTGCAGTGACCACAATCCCTCCCAGGCCCTATCCCCATTACTCCATGCATTTAACCTGCCATCCCCCTTGACACTAAGGGGCAATTCTAGCATGGCCAATCCACCTAACCCGCTCATCTTTGAACTGTGGGAGGAAACCGGAGCACCCGGAGGAAACCCACACAGACACGGGGAGAACGTGCAAACTCCACACAGACAGTGACCTGAAGCCGGGAATCGAACCCAGGACCCTGGTGCTGTGAAGCAGAAGTGCTAAACCACTGTGCCACCCCAGAGTAAGTACCTGGAATGAGCTTTGGAGCTGGGGAAAATCCCCTGTGGAATTTCATGATGAAGGTGTTTTTTTTCCCCCCAACGCGCTAGGATGCTTGAGTCAGTGATTCCACAATATAAAGAAAGATGTGGGTTCAATTTTTCACCTGAATCCATTTCTGTTGCGTGAAAGACCGTACTCATCTTTTTACAATATACAGAATGCCAGACATGTAGTCAGAATAAATTCAAGATTCTTGCTCTGCTGTACTGGCCATAATTTTAATTATCTGGAAGCTTCCAGTTTTATTTTCCAAGCAGCTTGGCAGGACACTGTTTCCTATTCCTTTTTTATTTCAGATAACGGGCCTGCTGTGACCTGGTTGTAAAACACAGTGGCGAGCCTCATCCAGAACCAGACCAAGGAGCCTAAATGTTGAGCCTTTTCCGGAATCCATTTAAGAAGATGAAGAAGGACGCTACATATCAAAAAGTGCTCAGGAAATGGAACGATAGGCAAGCACAATTGGAAGCACTCTCCCCCTGACATCTGCCCTAGTTAGATACAGAAAGAAGTCTCACAATGCCAGGTTAAAGTCCAACATGTTTATTTGGAATCATGAGCTTTCGGAGCGCTGCTCCTTCATAACGTAAGTGGAGAGGTAGGTTTCACAAACACGGCATATATAGACAAAGACACAATTGAATAATAATGGTTGGAATGCGAGTCTTTGCAGGTAATCAAGTCTGCAGAGGTAAGGACCTTAAAATCCCAGAGTAATTCTCCTAATTTTCAACCATAGCATTGAGAAGCTGGTGGGCTTGTGTCCTGGCTTGAGACAATTCAGACCTCTTTAAGCTGTGATTATCCCCCTCTCCGCTCTCACTGTCTGTACCTGCAAAGACTTGATTACCTGTAAAGACTCGCATTCCAACCATTATCTTGCAATTGTGTCTCTGTCTATATATACTGTGTTTGTGAACCCTCCTCTCCACTCACCTGATGAACGAGCAGCGCTCCAAAAGCTCGTGATTCCAAATAAACTTGTTGCACTTTAACCTGGTATTGTGAGACTTGTTACTGTGCCCACCCCAGTTCAATGCCGGCATCTCACATCCTGGTTAGATATAAATAGCTCACACACTCTTTAGCATTGACATTCATCAAGCTTCCAGTACATGACTTGTGTCAGCCTTCTACCTTGTACTACAATGGCTTGTGTCACTCTGCAATGAGAAACGCCTGATGTGGCTCAGCAGAGAAATTCGGCATATCTGCTCTGACTCTCACCAACTTTTACAGATGCACCACAGAAAGCATTCTTTTTGGTTGTATCACAGCTTGGTATGGGCTCCTGCTCTGTTCAATTACAAAGAGTCGTGAATGCAGCTCAATCCATCAGGCAAACCAGCCTCCCATCCATTGACTCTGTCTACACTTCCCACTGCCTCGGCAAAGCAGCCAGCATAATTAAGGACCCCACCCACCCCGGACATTCTCTCTTCCACCTTCTTCCATTGAGAAAACGATACAAAAGTCTGAGGTCACGTACCAACCGACTCAAGAACAGCTTCTTTCCTGCTGCTGCCAGACTTTCGAATGGACGTATCTCATATTAAGCTGATCTTTCTCTACACCCTAGCTATGACTGTAACACTACATTCTGCACCCTCTCCTTTTCCTTCTCCCGTATGTAATCTATGAATGGTATGCTGTGTCTGTATAGCACGCAAGAAACAATGGGGGGCAATTCTCCAAAAAATAAACTAAGTGGCGAATTTGTGTAAAAACTGGAGTAAATCAGCTGTTTTTTTCAGCGTAAGTTTCAAAATGAATCTCTCACACTCTGTGCACTGCAGAGTGCACTCACGTAAATCAGTCCAGAAATCAGGGGTGGGGCCTATTCCCGCTGGAGAGGCCGGCTGCATAGTGCTGAGGGGGTCACTGCGCATGTGTTGGTCTGTCAGTGCTGAGATCGACGCATGTGCAGTGGCCCCGCATTGCCAGCCTCCCGATCGCTGTCCAGCTCGATCGCTGGCCAGCCCCGCGACCCCAGCATCACCGCCGTGCGATCCCACCACGGCCCGAACCCCGGCCCCCCGAACATGCCCAGGTCAGCCTCAACCTCCCCACACCCACCCCCCCACCACCACCAGCCCGCCTTGAAGTACCGCCCCCCCACCCGGAGCCCCGGTCTCCTGATCCCCCCCCCGATCCTCCCCCCGCCACCAGCAGTCCCGACCACCCCCGCAGTCCTCTCCTGATCCACCCCTCACCCATCAGCCCTGACCCACCCAGCAGGCTGACTCCCCCCGCACCCCCCCCCACCCCCCTCCCCCACCCCGATGACCAGCCCCAATCGCTGGCCTCCCTCCATCTGTCGCTCAGCCCTAATGCAGAGTGGCAGCAGGACCCCCCCACTCCCACCGATGCCCACCCCCCCTCCCCCAATGCCCTGCTCCATCAGAGCCCGGCCCCATTAGACTCCACCCCCTTTGCACCACCCGCTGCCCGGCGGGCAGTGCCAAGATGCCCCCTGGGCTTGGCGCTTTGCCCCTTGGGCGGGTGGCATTGCTCAGGGGGGTATCCCCCCCCAGCACCCGTCCCTCTGGGGACCTTGATGGCACCTCCCCTTTACTCCAGCAGGGTCGTGCCGCAAGCTCCCCGCATGTGGGGAGCTCCTGTAAACCCTGCTGGAGTGAAACATTCCTAGCGGTGGGGGAAGGGGCGAGTGGGCCGGAAACTTCAGTCCCGGGCCCACTAATGAGATTTAAATTGTATTTAAATGAGTATTCGCATGATTTATGCAGCTCTGTTCCGATTTTTGGTGCGGAGCTGACGGCACTGGAAATCCGGCGTTGGGAGGTTCGCGGAGGCCATGGCGCCCAGCCGCGAGCCCGCAAAACGGCCTCTGCTACAAAAGCAGTGCAGCGGGCTGGGAGAATCACCCCCCAGTACTTTTCACTGATTACCAATACATGCGACAATAATAAATCAAATCAAATCAAATCAAATCAGCAACCCCTCTCTGGCAATGGCAGTTCCGGCTATTCATTGCGCAGAACGACACTGTGTTGAGAAAGTGCACAATTTGCTGGCCGCTGTTTTCTTTGGGCTCACTTCTTGGCCAGAAGAGCTCTTCATTTTTGCTTGCCTCTTCCCACGCCCTTCCAAATGGTCAGTCTCCAGAGGTCACAACCCTCAGCCACTGTTTCCAGTGGTCAGCGTCCTCACATCTGGCACCCGGGTGCCCTTGTAGCGCAGGTACGGATGCCCAGGAGGGTGTGACCCCAATGGCCAGTTCACCACCTTTGGGTATACAGCTGTCACTCGCCTGATCAGTGTGGGCCTAGCCAGCCTGGGCACCGTCGGCTTAGGAATGAGTGCATATTGATGGAATATACACTCTAACCCACTCCAGGATCTCTGAGTTGGTGACCTTGTCCTGCCAAGAGATGCCAAAGATACATTTGAGGCAGCAAAAGGTGGAAAGAGTTGAGCCTTTCCTCCTGCCCAGGTCTCACGCAGTACAGGAGTGTGCTACTTCCAGTACATGTGGGAATAACTAATGTTCAGTCTCCAGTGATTTACTGCATCAGTGCTGGGCCATGTATTAAATGCAAGTACTCTGGCAATTCTTCATGTAAAGCCTTTTATTAGAGAGATAAATCATACCGAAAAACTTCTCTTTAAAGTCCAACTTTCCTTTTGAAAATTTATTTTCAGCTGACCATTTGATTAAAATCAGGTAGCGAGCGACATGTAGAGAATTCGCAGGATTGTAGAATGTTACAGCTCAGAAACAGACCGTTTAGCAAAGTCATGGAACATAGAGAGAGGCCCACTGTATCCGTACAGACTCTTTGAAAGAACTCTCCAATTAATTACTCCTGCTCTTTCCCCCATAATTTGTGTAATATAAAGATTCCAATGCAGCAGAATTTATCGACTTGATTTGATTTTTTAAAAGCATAGAATGCGAGTAAAAGATAGAATTAGAAGGTATGCTGGGCAGAGAGTTTACAGCATGGAAACAGGCTCTTCGGCCCAACTTGTCCATGCCCCTCTTTTTTTTAACCCTGAAGCTAGTCCCAATTGCCCGCATTTGGCCCATATCCCTCTATACCCAATCTTACCCATGTAACTCCCTAAACACTTTTTAAAAGACAAAATTGTACCGGCCTCTACTACTACCTCTGGCAGCTCGTTCCAGACACTCACCACCCTCTGTGTGAAAAAATTGCCCCTCTGGACCCTTTTGTATCTCTCCCCTCTCACCTTAAACCTATGCCCTCTAGTTTTAGACTCCCCTACCTTTGGGAAAAGATATTGACTAGCGAGCTGATCTATGCCCCTCATTATTTTATGGATCTCTATAAGATCACCCCTCAGCCTTCTACGCTCCAGAGAAAAAAGTCCCAGTCTATCCAGCCTCTCCTTATAACGCAAACCATCAAGTCCAGGTAGCATCCGAATAAATCTTTTCTACACTCTTTCTGGTTTAATAATATCTTTTCTATAATAGGGTGACCAGAACTGTACACAGTATCCCAAGTGTGGTTCTTAGCAATGTCTTGTACAACTTCAACAAGATGTCCCAAATCTTGTATTCAATGTTCTGACCAATGAAACCAAGCATGCCGAATGACTTCTTCACCACTCTATCCACCTGTGACTCCACTTTCAAGGAGCTATGAACAGCTTGCAAGAAGTCGCCTCACTCTGGCGCTACCATGAAAGACTTGTACAGATTAGACAAAGTTTTGATTTGATTTATTATTGTCACATGTCTGAGTATATAGTGAAAAGTATTGTTTCTTGCACACTGTACAGACAAAACACACTATTCATAGAGTACATGGGGAGAAGGAAAGGAGAGAGTGCAGAATGTAGTGTTACAGTTATAGCGAGGGTGTAGAGAAAGATCAACTTAATACGAGGGTAGGTCCATTCGAAAATCTGAAGGTAATTTGAAGATGAAAAATTCTGATCTGCAGTCAGGTACAGATCAAAGATTTGGACGAGGGAATCAAATATAATTGTGGTGGCGTGCCTCTTTAAGGGGCAAGCTCTTGGAGAGTCATGTGACCCACTCAGCCAATTAGGCTGAAGCATGTGAATCCTGGAGCTGAGTGCGGGTTTTCATGGCCAGTTGGGAATCTGGAGTTGTGGGGCACGGTAGCCTTTATATCACTCTCTGTACATAGTTCCTTACCATGATGTGGAGATGCCGGCGTTGGGCTGGGATGGGCACAGTAAGAAGTCCCACAACACCAGGTTAAAGTCCAACAAGTTTATTTGGTAACACGAGCTATTGGAGCACTGCCCCTTCATCACTCACCTGATTAAGGGGCAGCGCTCCGAAAGCTCATGTTACCAAATAAACCTGCTGGACTTTAACCTGGTGTTGTGGGACTTCTTACTGTAGTTACTTATTCATTAACCTTTTTTTTATTCACTCATGGGACATGGGTGTCGCTGGCTGACTAGCATTTGTTGCCCATCCCTAGTTGCCCGAGGGCAGTTGAGAGTCAAACACATTGCTGTGGCTCTGGAGTCACGTGTAGGCCAGACTGGGTAAGGACGGCGGATTTCCTTCCCTAAAGGACGTTAGTGAACCAGATGGGTTTTTCCGATGATCGACAATGGTTTCATGGCCACCAGTAGATTCTTAATTCCAGATTTTTAAAATTCAATTCAAATTCCACCACCTGCCCCTTCACATTTTCCTTCCCTTCACCTGAAGGGAAATGAGAACAAACTTGTCTATGAACTTTTGTCTTCACTTCCCACGGGCAATGCTATCAAAATCTAACAATGCGCAGGCAAACTGGGCAAGCAACTGAACCCCAGGGCATTGATGGGGTGGAGTGGCCTCTGACTTTGTCCGCTAACTAGTCCTTGAAAAATTAAAAACCTTCAGCTTCAGATACTAGCCTCCCCTTGAAAGCTTAATTTGATTTGATTTGATTTATTATTGTCACGTGTATGAGTATGCAGTGAAAAGTATTGTTTCTTGCCCTCTGTACAGACAAAGCATACCATACATAGAGAAGGAAAGGAGAGGGTGCAGAATGTAGTGTTACAGTCATAGCTAGGGTGTAGAGAAAGATCAACTTAATACGAGGTAGGCCCATTCAAAAGTCTGATGACAGCAGGGTAGAAGCTGTTTTTGAGGGCAGCACGGTGGCACAGTGGTTAGACCTGCTGCCTCACAGCACCAGGGACCTGCGTTCGATTCCCGGCTTGGGTCACTGTCTGTGCAGAGCTTGCACATTCTCCCCGTGTCTGTGTGGGTTTCCTCCGGGTGCTCCGGTTTCCTCCCACAGTCCCAAAGATGTGCGGGTTAGGTGAATTGGCCATGCTAAATTGCCCCTTAGTGTCAGGGAGACTAACCAGGATAAATGCATGGGGTTATGGGGATAGGGCCTGGGTGGGATTGCGGTCAGGGCAGACTCGATGGGCCGAATGGCCTCCTTCTGCACTGTTGGAATTCTATGAGTCGGTTGGTACGTGATCTCAGACTTTCGTATCTTTTTCCCGATGGAAGAATTAACATACTCCTTATCAGGTAATGACCTTCACCCAGAAAGGAAACTGTATGTCAATGTTTAATAGAGATAAGGTAGATAAGGAGCTTGTCATTAGTGCCAGGCAACAGCAAAAGAACCTTTAGAATTGTGGCCTTTGTTGGTATTTGCGGGCTATAGATAAAGGGTTGGTTCCGTTGGTGTATTTTCATTAACACAGCAATGCAGTGTGCGTATTCACAAAGACACCCAAGGCCCATGACTCATTACTGTCAACGGAGTGATATTAGCCTCTAGTCTTCAAGATCAAGGCCAGTTCCTTCAAAACTCACAGATGCAGGTTCAGAAAAGAATATACAATGTGGTTGTTCCATTCTGTTCATCACGGGCTGTTTCCTTCTCAGATTCTTTGTTATTGTACTTGCCAGTGATGTGGGCGGAAAGTAAAGTGTCCACAGAGTTGCAGGTAAATGACTGACCCTTTGTCAATGCCACATTTTGATTGCTAGGCAGTGAGCCAGATACTGTCATTCTAAAGTGACAGGAATAGGTTCTGAGCTTTCTTTCTTTGAACCATCACTACATTATTGTTTAGAAAGAAAAGCTTCAATATGCACTTACTAAAGGCGCCCGAGTGTTGTGAGGGAATCTGAAGTCCTTTGATGAACGCCACCCAAATGCGATATTCTGTTTCTGTCCACTCCCCTGGGCCTTGAACCAACTGCGAGTGGGAAAACTAGGGGTCGTTGTTTCAAGATAAGGGGTAAACCTTTCAGAACTGAGGTGAGGAGAAATTTCTTCACCCAGAGGGTGGTGAATGTGTGGAATTCACTCCCACAGAACGTAGTTGAGGCCAAAACGTTGTGTGATTTCAAAGAAGGAATTAGATATAGCTCTTGGGGCTAAAGGGATCAAGGGATATGGGGGGGAGGGGGAAGGGGAGATCAGGATATTGAATTTGATGATCAGCCATGATCATAAAATGAATGGCGGAGCAGGCTCGAAGGGCTGAATGGACTCCTCCTGCTTCTAGTTTCTATGTTTCTACGTAAAAGATGCAACTATCTCCCAGGCCAACCCTGATCATTAACAGCCCTGGGTTATTACATCGGCACCCTCTTTATACAAATAAACCAATTGCCACAACCGCAATGGCATAAATGTTCTCCCGTGGTTTTAACAGTCCAAAAATTTCTGCTCATCAAGATTTATTTGTTTCCAACATTGTTCTTCACTATTCAGTTTACATTACTCGGTCAACAACAACAATTTACATTTATATAGCAACTTTAAGGTAGAAAAATGTCGCTTCACAGGACTGTTATCAGGCAGAATTTGACACCAAGACATGTAAGACTATATTAGGTTAGGTGACCAAAATCTATGGTGGAACGGTGACACAGTACTTAGCACTGCTGCCTCACAGCACCAGGGACCTGGGTTCGATTCCCGGCTTGGGTCACTGTGGAGTCTGCACGTTCTCCCCGTGTCTGCGTGGGTTTCCTCCGGGTGCTCCGGTTTCCTCCCATTGTCTGAAAGATGTGCTGTTAGGTGCATTGGCCATGCTAAATTCTCCCTCAGTGTACCCGAACAGGCGCCGGAGTGTGGCGACGAGGGGATTTTCACAGTAGCTTCATTGCAGTGTAAATGTAAGCCTACTTGTGACACTAATAAATAAACTTTAAAAACTTTAGACATGAGGTATTCAACTGTTGGAGATGACCCAGTAAACCTGATCACTTGGAATATGGGTCCCTGGCTAAGAGAATTTCTCAGATATGATGTAATCAAATTGCCCTTGGAGTACACTGATAATGACCTGACTTGGATTTCCTGAGCAGTTGGTGAGAGTTGACCATGTGACAAGCTAATGCTTTGTATGGCACTCATTTGCTCTGCAGATCTGCGGAAAAGCAGCTGAGACATTGAGAGGGAAGACCTGGTTGGGACCCTTCTGCCATTCCCTCTCTCTGGGTGGCACGATGACATAGTGGTTAGCACTGCTGCCTCACTACACCAGGGATCTGGGTTCGATTCCCGGCTTGGGTCACTGTCTGTGTGGAGTTTGCACGTTCTCCATGTGTCTGGGTGGGTTTCTTCTGAGTGCTCTGGTTTCCTCCCATAGTCCGAAAGACATGCTGGTTAGGTGCATTGGGCATGCTACATTCTCCCTCAATGTACCATATTTTTAATATTCATTCGTGGGTCATGGATGTCACTGGCTGGCCAGCATTTATTGCCCATCCCTAGTTGCCTGAGAACAGTTGAAAGTCAACCACATTGCTGTGGCTCTGGAGTCACATGTAGGCCAGACCGGGTAAGCACAGTGGATTTTCTTCCCTGAAGGACATTAGTGAACCAGATGGGTTTTTCTAACAATCGGCAATGGTGTCATAGTTAACAGTAGATTTTTAATTCCAGATTTATTTATTTTTTATTGAATTCAAATTCCATCATCTGCCGTGGCGGGATTCGAACACAGGCCTCCAGAACATTAGCTGAGTTCCTGGAAATAATAGTCTAGTGGTAATACCATAAGGCCATCACCTCCTCTGAACAGGCGCCAGAATGTGGCGACTAGGGGATTTTCACAGTAACTCCATTGCAGTGTTAATGTAAGCCTACTTGTGACACTAATAAATAAACTTTGAACTTTGAACTCTCTCCAGCCCACCTTGCAAGCTTTGAACCCTGTTTGCTGATCGTGACTGGGGTCACTCCAGCTGTATACAACGACTTCTCCAAAGGATTCAACCCAGCACTGCCACAAGAACAACCAAAGCAGCCATCCACATCAAAAACATCAGGACTGCAGAGGAGTCACAGAATCAGCAAAGTCAACCTGAACCCAACCGAGTCACCAAACTGCACACTGCATATTCCTTTTACTTCTTACGGGCTTTAATTTGACCAACCCATCCTTCTCCACCCTGTAATCGATTTGCGTGCAAGTGTGAACTAAGTGTGTGTGCAAACCACAGAATCCCTATAGTGCAAAAAGAGGCCATTTGCCCATCGAGTCTGCACCGACTCTCTGAAAGAGCATCTACCCATGCCCTCCTGTCCACCCTATCCCTGTAACCCCACACATTTACCATGACCAGTCCACCTAACCTACACATCTTTGGACCTTAGGAGGAAACCGGAGGAAACTCATGCAGTTACCCAAGGCTGGAGTTGAACCTGGGACCCTGGCGCTGTGAGGCAGCAGTGCTAACCACTGTGCCACTGTGCCAGTCATACCATGTATATGTTTCATTTGTTCATGGGATGCAGGCATCACTGGGTAGGTAGGCCAGCATTTATTGCCCATCCCTCATTGCCCTTGAATGGGTGATGGTAAGTTACCTTCTTGAACCATTGCAGCACACTTGGTGTTTGTGAGTGTGAAAGAGAGCATATTTAATCATTTTACTTCGATAACTTTAAGTATAACAAAGCCAACCTTTGTTAAACTCAAGAAAATCAGTCCAATTTGTTTGTTTATGATCACTGCGCATAAATAGTTAAGTAAAGTTTATTTATTAGTTACAAGTCGGCTTATATTAACACTGCAATGAAGTTACTGTGAAAATCCCCTAGTTGCCACTCTCCGGCACCTGTTCGAATACACTGAAGGAGAATTTAGCACGGCCAATTCACCTAACCAGCACGTCTTTTGGACTGTGAGAGGAAACCGGAGCACCCGGAGGAAACCCACGCAGACAATGTGCAAACTCCACATAGACAATGACCCAAGCCGGGAATCGAACCCGGGACCCTGGCGCTGTGAGGCAGCAGTGCTAACCGCTGTGCCATCGTGCCGCCCAAACTCACCAAACTGGCAAGTATATGCTCTTCAAACAAAGAGAGGGAAAAGAGGGGAGCCATGTGATACATTGTCACCTGATCATAACAACATGTCAAACATTAGCAATTTGTTCCTGGATTGCAAGTGCAGATCACAGCAAAGTACTCCACTGAAGAGCACTGAATCTCAGACCAGATACACTATCTCCTCAGGTAGCACAAGTGAGAATGAGGAGTTGAAGAACATCAAAGAAGAAGGCTTGGATGAATTTTTGGATTTCATGAAGAATCTTTAAACAGTGGCTTTGCCATGATCTTTGAGGCCTATATTAGGTGGCACGATGGCACCCGCTTGTTCAATGACCATGCCGAGAAGTGCCAGTGTGGGCGACAGCTGGGGAGAGGATTGAGTCTGGTTGGAATGTCCAGATTCTCCAATAGTGTACCAATGCTTATTGTCCACACACACAGGGCGGCAAGGTGGCACAGTGGTTAGCACTGCCGCCTCACAGCGCCAGGGTTCAATTCCAGCCTCAGGTCACTGTCTGCGGAGTCTGCATGTTCTCCCCGTGTCTGCACGGGTTTCCTCCGGGTGCTCCGGTTTCCTCCCACACTCCAAAGATGTGTGGATTAGCCATGGTGAAATGTGTGGGGTTATGGGGATAGGGTGGGGAGAGGGCCTGGGTAACATACCCTGTCAGAGAGTCAGTGCAGACTCAATGGGCCGAATGGCCTCCTTCTATACTGTCGGGATTCTAAAATGCTAGTAAATAAATAACTTCTAACATCAAATCTTGTTTTGACAAGAAGAAAAATCTGAGGCCGTGATTCACTGACCATCGAATCAATCCAAAGGACAGATTATTGGAATGAAATAAATACTTACAGTGAATTGGTGAGCCATGCCAGTGCGGGGCATTGGGAGGAAGATGGATATTGTAATACGGATGAGATATGATATTTCTAAACACTGGGCTGATGTGTGATCTATTGTGATAGCTCTACCCACACAGCTCACTGTCTGAGGTGCAGTCACAGCCGCCAGGAATTTAACAGGCTGCTTTCTTTCCAGCAGGGGAGGGGTTTGCAGTCAATAAATATCTGGCAAATTGGCTTCTATTGGCAATGCTCCTGGTGTCGTCCAGGAAGCCATTGAAGTTGAGGCCTTGGTGAGTTCCAGGCAGTGCTGACCCTTTGGGGGAGATCGACTCTGCATCACCTTGAATCCATTGGCACCATTCTGTAACTGCCTGCCTGGCATACCTGAGCGAATGGATATGGATCTCTGTCACAAGTAACCATGTCTGAATCTGTAGGCGTGGTTAATGGCAATATAAACAGAGACTGCTGGATAAACTCAGCAGGTCTGGCAGCATCTGCGGAGAGAGATAAACACTTCCAGCCTTCAGAGACCTGTGTTGCAGTGATAGCATAGAATCCTACAATGCAGAAGGAGGCCATTCGGCCCATCGAGTCTGCACCGGCCACAGTCTCACCCAGACCCTATCCCCTTTTCCCCATGCATTTACCTTAGCTAATCCCCATGACACTAAGTGGCAATTTAGCACGGCCAATCAACCAAACCCGCACATCTTTGTACTGTGGGAGGAAACCAGAGCACCTGGAGGAAACCCACACAGACACGGGGAGAACGTGCAGACTCCCAAGCTGGGAATTGAACCTGGGTCCCTGGTGCTGTGAGACAGCTGTGCTAACCACTCTGCCACCGTGCCGCTCCTTTGAGCATTCCTACCTTTGAGCCAGAAGCCCTGGATTCGAGTCCCACTTCAGGACTTGATGACTGTGGAAGGTGAGTTCATAACGCGGTCAAACAGGTCGATTATCAGTCTGTAAATCCTTCCACTATGCCTGACAGCAGGAGGTATAAAAGCACAAGAATTTCCTCATCAACCAGGCCGCAGAAGGCAATGGCAAACCACTGCAGTACTTTACCAAGCAAAATCATGGACCAATCCAATGGAAATCCCTGGTTGCCAATGCCCTCTGAGGGCATGGCATCTGAAGCAGGAGGAAGAGGAATATCCTTCGGCGGAGGAAATCTGCCATCCTCACCTGCCCTGGCCTACATGTGATCTTGACACTTAGCTGCCCTCTGAAATGGCCTAACAAGTCACTCGGTTGTACCAGTCCACTGCAGGTAAAAGTAACGTCTGTGTATTTACACCACACTGACCGCAGCGTTTCATGAAGGTGACTCACCATCAAGGGCAATTGGAAATGGACAATAAACCGGGGGGATGCTGCAATCTTAAAATTAGAGACAGACCATTCAAGATGCACAGTTTTTAAACAAATTCGCAATGTTGGATTCCCTGACCGAACAGGCAGTAGATGTTGGATGGATTGAAATCCAAGATTGAGACGGACAGATTTTTATTAGGTGTGGCTGTCGAGTGATATCAATCAATGTTGAATAAATTGAGTTTCAGCTACAGCTCAGTCCTGGTCTAATTGAAGGGTGAAATTGGCTCAAGTGGCCTTCTGCTGTGCTTAAAGATGTTCTGGAATGTGATTTAGCAAAGTGTCACCTATTATATATTGTAGCTGCTTTCCCCATCGTGTCTAAAATATTTTCGATTTTACCAGTGTTGTATCCAGTGCTCAACTGTAATAATGTTTGGCACTAGGGCGGCACGGTGGCACAGTGGTGAGCACTGCTGCCTCACAGCGTCAGGGACCTGGGTTCGATTCCCAGCTTGGGTCACTGTCTGGGCAGAGTCTGCACGTTCCCCTCGTGTCTGCGTGGGTTTCCTCCGGGTGCTCCGGTTTCCTCCCACAGATCGAAAGACGTGCTGGTTAGGTGCATTGGCCATGCTAAATTCTCCCTCAGTGTACCCAATAAGGTGCTGGAGTATGGCGACTAGGGGATTTTCACAGTCACTTCATTGCAGTGTTAATGTAAGCCTACTTGTGACACTAGTAAATAAGCTTTTGGGGGCAGCACGGTGGCACATTGGTTAGCAATGTTGCCTCACAGCACCAGGGACCCAGGTTCGATTCCCGGCTTGGGTCACTGTCTGTGTGGAGTTTGCACATTCTCCCCGTGTCTGCGTGGGTTTCCTCCCACAGCCCAAAGATGTGTGGGTTAGGTGGATTGGCCATGTTAAATTGCCCCTTAGCGTCAGGGGGATTAGCAGAGTAAATGCATGGGGTTATGGGGATAGGGCCTGGTTGGGATTGTGGTCGGTGCAGACCCGATGGGCCAAATGGCCTCCTTCTTCACTGAAGGATTCTATGATTCTAGAGACACTGGCTGGATTTTACCATCCCACCTGCCATGGAATCATAGCGGGCGAGAGGCGGACCATGGAAAGTTCCTTAACCTTGGGCGGGATTTTCCAGTTTCGGGGTGAGCAAGGCCGGAAAACCCCGCCCACAGCATGGACAGTAATAGGCTGCCATTGGTATGGGTCCAATCTATTGTATTTACATTTGTTGAACTCCACCAGAAAATGCCCCAGAGTAAGTCTCAGATTTTCTGTTTCTTTTTAGATGCTTGATTCCTTTGCTCTGAAATTTCATGTTTGTTTTGTCTTTGAAGAAAGAGTTTCAGTGACTTTTTCCTTAATCAGTACCTCAAATTCTCCAGGACAGCTTGCTCGACTTTCTATAATTCGTCTTCCAGGTTGTCCCATTCTGTGACTGCCTCCAAAGAGCAGTTACCTCCATTCTCTGCGGAGCTCTCCCTCTGCCTCGTTTGATGGTTCATCTCCCACCTTGTTTGCAGCTCAACCCGCTGGTTGCTAATACAGTAAAACGTGGTGAAGATCTGGATTTAATCATCCGCTCAGACAGATCATGCTTCTCATGGGGGCCGTCTAGAAGACAGAATTGCAACCCAACACTAATTGGATAGTCTCACCCAGAGATCATGCTATTCCCTGGAGAGTGGTAAACTTGCGTTGGTACCGCCAATAAGTTGTAAACAAGGGCTTATAAATGTAACTGCCAGGAGTGTACTTTGTAGAAGTCCAAGGAAGGACGATCCACAAGTTGGGTGTGGGCAAAAGGAGCGCGTGAGGATCTTTGAAGTTTATGATTTATTGCTTTCTGTACAATGTATTTTGATTTGATTTATCTATAACCAGCGATTTCTTATCTCTTATGATCTTATAATCTCTTGCCTGTATTGTGTATGCAGCGCCAAAGTCCGAGTCAGTTAGAATTAACAACACGTTTGCAAAATTACAGGCGGCACGGTGGCGCAGTGGTTAGCACTGCTGCCTCATGGCGCCAGGGACTCGGGCTCGATTCCGGCCTTGGGCGACTGTCTGTGTGGAGTTTGTACATTCTCTCCATGTCTGTGTGGGTTTCCCCCGAATGCTCCGGTTTCCTCCCACACTCCAAAGCTGTGCAAGTTAGGTGGATTGGCCATGCCAAATTGCCCCTTAGTGTCCCAGGATGTGTAGGTTAGGGGGATGAGCAGGGTAAATGTGTGGAGTTACTGGGATAGGGCCCGCGTGGGATGCGCTCTGTGGGAGAGTCAGTGCAGACCCGATGGGCCAAATGGCCTCCTTCTGCATGGTAGGGATTCTATGATATCATTGAGTGAAGTGACACAAAGCTGGGGTGGGCCAATCTATACACCTGGAATAGCTAGGTTATCTAGAAATCAACAGAGAGGGGTTAATAAGGATACCTTCCCCTCAACCACAAGCGTTGTAAGATTATTAGGCTACTGACAAGAATATTTGACTGTTAAAATCCAACTTTACTCTCCGCTACTCTTCTTTGTAGAATGGCAGAGTGGGAAAACATATGAATAGGGTGCAGTAAGAGTGATGCCAAGGGAATGGGATTCTGGGGGGTTTATGACAAGTTGCATAAAGCTTGGAGTGTTCAGGACTGTGAGAAACTGCTTGGGCAAGTGTAAAGACAAGATTGGAACGTCAAAGAGATAAGACCCTGAAGATAAGAGAGTTGAACAAGGATCATATGAATGATTCCTGGTTGGTCAGGAAAAACATGCCCAACCACAGGTTTGAAGATGATTGGTGAGAGGTAGGGGATCATTGGAAAAAGAGACCCTCCCGATCAGGTTTGCATGATAGAGAAAATAAGAAACAAGAAAAACATGACAAGAGATGAGGGAGAGGGAGGAATGGGTGAAGAACAAAAGCTGCAAGAAGGATACAGCATGGTATCACTCAACTGTAAGTCATTGGATACAGGGGTTGGGACGTCTTGTTGAAGTTGTGCAAGACATTGGTAAGGCCACACTTGGAATACTGTGTACAGTTCCGGTCACCCTATTTTAGAAAGGATATTATTAAACTAGAAAGAGTGCAGAAGAGATTTATTAGGATGCTACCTGAATTTGATGGTTTGAGTTATAAGGAGGGGCTGGATAGACTGGGACTTTTTTCTCTGGAGCGTAGGAGGCTTAGGGGTGACCTTATAGAGGTCTATAAAATAATGAGGGGCATAGATCAGCTAGATAATCAATATCTTTTGCTAAAGGTAGGGGAGTCTAAAACTAGAGGGCATAGGTTTAAGGTGAGAGGGGAGAGATACAAAAGGGTCCAGAGGGGCAATTTTTTCACACAGAGGGTGATGAGTGTCTGGAACAAGCTGTCAGAGGTAGTAGTAGAGGTGGGTACAATTTTGTCTTTTTAACATGTAACATTTAGACAGTTACATTGGGTAAGATGGGTATAGAGGGATATGGACCAAACGCGGGTAATTGGGACCAGCTTAGGGGTTAACAAAAGGGGCGGCATGGACAGGTTGGGCCAAAGGGCCTGTTTCCATGCTGTAAACCTCTGACTCTATGACTCTATTGTGTGCGCCCCACCCAGTCAGAATACAGGGGCTATTTAACCTGACATTGTAAATCGCTGCCTGAGTTGCTATACCTTACCTGGAAACTTAAAAAACTTGTTCTCACTTTAATCCCATTGTCTCTTGACTGAATTTAGAGGTCTGTCTGTTCCAATAACAATGAGCCCCGAAGGATCAAGTGTGCAATCCCGTTGTGCTATGTTGTCGGAGAACAGGGGAGTTCTTCCCGGTGTCCTGACCAATATTTAGCCTATCACCAATATTACAAAAACAGATGAACTAGTCTTTACCATTTACCATGTGGGACCTTGCTGCAAAATAATGTGATGAGATAATACACCGCTACGGAGGGTACACTCTTGTTCATTGCATTTTCTACATTAGCCATCTCTTATATACAATTTATTGGCTAAGCCCAACCCAAGTTAACCAGTCTCCCTGGAGCACAAGAGGTCTCTGGATGAGAAGACTCAAATCAGTGGCTGCAGTTCCTACCTTACATCCGTGGCCATATGTTACCGACTGCAAAATAAGTTGAGATAATCTGAGGTTGTGACGGACATCATAACAATGCAAATCTTTTCTCTTAAAATTATTTTGTTCCTCACCGCAGCTTAATAACAAAACCTTGATGTTCCAGTTTGATTTGATTCTCTGAAAAGCACCCCATTGTAGATCAGTACAGTTCAGTGATTCCCAGCGAAAGCTGGGTTCAATGGATTCCACTTGACCCTAAGTCCTTTCAAAGACAAAAGCAAAGTAGGGCGGCACGGTGGCACAGTGGGTAGCATTGCTGCCTCACAGCGCCAGGGCCCCGGGTTCAATTCCAGCCTCGGGTAACCATCTGTGTGGGGTTTGCACATTCTCCCCGTGTCTGGGTGGGTTTCCTGCGGATTTCTCCCACACTCCAAAGAAGTGTGAGTTAGGCAGATTGGCCATGGTAAATGAGTGGGGTTACGGGGATAGGGTGGGGAAAAAGCCTGGGTAAGATACTTTAACCTGGTGTTGTGAGACTTCTTACTAAAATACTCTGTCAGAGAGAGTCGGTGCAGACTTGATGGGCCGAATGGCCTCCTTCTACACCATAAGGATTCTATGATTTTCCCCAGGACTCCTGCCAAATCTTTCCAGGTGGGGGAAGGGGCAGAGAGAGGAAGTTGGCAGTTCACCCTTTAGATGTTGTAGATCAATGGCGACTAGGATAAGATAAGCATGATTCATTGTTAATTTGGGTGAGACAATAGCAAAGGTCAATACCGTTTTACGAGATTTGACTGATAAAGAAAGCCTTTGATCTGCAGAGACTGTTGTAATCTATGGAAATACAACAGTCAGCTTGTGAACTGCACCGTCCCATCAACAGCACTGAGTATTGGGTGAGGAATAAATGTCCGTGGGAAGAGCTCCCCCACTCTTCCTCTAATGGTGCTGTGGGACCTTTCAGATGAACGGAAGAGCAGTCTCAGTTTAGCATCCTCATCTCTCACATGGCATTTCCAACTTTTACAGATGCACCATAGAAAGCATTCTTTCTGGTTGTATCACAGCTTGGTATGGCTCCTGCTCTGCCCAAGACCACAGGAAATTACAAAGTGTCCTGAATGTAGCCCAATCCATCACGTAAACCAGCCTCCCATCCATTGACACTGTCTACACTTCCAGCTACCTCGGCAAAGCAACCAGCATAATTAAGGACCCCACGCACCCTGGACATACTCTCTTCCACCTTCTTCCGTCGGGAAATAGATACAAAAGTCTGAGGTCATGTACCGACTGACTCAAGAATAGCTTCTTCCCTGTTGCCACCAGACTTTTGAATGGACCTACCTCGCACTAAGTTGATCTTTCTCTACACCCTAGCTATGACTGTAACACTGCATTATGCACTCTCTCCTTTCCTTCCCTATGGATGGTATGCTATGTCCGTATAATGCACAAGAAACAATACTTTTCACTGTATCCTAATACATGTGACAATAATAAATCAAATCAAATTTTAGCAGGATCCTTGTGCTTGTAAAATTCGAAATTCCTCTATTGTCATATACGTTGTTGCTAACACAATTTCTCTTTTTTGTAATACCCCTATTAATTATAAAACATGGCTGGAGACATTAAACTCGTTTAATATTAAAAAGTTGAAGTATGCGTTCTCAATCAAAAGTCGACCATTTTCCAAATCTTATGAATGTTTGATATATATTTTAATGCCTCATAGAATTAGTTTCCAGTGATTCCCTGAGCGAGGGAAGCTGTTATTGCTGTAACTTAAGCATCAAAACCAAAAGGGTGGAGGCAACACTTCACCTTGGCTAACATGTAGATACTGCAACAAATGAAGGTGTCTTGCTTTTCTTTACACTGATCAAAGAACAAAGAACAAAGAAAATTACAGCACAGGAACAGGCCCTTCAGCCCTCCAAGCCTGCACCATGCTGCCCGACTGAACTAAAACCCCCTACTCTTCTGGGGACCATATCCCTCTATTCCCATCCTATTCATGTATTTGTCAAGATGCCCCTTAAAACTCACTACTGTATCCGCTTCCACTACCTCCCCTGGCAATGAGTTCCAGGCACCCACCACCCTCTGTGTAAAAAACTTGCCTCGTACATCTCCTTTAAACCTTGCCTCTCGCACGTTAAACCTGTGCCCCCTAGTAATTGACTCTTCCACCCTGGGAAAAAGCTTTTGACTATCCACTCTGTCTATACCCCTCATAATCTTCATACCTCATAGAGTGTACCAGAACAGGTGCTGGAGTGTGGCGACTAGGGGATTTTCACAGTAACTTCATTGCAGTGTTAATGGAAGCCTGCTTGTGACTAATAAATAAACTTTTAATCTTGTTGACTGCTGTCAGGTAAACACTCAATGTGTGTTAGAGGGTAAGTCCAGAAGGATGATGATAGAAAAAAAATTAATAGTCACGATTAGGCTATTAGATGCTTCGACCTCCATTTATACCCTTTGTAATTTTTCCATGGGGGTCAGTTTGAGCAAGACTCTCCCAGACTATGTGTGAATTACCTGTCAGCTTACTGGGAGATGGACCTGATGTGATTATGAGTGAATGTGATTGATCTGTCTGTCAGTGGGTCACTCTGACTCACTATGAACTGCATTCATTTCTTTGCCTTTTAGAACAGCCTCATCGATCAAGGGATAGAATAATCACAATATATTTTTTAACCTTATAATCCTCAGTTCCCTCTCCATTGCAGCACAAGATGGTGAAGGTGATTAAGGGACACCATTGGGTATCTTGATCATTTGGAAGATTTTCACCAAGGACAGTTCAAATACTGCAGAGAATGTTTCCTTGCTATTATTCTTTCGAATTAGCACTGTGAGCTACTTGTAAACAGGCTCAGAGCAGCCCAATGTGTTTTATTGCCAGTCACCCCCTTTAGGGATTCCTATCTTATGTGTGTCCTCTTCCAGAGGTATGCATACTACTTGGGCCATTTCAAAAAACCAGCAATAGCAAACCGACAAAGCTATTTTTGCCTGATTTTCCATTAATTGAGGTGCAGTGGGTTAATGCCCCTGCCTCTGAGCCAGAAGCTCTGGGTTTGAGTCCCACCCCAGGATTTGATGACTCGAGGAAGGTGCATTCATAATGCGGCCAAACAGGTTGAGTATCCACCTGTAAATCCTTCCAACACACACCAATGGCTGGCAGTAAGAGCGGGAAAGACTCCTGGTCAGCCACGCTTGGCGTGGAGTGGTGTCCCTCAAGCTATAAGCATCTGGTGACAGACTAGTGATCTTTTCCTGGAATTACTGGCTCCAGAATCGGGCGAAAGTCTGCCTTAATGCAACTGCTTTAGTGGAATTCCTTTAATTGAGCAGGGTTTAACTTTGGAAGTGTTCGACTTGGGACAAAACTATTTGAATCCTAACAGCGTTGAACTCAACAGGGGTGGAAGTTAGGCTTCTGGAGTTAGTAATCATGTCTCTGAGGTAAGAAAGGGAATAGCCAGTCCAAGTTCCTATCCCTAGACATGATGGTACTTTGTGTTTCAAAGCGTGAGAATATTAGGCAATCATCGAAGTGGCTCAGTCGTAATCTTCCCATTTTTGAATGGACTCCCAATATAGGCCGCACCCGCACATGTGAGTTAAGTAATTCACTGATGTACTACAAATATGGTTTATTAAGACAGCCCACCAACGCCTCTACTTTCTCAGGAGGCTAAGGAAATTTTGCAAATCCACTACGACTCTCACCAACTATTACAGATGCACCACAGAAAGCATTCTTTCCAGATGTATCACAGCTTGGTATGGCTCCTGCTCTGACCAAGACCACAAGAAACTATAAAGGGTTGTGAATGTAGCCCAATCCATCACACAAACCAGCCTCCCATCCATTGACTCTGTCTACACTTCCCGCTGCCTCGGAAAAGCAGCCAGCACAATTAAGGACCCCACACACCCCCGACATTCTCTCTTCCACCTTCTTGCATCGGGAAAAAGATACAAAAGTCTGAGGTCTGAGGTGACTCAAGAATAGCTTCTTCCCTGCTGCCATCAGACTTTTGAATGGACCTACCTTATATTAAGTTGATCTTTTTCTACACCCTAGCTATGACTGTAACACTACATTCTGCACTCTCTCCTTTCCTTCCCTATGAATGGTATGCTTTGTCTGTATAGCGCGCAGGAAACAATATTTTTCACTGTATGTTAATGCATGTGACAATAATAAATCAAATCTAATCAAATCAAAAAGGTGCTGGGTTCTCTAGAAGCTTAATCAGTAGGCTAGTGCTCAAACTGGGAGCGAATGGATTTGTACCCATCAAACTGTAATCTAATGTAATCTAATGGCGGTCAATGGACTAATGCCCATCAAACTCCAATCTAACAGGAGTCAATGAACAAATGCCCATCAAACCATCATGTGAGTTAGTGGACTTGTGTCCATCAAACTGTCATCTAATTTCATTGAGTTTCCACTTCAACTTCTCACTGTTGGATCATTTCAAACTGTGCAAGATACTAACTACTCTGGGGAAAAGGGGAGGTTTTATTCCAAGCATCATTAAGCCAAACAGTTCCAAACAGGAATTAGATCCCGCAAGCTCAGAGTGAAATGATGTGAAAGAGCTCATTTTCGATGCAATAATATATTAGAAACAGCATTTGTACAAATATTCTTCCAATGTTGCAATTAACTTAAGATGAAAGTGAGGAGAACGTCCCTCCCACTGTGAAGGGAATCCTCATCTTTATAAAAAATTATAAGACTTGACTGTTGGATTATTAAATTGTAATGCATCTCATGTATGGAGTATTAGGCCCTTTATACTGACTAGCACTTGTAATTACACCGTTAAGATCATCCAGACGCAGGATAGAATCTTTTCAAACTTTTTTTTGTTGTAGAAAGAGAAATAGAATTGACCCTCTGATGAAGGACGCGAAAAGTTGGGCTGAATTTTCCGGCCCTTCCTGCCGGCGGGATCTCCGGTCCTGCTGATGGTGACCAGTCCGTTAGAATCCTATATGTTTCAATCAGTCTTCTAAATTCCAATGAGTAGAGTCCCAACCTGTTTAACCTTTCCTCATCAGACAATCCCTCCATACCGGGGATCATCCTCATGAACCTTCTCCGAACTGTGTCCAATGAAATAGTATCTTTCCTTAAATAAGGGGACTAAAACTGCTCATAGTATCCAGATGTGGTCTCACCAGTACCTTGTACAGTTGCAGCAAGACTTCCCAATTCTTATGCTCCAACCCCCCTGAAATAAGGGCCAATATTCCATTAGCCTTCCTGATTACCTGCTGCATCTGTGTGCGAGCTTTCTGTGTTGCGTGCACAAGTATCTCCAAGTCTCATTGCCACAGAAGGCTGTGGAGACCAGGTCATTGAGTGTCTTTAAAACAGCGGTAGATAGGTTCTTGATCAATAAGGGGATAAAGGGTTACGGGGAGAATGGGGATGAGAATCATATCAGTCATAATTGGCAAACTCGATGGGCCGGACGGTCTAATTCTGCTCCTACATCTTATGGTCCCTTTGTGTTGCTGCTTTCTGCAGTTTTACTCTGTTCTTTTGTTCTTCCTTCCAAAATGAGCAACGTAACATTTTCCCACATTATACTCCATTTGTTAACTTTTTGTCCACTTATTTAACCCATCAATATCTCTTCATAAACTGTCTGTATCCCTCTTACAACTTGCCTTTCCACATATTAGTGTGCTGACAGCAAATTTGACTACAGTACATTCGCTTCCTTTCCCCAAGTCATTCTTATATATTGTACAGAGTTGTGGTCCCAGCATTGATCATGTGGTCCAATTCACAAAGAAAGGCTGCATTAAATATCAGCCTCTCTAAGCTCAGAGCTCACAGGACAGCCAGAGGGACATTCACAGAGGCCAAGGATGGGATTTTCCGACACCTCCTGCCGAAAGCCATCCCACCCCCCCTCCTCCTCTGCCCCCGTGGCCGGTTCCCCAGTCCATTGATTCCCCACTGGCGGCCAATGGCAATCCGCCTCCGCTGCCGGAAAGCCTCCCATGGGGGGGGGACCGGAAAAATCTGGCCCAAGTTTGATCACTTTTCTGCAAGAAACCAGCACCGGAATTTTCCCGCCACGGGAATTGTAGCAGGCAGGGGACGGACCATGCAAAGGTCTATTTACTTCTGCCGAGAACTTCCGGCCTTGGGGCAAGCACGGCTGGAAAATCCCGCCCCAGGTTGAATGAATCTATTGTAATAACTGTGATAGTTATTATATCATTGGTGTCTGAGTAATAAACCTGCATCTGGACAGCACTCGAGTCTAAACCACGAGGAATTATTTCGCCCCATTTTGAAGAGTTCCCAACGTAAACCCCTTCAGAATCGTGTATGCTTCAATGGGATCAGTTCTCGTTCTTCCAAACCACAGAGAATATCGGCCCAATATAACTCAGCCTCTCATCATAGGGCAACACCCTTAATCCAGAGACTAATTTTGTGAGTATTGCCCACACTGTCTTCAATAGATTTAGAGTATTTGTCACCTTTATACTTGATTTAGTTACGTTCAGAGAGGGTGAATGATCCTCGTACGGTGGACCTAGAAAAAATGTGACACTGCACAATGCAGGGTACGAACAACTCCTACCTAAAATGGTCTATTTATGTCATGAGATCCACATCTCCGTCTGCACGGAGTCTGCATGTTTTCCCCGTGTCAGCATGGGTTTCCTCCGAGTGCTCCGGTTTCCTCCCACAGTCCAAAGGTCGTGCTGGTTAGGTGCATTGGCCATGCTAAATTCTCCCTCTGTGTTCCCGAACGGGCACCAGAGTGTGACAACTAGGGGATTTTCACAGTAACTTCATTGCAGTGTTAATGTAAGCCGACTTGTGACACTAATAGTCGGTTTCCTCCGGGTGCTCTGGTTTCCTCCCACAGTCTGAAAGACGTGCTGGTTAGGTGCAGTGGCCCGAACAGGCTCCGGAGTGTGGCGACTAGGGGAATTTCACAGTAATTTCATTGCCTATCTAAGCCTTACTTGTGATTAATAAATAAACTTTAATAAATAAAAACTTTAACTTTTAGAAATAAACTTTATAAAGGGGTCAATTGCTTGAGTTAGGCAAGCTCTTTGGACAGCTGAAGGCTGGTCCTTTTTTTAAAATGGCGCCAGCTAGATTGCCAGTGTTGACGGGGGAGTGAGGCTACCCATCTGACATTTTGAGGCTATTCCAGTCAATTGTGGGTCACTCAAAATGGACCCCAAGAAGTGCATTCAGTCAGACTTTATACCGGGAGGCTGATCCGGCATTAGGAGGGGCAACAAGGGTTGGACGTGAGTCGAACAGAGAGTTGCGGAGCAAGAAGAAAAGGGGACCTGTCCTCTCTCTGTCTGACCCCAAAAATCTGAACTAACCCGGATATAAAAGGGGCAACAAGGGCTGTTGTTGTGTGACATCTGTACAAGTACAATTCTTTGCAAATGAGTTTACAAAGCTTTGCTTTGCATTTAGTTTCGATTCCCCCTCCTGCCGCCTCCCGGTGCCTCCTGGATTTTGTTAAAATTCTTGCCACGAGGCTGCGAGGCAAGATTCGGATATCGTAATGTTGTTGAAAAAAGAAACAATCTTTTGAAATTAAGTATGCTGAACAAACATTAATATTTAAATAGCAGGAAACCAGGTTGTCCATTGTTTAAGGCTACAAAAGCATAAAGCTCTGTTTCAATCCCTGCCAAGCTCCTTTGTATTCTAAGTGGAGCAGCTGTATTCTATTATTGATAGCAGGGCAGTGGTGGTGGCGATTTGACTTTCGAAGATGCCTATCTGAAGCCTTTGAAACGCTATTGTTGTTTGCAAAATCTTTCAGCAGAACGGCGAGGTACCACGTCTCACCTTTAAATCTTAAAGCGAGACCTCCGCAACAAGCAAACTTCACAGGCGTCCCATCCATCTGGTTCCTTACCACCCACGCACCACTATATAGTCAGAACTTCAGTGTGGCAAAGCACTGAGCTTCAACCAAAAGCATTCGACTGAACTCCCATCAAACGTCAAAATAGAGAACATTCCCCGTGTAACTTTCCACAGCAAAGCTCGCCAAGTGGAGCTGCTGAATAAATAAAGCACGCGGCAGGAGTGGAGATAGTTAGTCATCAGTGCACCGAGAGGCACAGGCAACCCATATTACTCACCTCTGCATTTCTATTTGTGGCACGGTGGCACAGAGGGCGGCACGGTGGCACAGTGGTTATAAACTGCTGCCTCACAACACCAGGGACCTAGGTTCAATTCCTGGCTTGGGTCACCATTTGCACATTCTCCCCGTGTCTGCGTGGGTTTCCTCCGGGTGCTCCTGTTTCCTCTCACAGTCCGAAAGACTGGTTAGGTGCATTGGCCACACTAAATTCTCCCTCAATGTACCTGAACGGGCGCTGGAGTGTGGCGACTAGGGGATTTTCACGGTAACTTTATTGCAGTGTTAACGTAGGCCTACTTGTGACAATAATAAATAAACTTAAACTTAAACAGTGGTCAGCACTGCTGCCTCAAAGCGCCAGGGACCCGGGTTCGATTCCCGGCCTTGGGTCACTGTCTGTGCAGAGTCTGCACGTTGTCTGCGTGGGTTTCCTCCCACAGTCCAAAAGGCGTGCTGGTTAGATGCATTGGCCGTGCTAAATTCTCCCTCAGTGTACCTGAACAGGCACTGGAGTGTGGCGACTCGGGGATTTTCACAGTAACTTCATTGCAGTGTTAATGTAAGCCTACTTGTGACACTAATAAATAAAACTTTAAACTATTTTTGTTGAAGTTGGTCGAAATCAAAAATTGGTGAGGGATATAAAATGGGCTGCAGGTTCACTGTCACCCATTTTACATTATTGTCTCCATGGCTTTCCATTCTGCTTTGTCAGCTTTGTCTTTGATTTTTTTTGGTGCACTCCAAGTCAGGCGCAGGTGAGTTATTGCTTCCTTCAAAGACATGCGTGGTGCCAAAGCAAATATGGGAGTGGGGGAAGGCAAACTGGATGAAGGATGCAAATAGATACCATGTCTTTAATACTCCCAACCTCTTTCATTTCTCTTGTAAACTAGGCACGTGAGTCATTTTCAATTCTGAGTTATTGTCGTGAAGTTGAGTTGGTTAAAAATATAAAGAATATTTATAAAAATATAAAAGAATTGTAAAAAAATGCTCGAGGGAAAGAAAACAGTGTGTGGTCCCTTTAAAAGGTGTTTCTGAGTTCTGTGCTAAAATGCAGAGTACAGCAGACTCCAGGTTGCAACTTTTGTTTCAAAAGGACCAAGCATCAGGATTGACTTGGCAACAGGCTTTTATATTTTGTTCACCTATGAGTTTAAAGAAGACACTCAGCTAAAGGGATCCTATCAGATTTAAATTTGCGATTGTTGTCAACCTCAGGCCAATCTCAGTCCAGGAATTTGATAGATCATTGGAATTATAAAAAGGAACTCAACTGCCTTCAGTTCAGTTCCACCAGGTGTTGAGCCAGGAGTTCAACTAGAAGCAGGGCCCGACCACCTGAAGCAGTCAAGGGCAGTTAGATCAACTTGAGCAGTTAGTTCTTAACTCTGCCAGCTTCAGATAGGTCTTAAGATAAATCGCCCTCTAACCAGCGGAAGGTACCATATCAGATATCGCTTACAGTGGCAACTGCCGAAGAACTCCAAAATTTCCAAACACTATCAGACCTGGCTGTACATTTTCTTTGAGAGTGACTAAAATTCTGTTATTACTGTTTTGGTAATGAATGTTCCTTGTATTATTCGAACAGCATTTCAGTCGAACCATACCTGAGATAATGTATTACTTGTTTAGTTTAAGTCCCCGGTTATTTAAGTAAAATACCTTGTTAATTATTCACTTAAAATGAGTGTCAGGCCTTTACATTAATGAATCTCCAAACGTTAATTAAGAACAGTTAACACCTTCCCAAATAATTGTAGCAGATTACGACGCGAGGTAAAGGGGATTAACCTCTGTGTCGTAACAGTTATAATAGTGTGGACACCCATTTTAATCATTGCTTCCACTGGTAAACCGTATCATCGGTCAGCCAAACATTACCATTGGTTCTGGCTAGTCTGATTGCTTCAATGATTTCCTTAACTTTTTTGTGCATTTGGTTATCTATGATTAGGGGTTGAATATCTGGAAGAGCTAACCATTCGAATCCTAATGCATGAAAATCAACCTATCCCACCTCACCTTCCCACCCTCACCATCCCTTCCCCACTCACACGCTCTCCCACCCACCCACATGGCCCCCGCTCACTATTCTGAGCTAACTCACACAAAGAAGCTCGGAAGCTGAACCCTCTCTGGTTTACTGTAGCGCTAAAGTCCCCGAGAACTGCACTCTGCTGCCAGTGGTTCTCCTTCCCAACTCTGCTTTGATTGGTTCGAGAATAGAATCATAGAATCATAGAAACCCTACAGTGCAGTAACAGGCCATTCGGCCCATCGAGTCTGCACCGACCACAATCCCACCCAGGCCCTACCCCCATATCCCTACACATCTAACCTCTAACCTACACATCTCAGGACACTAAGGGGCAATTTTGGCATGGCCAATCAACCTAACCTGCACATCTTTGGACTGTGGGAGGAAACCGGAGCACCCGGAGGAAACCCACGCAGACACGAGGAGAATGTGCAAACTCCACACAGACAGAGACCCAAGCCGGGAATCGAACCCAGGTCCCTGGAGCTGTGAAGCAGCAGTGCTAACCACTGTGCTACCGTGCCGCCCTACGCCAGAATGCCCCACAATGCCTCTCTTCCTTTCCTGCTCCTCCTTAATCTGCAGTCATGGTGGATGTTCCCAATGCTTACAACAATTGTCTTGAAATGCATCTTTTTGATACGATAATTCTAGCCCCTGCTACGCCATCACTCCATCATCGGGGGGTGGGGGACACGGTTAGGCCCTAAGCTCTAGAATTCTCTCCTTCTTCTCCTTTAGGATACTCTTTAAAACCTATAGCCGGTATTTTCTGACCCCACTGTGGCGAGGCCCACCATGAGTGATGAGGAGAACCAACCAAAAGTCCAATGACATTCGGTGGGACCGGATGATCCGGGTAGCGGGTTGGATCATCCAGCTTTAGGTCACCACTCGCAATGTCTCCTCATGTAGTTGAATTTTGTCTGAAGTCGCTCTTGTGAAGCACATTGGGATGTTTTACCATGCTCAACGGGCAGGATATTTGAGTTTTACCCGACTCAATTTCCCGCGCAACCCGCCACGTGTTTCACGGCGGAGGAGGTGGCCCACCATTGACCGGTGGCAGGATTTTCTGGTCCCGCCATTGTCAACGGGATTTCCCGCGGTGGGGGTGTGCCGTCAGCGGGACCAGATCTCGTCGGCATCAACGGCCAGAAAATTCTGGCCAAGGTGTGGTTTGGCAGGACAGGACATGAGTATTGCAAAAAGAAGAGGCATGCCAAAGTTTTTTGTCTTGCACTCATCAGGAATAATGCAAGATGAAAAGCTTCAATGCGTCCCTTCTTTTCGGCAATACTGAAGGTGTTGTTGCTGATATTTTATGACGTTCATTTAGAAAACATGGAATTCATAAAAAATGCATTACAGTGTGTGAGTACATCACTGGATCAGATATTGTAAACATAATCACATCCATGGCTTTCGGGCATCTTAGGCATTTCCTCAATTTGGCTGATCTATACTTCGTTATTAAAGACATTTGCTGCATAATTTAAGATCCTTCAGGTTCTGCGCAACTGCATTAAAAGGAACATTGTTACCTGATCAAGACAGTGACTGATAATTAGGTTCTGCAGGCAAAGAATCGTGTGATGACATGTTCTGTTACATAATGTTTCCATTGATTTATTCTTCATGCAAAGTCAACCCGTAATACATTAAAAACTGTGTTGCAAACATTCACACTAAGCCTAGCATAGCATTTTTTCTTACCCAAACAGAATCCAGATATAAAAGCAAAATACTTTACGGATTGCGAAAATCCGAAATAAAACAGGGGAATGCTGCAAATTGTCAGCTGGTCAGGCAGCATCACTGGAGAGAAAAACCGACTTCATCGCCGAAAAAAAACCTCCGACCTCGTCCGCGGCTGGGATTCTCCGGTGCCACTGCAGTGAAGGGAGTTTCGGCTGAGCGCCAAATTCTCCGTTCTCGCTGGCAGCGGGGATAGGCACGGGCGAGATTGGAGAATCCCACCCATCGTTTCAAACTAAGCTGTCCATGAGCAATGGAAGACGAAAGGTCATCAAGCCGAAAGGTTGACCTGGATTTTCCAAGTCAGGATGACTTGGGCGATATTTATGAATGTTGGGTAGATCCCAGATGCAGAAGTCCCACCTCCATTTTTGACATCCTTTTTTTGCTGGGTGGGTGAGGGGGCGGTGGAGGGGGCGGGGGGGGGGGAAGGGAATCGCATAGGCTTGGAAATATGAACTCCTCAGGGCCTCTGAGTTGAATGTGAGTATAAACAGGTTGATTTTTTGTCAATCCAATGGCTTTTGATGGATCAGTTTAAGTATCTTAATCTGAGGTGTTTGGCGTTCCCAGCCCTTTAAACGTGAGAAACAGTCTGCACCTTACACTCAGAGTAAAAAACCAGGCACCCGTTACTGGAGTGCATTGATTGACAGGCCAACTGGTGGAGCTAAAAACCATTAGCCCTCCTGTTTTTGCAATTCCAATAGACTCCCAAGGTTTGTTATTACAGCTGAGCCAATTATGAATCCTTGGCTGAGTTTCAAAAGGTCCAGAACCATTCATCTCAGAAGGGAGGTGTGTTTGCATTTTGATTGACAGTTTGAATAGGTGATTAAAGGACTATCTGTCTTTGACATGATCAGTGCAATAGTTTAAAACAACGGATTGACCACATGAGGGGATTTACATTTTGTGAATGAATTTGACTTCATGGAGATTGAGTGAGTGGCTACGGAGGATATACAAGGGGCATGGAGGGAGATATAGGGTCTGAGGGAAGATGGAATGGACATGGGGATATGGGGGGGGGGGGCAAATACTGGGGATGAGGGGTGAGGGCCTGAGGGTCTGAAGTTCATCATTAAGAACTGGGCTGATATCCCAGCAAACAGAGGCAGGCATTCTAGCCTTGCCACTCATCTTGCTGCCCTGGGCTTGTCTCCTGAGGTAAACAGACCCAAATCCACCCTGGAGCAAAAACATGGCAGGCAGGGGCCATTTATAGGGAGCCATTTATAGGGTTTGCTCGGTCAGAAGGTTTGCCAACTTGAGCTTCCTTCTACTTCCTCCGCAATCCAACCTGTGAACTCTGTTCCTCTCTTCACCAATGCTGCCTGACGGGCCAAGTGTTTCCAGCATTGGCCGTTTCTATTTGAAGCTTGATACATGCAGAGAAATGGCTCTTGGCTACTTTGATACCCTACACCCTGTCCCTCATGACAGAGTTCCAAGAAGCAACTGCTCTACTCTTTCATTGGCGTGTAATTCGAACGCATACTTAGCGACACTGCACAGGAGGTTGGAGCTATTCACAAAGAGAGCAATCAGGGGTAATGCCAACATAGCCCTCCTTTCTTAGAATGAAAAGGTGAGCTGAATGTAAGATCCACACTTCCTTCAAACATTTCCTCATCAAAATTCCAATGTGCAAATGCCAAAGAGAACTCCAGTCATCAAATAATGCTGAACAGACGGTAATCCCCTTTAATTACTGCCTTGAAACACCAATCCATTTCGAAAGCACATTAACTGAAGGCTGCAAATGATCTGTGGAACTAAATCTCCCTCTTACCTGAGAGTTGCCATTCACTGGTTTTTTGCCTTGGGATTTGGAAAGATATCCAGCTTGATCTTGGCAGTAAGCACATGTTGCCTGTCCGAGATGTCCAGATAGATACAGCAGATCATTGCGCTGACCAACTGCAACAACATGTAAAGAGGTGGCATCAGAAATTCACAGAATGAATGCTCATTTCTTGTTGCAGAGCTGGGTATACGCCCAGCGAGGTTCATTCATAATCAAATAGATGGAATAGAAAGTTGATTAGGTCATCACAGTTATAAAAAGGAAGTCAACTGCCTGCCCTGTAGTAGTTCAACAGAAGGGCTGTCACCTCTCAACACCTAGAAAGGGAAGAGCAGCTCCCGGCCAGCTTAGCATATCTCTTAAGAGAACTTTCCATCTATCTAATGAAGGGCACCAAATTCAGAAAGAGCTTACAGACAATGGAATCAACAGAAGAAAGGCTTTTCCAGAGCCAAGACATCTTGTTGTATTTTTTTTTGAGAGTGACTGAAGTCTGTTATTTCTTTTGGTAATGAATGGACCTTGTATTTATTTGAACAGCATTCCAGTAGTATCTTACTTTAATCGATATGTTACTTGTTTAATTAAAGTTCTCAGTTGGTTAAATAAATAATTTGTTAATTATTCACTTAAAGTGAGTGTCAGGTATTTCTGTTAATGAATCTCTAAGTGTTAATGAAGAACAGTTCACACCTTCCCAAACACTTTTACCAGATTACGAAGCGAGGTATTCCTCTTTGTGGGATTCGGCATGACTTCTCAAAGTCTCTGCGTCATAACAGTACCTCACTTAAGGGCAAGCGATGTCCGAGTGTTATCATTGCCAGACTATTAATCCAGAAACTCAGCTAATGTTCTGGAGACCCGGGTTCGAATCCCGCCACGGCAGATGGTGGAATTTGAATTCAATATGAAATACCTGGAACTGAGAATCTACTGATGACCATGAAACCATTGTCGATTGTCGGAAAAACCCATCTGGTTCACTAATGTCCCTTAGGGAAGGAAATCTGCCGACCGTTTCAAAGGCAACTAGGGATGGGCAATAAATTCTGGCCAGCCAGTGACGCCCATGTCCCATGAATAAAAAAAACTAAATTCATTGCCATCTCTATTCACCTCCCAACATTCATAATTTTGAGAACTTTTTAAACTTCTGCCAAATAGGTCTTTGCTAAATCACCATTCTTGGTGACTTGCATTTTGCATATCACCAAAGGCTCCATTTCTCCCTGGTTACTGATTAGGCCCGAGCCTTTAGCTCTATCATTGGGGTGGCACGGTGGCACAGTGGTTAGCACTGCTGCCTCACACCGTCAGGGACCCGGGTTCGATTCCCGACTTGGGTCACTGTCTGTGTGGAGTTTGCACATTCTCCCCGTGTCTGCGTGGGTTTCCTCCGGGTGCTCCGGTTTCCTCCCACAGTCCAAAGATGTGCGGGTTAGGTGGATTGGCCATGCCAACTTGCTCCTTAATGTCAGGGGGACTAGCTGGGGTAAATGCATGGGGTTATGCGGATAGGTCCTGGGTGGGATTGTGGTAGGTGCAGACTCGATGGGCCGAATGGTCTCCTTCTGCCCTGTAGGGATTCTGTGATTCTATGATTTGCTATTCCTAAATATCCTTGAGAAATGCATCAATCAGCCTAACTGGATTCCCGATTTTCCTCGTAATTCAAATAATAATCAAGATCTGTTCTCCACCTCCATTTCTAATTCTCTAACCCTCACATTTGCACTCTGTTGACTCAATTCACATATCCAACTCTCACAACCTATCCTGAAACAAATGGCATTTTGTATTCCAGTCCTGTTTTATTTAGCATTATAATTCAGCCATCTGGAATAAATAGTCTTTTTAGATTTTGTTTTGCAACGGATCCAACTGCTGCTTTAACTCTTCTGACCCCTTTATTAATGCTGGGGATATAAAGGAAGCTTTTCTAGTTGGCATGGAAGATTTCAGACCTCAATCTTTCCCTCCTGTCAGATCTCTAATGCACCTCGTTCAATTATGCCTGTCATCCGATTAGCTCCCGTAAAGATTCCGCCTCTTGCATCTGCCGTCTCGCTTTATCCGAAACATCCTGAGCCAACTCTGCCTCTGCTCGCAATTTATGGGCACCAGTAACCTAGTGGTAACGTTACTGGGCCAGTAAACCAGAAGCACAAACTATTGCTCTGGAGACATGAGTTCAAATCCCTCCACGGCAGCGAGAGAAATTTATGCTTAATTAATAAAACAGGCATTAAGTATAGGAATAGGGACATTGTGTTACAGTTGTATAAGTTCCTGGTGAGGCCGCACTTGGAGTATTGTGTACACTTCTACTTTCCCAGAAGACTAAGAAAATTTGGTATGTCCACTACGACTCTCACCAACTTTTACAGATGCACCATAGAAAGCATTCTTTCCGGTTGTACCACAGCTTGGTATGGCTCCTGCTCTGCCCAAGACCGCAAGAAACTACAAAGTGAATGAAGCCCAGTCCATCACTCAAACCAGCCTCCCATCCATTGACTCCGTCTACACTTCCCGCTGCCTCGAAAAAGTAGCCAGCATAATTAAGGACCCCATGCACCCCGGACATTCTCTCTTCTACATTCTTCTGTCAGGCAAAAGATACAAAAGTCTGAGGTCACGTACCAACTGACTCAAGAACAGCTTCTTCCCTGCTGCCATCAGACTTTTGAACGGACCGACCTCGCATTAAATTGATCTTTTCCTACACCCTACCTATGATGTCACACTACATTCTGCACTCTCTCATTTCCTTCTCTATGAATGGTATGCTTTGTCTGTATAGTGCCCGAGAAACAATACTTTTCACTGTATGCTAATACATGTGACAATAATTAATCAAATCAAAGTTTTGGTCATTCTATTATCGGAAAAACATTAATAAACTGGAAAGAGCAGTAAGAAGATTCATGGGGATGTTGCCAGGACTAGTGGGCCTGAGAGATAGGGAGAGGTTGGCCAGGCTAGGACTTTATTCCTTGCAATGTAGGAGAATGAGGCATGACCTTATTGAGGTGTATAAAATCATGAGGGGCTTAGATAGGATTAACACACATAGGCCGGACTTTTACCGCCCTGCCTGCCACGGGAATCGGAGAGGGCGAGGGGCGGAACATAGATAGGTCCGTTGACCTCAGGCAGGATATTATGGTTTCAGGACGAACGAAGCCGTAAAACCCTCCTCAAAGTCTTTTTCCCAGGGGAGGGGATTTGAAAACTAGAGGGCGTAGGTTAAGGGTGAGAGGGGAAAGATTTAAAAGGGACCTGAGGGGCAACGTCTTCACTCAGAGGGCGGAGCGTCTATGGAATGAGCTGCCAGAGAAGGTGGTAGAGACAGGTACAATAGCAACATTTAAAGAGCATTTGGATAAGTACATGGATGGGAAAGGATTGGGGCGATGTAGGCCAAATGCGGGCAATTGGGACTAGCTGGGAGGGCACCATGGTCGGCATGGACCAGTTGGGCCGAAGGGCCTGTTTCTGTGTTGTATTGCTCTATGACTCAATGACTCTAACTGAAATAAAGATCTAATCTCAGGAATGATAATCAGGATGATGATTTATCTTAGGAACTGTCTGGCAAAACTTTAAAAAGTTCTTGAACATATGAAGGTTGGGAGAGGGATAGAGATGGCAATGAATATAGTCATAAAAACCCATTTTGCTCACTGATGCCCTTCAGGCAAGGAAATTTGCCATCCTAACCCGGTCTGGCTGATGTGTGACTTCAGACCCACGGCAATGTGGTTGACTCCTAACTGCCCTCAGTGGAGTGCGCCATTCAATTGTATCAAAGCTGCTACAGAGAAAAAAAGTGCTGTGCCTGTATTTACGCCACATGAACTGCATCGGCTCAAGATGGCGACTCACCACCATTTTCTGTAGGGCAATTAGAGATGGACAATAAATGCTGGTTTTCCCAGCAACGCCCACATTCCAAGTATGAATAAAAGACTTATTCACTGTTGGAATGGCTGCATTATACATCGATTCCCTGTTTTCCTGGTTCCCTGTTTCACCAGCTGCAGCCCCTCTCCCACCAGCAGATGGTCTTTCCAAGAGCTGCCTCTTAGATTTTCTGTGAATATTGTCTTTCCATCTTCTTCCATCCTGAGAGTGTACTTGTAAACTGTCCTGAAGAGAAAGCGAAGCAGTTTAGTTCGCTTTACCCCTCTGGTACCAATCTTAATAATCATGGCGAAGGAGTTTCCTTCACTGCTTCACTCTGACTACTAGAAATGTCACGGCGTTATATTGTGGTGAGTAACTCATCGCCTTACTCCCTAAAACACGTCCACCATCTTCAGGGCACAAGTCAGGAGTGTGATGGAATACTCCCCACTTGTCTGAATGAATGCAGCTCCACCAACACCCAAGAAGCTCGACACCATCCAGGACAAAGCAGCCCGCTTGATTGGCACCACATCCACAAACACCCACTTCCTCCACCACTGACGCTCAGTAGTAGCAGTGTGTGCTATCTACAAGATGCACTGCAGCAATTCACCAAAGATCCTTAGGCAGCACTTTCCAAACCCACAACCACTTCCATCTAGTTGGACAAAGGGAGCAGATACATGGGAACACCACCACCTGGAAGTTCCCCTCCAAGTCACTCACCATCCTGACTTGGAAACATAGCACCATTCCTTTGCAATCGCTGAGTCAAAATCCTGGAATTTCCTCTCTAATGGCATTGTGGGTCAACCCGCAGCACATGGACTGAAGGCAGCTCACCACCACCTTCTCAAGGGTGACTAGGGATAGGCAATAAATGCTGGCCGACCAGCGACGCCCATGTCCCACGAATGGATAAACAAAAAAGTTCTTTCAAACTGTGTTCTATTTGAACATCGGCAAGAATTGTGGCTGAGATCTATGATAAAGTTTCAGCCAACATGGATCATCACCTGAAAACAAAAATATCGTAGAGACCTCTTGATGTGAGAGAAAAGTCACTTGGGAATAATTCCTTCAAAACGAATTTCCCCTCTTGGTTTGAATCAAACCGTGTTGTAGAAAGATTAAACCATTGTGTCATCAATTTCAGTCAAGCACAAGATTTTCTTTTCCTTAACAAATAATGAAACAAGACCAATAAAAAATACCTGGACGTTGCTGAGCAGGAAGTGAGTATTGTAGAACAAAGGTTCATTCATGTGCAATTAACACCCATATTAGTGCTTTATTGCTAAGGTTACAACCAGTTTGTCAAGTAAACTTGATCAAGTGGTGTGTTTTGTTCTCCGGTTTCAGGTTTAGTTCCCAAATTATGTCATCTTAAAAAGCAAAGTCTAATAAAGCATGAACCTCCAGATTGGATCACCACCGATTAAGTATTTACCCAGCGCTAATCACCAGGGTTCATGTATCCACCCAACATGAGACACCCAGGGAACAGGGCCAGGGACTGGCCACAGTGCCCTGCAACTCTGGTGGGTTTTTTCTCCCAATCTCCTACTATATCCTTGATGGGAGGCTGACAGAATGCCAGACAAAATTGGGACAGCACGGTGGCACAGTGGTTAGCACTGCTGCCTCACAGTGCCAGGGACCCGGGTTCGATTCTGGCCTCGGGTGACTGTCTGGAGTTTTTTCCTGTGCATTCTGGGTTTCCTCTGGCTGCTCCTGTCTCCTCTCACAGTCCAAAAATGTGTAGGTGACTTTGATTGGACATGCTAAATTGTTCCTGAGTGTCAGGGAGATTAGCAGGGTATATACGTGGGGGCTATGGGCATAGAGCTTGTGTGGGACTGTTGACAGGTGCAGGTTCAATGGGCCGAATGGCCTCCTTCCACATAATAGGGATTCTATGATTTAATGATTCTAATGAAAGCCAGCACCACCCAAATATAAAAGCTGTGGATGCTGGAGGTCTGCAAAATAGAAACAGAAAGTTCTAGAAAAACTCAGCCAGGCTGGCAGCATCTGCGGAGAGAGAGAAACAGAGTGAACATGTTTGGTGTCCAATATGATCCTTCTTTGGAACCACCCGAATATAGACTCCCTGCAACCTAATGGGCATCATTTTGGCTTTGGGCAACAATGGTAAATGGGCACTATTGACGTAAACACTTGCTCAGTTGGCTGGACAGCTGGTTCGTGATGCAGAGCGATGCCAACAGCATGGGTTCAAATCCCGTACCAGCTGAGATTATTCATGAAGGCCCCACCTTCTCGCCTGCGGTGTGGTGACCCTCAGGTTAAATCACCACCAGTCAGCTCTCCCTCCTCACAGGGGAGAGCAGCCTATAGTCATGTGGGACTTTACCTTTTTATATATCTCAATAGGTAGATCTGACATTGGCAATATTATGTCATCAACCAAGGTAAAAATTATCCCTGTTGTGTACAACATTTCTACATGTTTACTGAGACAACAGTCATTGTTTTTCAAATTAATGTAAAGTTAGTGAAGTGCTTTAAGACGACAATAAAATACGGAGTAATAAATGAAACATTTCAGTTTGAGACCCAGTGCCATATTAAGTATTGATTTAGCCGCCTGTTCGGCATTCTGTTGGAATCATAGAATCCCGACAGTACAGATGGAGGCCATTCAGCCCATCGGGTCTGCACCAACTCTCCAGTGGAGCATCCCACCCCATAACCATAGGTATTTACTCCGCTAATTCCCCCCCTAACCTACACATCTGATGTAGGGTTCCACCCCGTAACCATAGGTATTTACCACACTAATCCCCCACTAGCCTACACATCTTGGACCACTAAGGGGCAATTTAACACAGCCAATGCACCTAAACCAGCACATCCTTGGAGTGTGGGAGGAAACCGGAGCACCCCCACACAGACACGGGGTGAACATGCAGACTCTGCACAGACAGTGACCCAAGCCGGGAATTGAACCCGGGTCCCTCCCATTGTGAGGCAGCGGTGCTAACCACTGTGCCACCAGGCCGCCCTGTTTATTTTCAGGAATTCCTGTCTGACTCCATTTGAGGAGGAAAAGGAAGATTTGAATTTATGTAGCACCTTCCATGACGTCATTAGGCCCCAAAGTGCTTTAGAGTCAAGGAAGTACTTTTTGTAGTGTGATCAGAAATTGGGCAGTAGCAAGATCCCACGAATGGTAATGTGACGATGATCAAATAGTCTTGTTTCAGACACTTAGATTGGAGGATAAATATTGGCCAAGAGCTTGATTTGGACAAATCACCCACTACAGCCCTGTTACTTCTGCATATGGATGATAGCATATGGCCGAATTCAGATCAATTCTATGAGATGTTTGCTCCTATCTCTCACCCTTCCACACGGGCGGCATGGTGGCACAGTGGTTAGCACTGCTGCCTCACAGCTCCAGGGACCCAGGTTCGATTCCCGGCGTGGGTCACTGTCTGTGTAGAGTCTGCACATTCTCCCCGTGTCTGCATGGGTTTCCTCCGAGTGCTCCGGTTTCCTCCCACACTCCAAAGATGTGCAGGTTAGGTGGATTGGCCGTGTTAAACTGAACCTGAGTGTCCCAGGATGCTTAGGTTAGCGGGGTAAAAATGTGGGGCTACGGGGATAGGGCCTGGGTGGGAGTGTGGTCAGTGCACACTTGATGGGCTGAACAGCCTCCTTCTGCACCGTGGGGATCCTATGACTGAGGGGCCAAACCTATTGCATAACATCACATTAAAGAAGGACCTCATGCAATTGCGTCTACCAATTCTAAATCTGTTCCTGATGCCGACTCCAGGTTTTTTTCCCCCTGATCGCTGTAGGGTAGGTGACTCATCTAAATAATTCCAAAAACTAAATAATCACAAAGACATTCTTATCTGTTTGATTCAAATTACTTTCCCAGGGGTGAAAATTAAATGGAGCCAAACCCTCTCCTCTGATCCAGTGCCACTGTTTCTGTTTATTTTCCTGGTGTAGTGACTCACTGGACAGAAATTCCAAATAAAACGTAAATAGGTTTGACACGAATAACGTTGAGATTCTTCAGGATCATAATGGCGATAGCTTCATGTTAACTAGAAAAAACAATCTTTCTGTCATGGCTTGACGCAGTGTTAAAAAGTTTTTCAAACTTGATTATTAGATTAGAGTACTGTTTCCAAAGTTAAGCCCAGTTGGTGGGTCAAATATTATCATTGACCATTAATGTCAGGAGGATTAGCAGGGTAAGTATGTGGGGTTACGGGGACAGGGCCTGGATAGGATTGTTGCGGTGCAGACTCAATGGGCCGAATGGCCTCCTTCTGCACTGTAGGGATTCTATTTGATTTGATTTGATTTATTACTGTCACATGTAATAGTGTACAGTGAAAAGTATTGTTTCTTGCGCACTATCCAGACAAAGCATACCATTCATAGAGAAGGAAATGAGAGAGTGCAGAATGTAGTGTTACAGTCATAGCTAGGGTGTAGAGAAAGATCAACTTAGTGCAAGGTAGAATCATAGAATCCTACAGTGCAGAAGGAGGCCACTCAGCCCATCGTGTCTGCACCAACCACAATTCCACCCAGGCCCTATCCCCATAACCCCATGCATTTACCCTAGCTAATCCCCCTGACATTAAGGGCAATTTAGCACGGCCAATCAACCTAACTCACACATCTTTGGACTGTGGGAGGAAACCGGAGCACCCGGAGGAAACCCACGCAGACACGGGGAGAATGTGCAAACTCTGCACAGACAGTGACCTGAGGCCGGAATTGAACCCGGGTCCCTGGCGCTGTGAGGCAGCAGTGCTAACCACTGTGCCACCCTTGAACGGTAGGTCCATTCAAAAGTCTGATAGCAGCAGGGAAGAAGCTGTTCTTGAGTCGGTTGGTACGTGACCTCAGACTTTTGTATCTTTTTCCCGAAGGAAGAAGATGGAAGAGAGAATGTCTGGGGTGCATGGGGTACTTAATTATGCTGGCTGCTTTGCTGAGGCAGCGGGAAGTCTAGACAGAGTCAATGGATGGGAGGCTGGTTTGCCTGATGGATTGGGCTACCTTTTGCAATTTCTTGCGGTCTTGGGCAGAGCAGGAGCCGTACCAAGCTGTGATACATCCGTAAAGAATGCTTTCTATGGTGCATCTGTAAAAGTTGGTGAGAGTCGTAGCTGACATGCCAAGTTTCCTTAGTCTTGTGAGAAAGTAGAGGCGTTGGTGGGCTATGATTCTATGATTCTATCCTGAAAGTTATGGTCAAACATCCAAGCAGAAAATCTTGGCCACAAACTAATCCCAATGCAGTACATGACAGTGCGATATTTGATTTGCCTGCATCACGTACTTCAAACTGAGAGATTTGTACTGCCCATTAGTCAACAATGGGATGCTTTTGATGGCAATTATGAAGATGAGCGTGAGTCAGATTATCCGTGACATGGATGATTGTCCTAGCCACCTCAAGGACATATCAAAGTCAAGGGAGGCAAAACAGGATCTGCTAATTGAACGGAAGGAGTTTTTTACCCTTCAACTGTGGAGACCTGAGGCAGGATCAGCCCACCAGCGATTGCTGAGAGCCATAATCCACGTCTGAGGGTACTGGAAGCGTTGCAAACCAGCAGCGACCGTTGCTGATGCTATTGTGTGAGCATTTAACACCTTCATATCAAATTGCTCTCATGTTATTTTACCAGAGGCATTGCTCATTAAAATAATGAAGGGAGGAATTTGATACGAGCATTTAAAGTTCACAGGATAACACAGTAATTTCCAGAATTTCTTTTCACTGAGATTTTATCACCAGTGACTGGGGAAGGTCCAGGCCTGGGTGGACAGGGGAGTACTCCCTGGTGCCCAGTCAAATACTGGATCTTAACTAAATTCACTCAAACATCCGCTCTGGTCGAGTATAACATAATATTTTCATCGCAGAGCTGATACTGTACACAAACCTCCTCCCAACTTGCTTCATCTCACCCTTGTCCTGATCCTTTTCCGTCATGCACATATCTTTTTTTTAAATTCGTGTCACAAGTAGGCTTACATTAACACTGCAATGAAGTTACTGAGAAAAGCCCCCAGTCGTCACACTCCGGCGCTTGTTCGGGTACACTGAGGGAGAATTTAGCATGGCCAATGCACCTAACCAGCACGTCTTTCAGACTGCGGGAGGAAACTGGAGCACCCGGAGGAAACCCACAGAGACACAGGGAGAACGTGCAGACTCCACACAGACAGTGACCCAAGCCGGGAATCGAACCCTGTCAGGCAGCAGTGCTAACCACTGTGCCACTGTGCAACCCATCAGTCTCTCAGCATAGTTAAAGCAGACACGGGGAGAATGTGCAAACTCCATACGGACAGTGACCCGAGACCGGAATTGAACCCGGGTCCCTAGCGCTGTCAGGCAGCAGTGCTAACCACTGTGCCACTGTGCAGCCCATCAGTCTCTCAGCATAGTTAAAGCAGACACAGGGAGAACGTGCAAACTCCATACAGACAGTGACCCGAAGCTTGAATTGAATCCGGTTCCCTGAACTTGTCAAACTTGAAATTCTTCAGCCAGTTGGCAGCCTCCTTATCTGCCTGGTGTAGGGCAGTGAGACTGTCACTGAGGCACAGGTAGGGGCACTTGCCGATTATATGCACCATGGTTTGCACTTTGCCACAATGGCAAATCCAGTGCCAACTAACTTTATTGTTCCTGACAACTGCTGGGATTATTCTCGTTCCTTGCAGAGTAAAGGGTTAACATCATAAGCACACGATGCTGATTTAATAATGATGTCAGATCACATGACTGAGAGAGGGCGGCACGGTGGCACAGTGGTTAGCACTGCTGCCTCACAGTGCCAGGGTCCAATTCCAGCCTTGGGTCACTGTCTGTGTGGAGCTTGCACGGTCTCCCCGTGTCTACGTGGGTTTCCTCTGGGTGCTCCGGTTTCCTCCCACAGTCCAAAGATGTGCAGGTTAGGTGTATGGGCCATGTCAAATTGTCCCTCAGTGTCCCAAGATGTGCAGTATATGGGGATTAGTGGGTAAATACGTGGGGTTATGGTGATAGGGATAAGATGTTATATGAGACACGATGGGCTGAATGGCCTTCTTGAGCACTGTAGTGATTCTATGATTCTACGATGAGAAAACTAAAAGTAAAAAGTAAAGTCTCAAGTAGGCTTACATTAACACTGCAATAAAGTTACTGTGAATATCTCCTAGTCGCCACACTCTGGCACCTGTTCGGGTGCACCGAGGGAGGATTTAGCACGGCCAATGTACCTAACCAACACGTCTTTCGGACAGTTGGAGGAAACCGGAGCACTCGGAGGAAACTCATGCAGACACAGGGAGAACGTGCAGACTCCACACAGACAGTGACCCAAGCTGGGAATCGAACCCGGGTCTCTGGTGCTGTGAGGCAGCAATGCTAACCACTGTGCCGCCCTCTCTCAGTCATGATCTTGAAGAGAGCAGAAGTTTTTAGCTCGTATGAAAGTCCAAATGTTTAATACTTGCTGTAAATAAATAATGCTGGTTAAAAGGAACATGGACTCAAGCAGTATATCTTTGGGAGACTTGTCAATTCCCAAACCCTGTCTAAATGCCTCCTGCACAATAAAACATGGTGGCAGCGCGTGACAGATCCAGCAAAGACTGAAAGAAGCAACAGGGCTGGCAAGAAAATGAACCTCAAAGCAAGGACAAAAGATTCACCCAGATGTCAGGACATCACAGGAATAGCAAAGGAAAACTGTGACACAGAACTGAGACCAGCCAGGAAACAGGAAGCGGCAGCAGAGAATAGGAAGGATAAAATGCAGTAACAATTCCAGGGTGCAGCAGAAGCATGGAATCCACCCTCCCACTCCTGGAAACATTTCACAATGCGGAAGGCCCACAGCAGACCCAAAAGTGGGATAACTGAAGACAAAACTTCACAAGGTACAGAACTGCTTCAGGGTTACATATAAAGACCATAAAGACCAGGTCAGTACACTACTTTATGCTGGAGGAACTATAGCTGATGATAAGAATGCCAGGCAGGGTACTGATGACTTCAGCTTCTTATGAAGAAGTCACGCAAGCTTTCAACTCTTACTTCAGTGTTTGCTGGAACTTAATAATTGAGAAGGCCAAAATTTAACAGATGGAAATAAAGGCCAGGCGAAAGCATGGATTAGTTTATCAACGATCTCAACAGGCTAACTGGGAACTGTGCTTGTGGAATTTTATAAGACAAGCCGATTCACGGGAGAGTTGTTGTCGTGGTGTCAAGCGAAGCTTTATCAGATCTCTTATTGACAAAGGAGAATTTCACACTGGGGAAACAAGTGCAAGTCATGAAACAAGTGGAGATTAGAAAGTAGAATCACATGCTTGTTCACAGCAAAAGAGAGATCAAGTGGAGAAGATTGAGCAGGAGTGCCACAACTATGAAAAATAGACCATTTTATAACTGTTTGTTGCTGACAACTTGTAAAAATAGGGAGAAAATTTTAAAACAGAGCCACATACAAGGAGTGGAAGATCTACAAGCACAGAAATTAACCTTCCTAGGAGTGTAAATGACATTGAATCAACTATTGGAATGTTAAACTTGAAGTGGATGGACGTCCCACGGAGTTATTTTTTAATTAGACACAGGAGCAGGGGTTTCTGATTTATCAGGTGAAGTCAAATGGCTCAAAGAGATTAATTTGCAGCCCTCATTTGTTTAAGATCCCAGGGCGACTACATTAAAAATGAAAGGTCAGCCCATGATGAAGCTGAAATGTATAAATCGAGAAATCCTTGAACATCTCTCTGACATTCAAAATCAAGAGTGTTCTCGACTAAGCAGAAAGGCATGCCTAAAACTGAAATTAAGCTGTGCGTCTTAGGTTGCTGATGATAATTACAGTGCTACATTCCAAAATGAATTTCCAAAACTATATGAAGGTCTGTAAAAATTACAGACCGAGTACCCTGCGAGGTAAGGCTGAACTAATTTGCTTCTTTACACCGAGAAAAGTCCATTATCCAATCCTGGACAAAGTCGAGGTGGTTAGCGCTGCTGCCTCACAGTGCCAGGGATCCAAGTTCAATTCCAGCCTGGGGTGACTGTCTGTGTGGAGTTTGCACATTCTCCCCGTGTCTGCGTGGGTTTCCTCCGGGTGTTCCGGTTTCCTCCCGCACTCCAAAAGATGTGCAGGTTAGGTGGACTGGCCACGCTAAATTGTCTCTTAGTGTCCCAAGATGTGTGGGTTAGGGGGATTAGCCACGGTAAATGTGTGGGTTGATGGGGATAGAACAGGGGGGAGGGCCTGGGGAAGATAACCTGTCAGAGAGTCAGAGTCAGTGCAGATTAAATGGGCCGAATGGTTACCCTTCTGCACTGTAGGGATTCTATGATTGCTCCTGCCCTCCAGTGATGCCATCTCTGCCAGTTTCAAGTATGAGTCAGTAGCAGAATATGTTTGTGTGGTAAAATCTCCTGGGTCTCACATTGGATGAGATCCAGAAAGCAAACCTTTGGACATACCCACTGATATTGAGAAAGAATGTTCTTCTTTATTCCAGAATTCCTCACGGTACAAACTATAGAAACCATCACTTTCTGTATCTTTCTCTTTATCACATATTCTATGTTTTTTCTATGTTTTCTATTTATTAAACTCTCCATTAAATATATCTAGGACTGAACTAATCCACACGATGTCAAGCTCCACATTATCACCATTCTCTGGGAAAAGATATTCCTGCAGAATTTCCTGTTGGATTTATTGGTCTTATATTTATGGCAGGATTGAGACAGTTTGAGTTTGGGGTGAAAGTGTTAGCAAATACCAGCTTTGGGAGAGGGGGTGGCATGTGGTAATCGCAATGAACTAGCAATCCAGAGACCCAGGCTAATGTACTAGGGACACGTGTTCCCCCCACGGCAAATTTAATTAATAATCTTTGATTTGATCTGATTTTGATTTGATTCGATTTATTATTGTCACATGTATTGGTATGCAGTGAAAAGTATTGTTTCTTGTGCTGTATACCGACAAAGCATACCGTTCATAGAGAAGGAAACGAAAGAGTGCAGAATGTAATGTTACACTCATAGCTAGGGTGTAGAGAAGGATCACCTTAATGTGAAGTAGGTCCATTCAAAAGTCCGATGGCAGCAGGGAAGAAGCTGCTCTTGAGTCGGTTGGTATGTGATCTCAGACTTTTGTATCTTTTTTGCTACTGAAGAAGGTGGAAGAGAGAATGTCCGGGGTGTGTGGGGTCCTTAATTATGCTGACTGCTTTGCCGAGGCAGCGGGAAGTGCAGACAGAGCCAATGGATGGGAGGCTGGTTTGCGTGATGGATTGGGCTACATTCATGAATAATAATCAGGAATTGAGAAGTTAGATGGTAACCATGAAACCATTGTCGATTATGGCAAAACCCCATCTGGTTCACTAATATCCTTTAGGGAAAGAAATCAACCGTCCTTACCTAGTCTGGCCTACACATGACTCCCAACCCTCTGCAATATTGTTGACTCCTATTTATTTACCGGATCTGGGCATTTGCCAGCTAGGCCTGCATTTATTGCCCATTTCTAATTGCCCATTAAGATTGCCTTCTTGAACCGCTGAGGTGTAGCTACGCCCTCAGTGCTGTTCGGGAGGGAGTTCCAGGGTTTTGACCCAGTGACAGTGAAGGGACGGTGTTGTGGCAAGCCACTCGGTTCAAGGGAGGGGCAACAAAACCTGGCCCTGTCCGCCACACCCACAACCCGTGAAAGCATAAAGTAAAGAAGTCTTACAATTGTTTACATTCCCAAATATATTGGTAATTTGCTTGATTGATGTGGTAATAATGAAGGGAAAATGGAGTTGGGAAAACTAATTTGTTGGGGATAAGGGAAGCGCTGTCACGATTTCACTAAACCTGAGGTTTAAGCGGGCATCACATAATGATGATAGATGAATGATTATATCATTGCATCATACTTCTTGAAAACAGGACTGTGTGTAAACAGCACTTGGGTTTCCAGATTGGACATAAGTTTGGAATGCATTTGTGACCTTTAGTCTATAATATAAATTTTAAAGGCATTAAACTCAGAAGGGGTTGCACTTAGCAACACACTGGGAAACCTGCCCTCCTTGGAGAATGATTACCTAATCTGGCAAGAGCAGGCTGTAAGCTTATTTGAATTTAAAAATCTGTATTTGGACATGATGATGTATGACACACATCAGTTCCAGCAGTTAACTGGCACTGATCATCAGAGTCATTAAATGATTCAGTCCAAAAAAAAATCATTTAAAATCTGCCAGTTTTTTCCACAGTCAAATGCAAACCCTGGTAATCCCATGACATAGAAACTAGCCATGATGTGGAGATGCCGGCGTTGGACTGGGGTAAACACAGTAAGGAGTTTAACAACACCGGGTTAAAGTCCAACAGGTTTATTTGGTAGCAAAAGCCACACAAGCTTTCGGAGCCTTAAGCCCCTTCTTCAGGTGAGTGGGAATTTTGTTCACAAACAGGGCATATAAAGACACAAACTCAATTTACATGAATAATGGTTGGAATGCGAATACTTGCAGCTAATCAAGTCTTTAAGATACAAACAATGTGAGTGGAGAGAGCATCAGGACAGGCTAAAAAAATGTGTATTGTCTCCAGACAGGACAGTCTGGAGACAATACAATACATTTGCATTCCAACCATTATTCATGTAAATTGAGTTTGTGTCTTTATATGCCCTGTTTGTGAACAAAATTCCCACTCACCTGAAGAAGGGGCTTAAGGCTCCGAAAGCTTGTGTGGCTTTTGCTACCAAATAAACCTGTTGGACTTTAACCTGGTGTTGTTAAACTTCTTACTATAGAAACTAGCAGCAGGAGTAGGCCTTTTGGCTCTTCGAGCCTGCTCCGCCATTTATTTTGATCATGGCTGATCATCAAATTCAATATCCTGATTCCCCCCCCCCCGCCCTTCCCCCCATATCCCTTGGTCCCTTTAGCCCCAAGAGTTATATCTAATTTCTTCTTAAAGGTGGCACAGTGGCCCAGTGGTCAGCACTGCTGCCTCACTGCACCAGGGACCCGGGTTCGATTCTTAGCTTGGGTCAGTATGTGTTTGGAGCTTGCACATTCTCCCCCATGTCTGCATGGGTTTCCTCCGGGTGCTCCAGTTTCCTCCGACAGTCCAGAGATGTGCAGGTTCGGTTTATTGGCCATGTTAAATTGTCACTTAGTGTCAGGGGGACCATTAGGGTAAATATATGGGGTTATGGGGTTAGGACCTGGGTGGGATTGTGGTCGGTGCAGACTTGATGGGCCGAATGGCCTCCTTCTGCACTGTAGTGATTCTATGAAATCATGCAACTTTTTGGCCTCAACTATTTTCTGTGGTAGTGAATTCCACGCATTCATCACCCTCTGGATGAAGAAATTTCTCCTCACCTCAGTTCAAAAAGGTTTACCTCTTATCCTCAAACTATGACGCCTGGTTCTGGATTCCCCCACCATTGGGAACGTTCTTTCTGAATCTACCTTGTCTAATCTGTTAGAATTTTAGTTAAAGTTTATTTATTAGTCACAAGTAAGGCCTACATTAACATTGCAATGAAGTTACTGTGAAATTCCCCTAGTCGCCACACTCCAGCGCCTGTTTGGGTCAGTTTTATAAGTTTCTATGAGATCCCCTCTCACTCCTCTAACCTCCAGTGAATATAATCCTAATTGATTTAGTCTCTCCTCATATGACAGACCTGCCGTTCCAGGAATCAGCCTGATAAACCTTCGCTGTACTCTCTCTACAGCAAGGACATCTTTCCTCAGATAAGGACACCAAAATGGCACACAATACTCCAGGTGTGGCCTCACCAATGCCCGATACAATTGCATGAGGCTAGATATTAAGGTCAGACAATTGTATAAAATGGTGCAGAGATGTTGTTTATAGACATCACCATCTTCAATGATCACTTGCTATTAATGGACCACTGGCCGGTGTCAAACCCATAACCATTTGTTCTTGTTGTGTTGGGGCAGTGTACTGGTGGCTCTAAAGTAGAGAGGGATGGAGGTGAGTGAAGGAGAGAGGGATGAGGGGGTGAGTGCAGAATAGAGGGATGAGGGTGAGTGAAGGACAGAGGGATGAGGGTGAGTGAAGAACAGAGGGATGAGAGGGCGAGTGAGTGAAGGACAGAGGAATGAGGTGAGTGAAGGAGAGAGGGATGGGATGAGTGGAGGAGAGAGGGATGGGATGAGTGGAGGAGAGAGGGATGGGATGAGTGTAGGAGAGAGGGATGGGATGAGTGGAGGAGAGAGGGATGAGGATTAAGTTAATGACAATGGGATGTGTGACGCTCTCAGGACAGAACAATTCTATATTCAGCCAGGGACATTTGGAATTAGAGCCACATCAACTGTTAAACATGTATTCTTTTTTAATGCTTCCTAGCAGATTCCGTTCACTGGTACATGTGTGTATGGTAACCTCAAGTGGATAAAATGCACAATGCAAATTTCAGTGGGAATGGGGATATTGGCAGTGGGATGGGAATGGGAATGTTGACAGTGGGATGGAGAGGTTGGCCGTGGGATGGGAATGGAATGTTGGCAGTGGGACGGGGATGTTGGCAGTGGGATGAAATGGGAATGTTGGCAGTGGGATGGGGATGGGAATGTTGGCAGTGGGATGGGGATGGGAATGTTGGCAGTGGGATGGGGAGGTTGGCAGTGGAATGGGGATGGGGAGGTTGGCAGTGGGATGGGGATGGGGAGGTTGGCAGTGGGATGGGGATGGGGAGGTTGGCAGTGGGATGGGGATGGGGAGGTTGGCAGTGGAATGGGGATGGGGAGGTTGGCAGTGGGATGGGATACATGGTGTTCACTAATCTTTCCACTCTTTTTCCTTTTGGTGCCAGTATATGACCTCTTATCCCTGATCTCACACTTCTCTGAGATGCTACAGCAGTACGAGGAGGGCAGATAGTGAATGGCCTCAGCAGTCATGGAGAAGGCTTTGGAAATGGAAGTGGCTGCCATCCCACTGTGGCTAAGCTCAGAGACGGACCAGCTGAACGAGCAGATGCTTGAACACATGAGGGAGGTGCAGTACCAAGGGGGTGCTGCATGTTGGAGATGCCATCTTTCAGATGAGGTGTTGAACTGAGGGTGCACCTGCCCTCACTGGTGGACGTACAAGCTCCCATGGGATTATTTTGAAGAAGAGAGGAGAGTTATCCCTGTTGTCCTGGTCAACGTTCATCCCTAAACCCAACACCACAGAAACAAGTGATCTGGCCATTGTCACGTTGCTGTTTATGGGAGTTTGCTGCGTGCAAATTGGCTGCAGGATTTCCTACGTTTGACTACATTTCAAAGTGTAGTCAAACGTAGGACTACACTTCGTCAGTTAATGGTAGGGCATTGGGGAGAGTAACAGAACAAAGAGATCTAGGGGTATATGTTCATAGCTCCTTGAAAGTGGAGTCACAGGTGGACAGAGTGGTGAAGAAGGCATTCGGCATGCTTGGTTTCATCGGTCAGAACATTGAATACAGGAGTTGGGATGTCTTGTTGAAGTTGTACAAGACATTGGTAAGGCCACACTTGAAATACTGTGTACAATTCTGGTCACCCTATTATAGAAAGGATATTATTAAACTAGAAAGAGTGCAGAAACGATTTACTAGGATGCTACCGGAACTTGATGGATTGAGTTATATGGAGAGGCTGGATAGACTGGGACTTATTTCTCTGGAGCGTAGGAGGCTGAGGGGTGATCTTGTAGAGGTCTATAAAATAATGAGGGGCACAGATCAGCTAGATAGTCAATATCTTTTCCCAAAGGTAGGGGAGTCTAAAACTAGAGGGCTTAGGTTTAAGGTGAGAGGGGAGAGATACAAAAGTGTCCAGAGGGGCAATTTTTTCACACAAAGGGTGGTTAGTGTGTGGAACAAGCTGCTAGAGGTAGTAGTAGAAGCGGGTACAATTTTATCTTTTAAAAAGCATTTAGATAATTACATGGGTACGATGGGCATAGAGGGATATGGGCCAAATGCGGGCAATTGGGATTAGCTTAGGAGTTTTTTTAAAAAAGGGCAGCATGGACAAGTTGGGCCGAAGGGCCTGTTTCCATGCTGTAAACCTCTATGACTCTATGACTCTATAAATAAAGTATCACACTGGCTGTAAAGCACTCTGGGATACCTAGAGATCAGAAAAGGCGTTATATAAATGAAAATATATTTTTTGCTTTCTTTGCCATGAAATATTCTTTCAATATGATCGATGTCATAGAATCATAGAATCCCTACAGTGCAGAAGGAGCCCATTCGGCCCATCGAGTCTGCACCGACAAAAACCCCACCCAGGGCCTATCCCTGTAACCTGACATAGTTACCCTGCTAACCCCCTGACACTAGGGTCAATTTAGCATGGTCAAACAACTTAACCCGCACATCTTTGGACTGTGGGAGGAAACCGGAGCACCCGGAGGAAACCCACACAAACATGGGGAGAACGTGCAAACTCCACACAGACAGTCACCTGAGGCTGGAATTGAACCCAGGTCCCTGGCGCTGTGAGGCCAGTGCTAACCCACTGTGCCACCGTGCCGCCCGATGTATTTGTACTTGAAGCAATATTTGTTTTATTTTTTTATTTGTTCATGGGATGTGGGTGTCGTTGGCTGGGCCAGCATTTGTTGCCCACCCCTAGTTGCTGTTGAACTGAGGGGCTTGCTGGGCCATTTTCAAGGGCAGTTGAGAGTCAACCCCATTGCTGTCGGAGGTGACAAACACAAGGGGTCACGGGTTCAAGGTGAGGGGGGCAAGGTTCAACACAGATGTCAGGGGAACGTATTTTACACAGAGGGTGGTGGGGGCCTGCAATGCACTGCCAAGCAAGGTGATCGAGGCGGACACGCTGGGATCATTTAAGACTTATCTAGATAGCCACGTGAACAGACTGGGAATAGAGGGAGACAAAAGAATGGTCTAGTGGGCACATGAGCGGCACAGGCTTGGAGGGCTGAAGGGCCTGTTCCTGTGCTGTATTGTTCTTCGTTCTTGTTCTGTGGCTCTGGAGTCACATATAGGCCAGACTGGGTAAGGATGGCAGATTTCCCTTCCCTAATGCAACCAGATACACCAATCGATAATTGTTTCACAGTCATCATTAGAGTTTCAATTCCAGGTATTTATTGAATTCAAATTTCACCATCTGCCATGGTGGGATTCAAACCCAGGTCCCCAGATATTACCTTGGGTCTCTGGTCTCTTACTAGTCCAGCAACAACACCACTATGCCATTGCCTCCCCTACATGAAGTTTACGTTTAAGTTAAAGTTTATTTATTAGTGCCACATTCACACTGCAATGAAATTACTGTGAAAATCCCCTTATTCGCTATACTCCTGCGCCTGTTCGGGTACACTGAGGGGGAATTTAGCACGGCCAATGCACCTAGCCAGCGTGTCTTTCGAACTTGGAGGAAACCAGGGCACCCAGAGGAAACCCACGCAGACACGGGGAGCATGTGCAAACTGCGCACACTCACTCAAGCCCGGAATCGAACCCCGGTCACTGGCGCTGTGAGACATCAGTGCTAACCACTGCGCCACCATAGCATGCTATGACCAGCGATGCTTCAATCTGCATCGAGAGAATGTGTTGTTGGCACAGCCTCAATTCAGCCCGAATGAATGAATGAGAGAGAGGAGAACTGAATGGTGTTTTGCACTGAAAGGTACGTGAGCCAATCTACACTGTTGCCAACATACCATCGAGATCGCATGGCTCTCTGCCCACATCACCCACAGGGACTGGCTCGATCCAAGCTGGGTCTAACTGGATGGGCGTGTACCAGTCTAACCGAAAACACATTAACGGTGAAACTCAATCTGTTTTATCCAGTGCGAGCAAATCTGTCACTCCAGCTCTCACTCGAGCCTTCTGCCTGGTGTATCCGCAGCGTCAGGAATGCTGGCCCTTTGTATTGGCAGAGCTTTCAGCTTACTGTATTTCACACAATGCTCCCACTCCGGCTTTCAGTGACACCCTTCCTTTTCAGAACTCTTTCAACAATCACATTATGTATGTCAAACGGGCGCACCAGATCAAATCAAATACCCCGTCGCTGTTGTGCAGGTATTGTATAACTTCATACCAATGAAGACTGACGAGGACAGGGAGCAGAGGTTCATTGTTGTTACTGTTCAGCACAACTGGAAATAAACTGCATCAAATGTGTTCTCAATCATATTTCTCATCCCCAGGGGATACCTGATACACATTTGCGGCGAAGACTGCACCGCGGCTAGTGGCTGGATTAAATCTCACTCAAGTAACCTCTGGCTATACGGTTTCTGCAGTCAGCGGACTGAAAAAGTGGCAGGGCTTTTAATCTGATTTCCCCCACTGTTTTATTCCTACAGGTTCAAGGTGAGGGGCAAGAGGGTTAGGGGGGACTGTGAGGAAAAATCTTTTTTACCCAGAGGGTGGTGAGGGTCTGGAAAGCGGTGCCTGGGAGGGTGGTGGAGGCGGGATGCCTCACATCCTTTAAAAAGTACCTGGATGAGCACTTGGGACATCATAACATTCAGGGCCGTGTGATGCCAGGTGGGAGTTCAGGTGTTTCTAAAGTGTCGGTGCAGACTCGATGGGCTGAAGGGCCTCTCCTATGCTGTCTGATTCTATGTTTTTGGTCGTACAGTGAGAACCATAGAACAGTTACAGTGCAGAAAGAGGCCATTCAACCCATCGAGTGGAATTTTTCAGTCCCGGCCACCACAGGCTGGGGAAGGGGGATGCGGAACATGCAAAGGTCCGTTGACCTGGACGGGATTCTCTGGTTTGGGGGGAGCGCGGCCAGAAAATCCCGCCCACCTTGAGGGCGCCGGCCAGAAAAAAAAGAGGAAAGCAAAAGGTAACTGGCCACTCATTGTAATCTCACTTTCCAGCACTTGGTCCATAACCTTGCAGGTTCCAGCACTCCGGACACTGATCCTTGTGGATCACACTCTGGTATCTGCCACATGGCTATTGCTTCATCCGTGTCTTTGTTACTTCCAGGTTCGACTAATCCGACAATTTCCTGTCCCACCTCACATCTTCCACATGCCCTACAATTAGCTCATTCAAAACTCGAAGGAATATCGATACAAGAGTAGACCATTCAGCCCCTCAAGTCTCTATCCCCATTCAGTGAGATCATGGCTGACCTGTGTCGTGACCCCATTTACAGTTCCGTACCTTAATACCCTTTCTGTGCACAATTGCTTCATCCCTGAATGACCTAACCCTATTCTTAAGGTTATGCCCCCCACCACTTTGTTCTGAATTACTCCTCCCCCACCAGAGAAAATGGGGTAGTTGAAAAGAAACTAAGAAAGTGTTCAATCATCTTAAACACCTTGGGTGGCACGGTGGCACAGTAGTTAGCACTGCTGCGTCACGGTGCCAGGGACCCAGGTTCAATTCCCAGCTTGGATAACTGTCTGTGTGGAGTTTGCATGTTCTCCCCGTGTCTGCGTGGGTTTCCTCCAGGTGCTCCAGTTTCCTCCCACTGTCTGAAAGACATGCTGGTTAGGTGCATTGGCCGTGCTAAATTCTCCCTCAGTGTACCCGAACAGGCGCCGGAGTGTGGCGACTCGAGGATTTTCACAGTAACTTCATTGCAGTGTTAATGTAAGCCTACTTGTGGCACTAATAAATAAACTAGTTTTGTCTGCCTCGGCATCGCAAGTGCACATCTAATCTATCTCTTATCTATCTTCCTTAAGCCTAAAGTGCTGACTAAGCGGCACGTTGGCACACTGGTTAGCACTGCTGCCTCACAGCGCCAGGGACCTAGGTTCGATTCCCGGCTTGGGTCACTGTCTGTGTGGAGTTTGTACATTCTTCCCGTGTCTACGTGGGTTTACTCCGGGTGTTCCGGTTTCCTCCCACAGTCCAAAGATGGACGGGTTAGGTGGATTGGCCATGCTAAATTGCCCCTTAGTGTCAGGGGGAATTAGCTAACGTAAATGCATGGGGTTATGGGGATAGGGCCGGGGTGAGATTGTGGTCGGTGCAGACTCAATGGGCCGAATGGCCTCCTTTTGCACTGTAGAATTCTATGATCTAAGTAAGTTTGTTTCTGCTCAGAACAGAGTGAGTTAAGGAGAGATGAAAGCTTTGGATAAATTAGGAGCTGTCATTTCCACTGGCAGGAATGGCGATGGCCAAAGTTGACAGGTTTACATTAATTGGCAAAAGAACCAGGGTTGAGGATTTTTTTTTTCTCCCATTATGAAGGGTGCTGGCAGCGGGTGCAATGGTGGCCTTTAAATGGAAGCTATTAATACGGTTGGAAACCCAACATTTGCAGGTCGATGGGGAAAGAACAGGGAAGTGGCCATCATTGGATGGCTTTTTCAAAGAACGAGAAGAAGTGTGATGGGCTGAATGGCCTCCTTTGGTTTGTAAGATCCTTTGTGGAATCAGCATCCATGCATTGCCTTTCTCAACTATCCTCCTAAGCTCACTCTCACGTTCCCCCGACATCACCCCCAATTGGTCAGATTTCTTCATGAAACTAATGCTACAGAATTAGTGACCTTACAGTGACTTTTACTGCGCTCTGATTTTAACAGGATTCTGATGGTGCAGGCCCACATTCTAAACTAGACTGAATAGCACCACGTCAAAGTTTAACGTTTATTTGTTAGTGTCACAAGTAGGCTTACATTGACACTGCAATTAAGTCACTGTGAAAATCCCCTAGTCGCCACACTCTGGCACCTGTTTGGGTACACTGAGGGAGAATTTAGCATGGCCAATGCACCCTAACCAGCATGTCTTTCAGATTGTGGGAGGAAACTGGAGCACCCAGAGGAAAGCCACGCAGACAAGGGGAGAATGTGTAAACCCCGCACAGACAGTGACCCAAGCCGGGAATCGAACCCGGATGCCTGGTGCTAACCACTGCGCCGCCGTGCTGTCCATATCAGACTATTTTCACATGGCTGTTTGTTGGAGCTTGCTATGCACAACTTTACAACTGCCACATTCTGGTGCCTGTTCGGGTACACTGAGGGAGAATTTAGCACGGCCACTGCACCTAACCAGCACGCCTTCCGGACTGTGGGAGGAAACCGGAGCATCCGGAGGAAGCCCAGGGAGACACGAGGAGAATGTGCAGACTCCGCACAGACAGTGACCCAAGCCGGGAAGCGAACCCAGTTCCCTGGCGCTGTGAGGCAGCAGTGCTAACCATCATGCCACCGTGCCACCTGGTGTACAGTGACCTATTCTAACTGATCCACATCTAAAACTGTCGCCTTGATGCGAAAATATGGGAACAGAAATCTGACGAGAAGTGGAAAACACACAAAGACTGAGTTTCTTTTTAATGTGGGTGATGAATCTGCTGCCCATGTGTTTTAACTCAAATCTGGATGCCTTTAAGAAAATCCTATCAGAGGAACAATGTGCTCTACAACACAAAATACGCTAAGGTAGACATTCTGGCAGAGAAATAATTTTACGAATGCATTTGCCCAACTAAAATGCTGTTCAGTGCAGGGGATAATAGAGTAAATCAAGCAATATCCAATAATCTGCCTCCTACACATCTCCCCATTTTCACGCCTGTTGAGCATATCATAGAATCCCGACAGTGCAGAAAGAGACCATTTGGCCTATCGAGTCTGCACCGACCACAATCCCACCAAGGCCCTATCCCCATAACCCCACATATTTCCCCTGCTAATCCCCCTGACACTAAGGGTCAATTTAGCATGGCCAATCTATCTAGCCCGCACATCTTTGGACTGTGGGAGGAAACTGGAGCACCCGGAGGAAACCCTCGCAGACACAGGGAGAACATGCAAACTCCACACAGACAGTCACCCGAGGCTGGAATTGAACCCGGGTCCTTGGCACTATGAGGCTGCAGTGCTAACCACTGTGCCACCGTGCCACCCTTATGCATGATGAAAAATCAGGAAAAGGCTCCTGGCTGGCTCTGTCTTCTCGGTCAAAATGATTCCAACCCTACCCTGCTTCCTGACCCATAATCCTGGAATACCAACATGGGTTCTCTCTATCTCAAGATGACCAAATGATTCATTAGAAAGGGGGGCTTTATAGGGCAGCCTAAAAGAGGGTGAGAAATCTAGGGAGGGAATGCCAGGGCTTGGGGCTCAGGCAGCAGAAAGCACAGCTGCCATTGGTGGAATGATTAAAATTGGTGGTGTCCAAGAGGTCAGAAATGGAGGAGTGCAGAAATCGGGAAAAGGATGCAGGAAATCACAGAGATTAGGAAGGGTGAGGCCACAGTGATGGGTTGGATTTGGAAACCAAGATGGGAATTCTAAATTCGAGGCTTTGCCAGAGAAGGAGCCGATGTAGGTTAGCGAGCGCTGATGTCTGAACAGGACGGGGTGTGAGTTAGGAGAGGGGCAGGTACTTGGATGAGCTTATGTTTATGTACCAACAGATGAGCGTAGCCAGTCACACGTTACCATGGATCAATTTCAGCAGAGCAGCAGTTCTGTCTGAGGGTCCAGACATTGTGGAAACTGACCTTCCCCGATTGCTTGGGCAGTTTTCACAGAATTGGAACAATGAAAATGCCTATTGCTTCCAAATCGCAATTTGTAGCTTTCTACAACACCCCAGTTGACTGCTGAAATGGCGGGCAGTAAGCAAAGTTGGCAACACCCACGGGTGGACAGTAACGATGCCAACCATTGCCTAAGCTGGTAGGGTATATGTGATGTGTCTTGGAGGGTGCTGATTGTAGTTTCAATGGTTCTATGTTTGATTATGAATGTCTGTTTACAATTGATGCTCACCGCACTCGATTAGTTAAGCCTGGGTGTGGACTCAGAGGAAAGTAAACAAAGGAGTAAAAAGAGCTGAAAGTCAGAGCGAGAGAATATGAAAGTTTTGCAATTGAAAACTGTTACCCATAGATAAACTAGTGTCATCTCTGCATAGACCTGATCTATAAGCCTGATCAATGCTGACAAAAGCTATTCTGAATCTTGATACTGTATAAAGAAGCAATGCAACCTTGAATATTTGATATCACCACCGTCAAAGCGAGGGGTACTGCCAGTAATGTAATGATAATGTAACTACAGCATTTAAACAGCAGAACCAGTTAGGATTATCAGTTCAGCTCTTTGCTGACTTTCCGACGTAGAGAGACATATTAGATATTGATTCTGTAGACCATAGCTTGGGAAGAACATATTAATTTTGGAAGGGGGTACAGCATAGATTTACTGGAACGTCACCAAGGATAAAAGGGTTAAATTATGGGGGCAAGTAGCATTGACAAAACTTGGGCTCCTTGAGTATAGAGGTTGATCTAATCAGGGTGTTTACGAAGATTAAAGGAGTTGATAAAGGGTAGTTATGGGGAAAGTATGTTTTCTGTGTGGGAGTGGCACAGTGGTTAGCATTACAGCCTCACGGCTCCAGGGACCCGGGTTCAATTCCTGCCTCGGGTGACTGTGTGGAGTTTGCATGTCTCCCTTTGAATGCATGGGTTTCCTCCGGTTTCCTCCCACTGTCCAAGGATGTGCAGGTTAGGTGGATTGGCCATAGGCAATGTGTGGGGTTACAGGGATAGGGTAGGGGCAGAAGGCCTGGGTAAGATAGCCTGTCAGAGAGTCAGTGCAGACTGAATGGGCGGAATGGCCTCTTCTGCACTGCAGGGATTCTATGATTCTGTGAGAGTCCAGAACAAGGGGGACATGGTCTTATCATTCAGGACATTGGGAAACATTTAATCAGATAATGTATAGTGGAAATCTGGGATACTCCCCCCCACCCCGCCCCACCCCACCCCAATAAAAAGCTGCTGGGGTCAGAGGAGGTCACCTGAAAGTTTCCAAACTGAGATTTTCATTTGACAAAGATATTAAAGCTTATGGAACAAAGATAGATAGATGGAGTTAAGGGAGATAGCAGCCACAATCTCAGTGAATGGTGGAAGAGGCCTGAGGGCTTGAAAATCCTACAACAGTTCCTATGTTTCTATGATTGAAGTCAATGATCATTACTTGTTAAGACTGTAATAAGTCTTCGGAGGCAGAATTCCCTTCACCAAAATCCCTTCATTTCCAAATTCTTAACAGCAGTACACAGAGTGCTATCAGTTAGCAGTCTATCTCCGGGGGTGTCAGAGGAACTGACATGCCCGGTTAAGTACAAGGCAAAGACTCCTGGATTGGCCCATCAATTGGATCCTTAATCAGGGACATCTTTTTTGGGGATCCTTAATCAGGGAGTTCATGCTCTCATAGGCCAACCTCAATGGCCTGATTGAAGTCATTACAAAGATAAAGGGACAAGTTATAAAGAACAAAGAACAAAGAAAACTACAGCACAGGAACAGGCCCTTCAGCCCTCCAAGCCTGCACCGACCATGCTGCCTGCCTTAACTAAAACCCCCTACCCTTCCGGGGACCATATCCCTCTATTCCCATCCTATTCATGTATTTGTCAAGACGCCCCTTAAAAGCCACTACCATATGTGCTTCCACTGCCTCCCTGGTAGCGAGTTCCAGGCACCCACCACCCTCGTGTAAAAAATCTGCCTCGTACATCTCCTTTAAACCTTGCCCCTCACACCTTAAACCTATGCCCCCTAGTAATTGACTCTTCCACCCTGGGAAAAAGAATTGACTCTTCCACCTGAGAAAAAGGGTGGAAGAACCATACAGTTGTACTTTCAGTTATGGGCCCAACGTTTTACACACTACCAAAGTTTCAGTTAAGTCTGGAAATGGGCCTAAATATTTGGTTGCACACATTCTCAGCGGCAAGAATTTTAAAAATAATTTATTCATTCCTGGGATGTGGGTGTCACTGCCTAGGCCAGAATTTATTGCCTATCCCTAATTGCCCTTGAGATGGTGATGGTGAGCCATAGTGTTGAAGTGGCAAGCAACAGGAAATCTGTACCTCTGTTCTGCCATTCACACATTCTTGAACCCTACTGCAGCCCATGCTGTGTAGGTACATCCACAGTGCTGCTAGGAAGGGAGTCCCAGGATTTTGACCCAGTGACAGTGAAGGAACAGCTGATATATTTCCAAGTCAGGATGGTGAGTGGCTTGGAAGGGAACTTGCAGGTGGTGGTGTTACCGTGTGTCTGCTGTCCTTATCCTTCTAGATGGTGAAGCTCATGAGTTGGGAGGTGCTGTCAGAGGTGTCTTGAGGCAAGTTGCTGCAATCAGTTGTGTAGTGCCGTTGGGGCACTGCTCCGGAACCTTCTATTTAAAGCAGACTTGTCCAACTCAGTGCGGCCCGCTAATCTTGGTGGATATTGACTTAGATTTGAAAATGCTGTAAAGCTGCTCATCCAATCACTGACCAGTTCCTCCCTGCCTTCGCTGCTGATAGGCTCACTTAGCAAACTCAGAGAGAAACCAGCCTTGTGATTGGACTGGCAGGAAAGAGCGGGAAGGTATGTTTTGAAGATTAGTTTCAGGGCCCACTCCAGGGGCCCAGGTGTGGCAGTCGGAACTTCAAGGCCCGAGTGAGGCATCCGAAGAAGAGGAGCCCAGGTGAGGGAGTCAGAGCAGTGGTGCCCAAGTGAGGCATTCACAGCCCAGGTGAAGGAGCCAGAGCTGGGGGACGCAGGCAAGGCAGCTGGAGTGGGGCCCACCAGTGTGACTGTTAAGGGACTGCCTGAGGAATGTGGCGGTTGTGCAGAAGGGCGGTGGGGTTGACTGGAACATTACAAAAGGCCAAGGACGGACATGTGGACAGGAGAGCAGGGTGGTGTGTTGAAGTGGCAAGCAACTGGAAATGTGTACCTCTGTTCTGCCATTCACACATTCTGATCACTTAATGGACACTTTTAGCACCTTTCCCAGCCTTCTTCATCATCATTTACATTCCCTTTGTCCAATTACAGCCCCCGTCCCCCACCCTCATAATATAAATCTCTTCCGATTTTCTTTGCTCTTAGCTCCGACGAAGGGTCATCCAGACTCCAAACGTTGGCTCTATTCTCTCCCCACAGATGCTGTCAGAACTGCTGAGATTTTCCAGCATTTTGTGTTTTCGTTTCCGATTCCAGCATCCGCAGTGTTTTGAACACAAGAACATAAAACTAGGAGCAGGAGTAGGCCATCTGGCCCCTCGAGCCTCCATCGCCATTCAATAAGATCATGGCTGATCTTTTCATGGACTCAGCTCCACTTACCTGCCCACTCACCATAACCCTTAATTCCTTTATTGTTCAAAAATTTATCTATTCTTGCCTTAAAAACATTCAATGAGGTAGCCTCAACTGCTTCACTGGGCAGAGAATTCCACAGATTCACAACCCTTTGGGTGAAGAAGTTCCTCCTCAACTCAGTCCTAAATCTGCTTCCCCTTATTTTGAGGCCATGCCCCCTAATTCTAGCTTCACCCGTCAGTGGAAACAACCTCCCTGCTTCTATCTTATCTATTCCCTTCATAATCTTATATGTTTCTATAAGATCTCCCCTCATTCTTCTGAATTCCAATGAGTAAAGCCCTAGTCTACTCAGTCTCTCCTCATAAGCCAACCCCCTCAACTCCGGAATCAACCTAGTGAATCTCCTCTGCACTCCCTCCAGTGCCAGTAAATCCTTTCTCAAGTAAGAAGACCAAAACTGTACGCAGTACTCCAGGTGTGGCCTCACCAGCACCTTATACAGCTGCAACATAATCTCGCTGTTTTTAACTCCATCCCTCTAGCAATGAAGGACAAAATTCCATTTGCTTTCTTAATTACCTGCTGCACCTGCAAACCAATTTTTGTGATTCATGCACAAGGACACCCAGGTCCCTCTGCACAGCAGCATGTGGCAATTTTTTACCATTTCAATAATAGTCCATTTTGCTGTTATTCCTACCAAAATGGATGACTTCACATTTATCAACATTTTGTACTCCATCTGCCAGACCCTCGCCCACTCACTTCGGCTATCTATATCCTTTTGCAGACTTTCAGCGACCTCTGCACACTTTACTCTGCCACTCATCTTAGTATCATCTGTGAATTGTAACACACTACACTTGGTCCCCAACTCCAAATCATCTATGTAAATCATAAACAATTGTGGTCCCAACACTGATCCCTGAGGCACACCACTAGTCACTGATCGCCAACCAGAAAAACACCCATTTACCCCCACTCTTTGCTTTCTGTTAGTTAACCAATCCTCTATCCATGCTAATACATTACCCGTAACACCGTGCACCTTTATCTTATGCAGCAGCCTTTGGTGCGGCACCTTGTCAAATGCCTTCTGGAAATCCAGATACACCACATCCACAGGTTCCCCATTGTCCACTGCGCACGTAATGTTCTCAAAGAATTCCACCAAATTAGTCAAACATGCCCTTCATGAACCCATGCTGCGCCTTACCAATGGGACAATTTATATGCAGATTGTGGTGAACCATCGTTGGTTCCCACCAGGTAGTACTGAGCCAGGGTCTGGCCAGTACTATGAGTCTGTATATATGTTACTGTTGGGGTTAGGGTTGGGCTGTGCTACATGTTACTGTTGGGGTTAGGGTTGGGCTGTTCTACCTGTAATATAGTTATTATGGTACATCCCAGTTGGGCTCCGCCTCCTGGGAGAGGTATAAAGGTCACTGCTCTGTCTGGGACCCTTCAGTCTGGGATCGTGTATTATATATGGTAGCTCTATTGTAGTAGTTAATAAAAGCCTTTATTTCCTCGAGCATCTCTGGCCTCGTGAGTTATATCGCGCATCACAGATGTCTCGCTATTTCTTCCTTGATGATAGATTCAAGCATTTTCCCTACTACAGAAGCTGAGCTAACCTGCCTGTAGTTTCCCACCTTTTGTCTACCTCCTTTTTTAAATAGTGGCGTCACATTTGCTTTTTTCCAATCTACGGGAACCACCAGGAGACTTGTCTACCTTTAGCCCCATTAGCTTGCCCAACACCACCTCTTTCGTGATAATGATAGTTTCTAGGTCCTCACCTGCCATAACCTTCCTGTCATCAATTTTTGGCATGTTATTTGTGTCTTCCACTGTGAAGACCAACACAAAATACCTGTTCAATGCCTCAGCCATTTTCTCATTTCCAGTTATTACATCCCCCTTCTCATCCTCTAAAGGACCAATGTTTACTTTAGCCACTCTTTTTCATTTTATATATTTGTAGAAACTTTTGTATTCTGAGCTTGTCTACTCTCATCTTGTTTTTCCATCTTGCTTTTCTTTATAGCTTTTTTCGTGGCTTTGTATTGACCTTTAAAGATTTCCCAATCTTCAAGTTTCCCACTAATCTTTGCCACTTTGTATGCATTTTCTTTCAATTTGATACCCTCCTTTATTTCCTTAAATATCCATGGCTGACTATCTCTTTTTCTACAGTCTTTCCTTATCACTGGTATTTTGCTTTCACATTCTCCTCGAGCCTCTGCACCTCAACATCTGGCACCACACCACTGGCTGCACTGTATTTTATGGATGGAACACACACAGCTGCCAAGATGTGCCAGTGTTGAAGGGAGTGAATGTTCTCTGCGCCTCAGCGGTGTGCTTCAAGATATCTTTGATAGTGGGCCATGGACTACATTGTCATGGAGATGGACAGGGGGGAGGATAAACAGGCTACTGGTAAAGACTAGAGGAAAATTGAGGCTGCTGTGAGCTGCAGTTTCCAGTCTATAATAGCCACGCTGAATAATTGAGCTTGTTTCCGTCTTAATTGAATTGATGGGGCGAGAACTCCCTTCCATCTTTCAAACAGGAGATGCAGGTGCTTGCAGGGACGAACAGCGCCTCAGGCAAAGGATTTGAAGTCACGGAGCTCGGAAAAGCTCAAAAATAATTGAAGGGTATATTCCTTCACCTGGAAGAACTGGAAGACAAGAGGATGGGCCAAAGCGAAAGCAGCAATGTCCTTTGGCGGGTCTTAATGAGCAAGAGAGCAATCAAAGTGGCTTTGATAAAACAGACAGAGGTGGATGCCTGCCAAGTGTCACAGGAGGATTGATGCAGCCAATTATTAACTTACACAGTCACGGTAATTACCGTACAGGGGAGGGATGAAATCCGCCACCTTTGCGGCTTGATTTTCCTGATAGTTTCAAAGCTATATGGGGTGGGTTAGCTATACCCCATTGTGTTCGGCAGGCAACAGTTGTACTTGTAGAGAAAGTTTACTCCAAATATTTTCCTGGGGCCCACAGCGAGTGATGTAATGGTGTTCCTTATGCTGGTAGCAATAGACTAAACAGTATAGAGTCATAGAGGTTTACAGCATGGAAACAGGCCCTTCGGCCCAACTTGTCCGTGCCGCCCTTATTCTTAAATCACTAAGCTCGTCCAAATTGCCCGCATTTGGCCCATAATCTCCCATCTTACCCATGTAACTATCTAAATGCTTTTTAAAAGACAAAATTGTACCCACCTCTACTACCACCCCTTCCACTAATCAAGAATTCAGATTTGCACCTACCCACTGCACCGCCTCCCCCCATCCCCTACCTACCCCTGACTCCCCCAAGTGATTAAAAGCCAAACGGGGCGGCACAGTGGTTAGCACTGCCAGGGACCTGGGTTCGATTCCCGGCTTGGTTGACTGTCTGTGTGGAGTTTGCGCGTTCTTCCCGTGTCTGCGTGGGTTTCCACCGGGTGCTCCGGTTTCCTCCCACGGTCTAAAGACGTGCAAGGTGGATTGGCTGTGCTAAATTGTCCTTTAGTGTTAAGGGGACGAACTAGGGTAAATGATGGGGTTATGGGGATAGGGCTTGGGTGGGATTGTGGTCAGTGCAGACTCGATGGGCTGAATGGCCTCCTTCTGCGCTGTAGGATTCTATGATTCTATGAACGCAGAATTATTGTGTAGATCATCAACAAAAAAGTCCCTTCAGTCAGATCTTCCGCAGTAAATGGCTTTTTGATGGGCTGCGATTAGCGTAACACTGCCGGATTGCTGCAATGCTTCCCACAGGAGCCCTGCTCCAAGTTAAGCTTCACACACCGCCCACATGTTCAGTCTTCCAGGTGTTGCTGCCCCTCTAATGGTGCCGTACTCCCTGATGCCAATTGGAGTCTGGCACTTCACTTCACTTGGCGCAGGATCAAGAGAGAATCTTTCGACTGAAATGTTTTGAAGTGCCTACGCTGGCTCAGCTGCTTGGCTGCAACCTTGCCCTCAGAAGATGTGCCAGAACCTGATGACATGTGCTATTCAGTGGGTGAGAGGGGCGGCACGATGACACAGTGGTTAGCACTGCTGCCTCGCAGCGCCAGAGACCGGGGTTCGAATCCCGCTCGGGTGACTGTCTGGATGGAGCTTGCATGTTCTCCCCATGTCTGCATGGGTTTCCTCCGGGTGCTCTGGTTTCCTCCCACAGTCCAAAGATGTGCACGTTAGGTGGATTGGCCACGCTAAATTGCCCCAAGATGCATAGGTTAAGGGAATTAGTGGGGTAAATATGTGAGGTTACGGGTCTAGTGCCTGGGTATGATGCTCTGTTGAAGAGGTGGTGCAGACTGATGGGCCAAATAGCCTCTTTCTGCACTGTCGGGCCTCCCTGATTCTATTTAACTCTTTGCATGACATGCTCACTTCTTTATTTTAAATGTGTTTTTTATTTAAATTGGGAAATTAAAATTTGGTACAGTGATAATATTGGGTAATTTTAATCTACATATAGATTTGACAAATCAAATCAGCAAAGGTCGCCTGATTGATGAGTTATTAGATTATTCTCAGGACAGTTTCTTAGAGCAGCACATTCTACAGCCAATCAGAGAACAGACTATACCACATCTGGTAATGTGCCACAATGTGCAACAAGACAGGATTAATTCATGACCTCATAGTAAAGGAGACTCTGGGCATCAGTGATTATAATGTGATTGAATTTCACATTCAGTTTGAGGGAGTGAGGAGTGGATCTAAGAATAGTGTTTTAAACCTAAATCATGGCAATTATGAAGGCATGAAGACAGGGCTGGCTTAAGTGAACTGCAATGTTAGGTTAAGAGATGCAATGCACTGGCAGGCATTTAAGGAGATATTTCAGAATACCCAAAAAAGATACATTCCAGTCAGAAAGTAAGACACTAAGGGAAGGGCGCCCCATCTGTGATTAAATAAATAAGTTAAAGATAGTATTTAATTTGAAAGAAAAATACATAATTCTACAAAGATGAATGGAAAGTCAGAAGATTGGACAGAATATAAAGAACAACAAAGAATAACTAAAAAATTAAGAAGGAGGAAAAGATTAGAGTATGAGAGAAAGCTAGCTAGAAATGTGCAAACAGAGAGTAAGGGCGGGATTTTCCAGCCATGCTCGCCCCAAAGCTGGGAAATTCCAGCCAACGTCAACGGACCATTGCATGGTTCGTCTTCCACCCGCTATGATTTCCGTGGCGGTCGGGATAGGAAAATTCCGCTCCAAGGGTTTCTACAGATATTTAAAAAGGGAAAGAGTAAGTAAGGTGAGTGTTGATCCGATAGAGGGTGAGCATGGAGAATTAATAATGGAAAATAAGGAAATGGCGGAAAATCCGAACAGATATTTTGCATCTGTCTTCACTGTAGAAAATACAAATAATATTCCAGAAATAATTGTGTATCAGGAAGTGAAAGGGAGGGAGGAACATAAAACAATTACAATTAGCAGAGAACAGGTACTGAGAAAATTATTCAAACTGAAAACTAAGTCCGCCACCCCTCTCACCCCGCCCCCCCCACGATGAAGGACTTCATCTTTAAAAGAAATGGCTGCTGAGATAGTAGATGCATTGGTTTTAATTTTACAAACTTCCCTAGATTCTGTAAAGGTCCCATCAGATTGTTAAATAATGAATATGACTCCTCTATCCAAGAAAGTAAGAATATAGAAAGCGGGGAGCGACAGGCCAGTTAGCTTAACATTTGTCACAGATACATTGCCAGGAATGTATTATTAAGGGGCTTACAGTGGGCACTTAATGCAGTCAGGTAGAGTCAACATTACATTCCAGATTTTACTACTTTTGTTTTTATACCCTCTTTAACCCACCTTTCTTTTTGAGATACTATGTGTCTTGATCATTTGTTAATTGATTCCAGTGTGGCGACTAGGGGATTCTCACCGTAACTTCATTGCAGTGTTAATGTAAAGCCCACTGTGACTCTAATAAATAAACTTTAACACAAGCCTTTGCTGAATAGTCATCTGAAACATTAACCCACCTTTCTTTTTGAGATACTATGTGTCTTGATCATTTGTTAAGTTTCTCTGGAGATCCTGAATGATTATCCTTGAGTGTTACGTGTTTGTATTAATTCTTATCGGCTCACTGAACTCTGCTGTATTCATGTATTCATCAGATATGATGCCACCAGTCCCTGGCATGGAAAACGGGCAGGGAAAAGAAGCAGTCTTTAAGAGGGCAGACACCTGTAGGTAAAACTCTGCTGTTTTCTCAGAGAGTCGGTATGCAGGTGCAGCATGTAATAAAAAAGACAAATGGAATGTTGGCATTTATTGCAAAAAGACTGGAGTATAAAAGTGGAGAAGTGTTGTTGCAATTGTATAAGGTGTTGGTGAGACCCCCATCTGGAGTATTGATTAAGGGTCATCCAGACATGAAACGTTGGCTCTATTCTCTCTCCACAGATGCTGTCAGACCTGCTGAGGTTTTCCAGCATTTACTGTTTTTGTTTCAGATTCCAGCATCTGCAGTATTTTGGTTTTAGCACAGGACGGTGGTGGTTTTTGACTGGCGCAGGTGTGATGGGCCGAAGGGCCTTTCCTGTGCTGTACACCTCTATGTCACTGTTTGTGTTACGTAGCGGTGGTGGCTATGTTGCTGGCACACACAGATGCAGCTCTGATCATTATTTCAGATTCTCACTCCCAATGACTGTTCAAGAACCAATTAAGTTCATGGTGCATATGTGGAATTACCAAGAAGAAAATCTCTTCACTGCCAGTTTTCAATAAGACCTTCCATGGCTGATGGTATTTAGTGGGCGGCACGGTGGCACAGCGGTCAGCACTGCTGCCTCACAGCGCCAGGGACCCGGGGTTCAATTCTGGCCTTGGGTCACTGTTTGTGCAGAGTCTGCACGTTCTCCCCGTGTCTGCGTGGGTTTCCTCCGGGTGCTCCGGTTTCCTCCCACAGTCCAAAGATGTGCGGGTTAGCCATGCTAAATTGGCCATGCTAAATTGCCCCTTAGTGTCAGGGGGGGCTAGCTAGATAAATGCATGGGGTTATGAGGATAGGGTCTGGGTGGGATTGTGGTCAGTGCAGACTCGATGGGCCGAATGGCCTCCTTCTGCACTGTAGGGATTCTATGATTCTAATGCGAGGTGAAATGGGAAGAATACTGTAAGAGTGTTATAAAAGTTCTCACTAAAAAAACCCAATCCAAGTCAAACCACACGGACGACAAGAACTATGCACCAGCATAACAATGATGGGGAACCCAGGAGGAGGAAGTACAATTTACAAGGCTCCCATGAATTACTTGGCTGCAGCTGAAAGCCAGCGGCTGAGGATCAGAAGCTCAGCAAGCAATTCCTCAATGAAATGTTAAAAAAAATAATTGCAAACCCAAATATCGCTGCGATTTCCACCTCCCACCTGAGGTTTTCAGAGTGTGGAGCTCAGAGCGATTTTTTTTAACGCTGCTCGTGACTAAACAGACACCTTTATCTGATAAAACAGGCACTGGGTCGGTTCAATGTGCCTCATGCACCCGGTAAAGTAAAACCAGATGAACCCCTGTAATACAGAGAAAAGAGTGAGCCAGATGTCTGAATTCACGACTAAGAGTGAAAAGCTCGTCACACGTCTCGCAGCCTAACACCTCCACATAGAATAACGCTTCATTTAACTCATTTTCTTTTAAATCAGCAATCTTATAAAGTGTTTCAAGCCAGCACTGCTGCCTCACAGCGCCAGGGATCCAGATTCGATTCCCAGCTTGGGTCACTGTCTGTGCAGTCTGCACGTTCTCCCCGTGTCTGCGTGGGTTTTCTCTGTGTGCTCTGGTTTCCTGCCACAGTCCGAAAGACGTGCTGGTTAGGTGCATTGGCCATGCTAAATTCTCCCTCAGTGTACCCGAACAGGCGCAGGAGTGTGGCGACTAGGGGATTTTCACTGTAACTTCATTGCAGCGTTAATGTAAGCCTACTTGTGACACTAATAAATAACTTAAAGTTGTGAGAAGAGCCAACGTTTCGAGTCTAGACTCTGTCTCCACAGATGCTGTCTGACCTGCTGAGACTTTCCATCATTTCTCTGTTTTTGTTTCAGATTCCAGTGTGGCGACTAGGGGATTCTCACTGTAACTTCATTGCAGTGTTAATGTAAAGCCTACTTGTGACACTAATAAATAAACTTTAACAAAAGCCTTTGCTGAATAGTCACCTGAAACATTAATCCACCTTTCGTTTTGAGATACTGCAGGTGCTGGAACCTGAAACAAAAAGAGAAAAATGCTGGAGAAACTCAGCAGGTCTGACAGCATCTGTGGAGAGAGAATAGATCAGAAACTGTCCAAAGAATAGAGCAGAAACTGATAGCCAAGTTCCGCACACATGAGGACGGCCTAAACCGGGATGTTGGATTTATGTCACATTATCAGTAACCCCCACAGCTTGCCTCCTGGGCTTGTAGAATCTCACTAGCTGTTCTGTCTGGAGACAATACACATTTCTTTAACCTGTGTTTAATGTTCCCTCCATCCACATTGTCTGTACCTTTAAGACCTGGCTGGCTGTAGGATTCGCATTCTAATCAGTACTCTGCAACTTGATTTTGTCTGTTTGCACTGTTTGAGAGCACATTTCCACTCCATCTGACGAAGGAGCAGTGCTCCGAAAGCTTATGGTATTTGCTATCAAATAAACCTGTTGGACTTTAACCTGGTGTTGTGAGACTTCTTACCGTGTTCACCCCAGTCCAACGCCGGCATCTCCACATCAGAGAGAATAGAGCCAACGTTTCGAGTCTGGATGCGGACTCGAAACATTGGCCCTATTCGCTCTCTCCTCAGATGCTGTCAGACCTGCTGAGTCTCTCCAGCAATTTTCTGTTTTTATTTCTTTTTGAGATGCTGATCTATTTGCTGTTTTCTGTTTAAATGTTAAATTAACCTATTAATAAGGTCACCGGCGTTATCTAGAATGGGACTGGCGTGAAATATGAGAAATTGACTGTTGTTTCAATAATCTTGATGAAGGTATTTTCACCAGTCACCCCTTGCCTGCTTTCATGCCCCAATGTATTGTGAACTTTCAGACAATACATTTAAATTTTGGCCAAAAATAATTTATTAAAATCGCGACAGAAAATCAGGTGGCCTTTGGCATTTGGGGCTCCAAACATTCCCAAGTCTTGAGCAAGTATCTAATCAAGTGTAGCCATTCACAGCCAGCTGGGGAACTCACACATCCACTTGTTTAAGGATTGACTGTTAACAGCAGAACTATGTAGCATTCCAGCCGCTTCATTTTTCATCAAGGTTCAACGTGTGTTAAAGTTTGAAAGTTTGTTTATTAATGTCCCAAGTAAGGTTTACATTAACACTGCAATGAAGTTACTGAGGGAGAATTTAGCATGGCCAATGCTCCTACCCAGCACATCTTTTGGACTGTGGGAGGAAACTGGAGCAGGCACGGGGAGAATGTGCAGACTCCGCACAGACAGTGACCCAAGCCGGGAATCGAACGTGGGTCACTGGTGCTGTGAGGCAGCAGTGCTAACCATTGTGTCACTGTGCCGCCCACACATGTGTTATAGAGTCATAGAGGTTTACAGCATGGAAACAGGCCCTTCGGCCAAACTTGTCCATACCGCCCTTTTTTTTTAAAACCTCTAAGCTAATCCCAATTGCCTGCATTTGGCCCATATCCTTCTATGCCCATCGTACCCATGTAACTATCTAAATGCTTTTTAAAAGACAAAATTGTACCCGCCTCTACTGCTACCTATGGCAGCTTGTTCCAGACATTCAACACCCTCTGTGTGAAAAAATTGCCCCTCTGGACACTTTTGTATCTCTCCCCTCTCACCTCAAACCTATGACCTCTAGTTTTAGATTCCCCTACCTTTGGGAAAAGATATTGACTATCTAGCTGATCTGTGCCCCTCATTATTTTATAGAACTCTATAAGATCACCCCTCAGCCCCCTACGCTCCAGAGAAAAAAGTCCCAGTCTATCCAGCCTCTCCTTATAACTCAATCCATCAAGTCCCGGTAGCATTCTAGTAAATCTTTTCTGCACTCTTTCTAGTTTAATAATATCCTTTCTATAATAAGGTGACCAGAATTGCACACAGTATTCCAAGTGTGGCCTTACCAATGTCTTGTACAACTTCAACAAGACATTCCAAATTCTGTATTCAATGTTCTGACCGATGAAACCAAGCATGCCGAATGCCTTCTTCACCACTCTGTCCACCTGTAACTCCACTTTCAAGGAGCTATGAACATGTACCCCTAGATCTCTTTGTTCTGTAATTCTCCCCAATGCCCTACCATTAACTGAGTAAGTCCTGCCCTGGTTCAATCTACCAAAATGCATCACCTCGCATTTGTCTAAATTAAACTCCATCTGCCATTCGTCAGCCCACTGACCCAATTGTTGGACAAATGCAAAAGGGATCCTACTGATCGTTCATCGTATTATGACGATTTCTCTCTTCCAAACGTGGCAGGATGAATTTCAAAGAGTCGACTGACAACACGGGATGTGTAACCAACAAACATTTCTTTGGACAAGGGCACTTTGGGCTTGTACAAGTCACATGATGGGTACGGCCATGTTCTCTGTCAACTTTTAAAAAACAGCAACAGTCGTTTGAAGAGACCAAGTTCCAGTCAAAGTCCATCAGAACAGTTATTGAACCAGCTGCTGGTCAAGTACGCAGCCACGGTCATAAACAGCAATGCCTTGAAACTGGGAGACGGACTCTCCCCTGTTCCAACTTCAAGTTCACCTGAGAACCAACTACTTGGAAATTCAACTACAAGAAACCTCACAGTTTAGTGAGAATCCTTTGTCTACAAGACCTTCACTTCAACTAAAAAGCATTAACAAACCTAAGAAACTACAGGCTTGTGCTGAAAGAGGGATTGAGACAATTATGCTTGGAAAAGGTGTTGCTTTTTCCGTCATTTGTATCTAACATTGGGTGGCACGGTGGCATGGTGGCACAGTGGTTAGCACTGGTGCCTCATAGCGCCAGGGACCCGGGTTCAATTCCTGGCTTGCGTCACTGTCTGTGTGGAGTTTGCACGTTCTCCCCATGTCTGCATGGGTTTCCTCCGGGTGCTCCCATTTCCTCCCACAGTCCAAAAGACACGCCGGTTGGGCACATTGGCCATGCTAAATTCTCCCTCAGTGTACCCGAACAGGCGGGAGTGTGGCAACAAGGGGGTTCCCACAGTAACTTCATTGCAGTGTTAATGTAAGCCTACTTGTGACACTAATAAATAAATTTAAAACTTGATTTTTGTATTTGGATCGTGTATGTATGAGTTAAGTGAGTCAGATGTCTCATTTCTAAACATCTGGGACAAGTGTGTGATCATAAAAAAATCTCCTGTATTTTAAAACTCACAAAGACTTGCTGCTGGAAATAGTTACATTGGGACAATCACTCTGAGGGTTAGAAAATGCATGCACATCACATATAAAACACATTGATCACCAACAATAAGAAAACACTTCAATTTTGCCCACGACGCTGTGTTATTTTTAATCAAAAAACAATTGTAATCAGTTCAATGCACATCTGATTCTTTTCAGAAATCCGTTATTGTGCTCCCTACAATCCAGAAATTGTTGCTAAACCAAGAGAGATGAATAGTCTGGTCCACTTCTTTATCACTGTAAGTATTTTTCTGGCTGTTGCACACTGATGTAGCAACATGGGATGTCCTAGTTTCATATGGTTCAATATTTCATCTCTGCAGGTATGAGCAGACATTGGGATTTGAAACCACACCTACAGATTCTCCCAGCTTGATATGTTTTCATTTAATGTTGCTCTTCTGTCTACTCAGTCAGCATGCAAAAGTACGTCTGTACTGTAAAGCTCCCGGTCGGGCAAAGCCTCGATTTTAAAATTCCTATCCTTGTTTGCAAATCCCTCCACGGCCTTGCCCCTCCCTACCTCTATAACCTCCTCTCGCCCTCCAACTCTCTGAGATCTCTTCACACCAACTGCAGTATCTCCAATGTTCATAATTCCCTGAACCTCACAGTCCTTTTTGCCCCTCTTTTAAGACCGACTCAAGAACAGCTTCTTCAATTTAAATGTTTTTATTAGAGTCACAAGCAGGCCGACATTAACACTGCGATGAAGTTACTGTGAAAATCCCCTAGTCGCCACACTCCGGCGCCTGTTCGGGTACACCGAGGGAGAATTTAGCATGGCCGATGCAACTAACCAGCACGTCTTTCGGACTGTGGGAGGAAACCGGAGCACCCGGAGGAAACCTTGGAGACACGGGGAGAATGTGCAGACTCCACACAGTCAGTGACCCAAGTCAGGAATCGAACCCGGGTCCCTGGCGCTGTAAGACAGCAGTGCTAACCACTGGGCCACCATCCCTGCTGCCATCGGACTTTTGAATGGACCTACCTTATATTAAGCTGATCTGTCTCTTTACCCTATCTGTCACTGTCCGCAACAGTATATTCAGCACCTTCTCCTTTCCTTCCCCCCTATGTACTCTGTATAGCGCGCAAGCAACAATACTTTTCACTGTATCCCAATACACATGACTATAATAAATCAAATCAAAACTTTGTTGAAATTTACTACTTTGATCCTTTTACCACTTTGACCAATCTTTTGAGCAACTGTCTTAATGTCTCTTTATGTGATTCAATGGCAAATATTTGTCTGATAACACTCTTGTGAAATGCTTTGGGGTATTTTACTATGTTAAAGACATTATTTAATGTTCAGGAGGGGATGTGAGGAAAATCTTTTTTACCCAGAGAGTGGTGACGGTCTGGAATGCGCTGCCTGGGAGGGTGGTGGAGGTGGGTTGCCTCACATCCTTTAAAAAGGACCTGGATGAGCACTTGGCACATCATAACATTCAGGGCTATGGGCCAAGTGCTGGCAAGTGGGATTAGGTGGGAGTTCAGGTGTTTCTAATGTGTCAGTGCAGACTCGATGGGCCAAAGGGCCTCTTCTGCACTGTGTGATTCTATGATTCTATGAATGTTGTTACAGGACGGATTCAGTTGAAATCGTCACTAACCCTCACTGCTATTTTGTGGATCCACATGAAGAGTTGATAGCGTCGAGTCTGAGATCAGGATTGAGCTCCCACTTGGTGTTGTGATATACCTTTAAGGGATTGCAGAATGAGGGGAAGTGTGGTCCTGCAATCCCGTCCTAATTTCACTTTTTCCTGTGAGCAGAACACAGCATAGCTCTGATGTCTTCAACCTTTACATAAGGACATGAGAAGGACATGGGAGTCGGCAATTCAGCCCCTCGAGCCTGCTCCGCCACTCAAGGTGATCATGACTGATCTCATCTTAGCCTCATCTCCACCTTCCTGCCCGCTCCCCATAACTCTTCACTAATTAAAAATCTATCTCTCTCCTTCTTAAATTCGTTCAGTGTTACGGTGTCCACTACATTCCGGGATGGTGAATTCTACAGATTCACCACCCTTTGAGTGAAGTAATTCCTCCTCATTCCCGTGTTAAATCTTAGCCTCAAACTACGGCCTCTCATTCTTTCTACCTTTGCAGAGCTTTGTAGGTGGCAGCGCACCCCCCCGCCCGTGGGTTTCCCGCCAGTGTGGAGTGCGTCAATGGGAATTCCCATTGATGGTGACGGGACCAGACAATCCCACTGCTAGCAAACAACACGTCAGAGAGTCATAGAGTCATAGAGGTTTATGACTTTGGCCCAACTTGTCCATGCCGTCCCTTTTTTTAACCTCTAAGCTAATCCCAAATCCCTGCATTTGGCCCATATCCCTCTATACCAATTTTACTCATGTGACTGTCTAAAAGCTTTTCAAAAGACAAAATTGTACCCGCCTCTACTACTACCTCTGGCAGTTTGTCCCAGACACTCACCACCCTCTGTGTGAAAAAATTGCCCCTCCAGACCCTTTTGTATCTCTCCCCTCTCACCTTAAACCAATGCCTATGTCACCTCCCACCTAGTTCTCATGCACCTAGTTTAACTAAATGGACACACAACGGGCGAGATTCTCCGTCCTTCCAGCCACATGTTTCCTGCCAACGGGAGGTGGCGTGTTGTTTGCTAGCGACGGGATTCTCTTGTCCCGCCACTGTCAATGGGAATTCCCATTGATGTCACCCCACGCTGGCGGGAAACCCATGGGGGAGGGAGGGGGGTGCATTGCCGTCGAGATCGGAGAATCCCACCAGTGTGAACGACCAGAGTATTCCGGCCAACCTGCTTGCACGATCCTTATGAGTGATTGGCACCTTAATATCATGTTAAAAAGATGACAATCAGGATATTCCAATACTTGGTTGCAGACGAAAGGTCACCAATCCTGAAATGTTAATTCTTTCTATCCTCTTTAGAGATGTTCCTGACCTGCTGTGCATTTCCTGTTTTTATCATCATAGAAACCCTACAGTACAGAAAGAGGCCATTCGGCCCATCGAGTCTGCACCGACCACAATCCCACCCAGGCCCTACCCCCATATCTACCCACTAATCCCTCCAACCTACGCATCTCAGGACACTAAGGGCAATTTTTAGCATGGCCAATCAACCTAACCCTTTGGACTGTGGGAGGAAACCGGAGCACCCGGAGGAAACCCACGCAGACACGAAGAGAATGTGCAAACTCCACACAGACAGTGACCCAAGCCGGGAATCGAACCCAGGTCCCTGGAGCTGTGAAGCAGCAGTGCTAACCACTGTGCTACCGTACCGTGCAGATTTAGAGTTTTAAATCCCTCAATTATGAGCAGAAACACAAAAAGAGCTGGACTTATCTTCATTGGGGAAAGGAAGATTGAGGTGTGACTGGGCCCAGTGGCACAGTGGATAGCACTGCTGCCTCACAGTGCCAGGGACCCAAGTTCGATTCTCGGCTTGGGTCACTGTCTGTATGGAGTCTGCACGTTCTCCCTGTGTCTGCGTGGGTTTCCTCCGGATGCTCCGGTTTCCTCCCACAGTCTGAAAGATGTGCTGGTTAGGGTGCATTGACCCGAAGAGGCGCTGGAATGTGGCGACTAGGGGAATTTCACAGTAACTTCATTGCAATGTTAATGTAAGCCTTACTTGTGACTAATAAATAAACTTTACTAAGTGGAGTGGAATGGATAAAGCAGACACGTAAGCGGATTGTTCATGTTAACCCGTTGAGGCCAAACGGGCCACCCAAAAATGGTGATTGCAAAGCATGATGGGATAGGATGGCCAAATGTGTGTAAAGACTGAGACAAACAGACTGCAGCCCTAAGTGAATATTGGACCGAGACCAGCAGGCCGCAGCCTTAGACATCGGGAATACACAGGAAATAGGTCGTCCCGAAGACAATGGACCCTCTGGTCAAACATATTTGTTCACCAGACAAAGGTTGTCTCTTATTTGGGAGGGAGGTATGTGACCTACATGCCGCCAGCACCCACAGGCACACCCCGAAATCGGTGTGGCAGCACCCGATTGGGATTCCATCGATCAGGGTGATCGAGCCCCGATCGATTGATTGGTAGTGATCGAGGGCCCGCCCTAAAGGGCGCGAAATAACCCAAGGATAAAGTTTTTGTGCAACGCGCTACCAGCAGCGGTGACTCTAGGGACCAACCTAGAAGGACGACCCTGGACCATCCAGAGGAGAAGAAGGAAGAACAGACCGGACCCAGAAGCGGGGGATCAGACCAGACCAAAGACCAGACCATACCGAGGAGACTGGAGAGACCGGCACTTGGACACAGGCCAATATCTGCCTGGGTACTTGTCAGTCACTCACAGTTAAGCCAATGTCCAACGTTAAGTTTGAAACTTCTGATTGTTCTGTAAAAGTAACTACCGTAACTAATATTAATTGTGTGAATGAATAAATGTTATTTCATTAATAAGAAGTTGACTTGCAGTCCACCGTATAAGGGTTAAAAACACACTGTGCGGCAAGACACAACACCATGGATGCAGGAATAAAACATGGGTCCAAAACGGACAGATCACAACGGAGACTGAATATTTGGGTGTAGATTTTACCAATGAGTGGAGAACTTTGTATGAAATTTGGTTCAGTAGTACGTGAGCGCATTTGATTCTTGCCAAGTGTAGGTGTATGGATTCCTTCAAGAAATAATTCATGGGCAGAATTTTCCCGTCCCGCCTGCCACGGGAATCGCCGCCGGCTGGGAGGGGGGTGGGGAAGAGAACATGCAAAGGTCCATTGACCTCAGGTGGGGGATTATCCAGTCTTGGGGCTGGAAAGTCCCACCCAATGCATTACAATTGGGAGAAATTAAGGTAGAAATTTGATAAATATGCAATGAATGATTGTCTGTGCTACTGAGACCTGGAACACCAGCTGTGTATTACAACCAGTGAAAGATGACCATCCTACACAGTTAAGCTGATTCTGCCTATATGTACAACCTGCAGGTTGTAATATTAGATTGATAACTGAAGTACTGAGTGATTGCGCTTGGAAATAGGGGAGATACTTTGCAGAGAAAATAAACTATTCGGGTCTTTGACATTTTCCCTCTGGTTAATGCTGCAGAGTTGATGTTTGAGTGTAGTCTACGGAAGGACCTGGCTTGCACGGCTAAGTGGCCTTTTCTCGAGCCATATTTTTCTCATCCGAGATGCAAAGATAAGAATTCCATCACAGTTTCATACCTTATTCACCAGGCTTAACGGCCCTGAGGTCTATCATTGACTGGAAACTAAGCCATGTTTAACTGAGGCGATTGAAAGATATTGTGCTACAAATACATTGGCACCCATTTTATAGCTACAGGGATCACAATCTGTGATCTGCCCACGTCCATTCCCGACACAGCAGGCAGCAAGCAAATCTGCGTTGCCACCCCAATTAAATGATTGTAGTGTTGTTTCGCGTGAGGCTTGCACTGCTGGCTGCCTGCAAAACCAGCAGGAGGCTGAGAAGTGTGAGCTGATAACACATGGTGCCACCTGCCCCTCTTAAAGGCCGCCTGTCCCTCTTAAAGGGGAACTGCACCCCCTAGAAGGCTGCCTGTACTGACACTGGTTGCAAGTAGTTTTCTTTTACTCATTCATGGGACATGGGTTGGCCAGTATTTATTGCCCATCTCTTGTTGCCCGAGGGCAGTTTTGAGTCAACCACATTGCTGTGGCCCTAGAGTCACGTGTTGGCCAGACCAGGTAAGGACAGCAGATTTCCTTCACTAAAGGATATTCGCAAACCAGATGGGTTTTCCCAACAATTGACAATGGTCATTAGAAGATTCTTAATTCTGAATTTTTTTTATTGAATTCAAATTCCACCATCTGCCATGGTGGGATTCGAACCCGGGTCCGAGAACATTAGCTGAGTTTCTGGATTAATAGTCTAGCAATAATACCACTAGGCCATTGCCTCACCTTGTTGGAGCAATGTCGATGGATCACCAGGCACCCCGCCCCATGCAGGTTAACAGGAGCAGAGAGGCTATGTTTCCACAGGGGCCAGGAAACTCTCAAAAATAAAAATAAGCCCTCGGGTCTCAGGTCTAATTCAGACAGTCCAGCTCATCCTCAGACCTTCCAATGATGCCAGCCTCATACCCACCTCCAGCTGCCTCTCAGCTATTCAGCCATGGCAGGAAGATTACCCAAACTCACTGCAACACACTCTTCCCTCTCTCCTGCACAGAAAGATGACCCATCTCTGCTGGGAGCAAAGCAGCACTGAACTGATAGGGGACAAAGACATCTGTATTTTCCAAGCTCCAAGGAGGAGATGGTTGTCAGCATCTTGGGGGTGGCTGCCACAGAGCCTATGGTATCTGGCAACTGCGAGAACATTGCGGATGATGTTACGTTCCTCCTTTATGCCCCTTCTTAATTTCCACCATACGCTCATCCTGCTATCCACTACGATGTTAAAGCTGCTGATGGTATAACTCAGGACCTCTTGCTTTCCACCCTAACCCCCTTCCCTCGCTACAACCTTTCCACTCTTATTTTCTGCTTTCAGACACCCAAGAGTTGCCACCTGCCCATCGACTTCAGAAAGCGTAATGGAGGACATGCTGTGTCTACATTAACTGGGACAAGTAGAAATGGTCGAGAGCTTCAACTTTTTAGGTGTCCAGATCACCAACAACCTGTCCTGGTCCCTCCATGCTGATGCTATAGTTGCCAATGCTATAGTTGACATGGATGCCATCATCTCACGTGAGAACACCATCCACCAGGTACACGGTACCTACTCTTGCAACTCGGCCAACGTTGTCTACCTGATACGCTGCAGGAAAGGATGTCCCGAGGTATGGTACATTGGGGAAACCATGCAGACGCTACGACAACGGATGAATGAACACCGCTCGACAATCACCAGGCAAGACTGTTCTCTTCCTGTTGGGGAACACTTCAGCAGTCACGGGCATTCAGCCTCTGATCTTCAGGTAAGCGTTCTCCAAGGCGGCCTTCCCGACACACGATAGCGCAGAGTCGCTGAGCAGAAACTGATAGCCAAGTTCCGCACACATGAGGACGGCCTAAACCGGGATGTTGTATTTATGTCACATTATCAGTAACCCCCACAGCTTGCCTCCTGGACTTGCGGGCTGTCCTGTCTGGAGACAATACACATCTCTTTAACCTGTGCTTAATGCTCCCTCCACCCACATTGTCTGTATCTTTAAGATCTGGTTGGCTGTAGGGATTTGCATTCTAATCAGTATTCTGTAACTTGATTTTGTGTCTCTGTGCCCTGTTTGAGAGCACATTTCCACTCCATCTGATGAAGGAGCAGCGCTCCGAAAGCTAATGGTATTTGCTACCAAATAAACCTGTTGGACTTTAACCTGGTGTTGTTAAAACTCTTACTGTGTTCACCCCAGTCCAACGCCGGCATCTCCACATCATGCTATAGTTAACCAACACCTCTACCTTCTCAGAAGGCGAGGGAAATTTCACACGTCCATTTCGACTCTCACCAATTTTTACAGATGTACCATAGAAAGTATTCTTTCTGATTGTATCACAGCTTGGTATGGCTCCTGCTCTGCCCAAGACCACAAGAAACTACAAAGGGTCATGAATGAAACCCACTCCATCACACAAACCTGCTTCCCATCCACTGACTCCGTCTACACTTCCTGCTGCCTTAGAACATAGAACATAGAACATTACAGCGCAGAACAGGCCCTTCGGCCCACGATGTTGCACCGACCAGTTAAAAAAAAAAACTGTGACCCTCCAACCTAAACCAATTTCTTTTCGTCCATGAACCTATCTACGGATCTCTTAAACGCCCCCAAACTAGGCGCATTTACAACTGATGCTGGCAGGGCATTCCAATCCCTCACCACCCTCTGGGTAAAGAACCTACCCCTGACATCGGTTCTATAACTACCCCCCCTCAATTTAAAGCCATGCCCCCTCGTGCTGGATTTCTCCATCAGAGGAAAAAGGCTATCACTATCCACCCTATCTAAACCTCTAATCATCTTATATGTTTCAATAAGATCCCCTCTTAGCCGCCGCCTTTCCAGCGAAAACAATCCCAAATCCCTCAGCCTCTCCTCATAGGATCTCCCCTCCATACCAGGCAACATCCTGGTAAACCTCCTCTGCACCCTCTCCAAAGCCTCCACATCCTTCCTGTAATGTGGGGACCAGAACTGCACACAGTACTCCAAGTGCGGCCGCACCAGAGTTGTGTACAGTTGCAACATAACGCTACGACTCCTAAATTCAATCCCCCTACCAATAAACGCCAAGACACCATATGCCTTCTTAACAACCTTATCTACTTGATTCCCAACTTTCAGGGATCTATGCACACATACACCTAGATCCCTCTGCTCCTCCACACTATTCAAAGTCCTCCCGTTAGCCCTATACTCAACACATCTGTTATTCCTACCAAAGTGAATTACCTCACACTTCTCCGCATTAAACTCCATCCGCCACCTCTCGGCCCAACTTTGCAACCTGTCTAAGTCTTCCTGCAAACTACGACACCCTTCCTCACTGTCTACCACACCACCGACTTTGGTGTCATCAGCAAATTTGCTAATCCACCCAACTATACCCTCATCCAGATCAGCAGCCAGCATAATCAAGGACCCTATGTACCCCGGACAGTCTCTCTCTTCCACCTTCTTCCGTCGGGAAAAAGATAGAAAGGTCTGAGGTCATGTACCAACCAACTCAAGAACAGCTTCTTCTCTGCTGCCGTCAGACTTTTGAATGGACCTACCTCGCATTAAGCTGATCTTTCTCTACAACCTAGCTATGACTGTAACGCTACATTCTGCACTCTCTCGTTTCTTTCTCTATGAACGGTATGCTTTGTCTGTATAGCACACAAGAAACAACACTTTTCACTGTATGTTAATACATGTGACAATAATAAATCAAATCAAATCAAACATCAGCTGCAGAAGGAAGGCAGGAAAGATGCTGCAGGACTGCAGAGGAAGCACCATTACCTGATCAGTATCGCTTAGTCACCAGCAATTTTAGACACTTGCTTCGAGTTGGGATCTCCATGTAGTGAGTCACTGAGCAATGAGTGGGCAACAGCCAGGCCAGGGAAAGAGAATAACACTGATTCCAGCTCTCTGCAGAGCAAGGTCACAGGCAAGATATTCAGCAGAGGTCTCAGATGAGGTCTTGGCTCAATGAAATGCTTGGTGCATTGGCAGGCATGGGGAGATGATGGCCTAGTGGTATTATCACTAGACTATTAATCCAGAAACTCATCTGCTCTGCTGACCCGGGTTCGAATCCCGCAACAGCAGATGGTGGAATTTGAATTCAATAAAAGAAATCTGGAATTAAGAATCTACTGATGATCATGAAACCATTGTCGATTGTCGGAGAAAGCCATTTGGTTCACTAATGTCCTTTAGGGAAGGAAGTCTGCCATCCTTACCTGGTCTGGCCTACATGTGACTCCAGAGCCATGGCAATGTGGTTGACTCTCAACTGCCCTCTGAAATGGCCTAGCAAGCCACTCAGTTTCAAGGGCAACTAGGGATGGGCAATAAATGCTGGCCAGCCAGCGATGCCCATGTCCCACGAATGAGTAAGAAAAAGTCTGTCTCTTGTCACTGTAATGAGGATGGAGGAGTCCCACTCCCATGTGGCACAGAGCATCGCACAGAAGTCCATTCTATCCAGTGTGGAGTCTATGTTTTTCTGAGTCCATCCAACTCCATGGCAGACACGCCTGTCATGAGACGTCTGGTGACTGGTATCTCAGATTCCATTGCAGTGCAGAGAGGAGCTATGCGACGTCTCAGTCCCACAGTGCGAACTCAGACTGAGGTCATGAGGTCTATGCTTGTTTGCTAATGTAAGAAGTCTCACAACACCAAGTTAAAGTCCAACAGGTTTATTTGGAATCACGAGCTTTCAGAGCGCTGCTCCTTCATCAGGCAGCGCTCCGAAAGCCCATGATTCCAAATAAACCTGTTGGACTTTAACCTGGTGTTGTGAGACATCTTACTGTGCCCACCCCTGTCCAACGCCAGCATCTCCACATCATGTTTGCCAATGAAGTCTCAGCCTGCTGCCGTCATGGTTACAAATGTCGGTGGCTCAAAGGGGTTTGCAGGCCCACACAGCAGCCCCAGCAATGGATCTGCCAGCAGATTCTGAGGATTGCGGGTGTGACATCCATGGGCGGTGGCAGTGGCACTGTGACACCCCTGCCGTCCTTTCCCAGGACAGGTCTCCAGCACTGTCACTCCGCCAGCTCTTGTCTCTCAGACAACCAGGCCGGACCACTGCTACCCATGGTGCAGTTCAAAGTCAGGCTCTGAGGGCCTGGAGCTGAGGTCATCTTTCTGAAGCCATGTGCAGTCTCCCCCAGTGAAAATCAGTGGCCTTCCATTGGCCATGCTGCAGCCACTGGGGTAACACTGTGTAAGAACACTGGGGTCAGTCAAAGGCAAGCACTAAGAGAAAGCACAAAGATGAATTGTTCACTCCAGCTTATATAATTGGGTGTGTCACATGATCAACCTGTGAAAAGAAGGTTGTCTTTGTTGTCTTTTACTGCCGGATTTTAGCCAAGAGGAAATGAGGTCCAAAGATGTGCAGGTTGGGTAGATTTGCCATGCCAAAATTGCCTCTTAGTGTCCCAAAATGTGTAGGTCAGATGGATTAGGGACAGAGCAGGGGAGCGGTCCTGGGTAAGATGCTCACTCAGAGAGTCGGCGCAGACTCGATGGGCCGAATGGCTTCTACGACACTGTAGTGATTCTATGACATTGTGTTATGATGTTGTGGATATAGGAGCGATAAGGTGGATTGGGGGTGGTGAAAGAATATCATCCTCAGGGAATGGGACCCTGAGTGAGGGAGCCTCACTTAGAAGCATTTAACAATGCTTTATGAGTAAGAAGTGTGCTCATCCTTGAGTTGGGATGTGAGGCCAGGCACAGCACTGGCCATCGCATCGACATGCATTTGCAAGAGGAACTCATAGAACCGGCCTTTTCATATCATGTGTGGCCCCAGAAGGCAGTGCGATGGAGTCGAAGAGGAAGAAAAGGGGCCAGTAGGGCTACTGGCATTCTGCCGAGAGAAAGCCCAGGGTGGTGGAGGGTGCTGGTGGGAGGGGGTGGGGTGCAGCATCCAGGAACAGCCTCAAGTCTCAGTGTGGAGTTAGAAGGAGCAGGAGGAAAATTTTGACTTAATTTTACTTGAGCTGCAGCCTCCTAATTAAAGCTCGATTTTCAAATTTGCTGACGACATCACCGTAGTGGGTCGGATCTCAAACAATGATGAGACAGAGTACAGGAACGAGATAGAGAATCTGGTGAACTGGTGCGGCAACAATAATCTCTTCCTCAATGTCAACAAAATGAAGGAGATAGTCATTGACTTCAGGAAGTGTAGTGGAGGACATACCCCCATCTACATCAATGGGAGCAAAGTAGAAATGGTCGAGAGCTTCAGGCGTCTAGGTGTCCAGATCACCAACAACCTGTCCTGGTCCCCCCATGATGACACCACAGTTAAGAAAGCCCACCAAAGCCTCTACTTTCTCAGAAGATTAAGGGAATTTGGCATGTCTGCTATGACTCTCACCACCTTTTACAACTGCACCATGAAAAGCATTCTTTCTGGTTGTATCACAGCTCGGTATGGCTCCTGCTCTGCCCAAGACCGCAAGGAACCACAAAGGGTTGTGAACGAAGCCCAGTCCATCACTCAAACCAGCCTCCCATCCGTTGACTCTGTCTGCACTTCCCGCTGCCTCGGAAAACTGCAGTGTCAATGTAAGCCTACTCGTGACACCAATAAAATAAACTTTACACTTTAGTACTTATGTCCAGTGACTGGTGCTGAGATAAAGTTGCTTAGGACCTGTAGCAGCCCTCTCTCGCCTCACGCAAGAGCCTATTCTCGATCGAGTCATACCTCTGCTTTTAGTTGGAGTGGTTTCTTGCAGGGATCATTGTATTGTAGTCCAGCTTCGAATCCCCCAGCCTTGTCCAATGAACCTAAAACCAAGAGTCTTGGTTTGGTTTAAGTCAGCAGCACAGTTAGGATTTGTTTTGGTGAGTGTGGTGCATGAGCAAACTGAGCCATCGGGAAATCTTTCCTTTTTCAAAATATCTAAATAACCGCAGAGATTTAAGAATCATTCCCGGCTATTTATCAGTGGCTCCGCTCAGAATAAGAGTTAATGCAGCTTTGATATTTCGGCATTTCCAATTCAATGCAATGACAGTGGCTTTCTCCCCATCATTCATTCATTCCCAATATAGATTCATAGAATCCCTACAGTGTGGGAGGAGGCCATTCAGCCCATCGAGTCTGCACCGACCACAATCCCACCCAGGCCCTATCCCCATAACCCCATGCATTTACCTAGCTAGTGCCCCTGACATTAAGGGGCAATGTGGCACGGCCAATCCAGCTAACCCGCACATCTTTGGACTGTGGGAGGAAACCGGAGCACCTGGAGAAAACCCATGCAGATATGGGGAGAATGTGCAAACTCTACACAGACAGTGACCCAAGCCGGGAATCGAAGCTGGGTCCCTGGTGCTGTGAGGCAGCAGTGCCAACCGCTGTGCCACCATGCCGCCCTAGTTCCTTAGACTGAAGCTTTCTGGCCCTGGTGTGACTGTACACCCTATAACAGTAACTTCATTGCAATGTTAATGTAAGCCTACTTGCGAGTAATGAATAAACTTTTTTGCTTTAATTCCTTGTACCACCTATTCATATAAAGCAGGGATTTGCTGGCCTGGCCTTTCCTCAGTTTAAAGAACAAATGATAAACCCGACACTTGGAGGATCGGTGCCTTTCCATTGATATAAATAAAGGAAAGCATCGTTTATGTAGATCAGATGTCTGGTAATTTATTCAAGCTAACATAAAACCTCAGAGTTCCTGGAAGCAGAGGATCACGAAATAAGCCTGCAGTTCCTGTCTCTCTCAGTTTACTACATTCTTTCTCTGCCTTTAGACTCTGGCAGTCTAGTCTCCATTCTTCCCCAGCGCACTAAAAGCTAAAAGTTGTAAATACCAACACTTTATAATGGCCATAAAATTGCAGTGACCCACTACCCATCCTCATAAAGGTTAGCATTTGCTGTAATCTTTAAATGCTGCACCTCCGTTATAGCTTCTTTTGAGCCAGTTTAATATTCAGGAGATTGCTTTCAACTTTGGCAACCTTTGGACCTGTCGATGTCTGAAATGTTTTAAAAATTCATTCATGGGATGTGGGCGTCGCTGGCTAGGCCAGCAATTATTGCCCATCCCTAATTGCCTTCTAGAACCGCTGCAGCCCATGCAACATCAATGCAGTATTTGACCACGGATGGCATCAAGGAGTCCTAGCAAAGCTGGAGTCAATGGGAATCGGGGGGAAAATCCTCCATTGGTTGGAGTCATGCCTGGCACAAAGGAAGATGGTTATGGTGGTTGGAGGTCAGTCATCTCAGCTCCAGGACATCACTGCTCAGAGTAGTGTCCTCAGCCCTGCTTCATCGATGGCCGTCCTTCCATCATAACGTCAGGAGTGGGAATGTTCACTGATGGTTTCACGATGTTCAGCACCATTCGCAACTCCTCAGGTACTGAAGCAGTCCATGTCCAAATGCAGGACAAAATCCAGGCTTGGGCTGACAAGTGGCAAGTAATATTCATAGAATATAGAACATAGACATAGGAGCAGAATTAGGCCATTCGGCCCATCGCGTCTGGTCCGCCATTCAATCATGGCTGATATTTTTCTCACCCCCATTCTCCTGTCTTTCCCCCATAACTTCCTATCCCCTTATTAATCAAGAACCTGTCTATCTCTGTCTTAAAGCCACTCAATGACCTGGCCTCCACAGCCTTCTGCGGCAAGGGGTTCCACAGATTCACCACTCTCTGGCTGAAGAAATTCCTCCTCATCTCTGTTTTAAAGGATTGTCACTTTAGCCTGAGATTGTGCCCACTGGTTCTAGTTTTTCCTACTAGTGGAAACATCCTCTCCACGTCCCCTCTATCCAGGCCTCGCAGTATCCTGTAAGTTTCAATAAGTGCCCCCTCATCCTTCTAAATCCAACGAGTACAGACCCAGAGTACTCAACCGTTCCTCATATGACAAGCTCTTCATTCCAGGGATCATTCTTGTGAACCTCCTCTGGACCCTTTCCAAAGCCAGCACATCCTTCCTTAGATATAGGGCCCAAAACTGCTCACAATACTCCAAATGAGGTCTGACCAGAGCCTTATACAGCCTCAGAAATACATCCCTACTCTTGTATTCTAGCCCTCTCAACATGAATGCTAATATTGCATTTGCTTCCTTGCTGCTGACTGAACCTTAAGAGAATCTTGAACAATGACTCCCAAGTCCCTTTGTGTTTCTGATTTCCATTGAATGACAAGGGGAGATGGTTAGATCCTCTCTAGTTGGAGATGGTCATTGCCTGGCACTTGTGTGGTGTGAATGTTGCTTGTCAGCCCAAGTCTGGATGCTGTCCAGGTCTTGCTGCATTTGGACATGGACTGCTCCAGTATATGAGGAGAGTCACATGATTCTGAACATTGTGCAGTCCTGCATCCGCACTTCTGACCTTATGTTGGAAGGAAGGTCATTGATGAAGCAGCTGAAGATGGTTGGGCCTCAGACACTGTGGGACTCCTGCAGTGATGCACTAGAGCTGAGATGATTGAAAATATCTCAGTTGGAATTATAAGACTAAAACCAAATGAGGCACAACCTTTGCTATTTGCTTCTTCCACAAATACTTCCACGTTTCCATTCAAGCGGACAATTGAATTTAGAACTTACAACCACTGCCCTGTGGCTCTCACTGAAAAATGCATGTGTGTCAATTAGGTAGAGACCAGGATCAAACATGGCTGTGATCCACTCTACAAGCCGTGTAACCTGGAGTCCTCACCATCCAGCTCGCCACATAGGGGAGGGTGAGGGGAGTGGGGGCAATAGTGTAGACAGGTATGATGGGACAAGCAAACTGTGCTGGGTGACAGTAAACCTTAAACCCCAGGCAGAGTCAGGACATAAGTTTCAGTTTATTTATTAGTGTCACAAGTAGGCTTACATTAACATCGCAATGAAGTTACTGCAAAAATCCCCCAGTCGCCGCACTCCGGCGCCCGTTCGGGTACACTGAGGAAGAATTATTGCATGACCAGTGCACCTAACCAACATGTCTTTTGGATTGTGGGAGGAAACTGAAACACCCGGAGGAAACCCACGCAGACACAAGGAGAACGCACAGACTCCGCAAAGACAGTGATCCAAGCCGGGAATCGAACCCGGGTTCCTGGCGCTGTGAGGCTGCAATGCTAACCACTGTGCCACTGACAGTGAGGAATACAAGCTCACTGTAAAAAAAGCTCTTTGTGTCTGACATCTGCCTTCCAAGTTTGAAGATCAAAGTCCATGGATGAAGAACTTAAACTAACATTTCATAACACGTACTATATCACTGTCAATGTTAAATGTATCTCCTGTTGGTCGGGTGCCTCTATTAAAATAGATACTGAATTTGAATGATTTTTATTTTCTTTCCAACTCTTACACGATGCTGCATATAATCAGGAAAGGACACTGATTTATAGGGCATAATTCAATGGGAATCTAACCAATGCGCTCCATTAGAGGCAGTGGGATTCTTTAAAGAAAATGTTTACACCGTCCCTGCCTCCCTTCTCCCCTGTGTTGCGTGTACAGCGATTGGAATGTTGTTATGAAACAGACCGGTCTACTCCGCTTCCAGTACCATTCCTGTCCTTTCATTCCACTCCTGAAGGGAAGAGAATTTATGGCACAGGACGGGATAATGTTCCCCTTGGAAGTCTTTCTAGCCTTTGCTTTCTGTTGAGTCAACTGAGGACCTTTCTTTGATTTGATTTGATTTGATTTATTATTGTCACATGTATTATCATACATGAAAAGTATTGTTTCTTACACGCTATACAGACAGAGCATACTGTTCATAGAGAAGGAAAGGAGTCCTTCAGTTCATAAGATATAGGAGCAGAATTAGGCCATTCAGCCCATTGAGTCTGCTCTGTCATTCAGTATGATCACACCTGATCGAGGTGTACAAGATTATGAGGGGCATGGACAGAGTGGATAAGGAGCAGCTGTTGCCCTTAGTTGAAGGGTCATAAGGTCATAAGATATAGGCGCAATCCATTCTGTCCCATTGAGTCCGCTCCGCCATTCGATCATGGCTGATATGCTCCTCATCCCCATTCTCCTGCCTTCTCCCCAGAACCTTTCAACCCATTACCAATTAATAATCTGTCGAACTCCTCCTTAAGCTTACTCACTGTCCCAGCATCCACCGCACTTCGGGGTAGCGAATTCCACAGATTCACAACCCTCTGAAAGAAGTAGTTTCTCCTCAACTCTGTTTTAAATTTGCTTCCCCTTATCCTAAGACCATGATCTCTTGTCCTAGAATGCCCCACAAGAGGAAGCATTCGCTTCACACCTACTTTATCCATACCTTTTATCATCTTGAATACGTCAATTTGATCTCCCCTCATTCTTCTAAATTCCAGAGAGTATTGGCTTAAACTGTTCAATCTCTCTTCATACGACAAATCCCTCATCTCTGGAATCAATCTAGTGAACCTCCTCTGAACTGCATCCAATGCCACTACATCTTTCCTCAAATATGGGGCCCAAAACTGTGCACAATACTCCAGGTGCGGCCTCACCGATGCCTTGTGTAGTTGCAACAATACTTCCTTACCTTTATATTCTATTCCTTTAGCTATAAGTGCCAACATTTCATTTGCTTTCTTTATTATCTGCTGTACCTGCATGCTAGAGAGAGTGCAGAATGGAGTGTTACAGTCATAGCTGTAGGAGAGTCTGAGGTCACGTACCAACTGACTCAAGAACAGTTTCTTCCCTGCTGCCGTCAGACTTTTGAATGGACTTACCTCGCATCAAGCTGATCTTTCTCTACACCCCAGCTATGACTGTGACACTACATTCTGCACTCTCTCCTTTCCTTCTCTATGAACGGTATGCTCTGTCTGTATGGCACGCAAGAAACAATACTCTTCATTGTGTGCTAATACATGTGACAATAATAAATCAAATCAAATCAAAAATCAAAATAACTAGGGTGTAGAGAAAGCTCAACTTAATGCGAGGTAGGTCCGTTCAAAAGTCTGACAGCAGCAGGGAAGATGCTGTTTTTGAATCAGTTGGTACGTGACCTCAGACTTGGTTGTATCTTTTTCCCGACGTATCTCCCCTCTCAAAAGATCCCGTGCGCTGTTTGGAACACCAGAGCAAATCTCCTGGTGCTCAGGACAACAGGAATCCCTCAGCCAAAGCCATCAGCAGATTACCTGGTCATTTATCTCAACTCTGTGGGATCTTGCTGTTCACAGTTTGGATGCCATGTAGCTGCATGCCAGAGAGAGTGCGGAATGCAGTATTACAGTCGTGAGGGAATGTTGGCGTTTATAGCTAAAGGAATAGAATATAAAGGTAAGGAAGTATTGTTGCAACTGTACAAGGTATTGGTGAGGCTGCACCTGGAGTATTGTGCACAGTTTTGGTCCCCATATCTGAGGAAAGATGCAGTGGCATTGGAGGCAGTTCAGAGGAGGTTCACTAGATTGATTGCAGAGATGAGGGGTTTGTTGTATGAAGAGAGATTGAACAGTTTAGGCCGATACTCTCTGGAATTTAGAAGAATGAGGGGAGCTCAAATTGCGGAAACAAGATGATGAAAGGTATGGTCAGCCTGTGCGGAGATCACACTTTACAGGTCGGCTGTGAGGTGGTGACAATAAAACATGATCCACCCTGTTGATTGCTCTGTTGTTTGCTGATTAACCCACTGGGCACAAAGCGCAACGTCTAGCGGGCAAGTAATATATCTGAAACAAGAGCAGCGGGAAGCTGGAAAAACTCAGCGGGTCTGGCAGCACCTGTGAGGAGAGAAAGTGGAGCTAATGGCTGGGATCTGACGGCCGTTTGGGTCGGCAGGATTGATCCATTCTGCCTGTCATAAAGCTGGGCCAAGACTGGGCATGGGGGGGCGGGGGGGAGACTGAGCCAGGACTGGAGGACAGGGGGAAGCCAAGGAGTAGAATGGATAAGTGAATGGCCACCGGACACCGTTCAAATATGACGTCCGATGTCAGAACCTATGAGGTGATGGTGGGGGAAGGGGCTCGGGTCACTTCCTGCCCGCTCTGCCTTCAGGTTGGAGATGCTCCTTGTGGCTGCATGGGATGGCACGGCGGCACAGTGATTAGCACTGCTGCCTCACAAAGCCAGGAACCCGGGTTCGATTCCCGGCTTGGGTCACTGTCTGTGCGGAGTCTGCACATTCTCCCCGTGTCTGCGAGGATTTCGCCCGGATGCTCCGGTTTCCTCCTACAGTCCAAAGATGCGCGGGTTAGGTTGATTGGCCATGCTAAATTTCCCCTTAGCGTCGGGGAGGTTAGCAGGTAAATATGTGGGGTTACAGGAATAGGGCCTGGGTGGGATTGTGGTCGGTGCAGATTCGATGGGTCGAATGGCCTCCTTCTGCACTGTAGGGATTCTATGGGATTTGATGATTGATGAGTTGAACTGAGTAAGATCTCACGTGTGCAGCTGTCCCAATCTCCAGTGGGAGTTACTCCGACTTTCCCTTCTGCCATTGGACATAGTCTTTGGGACAGAAAAAGCCACCCGACAGTTCAAAAGTAGTTCATCAGCTGTGAAGCACCTTGAGGCATCCCAGGCATTGCGAGGGTATTATAAGAAACTCCAATCTTTCTTTCTGGTGTGACAATTAAAATAACTGCAGATCGCTGCACGTCCAATCTTCACATTCACAAGGAAACTGGGTCGAAACTTGGAATCATAGAAAGATACAGCACAAATCACCATTGGTGGTTAGAATGTAGCCGGTGACAGCTTTGTATTGGATGTAATGTGACCAATGGTAACAGGCTGTAAGAGTCAGCTGACCCAGTAAACCATGGAACCAATTACAGAACAGTGTAATAGTCAGCTGACCAGCTGACTCACTATAAATAAGAACCTGTTGGGAATTGTGTGGAGCTTGGATTGGCCCAGGGTGAGGCCCCAAGTTTGGAGTAATGATGTTTCTTTATTAAACTCTTTCTTTGATTTATAAGTTGGAGTAAGTTTTGTTCTATTTTTATTGTCTGCGTTCGAAGAGTTACTTCTGATGAAACATTGGTCCCATCGTGGCTTGTGCTTGCTATTTAAAATAACTAGCCGATCAGTTCAACTCCTCCACTCTTTTCCTGTAAACCTGTAATTTTATTCCTTTTCACGGAACCCTTTTTGAAAAGGACGATTGAATTTTCCTCTCAGCGTGGGCACAACATTTCATCGTGACAAATAAGTTCTGCTCATTTCTCCCCACGTTCTTTCACCAATTATTTTGTCTTAATCCTTTGGCTTCCCACTCACTTGCCACTGGAAATGATTTCTCCCTATTTATCAAATCCCCTCATTGTTTTGAAAATCTCTCAACATCAACGTTGGAGGGCCGAAGGGCCTGTTTCCTGTGCTGTACTGTCGGGATACCATTGACTAGAAATGACCTGAGCCAGCCACATCAGCATTGTGGCTGCAAGAGCAGGTCCGAGGCTGAGAATTCTCTGGTGAGTAACTCATCTCCTGATTTAGAACCACAGCAAAGGAGGAGGCCATTCGACCCAACATGTCCATGCCAGCCCAAGGATACACAGCTAAATTGCACTTTAGTGTCACAGGATGTCCAGGTTAGATGGGACTAACCGTGTTAAATGTGTGGGGTTACAGGGATAGGGCAGGGGAGAGGGCCTGGGTAAGATACTCTGCCAGAGAATCAATGCAGACTTGATGGGCCAAATGGCCTCTTCTGCATTGCAGGAAATTCAATGAGGTGCCCTTCCTAATCCCACCTCCCTGCACCTGGCCCATATCCCCTGTAGCGTAAAGCACTTAAGGTGCAGATCCAGGTACTTTTTAAAAGAGTTTAGGGTCTCTGCCTCCACCACCAACATGGGGAGCAAATTCCAGACACCCCCCCCACTCTCTGCGTAAAAAACCTCTTCCTCATGTCCCCTCTACACCTACTGCCAATTATCTTGCACCTATGTCCCCTGGTTCTAGAATTCTCCAGCAAGGGAAACAATTTTACCCCGCCCACTCTATCGCTTCCCCTCATAATTTTGTACAACTTTATCAAGTCACCCCTCAGCCTTCTTTGTTCCAAGGAAAATAACCCCAACCTATCCAATCTCTCCTCATACCCACACTTTTTTCACCCTGGCAACCTTCTTGTAAACCTCCTCCGCACTCCCTCCAGAGCAATTACTTCCTTCCTGTAAGATGGTGACCAGGCACTGCACAGACTTCACAATGTCTGTCCACCATCTACAAGGGGGGTTGGCAGGAGTGGGGGGTGGGGTGTGAAGGAGGGGGAGGGGGGTTGTTGGGAGCGGGGAGGTGGAGATGGTTGCCTAATGGTAATGTCACTGAAATAGTAATCCAGCGGCCCAAGAGTTGGTTGGGTTGTTTTTTTTTTGGGGGGGGGGTGGTGGGGTTGTGTTGTGTGGAGTTGTGTTGGGTAGGGTGGGGAGGGGAAACAGATAGCTTGGGGGAATTAGCTCAAATGGAGAGCGCTGGCTTCGCATGTGAGAGGTAGTGGGATCGATGCCCACATTCTCCACTCCGATGGGACGGCACGGTGGCACAGCAGTTAGCACTGCTGCCTCACAGCGCCAGGCACCTGAGTTTGATTCCCGGCTTGGTTCACTGTCTGTGTGGAGTTTGCACGTTCTCCCTGTGTCTGCGTGGGTTTCCTCTGGGTGCTCTGGTTTCCTCCCACACTCTAAAGATGTGCGGGTTAGGTTGATTGGCTCAAGTGCCCCTTAGTGTGAGGGTGTTAGTAGTATAAATATGCAGGGTTGGGGGATAGGGCCTTGGGGGGATTATGGTCGGTGCAGATTCGATGGGCCAAATGGCTTCCTTCTGCACTGTAGGGATTCTATGATTCCATGGTGACTGGTGGAATTTAAATTCAAATAATAAATCTGGAGTTGAGAGCTGGTTTCGGTGACAGCGACTGTGAAACTATCATTGATTCTCATAAAAAAAAAACCATTTGGTTCACTAAAATAAACCCAAAATACTGCGGGTGCTGGAGATCTGAAATAAAAACAGAAAGTGCTGGAAACATCCAGCAGGTCTAGCAGCATCTGTGGAGAGAGAAACAGAGTTCAGGGGCGGGATTTTCCATGCACCCCCGTGGCGTGTTTTGTGGTGGCAGAGGTAGCCCACCATTGGCCGGCAGTGAGATCTTCTGGTCCCACCGCTGTCAATGGGGTTTCCCATTCGATGTAACCCTTGCCACTGGGAAACCCGCAGCGGGGTTTGCCATTGGCAGGACCAGAGGATCCCGCCAAGGAGAATGGCTGGAAGATTCGGGCCCACGTTTGGAGTCCGTATGGCTCTTCTTCAGAGTCACCTGATTCCCTAATGCTTCCTACGGAAGAATATCCGCCATATTTACCTGGTCTGGTCTACATGTGACTCCAGGCCCACAATGGTGCGGTTTGACTCTTAACTGCACTGGGAAGCCATCCAGTTCAAAGGGAAATTAGGGTTCATAGAATCATAGAATCCCTACAATGCAAAAGGAGGCCATTCGGCCCATCGAATCTGCACTGACAACAATCCCACCCAGGCCCTATTCCCGTAACCCCACATATTTACCCTGCTAATCCCCTTACACTAGGATCATTTTAGCATGGCCAATCCATCTAACCCGCACATCAAATGCTACCCCACATTGCATGAAAGGCAAAAAAAGATGCTCACCACCCAATAATGAACAAAACAAAATGATTAAACCTCTCTGGAGAAAATATTTTCAAGTGTAAGGGGAAAAGCAGGTGAGTGGATTTAAATGGATAGCTCTTGCATGGCGGCACAGTGGCACAGTGGTTATCGCTGCCACCTCACAGCGCCAAGGACCCTGGTTCAATTCCGGCCTTGGGTGACTGTCTGTGTGGAGTTTGCACATTCTCCTCGTGTCTGTGTGGGTTTCCTCCGAGTGCTCCGGTTTCCTCCCACAGTCCAAAGATGTGCAGGTTAGGTGGATTGGCCATGTTAAATTGCTCCTTAGTGTTCCAAGATGTGTAGGTTAGGGGGATTAGCCATAGTGAATGTGTGGGATTACGGGGATAGGGCAGGGGGAGAGGGCCTGGATAAAATGCTCTGTTGACGAGTTGGTGGAGACTTGATGGGTCAAATGGCCTTCTTCTGAACTGTGAGGGATTCTATTCTATTACAGAGAACAAAGAACAGTACAGCATAGGAACATGCCCTTCGACCCTCCTAACCTATGCCGACCACGTTTACCTATCTAAACAAACCACTTATTCTATTCCCCTTTTGTTCATGTGTCTATCCAGATAAGTCTTAAATGTCGCTAACATAACTGCCTCAACCACCTCACTTGGCAGTGCATTCCAGGCCCCCACCACCCTCTGTGTAAAAAACTTCCCCCGCACATCTCCATTGAAACTTTCCCCCCTTATCTTGAACTTGTGCCCCCTTGTAATTATCACTTCTGCCCTGGGAAAAACTGTTCACCCTATCTATACCTCTCATAATTTTATAAACTTTGATCAGGTCGCCCCTCGGCCTCCGTCGTTCCAGGGAGAACAATCCCAGTTTATTCTATTCAAAGGGCCAGCACGGTTTAATGGGCTGAATGGTTTCTTGCTGCGTTGCATTATTCTTTAACACTTCGTCCAAAGGCTTGTATTTCATCACGAGTGCATTGGAGTGTTGGCCTATATTGTAGTTTGACATCCTGCTGTGGAACTGAAAGCTGTAAGCTTTCCGTCCACAGGGTGAGAATATTATCTGTGGGCTCTGTCTCTTGCCCTATACCAACTATGGCCACATCCCCCAAACACTTTGCCACAAAAGTCCCTGTCAGCTGTTAAGATTTAGCCTCCCGATACAAGCCTGGAGAACCTTTCCACACCTTCTGAATACAGTTCTCACACTTAGTGCTTACTCAGCCAAACGGGCAGCACGTCCTGACAGCTGTCAGCTCATACTTCCTGAACAGCGCTTTAATGGATTCAGGGCTCCTTTGCAATCTGACTTCAGCAAGGCAGCATTTAAACCCAGCATCTCTCAATAAAAAAAAATAATATTAGTTAAAGGGGACTTTTTATTCCCATGGCACAGTGACGGATCTACACTTTGATTCCCACTCACCCAGTTCCCCAATTACCTGACAAAACGTATCAGTGTTGCTTGCAATTCAATTAGAACTGAAATAAATGTTCAGTTTGATGAGTTAAGGGAAGTCTGATTGTGGAAGACTTGCTTTTGAAGACACAGAGGTCTGCTGTTCTGCTTTGTTACCAATCCACTGTTCCATATCCCCTCTACTCTGTTGAGAGGAGCTGAAATAGACAGGCCTCAAACAGCTCATCGCTCAGTTGGTAAGCTACACAACTGGGGTCTCATTGAGAACCTCTGCCTTTTTGATAGGAGGACTTATCAAACTCAATAAAAAGAAATACACCAGATATGTTCCATCCCATTCAACATCCATTCATGGCCTCAGATCCATTTTCTGAGTGATATTCCAAGGTGGCAAGTTGGGGCGGCACATTGGCACAGGGGCAGCACGGTGGCACAGTCATTAGCACTGATGCCTCCCAGCACCAGGGACCCAAGTTCAATTCCGGCCTTGGGTCACTGTCTGTCTGCAGTTTGCACGTTCTCCCTGTGTCTGCGTGGGTTTCCTCAGGGTGCTCCAGTTTCCTCCCACACTCCAAAGATGTGCGGGTTAGGTGGATTGGCCATGATAAATTGCCCCTTTGTGTCAGGGGGGCTAGCTAGGGTAAATGCATGGGATTATGGGGATAGGGCCTGGGTGGGATTGTGGTCGGTGCAGCTTCGATGGGCCGAATGGCCTCCTTCTGCGCTGTAGGGATTCTATGATTCCGTGATACAAACATATAATTCCGATCATATCCTTGAGCTCTCAAAGCCTCCCGGGTTATTTCACCATGGAGGTGGGGCCAATTCAGAGCCTAAGGAGGAAAATCAGGGGAACTAACCAAAACGATAAGCTTTGAGGAGATTTTTGAGGCTGGGATGAGATGGAACAAGGGTCCTAGCGAGAGAATTCCTGTGGGGGAAAAGGGGCAAAATTTAGCCTGAGTTGAGTTTATGTAACATGGGGGAGGCACAAGGGTTAGCACCACCCTTGGCACAACACGGTGGCACAACGGTTAGCACTGCTGCCTCACAGTGCCCGGGACCCGGGTTCGATTCCCAGCCTGGGTCACTGTCTGTGTGGAGTCTGCACGTTCTCCCCGTGTCTGCGTGGGTTTCCTCCGGGTGCTCCGGTTTCCTCGTACAGTCCGAAAGACGTGCTGGTTAGGTGCATTGGCCATGCTAAATTCTCCCTCAGTGTACCCGAACAGGTGCCGGAATGTGGCAACTAGGGGATTTTCATAGGAACTTCATTGCAGTGTTGATTTAAGCCAACTTGTGACACTAATAAAATAAACTCACAGCACCTGGGACCTGGGTTCGATTTCGACCTTGGGCGACTGTCCGTGTGGAGTCATAGAGCCATAGAGGTTTATAGCATGGAAACAGGCCCTTCGGCCCAACTTGCCCATGCTGCCCTTTTTTTTAAAGCTAAATCCAATTGCCCGCATTTGGCCCATATCCCTCTATACCCATCGTACCCATGTAACTGTCTAAATGCTTTTTAAAAGACAAAATTATATCTGCCTCTACTACTACCTCTGGCAGCTTGTTCCAGACACTCACCACCCTCTATGTGAAAAAATTGCCCCTCTGGATACTTTTGTATCTCTCCCCTCTCACCTTAAACCTATGCCCTCTAGTTTTAGACTCCCCTACCTTTGGGAAAAGATATTGACTATCTAGCTGATCTGTGCCCCTCATTATTTTATTGACCTCTATAAGATCACCCTTCAGCTTTCTACGCTCCAGAGAAAAAAATCCCAGTCTATCCAGCCTCTCATAACTCAAACCATCAAGTCCCGGTAGCATCCTAGTAAATCTTTTCTGCACTCTTTATAGTTTAATAATACCCTTTCTATAATAGAGTGACCAGAACTGTACACAGTATTCCAAGTGTGGCCTCACCAATGTCCTGTACAACTTCAACAAGATGTCCCAACTCCTGTATTCAATGTTCTGACTGATGAAACCAAGCATGCCGAATGCCTTCTTCACCACTCTGTCCACCTGTGACTCCACTTTCAAGGAGCTATGAACATGTACCCCTAATTTGTACCTTCTCCCCGTGTCTGCGTGGGTTTCCTCCGGGCGCTCTGCTTTCCCCCCAAAGTCCAAAGGTTTGCAGGTTAGGTGGATTGGCCATGCTAAATTGCCCCTTATAGTCCAAATATGTGCAGCTTAGGTGGATTAGCCCTGGTCAATGCGAGGTGTTAGGGGGATAGGGCCTAAGTAAAGAGGAGATAGCAGGGCATCTGGATAGAAATGGTTCGATCAATCAGACGCAGCATGGATTCATGAGGGGAAAGTCGTGCTTGACGAACATGTTGGATTTTTATGAAGATGTGACGAGGGCGGTTGATGGAGGAGAACCGGTGGATGCGGTGTTTTTGGATTTCCAAAAGGCGTTTGATAAGGTGCCCCATAAAAGGCTGCTGAAGAAGATTAGGGCACACGGAGTGTGTTAAAGTGGATTGGGGACTGGCTATCCGACAGGAAGCAAAGAGTCGGAATAAATGGGTGTTTTTCTGGTTGGAGGAAGGTAACTAGTGGCGTGCCGCAGGGATCGGTACTCGGGCCGCAACTGTTTACCATTTATATAGATGATCTGGAGGAGGGGATGGAGTGTAGGGTAACGAAGTTTGCAGACGACACAAAGATAAGTGGAAAAGTGAATCGTGTGGAGGACGGAGAAGATCTGCAGAGAGATTTGGACAGGCTGAGTGAGTGGGCGAGGATATGGCAAATGGAGTATAACGTTGAGAAATGCGAGGTTATACACTTTGGAGGAAATAATAACAAATGGGATTACTATCTCAATGGAAACAAATTAAAACATGCTACCGTGCAAAGGGACCTGGGGGTCCTTGTGCATGAGACGCAAAAGCCCAGTCTGCAGGTACAACAGGTGATCAAGAAGGCAAATGGGATGTTGGCCTATATTGCGAGGGGGATAGAATATAAAAGCAGGGATGTCTTGATGCACCTGTACAGGGCATTGGTGAGGCCGCAGCTGGAATACTGTGTGCAGTATTGGTCCCCTTATATGAGGAAGGATATATTGGCATTGGAGGGAGTGCAGAGAAGGTTCACCAGGTTGATACCGGAGATGAGGGGTTTGGATTATGAGGAGAGGCTGAGGAGATTGGGTTTGTACTCGTTGGAGTTTAGAAGGATGAGGGGGGATCTTATGGAGACTTATAAGATAATGCGGGGGCTGGATAGGGTGGAGGCGGAGAGATTCTTTCCACTTAGTAAGGAAGTTAAAACTAGAGGACACAGCCTCAAAATAAAGGGGGGTCGGTTTAAGACAGAGTTGAGGAGGAACTTCTTCTCCCAGAGGGTGGTGAATCTCTGGAATTCTCTGCCCACTGAGGTGGTGGAGGCTACCTCGCTGAATATGTTTAAAGCGCAGATGGATGGATTCCTGAGCAGTAAGGGAATTAAGGGTTATGAGGATCAGGCGGGTAAGTGGTACTGATCCACGTCAGATCAGCCATGATCTTATTGAATGGCGGGGCAGGCTCGAGGGGCTAGATGGCCTACTCCTGCTCCTATTTCTTATGTTCTTATGTTCTTAAGTAAGATTCTCTTTCGGACAGTGGGTGCAGACTTGATGGGTTGTACGGCCTCCTTTTACACTGTAGGGATTCTATGGATTCAATGGGATTTGGGAAATCAGTAAGGAGACTATTGAAATAATTCAGGCTTGGTGCCACTGATAGTGTGGGCTTAAAGACAGTGGGGGTAAGGTAAGAATGGAGGTTGCTGATGCTACAGAGTATGTCAAAAATCTGAATGGGGACAATAGCTAGCCCCTTTCAGATGACTTTTGAGATCTGGTAGATTAGAACAGGTTTGAATGGGGAATAATCTGTAATGATCCACTGGCACCATCATGCCAACTTTCTGCAACACTTTCTTTAACGTGACATGATTTAAAACAGGAGGAGAAGTCACATTCTCTCCATCAGTGGTGTTGAACTGCACCTTTCTGTAAACTGCTACAGAGGAACTATCTCCGTCATTTTACACAAAATATTAAACTCTAACTCACGTGTACTCACTCATCGGAAAGGCGGAGCAGGATGGAGGCCCCCGTGCAAGTTATCAGTCATTAGTGAATTAAAATGTCCTACATCGCAGCGAGTCCCAGTAATTGGTTGTAATCCAACCTAACAGGTTAGGTTAGGCAGGGAGTGAAACAAGGGTCTGATGCAAAACCCTCAATGCTTAATATTGAGACTTAGGGATCTCTAGAGCAGGGAGGCAGTGGTGTAGTGGCATTGCCACTGGGCTAGTAATCCAGAGACCCAGGGTAATGCTCTGGGGATCCAGGTTCGAATCCCACCATGGTACATGGTGAGATTTTCATTCAATAAAAATCTGGAACAAAGAGTCTAATAACCACAAAACCATTGTCGGAAAAACCCATCCGGTTCACTAATGTCCTTTCGGGAAGGAAATCTGCTGTCCTTACCTGGTCTGGCCTACGTGTGACTCCAGAGCCATAAATGAGAACAAATTTGAATGGGGATGAATATATAATGATCCCATGAATGAATAGTGAAGAAATCTTGATGTGAATATTAATTGCTGCCTTTCTGTAACTTTGCATCAACTACATGTTCACCAGAGTAACATCTTCTTCTTTGCCAGTTCTCCACATGATAAAATAGAAATACATTTTCCTTTCATTTGCATCATTATTTTTGATATAATTATTTATGTGTATAGTTTGGAGGCTCCACATGCATATGGATACAAAGAAAGTTGGCTTTGACCTCTGTGCAATTACTTGGATTTGGAATAGATCCATGTTGTACATTAATGCTTTCCGGGAAAGAAGGAGAAAGACTGATTGTACCTTTTTCAAGTGCTTCCATAATCTTGCTTAAGTCCCCAGCCAATCGACCTCCAGATTGTTTAGCCATATCCTTTCGCTTGTATCTCCTTTGCAGCCACTGTGTAGAACAGAGTTCCATCCATTTCCCTCTGCTTGAGCATCTGCCAGGCTTGCATTTCCTCTGCCATTGTCATCTGAAATGATAAGCATGCAAGGTTAGACCTCTTTGTGCTCTACAGGATACAGAATTGACCACCTTCACAATGTGACCAGCACAATTGAAGGTGTGTGGACATTGGGTAATGAAACAGCTTTCTGGAACAATCCTCTCTACTTCTCCTTGCTTTGGGGTTCATGCCAGAGGCCAGTCTTAGAAACCTCAGAGTACACCGAGAAGCAAATGTGCATTTATATAGCGCCGTTTGTGACCTCAGAATGTCCCCAAAAACACTTTGCAGCTAATGAAGTACTATGAAGCATGTTGTAATGTGGGAAATGCAGAGGCTAAAGGGAGGGCAGTAACTAAGTGGTATTGTCACTGGACTCGTAACCCAGAGGCCCAGGGCAAGAGCTGGGGACCTGGGTTCAAATCCTGCCAAGGCAGATGGTGAATTTTGAATTCAATAAAAAAATATTTTTTTATTCATTCATGGAACATGGGTGCCACTGGTTGGCCAGCATTTATTGCCCATCCCTAGTTGCCCGAGGGCAGTTGAGAGTCAACAATATTGCTGTGGCTCTGGAGTCCCAGACCAGGTAAAGACGGCAGATTTCCTTCCCTAAAAGACATTAGTGAGCCAGATGGGTTTTTCCGACAATGGTTTCGTGGTCATCAGTAGATTCTTAATTCCATGTATTTCTTAATGAATTCAAATTCCACCATCTGTTTGGCGGGATTCGAACCCGGGTCCCCAGAACATTAGCTGACTTTAATAATTAATAGTCTCGCAATAATACCACGGGGCCATCGCTTTCCTGGAATTTAAAGTCTAATAAGTTGATTATTGTAAAAACCCAAGTGGTTCACTAATTCCCTTGAGAGAAGGAAATTTGCCATCCTTACCTGGTCTGGCCTACATGTGACTCCAGATCCACAGCTGACTTTCAAATGCCCTCTGTAATGGAGGGCAGTTAGGGGTGGGTATTAAATGCTGGCGCAGTCAGTGACGCTCACACCCAATAAAATGAATTTTAAAAAAACAATCCTGTGCACGACAAGCTTCCACATCTGAAAGACAGCACCTCTGACAATGCAGCACTCCCTCTATGCAGCACTGGAGTATCAGCCTATCACCAGGATTCTCCAATCTTCTTCGTCCTACCACCGCTGCCAGCGGGAATGGAGAATTCGGCACTCAGCCAAATCTCACTGCAACGGGATTGGAAAGTCCCAGCTGCCGGCTAGGTCAGAGAATTCTGAGCTACATTTTTGTGCTCAAATCTCTGAGTGAGGATAATCCCACACCTTCTGATTTAGGAGCAACAGTGCGACCAACTGACAGTTAAGGCCCATTCCTGCAACTAAAGAAGCAATGTTTACTCAGGCCAGAAAGTATTTTGGTAAAAATGAAGGTTCAATAATATTAATGAGACGTTGTTGGATAATTGGCCTCCAAACATTATCCGATATCAACTTGCAGACAGCTATTTGCAGTGAATTCTTTCATGCATTTGACAGTATAAACAAGAAGGGGGGGTGCAAGGGTAAAAGCACATTGTTAAATCTTTTCTTCTTATTGTTCAGCTTCTCTGCAAGAGCCTGTTTGCTCTGCAGCAGAAATTTGAAGCAGTTTTTAAAGTTAAAGTTTATTTATTAATGCCATTAGTAGGCTTGCATCAACACTGCAATGAAGTTACTGTGAAAATCCCCTAGTTGCCACACTCCGGTGCCTGTTCGGGTACACTGAGGGAGAATTTAGCACGGCCAATGCACCTGACCAGCACGTCTTTCAGTGGGAGGAAACCCATGCAGACATGGGAAGAACGTGCAGACTCCACACAGAGAGTAACCCAAGCCAGAGATAGCAGCGCTAACCACTGTGTCACCGTGCCGTAAAGAGAATAGGAGGGCAGTGATGTTATTAAAAGTCTCAGATGGTCTTAAATATTGAGTCTCTCCTCTCTTAATTATATCGCTTTGAATTAATGTTTGGGTGGCAAGCAAGCAAGTAAGCAGGATTCAGGGAGACCAGGATACGGGGACAGTTAGTCACTAATACACTCAAAAGAGAATTCAGGAGAAATTTATTTACCCAGTGCGTGGCTAGAATGGGGCACTAAGTTAACTGTGAATCTTTGACATGTTTTAATTTAGCTGGAGTGAACTTTATGACTTCAATATGCTGCCCACCAATTTCAGGGCAGGGTGCCAATCTCTTTACTTAACATCAAGAATATCAGATGTCACAAAACCTGCTGGGGTTTTGAGAAACAGTGGTACTAATTAGCACTTCCAAAGAGTGGGAATAGGCAAGATGGGCCAAGTGGCCTCCTTCTATGCTTCTAGAACGAGACTTGGGTAATGAAACCAACAGTGATAATAGAAATTGAATGAGTTTAAATTACAGGACAGGGGGGATATCTGGGGCACCAATGGAGTGACACACAGTCACCAGCAATGGCAAGGAAAGTCTACTGGATGTTGGGTTGCAGATAGCCAATGGGATGGACCACATATGGGGAGGCAGTGGCATAGTGGTATTGTCACTGGACTGGTGATCCTGAAACCCAGGGTAATGCTCTGGGCAAACAGGTCCGAATCCTGCTGCGGCAGATAGTGGAATTTGAATTGAATTTAGAACGAAATCAGAATTGAAAGTCGAATGAGTATCAGAGGTGGGAAAATCCTGCCTGAGGTCAATGGACCTTTGCATGGTCCTGTCCCGCCTGCTATGATTCCACTGCACAAATCCATTGCTGATTCTCATAAAAACCCCATCTGGTTCACTAATGTCCTTTAGGGAAGGAAGTCTGCCGTCCTTACCCGGTCTGGCCTAAATGTGATTCCAGTCCTGCAGCAATGTGGTTGACTCTTAAATACCCTCTGAACAAGGGCAACTGGGGATGGGCAATAAATGCTGTGATGCCCACCTTTCATAAATAAATTTTAAGGCAAACCCCAGGAGGTAAATAATAATATTAATAAACATCTACAGGGTGATGGTCCTCCCACACGTGGAATATTTTGGACACTTCTGGTCACCATCAGGAGAGATAGAAAGAAAGAGTGCAGAGAATATTGCTAAGGTACCAGAGCAGAAACCCCAAAATATGCCATGAAGCTTGAATAGACTCCAACAGTTTTTCTATTTTGGCATTAATGGAGAATAAGATGTCTCACTCCAGGTGTGATTCTACTGACACATTAGGAAGCTTTTATCAAAACAAACTTTTTTTTAACAATGCAGTTTAACTAAAATAAATTAGCTAAATTTTACCAATTGAAATATTTAAACAAGACAAGGTACCATTCTTAACTGCTAACCTATCTTCATTGGTTCCAATGCAAGCAATATTCCTTTTATAGACTTAAACTACTCTTCAAAATCTGTTAGCAAAAACTCAGGCTTACATGCTTGTACTTGGACTACCAGTCCACAAGCCTCCAGAATACCTCTGGAGAGAAAGAGAGAGAGACTTATTTCTCCCAAACAGCAGGTCCCAAACAGCAGCCCCCAGAGAGAGAGAGAGATACAGAAAGACACCTCTAGCTTCTTTCTGGACCAGGAAGAAAATTGACTGTTTAAAATAAAAGAGAACTGTGTGTTTTCCCTGCAAGCTTAGCTCCACCTACTCACATGACTCTGGCTCTGTCAATAAACCTACTCTGAAACCCCAGGGGAAAAACCAAAATAAACAACTATGCATTAACTCAGATTAAAACGAACACATCTCTAGTTAAAATCAACCATTAGCCTGCATTCTCAGCATGTGAGCTACCTGGTGCAGACAAATCAGCACCGCGTAAAACAGAGCTGAATTTTAAACATACCCCTCACAAGAAGCACGATATGAATACATTTCTTAAAGGCCTGGTATCACAATATATTCTTAAATATTCTTAAGGGAATAAATAAGCTGAAGTCTGGCAATATGTTTGAGCTTGGCACAAATAGTGGAACTGGAAACCACAGCTTAAATGAGAGAGGAGGTCATCAGAGAGATGTTTTGTTCAGTGCTTTATGCGGAAGATGGTGAATGTGTGGGGCAATTATCCAAGCAGCCTGGAGTTGAAATAAAAGGGGAAATTTGGATAGATTTGACAGAGTGGGCAACGGAGAGTTTTACATTTTTTTGTTTGACACAGAACAGATGGTCTGTCTTGGTGCCGACTTCCCTCTGTTCCTGAAAACATGCTGTTTATTCCAACAACAAAAAAAAACGAGACGAGGACCTAATACTTTATTCAAAAGGCAATGTTTATTTCCACTGCAGTGACCTTGAATTAATCCCTGCCTGTCTACCTGAAGCTTCCTGTCACCTATTGACTAGCTTGTCATTCAGAGACTCACTGGAATAGAATTCACTCACGATTCCTCTGGGACATTTTTATACTTCCCTGTTGCACCAGGAAGGGACCAAATGTTACTCCGGTGCAGACTAATTACTGCGTCTTTTTGTATCGCTAAAGCGAGCATTCAATATATGGGAAAATTTACTTTGTTCCACACTGCAGGTAAGGGACAATCCGTCATCGCGCAATCGTGGACAACCACTAGAGTATTATATAATTAGAACATTCCCAAAAGGAACATCAATAAATCACCGGCCACGTTCGCTCTCACTCTGTTGGGTATTGCTAAAAAAAAACAGTTTAGTTCTTACATTAGATTTGAATACAAGTTGTCTCTTTGCTATCGGATAAATCTTCAATAGGATTTTCAATGAGGAAGACATACCGGTTTCTCAAATGTCTGCTCTCCACATGTGCCAACATGATGGCAGCTGCGTGGCATCAAATGCATATGACCGCCCCACTCCCAAACTCTCGGTTCTGATGTGTAGAAATAGCCACCACCAACCGCAACTTTCATTTATAAAGGCCCTTTAATGTAGTGGGATGTTGTAAGGTCTTTCGCAATTTGACACATGAGCCACATCATAAGGAGTTGTTCGTTAAATCTCCAGTCAAGGTAAAGGGCTAAGTTTTTAAGTTAGGTCTTTGAGGAGGATTGAGAGGTGGAGAAAATCCAGAGCTTAGGGCCTAAGCACTGCTGCCTCACAGCGCCAGAGACACAGGTTCTATTGAAATGTTCAAAAACAACCACATTTAGACTAATATTAGCACTTGAAATGTGTGACCGACTTGGTTTCTGTGGACAACAATATATTCTGTAAAATAACAAGAATGGGGTAAGTTAAACTTTGCAATCCTGAGTCAATGGGTGTGAATCGCGTGCCATTCGCACCGATGGGACTTTCTGATCCCGCTGCAGTGAACGGAGATTTGGCTGAGCGTCAAATTCTCCGTCCTCACCTGCAACGGCAGTGGGGTGTGAATGGCTGGTGAGATTGCGCCCTATATATTGAGAAACCTTTGCTCTCCGAACATCATTTGAATTATTAAATTCGCTTACAACTTTGCAATTCACACAGTGATAGTCACTCAATGCTTCCTAGTCTTCACTTGATCAGCAACTTGATCATTGCTGTCACAATGATGAGAAATTGTAACTTAGTGAGATCTACCTATAACTTCACCAGCGAACCAAAAACATATTGAACTGTTTAAAGAGGACTTGCTTTGTTAAAACATACAAGAAAAGACATTGGCTAAAGATGGCTACCACCAGGCACCTGATATCTGACAATGTAAGTTGACCACTTTTCTGGATTGCACTGCAGACCTGCCCTGATACATTGCATGGAATTTCACGCCATCATGCTAGTTTCAGCACCTTCTTCAGTCTTTAACGCTATCATTAAATCTCCCTTTGCCTTGTGGCCGTAATACCTTTGCCAAATCACTTCAAGTTTCCACCTCTCTCTGACCTGCTACTTTGCTCCACCCCCTCATAAACAGTATAAAATCCATCACTTTTCACACTCTTTTTAGTTGTGAAGAAGAGCCAAAATGGGCTTGAAAGGCTAACTCTGTTTTTCTCTCTCCACAGATGCTACCAGATCCGCTGAGTTTTCCCAGCCTTTTCTGCTTTATTTTATGGAACTCCACATGGGGCGGGGGGAGGAGGGGGGAAGGTGGAGGGGAGGTCAAGATCAACTTCCAAAAGGGACTCTTAAAAGGAAGACATTAAGAATGCAAAGTGCTGAATTTTAATGTAGAGTAAAAATAATGAGAACTGTAAACCAGCCAGACACCTCCAAATGACACATAACCATACCCTTACCCTATGGAATAACCCCATATCATGTTGGTTTCTACTGTCCGGAAATGTATTCAAGGTTTTTGAGATGAAAGATCAAAAAAGTGATCAGTTTTCTATAACAATGACTGAAAGGCATGTTACTGCAATTGGTTTCTTGGAATATACAAACAGGAGGTTTAAGATCCGGTTTTGTCAAGCCTGAAAAAGAAAGATAAGTAAGCAAAGTCATCTGAAAATACTGCTGGAGGAAACCGTTAGGAATCACTCTCTCTCTCTTTCTCTCTCTTTCTCTCTCTGAAGCTACAATTGTCTATGACAAAGTGCAGTTACCTCAACTTCAGCTGAATGCCAGGATTTTAAAGAAATCTATCCCAATTCAAATTGCCACAATATTGAACAATCTGTGCCTCAAAGGCAAGCAAAGCACTTAATCATTCATTCTTTTAACTTTTATTTGAACTCTTAACTTTTCTTACATCAGAGATTTGTGTATGTGTGTGAGTGCCATTGTGTCTTTATTATTTTATTCTCATTTTTTTAGTAAATAATAAGCTTATTTTTTCTATGACCCTGGAAAACCTGGTTTGATTGACTCCATCTTCAGAAGTAAATACATTTGGATTAGAAAAGACAGTTATGGGGAAAGTAAATTTTTAAAAACGGCTTCTGCTGTGACCGAGCGAGGGGATTGAATAAAGGGGAGGCAGTTCACTCTCTCATCCCTGGTCCTAACAATATTCACTTCTATATTTTGGTGGGGGGTGGGGAGTCGGCGGGGGGGGGGGGGGGGGGGGGAGCGGTGTAGGTAATTTTGCCAGGGTTTGGGGGTGGGGGAACAAGGAAATTTTGAATTTTTTTTTTCGCAAATTGAAAATTAGTAAGTAGCAGGAGTTTATGAGAATTTTTTAAACCACCATCTGGTCACCCAATGGCACATATCAAGTAGCCTTGTGGCTTCTCAATGAGGAAAACATTGACTTCTTGGCAAGCTACCAACTCGGGGCTTATTTAATGTTACATGGTCTGCCTCATTCCCCAATTTCTTTTGCCTCTGTTGTTGATTCCACATTTCAATTTACTTGTGTGGTCGTAACAACTACTCTGTTGATACCTCGGAAAGTAGCTGAAGAATGTTTGGGACATTGAGCATTAAGGGGAGGTGATGGCCTAGTGGTATTATCGCTGAACTATTAATGCAAAAACTCAGCTCATGTTCAGGGAACCCGGGTTCGAATCCCACCACGGCAGATGGTGGAATTTGAATTCAATAAAAAACATCTGGAATTGAGTATCTTCTGATGACCATGAAACCATTTTGGGCGGCACGGCGGCACAGTGGTTAGCACTGCTGCCTCACAGTGCCTGGGACCCGGGTTCGATTCCCGGCTTGGGTCACTGTCTGTGTGGAGTTTGCACATTCTCCCCGTGTCTGCATGGGTTTCCTCCAGGTGCTCCAGTTTCCTCCCACACTCCAAAGATGTGCGGGATACGTTGATTGACCATGATAAATTGCCCCTTAGTGTCTCAGGATGCATAGGTTAGAGGGATTAGCAGTGTAAATATGTGGGGTAATGGGGATAGAACTGGGTGATATTGTTGTCAGTGCAGACTCAATGGGCCGAATGGTCTCCTTGTGCACTGTAGTGATGCTATGACTGTCGATTGTCGGGAAAAACTCACCTGGTTCATTAGTGCCCTTTAGAGAAATAAATCTGCCGTCCTTACCTAGTCTGGCCTGGATGTGACTCCAGATCCACAGCAATGTGGTTGACTCTCAATTGCTTTCTCAATAAGGGCAACTAAAGGATAGGCAACAAATGCTGGTCAGCCAGCGACGCCCATGTCCCACGAAGGAATAAAAAAAAGATTGGATACATCCTTTTAAAACCAAACTTCCCAAGAACGATCTAAGCCTCGAGTGAGCGTATTTGTCCTCTTTGTGCCAACAGTGGCTATTATGAGGTTTAGTCTGAAATCTGAAGACCAGGAAGTCAAGGCAACGATAATCACGTATCTCCATATAAACACCAACTAGAGCCGTGTGGGTTTGGGGAGAATTTTGTCGGCTCAGGAAGGGATAGGATGTGGAATCACTATTTATTTTATTAAGGACATCAATGGCAGATGACATTAGTTTGAAGGTCTCTGTTCTAATTGAATCAGATTAACTTTTTGGATCACCGCATTAGAACTTAAGTTCTGTTTTGCAGTTCAGTTGCAATCAGTCAGTCCCATGCTGGCTTCTATATGTAATTTGTGGAGTAGGGTTAACCACAATTGGGTAAAAATGAAGACAAGTAATGCATTCTCTTTCGTGGGAACGGTATAACAAGGCAACTTAGTCTCTGACCTCCAAAATCAAGTTGGGGTGCGGCAGGTTTAGTAGTCTAAGTCTTTATCAGACCTTTCTGATTCAGGGTGCGTTGCAAATCTTTGGAATCAACTGATTGTGAAACTTTCAAAGCTTATTTGAACAAATTTACCGAGTTTCAACTCTTGTGCTTCTTTAATCTCATTAAGTCACTTAAATAATTGGCAAAGGTTACAAAACCATTCGTTTGGCAAGCGCCAGCTTGATTGCATCTCGTCTACGCTGGCTTTAGATTGTTAGCAAAACAACTGAGTAGAAAGCCAAGGGCCTCACGGTTTAGAGGCATTAACCATCGTCCCGCTAACAACCGGGAGTTGTGTATCGGTGAGGTAATGTACGTCGAGGGTTGGGATATGCAATTAATGAGCCGAAAGAACAAAACACATCCAGATTGACTTCGCTTCATAAGACCGTAAGACGTAGGAATAGAAGCAGGCCATTCAGCCCATTGAGTCTGCTCTGCTATTCAATATGGTCATAACTGATCGAGGTGTACAAGATTATGAGGGGCATGGACAGAGTGGATGAGGAGCAGCTGTTCCCCTTAGTTGAAGGGTCAGTCACGAGGGGACAAAGGTTCAAGGTGAGGGGCAGGAGGTTTAGCAGGGATTTAAGGAAAAACTATTTTACCCAGAGGGTGGTGAGGGTCTGGAATGCGCTGCCTGGGAGGGTGGGTAGAGGCAGGTTGCCTCACAGCCTTTAAAAAGTATCTGGATGAGCATTTGGCATGTCATAACATTCACGGCTATGGGCCAAGTGCTGGTAATTGGGATTAGGTGGGAGGTCAGGTATTTCTCGCGTGTTGGTGCAGACTCAATGGACTGAAGGGCTGCTTCTGCACCGTATGATTCTATGATTCTATGATCATGACTGATCTGATATGATAATCCTCAACTCCACTTTCCCGCCTTATCTCCATAACCCTTGACTCCCTTACTGATTAAAAATCTGTCCATCTCAACCTTGAACATACTTAATGACCCAATCTCTACTGCCCTCTGTGGTAAAGAATTCTACAGATTCACCATCTTCTGAGAGAAGAAATTCCTCCTCATCTCTGTCTTAAATGGACAGCCCCTTACTCTGAGATTATGTCCTCTGGCCCTAGACTCTCCAACAAGGGGAAACAAGCTCTCAGCATCTATCCTGTCAAGCCCGCTGAGAATCCAATATGCCTCAACAAGGTCGCCTCTTATTCTTCTAAACTCCAACCTACTCAACCTCTCCTCACAAGAAAATTCCTCCATACTTGAGATCAACCTAATGAATCTTCTCCAGACTGCCTCAAATGCCACTAAATTTTTCCTTAGATAAGGGGACCAGAACAGTAAACAGTATTCCAGCTGTGGTTTGACTAGTGTCCTGCATAATTTTACTGAGAGCAATCCAAGTCACAATCTCTACTCTTCTTAACTGTAGCCCATGGAGCACATACAGCTGGTAAGGGCTGGAAACTCGACTTATGAAATCTTGGTGCTTATATTTTTTTATCTATGGGTTTGACCCATTTGGATGTCTTGGGCCTGTATTTCACAGAATCACAGAGCCCTTCAGTGCAGGAGGAGATCATTCGGCCCATCATGGGACATGGGCATCGCTAGCTGGCCAGCATTTTTTGCCTATCCCTAGTTGCCCGAGGACAGTTGAGAGTCAACCACATTGCTGTGGCTCTGGAGTCACATGTAGGCCAGACCAGGTAAGGACGGCAGATTTCCTTCCCTAAAGGACATTTGTGAACCAGATGGTTTTTTCCGACAATCGACAATAGTTTCATGGCCGTCAGTAGATTCGTAATTCCAGATTTTTAAAATTGAAATCAAATTCCAACCATCTGCCGTGGCGGGATTCGAACCGGGGTCCCCAGAACATGAATTTCAGGATTAATAGTCTATCAATCATACCTCTAGGCCATCACCTTCCCATGATGTAGGATATATGGCAGCCAATTATGCACAGCAAGCTTCCACAAAAGGCCATGTGGTAACGACCAGATTATCAGTTTTTAGTGATGTTGATTGAAGGATAAATATTGGCCAGGACAATCGGCATAACTCCCTGTTCTTAGAAACACAGAAATAAGGAGCAGGAGTCGGCCATAAGACCCTTGGAGCTTGCTCCATTCGGAATAGTGCCATGGGATCTTTTACATCTTATTGAGAGGGCAGGAGAGACCTCAGTTTAAAATTTCAGCCAAAGATCAGCACCTCAATAGTGCAGCACTCCAATAGATTTCCGTGCTTGTGCCTCCTGAGCGAGTCCTGAACCCTTCGCTTTCCGACTTGATGGGAGGGCTGCTATTAACTGAGCCATAGCAGACACTTGAAGCTTCGTGGGGCCCCTTTTCTCCGCAAAATTGTTTGTCTACATTACAACAGTGACTTCAGAAGTACTTTAGCGGCTGCAAAGTACTTTACCACATCCTAAGGTCCTGAAAAGTGCTATATAAATGAAATGACTTTCTTTGACATCCCATTCATGCTGAACTGAGCCATGAAGACATGTGACTTCAATTATTCTACAAGGACACCCCACAGTCAATTACGTAAATCTGCAATATATTACATTGAAATTGCCATGATTTGGGAAGTCACTTGAAACAGAATTTTACCATTTCGTACAGAAATCTATTGTTGTTGGGACTGGATTTTGAAATGCGTCTGAAATAATTATCTTGCCATGATTCGAGTCATTGACATCATTGCCATCAAGGTATAATTCTGAAAATTGGTCTTAGCGTTCCTTCACTTAACCGAATAATTTCATTTTGTGTTGATCACTGTTGATAAATCCCGTTGAGTCATAGATACTCAGAATGGTTCCTGTAAAAGTGTTTCTGATTTAGTTAAAACCATCAAATCCTAATTCTTTCCAGGAGAATCCGGTCTGTAGTAGGTCTTCTACACCCATCCTTAGAAAAGGACGTTAAAAAGGCCTCAGAGCAGAGGCAGGAGCAGATGTACTAGGTTTACAGGGGTGAGGGGCTACAGTTACATGATGAGTCGAGAGAAGCTGGCATTGATCTCCGGGGAGCAGAGAAGGTTAAGCAGGGGTTTAACTGAGTTGTTCAAAACTATGATACTGTTGCAGCTATTAGGCCGCATTTGGAGTATTGCATGCAGTTCTGGTTGCCACATTGCCAGAAGTGTGTGAAAGCTTTGGAGGGATTTCCACGAGGTTTCACCAGGATGTTGCCTGGTCCTGAGGGTGTTGGCTATGAGAAGTGGTTGAATAAACTAGGATTGTTTTCAGTGGAGAGACGGCGGCTGAGGGGAGACCTGGTAGAGGTCTACAAACTTATGAGAGGCAGAGACAGGGTGGATAGTCAGAGGCTTTTTTCCCAGGGTGGAAGTGTCAATTACAAGGGGGCACAGGTTCAAGATGAGAGGGGGAAAGTTTAAGGAGTATGTGCGGGGGAAGTTTTTCACGCAGAGGGTGGTGGGTGCCTGGAACGCGCTGCCAGAGGTGGTGGTGGAAGCGGGCACATTAGCAACATTTAAGAGACATCTTGATGGGTGCATGAATAAGGAGTGAATAGAGGGATATGGTCCGAATAAGGACAGAAGATTTTATTTTAGTTTAGTTAGGGCATCATGATTGGCATGGGCTTGGAAGGCCGAACGGTCTTTTGCTGTGCTGTACTATCATTGTTCTTTGTTCTTTGATACAGTAGGTAGGGAGAAACTAGTTCCGTTAGCAGGAGGGTCGATAACCACGATTTGAAGGTAATTAGCAAAAAAGCCAGAGAGAGACATGATAAAAGCAAAATGCTACAGATGCTGGAAATACAAAGTGCTGGAAAAATTCAGCAGATCTGGCAGCATCTGTGTAGAAGGAACAGGGTTAATGTTTTGAGTTCAGATAACTGAAGCTTTGAAGATTAATTTGGATTCAAATTTATCTCTCCAGAGATGGTGTGTGATGATATTGCGCCTTTAAGAAATGTATTCATATTATGTTTCTTGTGAGGGGTATGTTTAAAATTCAGCTCTGTTTATATGGTGCCAATTTGTCTGGGCACCAGGCAGTTCACATGCTGAGAATGCAGGCTAATGGCTGATTTTAGCTAGAGATGGTGTTTGTTTTAATCTGAGTTAATGCATTATTGTTCATTTTGGTTTTTCCCCTGGGGCTTCAGACTAGGGTTTTGTTTAGGTTTATTGGCAGAGTCATGTGCTTAAGGGAAGGAACTAAGCTTACAGGGAAGAGCAAGCAGTTAGTGCTGGATTCTGAAAGAAGCAAGATGTCCCTCTCTCTCTCTCTGGAGGCTGCTGTTTGAGACCTGCGAGGAGAAATAGGTCTCTGTCTCTGTCTCTCTCTTCAGGGGTGTTCTGGAGGCTTGGGGACTGGCATCCCAAGTACAAACACGTAAGCTTGGGTTTTTGCTAACTGATTTTGAAGTGGAGTTTAAGTCTATAAGAGGAATATTGCTTGAATTGGAACTAATAGAGATAGGTTAGCAGTTAAGAATTGTATTATCATGATTAAGTATTTCAATAGGTAAATGTTAAGTTAATTTATTTGTTATATTTAAACTGTATTGTTAAAATAAAGTTGGTTTTGCTAAAAGCTTCCTTTGTCAATAGAATCACACCTGGAGTGAAACATCTTATTCTCACACTGATACCAAACTAGATAAACTGTTGGGGTCCAGTCAGACTCCATAACGTGCTTTGGGGTTTCTGATCACACTTTAACAGATGCCAGACCTGCTGGGCTTTTCCAGCATTCCCTTTCAGAAGGAGATAAATGTTTAAAGTTTATTTATTAGTGTCACAGTAAGCTTACATTAACACTGTAATGAAGTTACTGTGAAAATCCCCTGATCACCACACTGCAGCACCTGTTGGGGTACATTGTAGGAGTGTTTAACATGGCCAACACACCTAACCAGCATGTCTTTTGGACTGTGGGAAGAAATGGGAGCTCCCAGAGGAAACCCACTCAGACACGGGGAGAATGTGCAGACTCCGCACAGACAGTGACCCCGAGCCAGGAATCAAGCCTGGGTCCCTGACGCTGTGAAGCAGCAGTGCTAACCACTGTGACACCATGCCGCCCATGGTTTTACTCAGTGAATTGTTCTGATTTGGAATGCTTTGTCTCAAAAAACAGGCAGAATATGCAAGAGAAATGTTCAAAAAGAGAATTGGATATCTACATGACAAAGATCAAAACTCAGGCCTTTGGGAAAGAGCTTGGTGAGGAATGGGACTAATTGGATTCCTTTTAATTCTGTCCTCTTGAGCATTCCCCATTTTATTGATCTATAATAGGTGGCTATGCCTTTAGCTGCTTTGGTCCTAAGCACTTGCATAACCCTCACCACTTCCTCCTTGACACTCCTTGAAAACTACCAATTTGATGAGGCCCCTCGCTATTTGCCTTAATGTTTCTTTCTGTGGCTAGGTGTCAAACTTTGATGATAACACCCTTGTGAAGCACATCGAGATGCTTCATTACAATAAAGACACTTGCCGAAAATCTTCACCTTCATCTGTGGCTGGGATTCCGTGCTGCCACGGAAAGCGATTGGAGTTTTGGCTGGAACACCAAATTCTCCGTTCTCACTTGCAGTGGAGCGGGCATGGACGAGATCGGAGAATCCCGCCCGTTATAGAAATAGCAATTGTTGCTGCTATTTATTCAAAGAGCTAACCAACACAGGCACAATGGGCCAAATGGCCTCCTTTTGTGCTGTAAGCTATTGTAACATTCATGGGAAGGTGAAGCCTTCAAGCAAACCTCTGGTTCGATTCCATTGTCTCTCAGCCAAATGGTGCAGAATCTCAGGGGCACGGTGGCACAGTAGTTAGTACCACTGCCTCACAGCGCCAGGGACCTGGGTTCGATTCCCGGTCTCAGATGACTGTGCGGAGTCTGCACGTCCTCCCCGTGTCTGCGTGGGTTTTCTCTGGGTGCTCCAGTTTCTGCCCACAGTCTGAAAGACGTGCTGGTTAGGTGCATTGCCCACGCTAAATTCATTCTCAGTGTACCTGAACAGGTGCTGGAGTGTGGCGACTAGGGGAATATCACAGTAACTTCATTGCAGTGTCAATTCAGCCTACTTGTGACACTAATAAATTAACTTTAAGCTTCAAGTTACAGTTCAATTTAACAGCATAGCTCCAAGGCTGGGCGTTTGAAGATATAATTCAAAGACTGTAAATGGAACATAGTTCATAGTCTGTTTAGCCACCCCCTGCCCCCCCCCCGCCACCCCGCCGCCCCCCCCCCCACCCCACCCCCCTCCACTCACCCCCGCAACTTTGAGATGGATTTGATTTGATTTATTATTGTCACATGGATTAGCATACAGTGAAAAGTATTGTTTCTTGCGCGCTATACAGAGAAAGCATACTGTTCATAGAGAAGGAAAGGAGAGGGAGCAGAATGTAGTGTTGCAGTCATAGTGAAAGATCAACTTAGTGCGAGGTAGGTCCATTCAAACGTTTGATGGCAGCAGGGAAGAAACTGTTCTTGAGTCGGTTGGTACGTAATCTCAGTATCTTTGTCCTGATGGAAGAATGTGGAAGAGAGAACGTCCAGGGTGCGTGGGGTCCTTGATTATGCTGCCTGCTTTGCCGAGGCAGCGGGAAGCGTAGACGGAGCCGATGGATGGGAAGCTGGTTTGCGTGATGGACTGTTTGTATTCTGAGCGGCACTATCCAGTATCCTGACAGGGAAATGACGAACTGAAACAGGAGAGACTGAGTGACGAGCAGCTCAGAGAGTTGAACTCCTCACCCGTTTCTCACGAGTCAGGTATTGAGTCGTGGAGTTAATACGTTTCCCTCTAATTCTGCTCTGTAATATTCAAAGTGAAATAAAATGTGTGCATTCTCTGAGGGAGGGCATGTATTTTGAAAGGTGTCACATCTGGAACACTTACAAAGGAACTCAAGGGATTGTGAGTTCCAGGCTCCTTTGTCCCAATGGGATCTCGGGATGAAACTGGGTCAGGCATAAAGGGTAAGAGGTTACAAAGGATCCAAAAATCAAACAAGTCGGTGCAGGCACATTCTCCAGGGATGTGAGCCTGCGGTCAAAAATGACAATAATCTTGCATTAATTATGCAATTTTATTCAGGAAGGCCATGCAAATAGGAGGTGATGGAAGTAGGAATGGAAATGTTACATTCCTACAGCAGGGGGTGCTCTCTAGTGATTGGTTCAAGATGGTAACGAGCTTGTATCCAATTATAAATCCCGGGGAGTTTTACATTCTCATTGGGTGCAATGACAGAAGCTTCGTTTCTCTGCCCTGCTACCCTTCAATTCGATAAGCATGCACAGCAAGCCATCTTGGCAATCAAGACCCAGTCTTCACAAAAGTAAGTCATTACTTAGATAGGAGTTTCTCAGGCAGCGGAGTGTATATCAGGTGAGGACAGCATGCATTAGGCGGGGGGGTGGTCTATATCAGGCATGCTGTACATGGCGGCATGGTGCACAGTGGTTGCATTGCTGCCTCACAGCGCCAGGGACCCGGGTTTGATTCCCGGCTTGGGTCACTGTCTGTGCAGAGTCTGCACGTTCTTCCCGTATCTGTGTGGGTTTCCTCCAGGTGTTCCGGTTTCCTCCCACAGTCTGAAAGACGTGCTGGTTAGGAGCATTGGTCATGCCAAATTCTCCCTCAATGTGCCCTAACAGGCGCCAGAGTGTGGCGACGAGGGGATTTTCACTGTAACTTCATTGCAGTGTTAATATAAGCCTACTTGTGACACTAATAAATAAACTTTAATTTTAAACTATTGGTCCAGGGAGTGTATATTGGGCAGGGTTGTATATGTTGGGCATGATTATATTGTAAGAAGTTTAACAACACCAGGTTAAAGTCCAACAGGTTTATTTGGTAGCAAAAGCCACAAGCTTTCGGAGCCTTAAGCTCCTTCTTCAGGTGAGTGGGAATTCTGTTCACAAACAGGGCATATAAAGACACAAACTCAATTTACAGAATAGTGGTTGGAATGCAAATACTTACAGCTAATTGATTAGTTGTAAGTATTCGCATTCCAACCATTATTCTGTAAATTGAGTTTGTGTCTTTATATGCCCTGTTTGTGAACAGAATTCCCACTCACCTGAAGAAGGAGCTTAAGGCTCTGAAAGCTTGTGGCTTTTGCTACCAAATATATCTGTTGGACTTTAACCTGGTGTTGTTAAACTTCTTACTGTGTTTACCCCAGTTCAACACCGGCATCTCCACATCATGATTATATTGGACAGGGGAGTGTATATTGCAGGCAGAGTGCGTATCAAACAGGTGTATATCAGGCAGGGTGTATATCAAACAGGGTGCATATTAGGTGGAATGAATATTGGGTGAGGGAAGAATAGTGGACATGTTTTACATTGGGCAGGGGAGTGCATATCAGGTGAAGTGTATATTGGGTGGAGGTGTGTATCAGGGGAAGTGTATATCAGGTTAGGGGTGTATAGATCAGGTAAAGTGTATCTCGGGTGGAGGTATGTATATCAGGTGAAGTGTATATTGAGTGAGGATATGTATATCAGGTGTAGTGTATATCGGGTGGGGGGTCTATACATCAGGTGAAGTATATATGGGGTGGGGGTGTATATATGAGGTGAAGTGTATATCGGGTAGGGGTGTGTACCAGGTGAAGTGTATATCGGGTTAGGGTATACATATCAGGTGAAGTGTATATGGGGTGGAGGTGTATATATGAGGGGAAATGTATATTGGGTGGGGGAGTGTGTATCAGGTGAAATGTATATCGGGTGGGGATGTGTATATTGGGGGAAGTGTATATCGAGTGGGGGTGTGTATATATCAGGGGAAATGTGTATTGAGTGGGGGGTATACCTATCATGTGGAGTGTATATCAGGCAGGGTGCATATAGGACAGGGGAGTAAAATGGATGCTGGCACAATACCATCAACTTTGCACCATTTCCAAATAGAACCTGCTATTCCACTGCTCTCTGTACATCTTTTTAGAATATTTTTTTAATTTGACTGACCGTTTGGGCAGATTTGAAGAAGGTTCTTGTAGCTATGTCAGAAGATAAATATGACACCTTTCGTTTCTTTCACGAAATCTTGAGATGTAGCATGGTTGTATATGAGGTTGGGATCAAGATTATGTTGAGATTGTGATCTTGAGATAATGAGTAGGAATGACAGATTAAAACTACAGGCTAATACTGTTGGGGTAGTAAGAGGATTTGTCCAGTCTCCTCCGTTATGTAAAGGGTCTCTGGGGGCGTGTGAAAGTCATAGATCAAGTGTTAATACAGCAGGAAACTGGACAAGTGGACAGGTAGGTAACAGAGAGTCATTGAGCATCTTAACTGTAAATACGATATTCAGCCCTTAGATCTGACCCAGATTTGATTTTATTGTCCAGCGCTCAGAGAGGATCAATGGATTTATTTTTCAGATTCAGTTTCTAAAACAGCTGAGAGGAACACATGGGTTTTCCCATGTTTAATAGCATTGGCATTTTTTGTACAACAGTGAGCCCTTTACCTGGAAGGTTTATTGAATGTCTAAACTTGAGCCATGTTTGAATTCAGTATGCTGGATTTGATAAAACGTAAGTTAATCAATAATTATCATTTAATGAAGCTAAAACTACATAAGACACTCGTTAAACCACACCTGGAATACTGTGGAATATCTAAGGAAAGATATACTGGCATTGGAGGCAGTCCAGAGAAGGCTCACTAGATTGATCTTGGGTATGGAGGGATTTTCTTATGAGAGGTTGAGTAGGTTCTAAACTCATTGGAGTTTAGAAGAATGAGAATCCACCTTCTTGCGACGTATAGGATTCTCAGGGGGCTTGACAGGGTCAATGCTGAGAGGTTGTTTCCCCTTGTGAGAGAGCCTAGGGGGCATCATTTCAGAATAAGAAGTCTCCCATTTGAGACAGAGATGAGGAGGAATTCAAAAAACAAAGAACAAAGAAAATTACAGCACAGGAACAGGCCCTTCGGCCCTCCAAGCCTGCATCGACCATGTTGCCTGACTGAATTGCTCGACAGGGCAGTGAATCTGTGGAATTCTTTACCAGAGGGCTGTAGCGGCTGGGTTGTTAAATATGTTCAAGGCTGAGATGGACAGGTTTTTAATCAGTAAGGGAATCAAGGGTTATGGGGATAAGATGGGAAAATGGAGTTGAGGATTATCATATCAGATCAGTCACAATCTAATTGAATAGTGGAGCTGATGGGCTGAATGGCCTTCTTCTGTTCCTATGTCTTATGGTCTTATTAAGGCCCCCATGACCTATAGCTAACATTGGAAAGAATACAACAAAAACTTGAATTCACATAGCGCCCAATACGCTTCTCAGGAGCAATTATCAATAAAGTAAATAAGACCAAGCCACATAAAGAGATATTAGGACAGATGGGGTGGAACTTTCCCATTCCGCCCGCCACGGGATCGTAGCGGGCGGGACATGGACCACGCAAAGGTCCATTGACCTTGGGTGGGGTTTTCTGACCTTGGGGCGAGCACATCTGGAAAATCCCATCCATGGTTTTTAAGGATTGTGTTAAACGAAGAGAAAGAGGCATCGAGATGGGGATGGGAACTCCAGAGCTTATGACTCAGATGAAAATCAGGAATGTGCAGGAGATCAGAACTGGAGGGACGTAGGAATGTCACTGGAAGCTGGATTGGAAAATTGGCCAGTAATTTGGATACAAATTCATCACCAATTCAGAAGTGTACAGAAAGCAGATTACTTACCAATTAGTTTTGAATTAACAAGTGTGGGAAGCGAACTGTTTCATTCTATTTTTTCTTTATAATGTTTATAACATTTCCTACAATGTGTTTGTACTCACATTTTCTCACGGGACAAATCATGCTGAGGTTTCAGGTTTTACTCGTGCTGGGACATGTTACAATGTTACCAAATGCTGAGAGGTGCTGCATACGCTCACAGCTCATGATCAGCTAACCTCAGCAGAGGTCACTGACTCGTGGACAGTCCATGATCAGAGGTCAGAACCAATTATTGTTGGCCACCTCTGCAAATGTGTTTAATTAACCAATGGCATTCTCTGTAATAATGTATAACAATGACTGTAAGGGAGAGAACGACAGAAGACTGTAAACATCGTGCAAGGAAGAATGTAAGGCTAATAAACTCTGCTTGTACCAGACCATGAAGTGTTGGTGAATTCTTGAACCTAACACAAGCATACAAACTGAAACTCATGATGATATTTAAATGCAGATCATTATGCGTTTTATTTTTTTGTAGTTATTAGCTAAGTAAAATAGAAGTGAAAAGTCATCCCCTCTGAGATTTGCAGCTAGTCTAAGAAATTGCATTAGATATTGGAGTGCCAACATAAATGTATAAAGTAATTTGTAAGAGCGCAGTAATCTTCTGGTTCAGAGCTTAGCTACACTGAAAGTTTCTGAACTGTGCAGGATTTGTGAAGGCAATATTCATAGAGAATTATACAAGAACCCATGCCATAAGGAAAGAAAATCTTGCATTTGGATAGCATCTTTCATGACATCCCAAAGTGCTTTGCAATCAAAGAAACACTCTTTCGGATACGTGGCAACCAATTTGCAAAGTCCCACTAACAGCAATGTGACGATGATAAATCTTTTTATTGGTGTTGGACGAGGGATAAATATTCTTAGAATCTTAGAAACCCTACAGCACAGAAAGAGGCCATTCGGCCCATCGAGTCTGCACCGACCACAATCCCACCCAGGCCCTACTCCCATATCCCTAGATATTTACCCACTAATCCCTCTAACCTACGCATCCCAGGACACTAAGGGCAACTTTTTAGCATGGCCAATCAACCTAACCCGCACATCTTTGGACTGTGGGAGGAAACCAGAGCACCCGGAGGAAACCCACGCAGACACGAGGAGAATGTGCAAACTCCACACAGACAGTGACCCATGCCGGGAATCGAACCCAGGTCCCTGGAGCTGTGAAGCAGCAGTGCTAACCACTGTGCCACCGTGCCGCCCACATATATTGATCAGGACACCAGGGAAAATGCCCCTTGTTCTTTGAAACAAGCGCCATGGGATATTTTAGATTTACTTGAAAGGGCAGATACCTGAAAGATGGCATCTCCAACAGTGCAGCACCTCCTCAGTGCTGGCACTGGTGTGTCAGCCCCAGAGTGTGGATTGAACCTATAAACTTCTAACTCGGAGGTACGACTGCTACTGACTGAGTCAGGGCTACCATAACACATTTATTTTAATACTTGTTGAAAGTTCCTCATTAATGGCAAACCTATACGCAGGTACTGGATCCCTAATCTAGCGTCCCAAAATCTGGAAGGACATTAAAAACTATGGCTGGAATCTTACAGTTCACGCCGCTGGGATTTTCCCATCCCGCTGCAGTGCGGCCACCAAATTCTCCAACCTTGCTGCGGTGGGAGTGTGGCGTGAATGGCAGGTAAGATCGCACCCTATGATAGCAAAATGAATAAAACCCTTTGGTTCCTCATTTTTCATGTTTCATTTCATGTATTTTAAGCTAGGCTGTCAGACCAAAAATCTGCAAAGTCCCCAAATCTGGCACACATCCGGTCTCCAGTTTCCCGATACAGTGTCCAATACTTTTTATGTCCCACACACGTAACAGGAATGCACAAAATATTGTGATTGGAAACGTAACAGTCATTGGTAACTCTGGGTAAGATGAGTTAGAATCATAGAATCCCTACAGCGCAGAAGGAGGCCATTCAGCACCAAGCCTTCACTGTCAACAATCCCGCCCGGGCCCTATCCACGTAATCCAACATATTCACCCTGCTAATCCCCCTGACACTAAGTGATAATTTAGAACCCAAAGAGAAAACGCTGGAAAATCTCAGCAGGTCTGGCAGCATCTGTAAGGAGAGAAAAGAACTGACGTTTTGAGTCCAGGTGACCCTCGGTCAAAGCTTTAACAAAGGGTCATCTGGACTCGAAACGTCAGCTCTTTTCTCTCCTTACAGATGCTGCCAGACCTGCTGAGATTTTCCAGCGTTTTCTCTTTCTAGCATCCGCAGTAATTTGCTTTTATTAAGGGATAATTTAGCATGGCCAATCCACCTAACCTGCACACTTTGGAGAGTGTAGGAGGAAACCAGAGCAAACCCACGCAGACACGGGGAGAACGTGCAAACTCCACACAGACAGCCACCCGAGGCTAGAATTGAACCCGGGTCCCTTGCGCTGTGAGGCAGCAATGCTAACCACTGTGCCACCGTGCCATCCCAAATGCCAACTTTGTTCCAAATGGAAATTTCAAAAAAATTTTTCCAGTGTTGGCCTTGACCTCAGATTGGGAGATCACCCATACTCAAGAGATTATCAATCTTGGGGGCATGGGAGGCGGGGGAGGGAGGGTTGGGGGGAATACATTAACGCAGCGGGGTACAATTCCCTTGCACATTCAATGGTCGTTATTAAAAAATAGAGACCTCTGCCACGTTGACTCATTGCCAATCAAATACAAATGTTAGTTCTGTATTTGAATTCCTATTTAAATTCCACCCCCCCGCAAAGAAAATCGTAGCTCTGACCATCTGAACCTGAAAGCGCAGATACTGACCCCACGGAATTTCACAGGCTATTTCTAGTAATAAAATCAAAGCAATGACCATGCAGTGCTGAAGTACACACATAACTTTGCAGAATCCAGCAAATGCTTAGTCAGAAATCTTGCAGACTGCTCCTCACACTTTTATTCTTTATCTTGCCTCAACAAAGAACAAAGAAAATTACAGCACAGGAACGGGCCCTTCGGCCCTCCAAGCCTGCACTGACCATGCTGCCCGATTTAACTAAAACCCCCTACCCTTCCGGGGACCATATCCCTCTATTCCCATCCTATTCATGTATTTGCCCAGACACCCCTTAAAACTCACTATCGTATCTGCTTCCACTAGCTTGCCCGGCAGGGAGTTCCAGACACCCAACACCCTCTGTGTAAAAAACCTGCCTCATACATTTCCTTTAAACCTTGCATCTTAAACCTATGCTCCCTAGTAATTGACTCTTCCGCCCTGGGGAAAATGCTTCCGACTGTCCACTCATAATCTTGTAGACTTCTATCAGGTCACCCCTCAACCTCGGTCGTTCCAGTGAGAACAAAGCAAGTTTCTCCAATCTCTCCTCATAGCTAATGCCCTCCATACCAGGCAACATCCTGGTAAATCTTTTCTGTACCCTCTCCAAAGCCTCCAGTTCCTTCTGGTAGTGTGGCGACCAGAATTGAACACTATATTCCAAATGCGGCCTAACTAAAGTTCTATAAAGCTGCAACATGATTTGCCAATCTTTAAACTCAATGCCCCGGCCGATGAAGGCAAGCATGCCATATGCCTTCTTGACTACCTTCTCCACCTGCGTTGCCACTTTCAGTGACCTGTGTACCTGATTCAGCAAAATATCTTTATAGATAACAAGGATCGATATTCCAATTTCAAATCATTATTGTCATAACATGTAATACAAGATCATTTTAAACTGTTTGAATATTAAGCTGCTTAGGCATAAACTCTGAATAGTGCTGAAATGTTAATATACTCCTAGGACATTCAAAGATTAACCGTCTCTAAGGGCAATGTGGGTGTACAGGACTGCAGTGGGTGGCTCATCACCATCTTCTCAAGGGTAATTAGAGATGGGTAATAAATGGGGGCCTTGCCAGCGACGCCCACATCCCATAAGCAACTGAAGAAAGATCCGTGGTGTCCTGGAACTTGTTTGATCATATAGGCGGCTCCCCAGAACATAGAATCATAGAAACCTTACAGTGCAGAAAGAGGCCATTTGGCCCATCGAGTCTGCGCCGACCACAATCCCACCCAGGCCCCAGCCCCATATCTCTACACATTTACCCGCTAATCCCTCTAATTTACGCATCGCAGGACTCTAAGGAGCAATTTTTAGCATGGCCAATCAACCTAACCCGCACATCTTTGGACTGTGGGAGGAAACCGGAGCACCTGGAGGAAACCCACGCAGACACGAGGAGAATGTGCAAACTCCACACAGACAGTGACCCAAGCCGGGAATCGAACCCAGGTCCCTGGAGCTGTGAAGCAGCAGTGCTAACCACTGTGCTACCGTACCGTATAGGGATAATACAACTAGGCCATCGCCTCCCCATTAACTAGACTATTAATCCAGAAACTCAGCCAATGTTCTGGGGACCGGGGTTCAAATCCCTCCACTGCAGATGGTGGAATCTGAAATCAATAAAGAAAATTCTGGAATTAAGAATCTACTGATGACCATGAAACCATTGTCAATTGTCAGAAAAACCTATCTGGTTCATTGATGTCCTTTAGGGAAGGAAAGCTTACATGTGACTCCAGAGCCACAGCAATGTGGTTGACTCTCAACTGCTCTTCAAGAGCACTGGGGATGGGCAATAAATGTTGGCTAGCCAGCAATGCCCATGTCCCAATAAAAAAATATCAGGGGGGGACCTGAAATGGATGGTTAATTTGAGCTCGCCTGTTTTCTCCCCCTTCCCCAAAGTTAAAATTGTCCCCTGTCTCTCATAAGTTGAATGCCATTAATTTTTACGATCCCTCTTTTCATTTGAACATTGCAGAGGGAGGGACAGATATTGGTGAAGCTTTCTCGCTCATCAGGGCCTGTGTTTCTGGCTCTGATGAGTGCACGATCAAAGGCTTCAACAACATGTCTCTCTTTTCCGCGATTGTTTTTATTCGTGGAGCGTTTGGGGAAAAAGAGTTATACGTGAATGAAAACTTGAAGCTATCCATGAACCCACAAAAATGATTCAAGCTCTCCCCCTGAAAGCTCTATAGCACTTTGCACAAAAATAGTACCTTGCCATTACACAGTTTCAAATTACCTCAACATCATGCCCTTTGATATCACTCCTGTAGGCAGCCTTTGCAAAATCTCTCAAGGGGAAGGAGAATCCCCAGGTTTACCCTGAAGCCTAAGGCCTAGCAGACGTGCGGTAAATTTTACTTTATTTAAGTGGCAATGGAGCTCAGACTTCACTCCCTTAGTGCCGGTTCAACTGGTGAATTGAGCTGTGAAAAGAACACACAAACTTTGCAGAGCCACCAAAAATATTTATCTAGAATGGGTGGAAAAGGCCCCATGAGCCCTTTTTCTTTTGCAATATTCGATCCTTGCCAATATCTGAGGTGGGGGGAGGGGGTGGGGAGGGGGTGGGTGGGGGGGGGAGGTGAAAGCCATGCACTGCCCGAGGGCAAACTGGAATTACAGCTTCCTGGAAAGATATCCACTTCAGTCAAACCGCAGCTAATGGCCTTCTTCGAACTGGTTCTAATTAAGGTGAGTTTCTTGATGTTGTAAATAAGTCCGTGGATGGCTTGCAGATGTTCACGGCAGTTGGCAAAAAAAGAGACAATGAAACTGCCATATTCCAGAGGAAACCCGGCATTTGTGTCTCTCTCGTCAGCTTTGGCCTGAGAAGAATTTTGGGAAGTGCCATTTACAGACAGCAGCATCGCTTATTCTCCTCCCCCCCCCCCCCCCCCCCGCCCCACCCCCAACCACCCTTCTACTGTATGTAACGTTAGGCAGAATGTACAGTGTATATTAGTTACAGACACATACTGGGGCCCACCACACTAGGAATTATTGTGCATTGGGGCAATTTCCATTTCTGTCCTGCTTTTTTACACGTTAAAGCTGAAACAGCTGGAAGTGGTACTGCCTGACCAGCCTTACAAATACTGGAGAGGCTTAGGCTTCACATCGTCAGAAAGAGCCACAAAATCAAAGTGCATATTTTTCCAAATGCAGTTTAACAAAAAAACAATTATTTGTGAGTGGGCTTCAGTGCCTTATCTTTTTTCTTAAGGTGGCCAAATATGTTTTGATTGCGTACATTCTTTTTTGTATTCATTCGTGGGACATGGGCGTCGCTGGCTGGCCAGCATTTATTGCCCATCCCTAGTTGCCTTGAGAAGGTGGTGGTGAGCTGCCTTCTTGAATCGCTGCAGTCCACGTGCTGTGGGTTGACCCACAATGCCGTTAGGGAGGGAATTCCAGGATTTTGACCCAGTGATAGTGAAGGAACGGCGATATATTTCCAGTCAGGATGGTGACTGGCTTGGAGGGGAACTTGCAGGTGGTGTTCCCATGTATCTCCTGCCCATGTCCTTCTAGATGGAAGTGGTTGTGTGTTTGGAAGGTGCTGTCTCAGGATCTTTGGTGAATTGCTGCACTGCATCTTGTAGATAGTACACACTGCTGCTACTGAGCGTCGGTGGTGGAGGGGGTAGATGTTTGTAGATGTGGTGCCAATCAAGCGGGCTTCTTTATCCTGGATGGTGTCAAGCATCATTTACCCGACAGGGTACGTGACCATTGTAAGCGGGACACTGCTCAGAGTGGGGGGAATTAAGTGGGCAACACCAAGATCTGTTTTCTCCAGTGAGTGTGTTCACCAATTGAAGATAGGCCCAGTATAGGGCGTTGGTACAGCTATGGCTGGAGTATTGTGTGCAGTTTTGGTGTCCTTGTCTGAGGAAGGATGTCCTTGTTATAGAGGGAGTGCAGCGAAGGTTTACCAGGCTGATTCCTAGGATGGCAGGTCCATCGTATGAGGAGAGACCAAGTCGATTAGGATTATATTCACTGGAGTTTAGAAGAGTGAGAGGAGATTTCATAGAAACTTATAAAACTCTAACAGTGTTAGACAGGGTAGATTCAGAATGTTGCTAATGGTGGGGGAGTCCAGAACTTGGGATCATAGTTTGAGAATAAGTGGTAAACCTTTTAGAACTGAGGTGAGGAGAAATTTCTTCACCCAGAGGGTGGTGAATGTGTGGAATTCACTCCCACAGAAAGTAATTGAGGCCAAAACGTTGTGTGATTTCAAGAAGAAATTAGAGATATCTCTTGGGGCTAAAGGGATCAAGAGATATGGGAGGATGGAGGGGTCAGGGTATTGAATTTGATGATCAGCCATGATCATAATGAATGGCGGAGCAGGCTCGAAGGGCCGAATGGCCTATTAGTTTCTATGTTTCTACGCCTTCACTTGTACCACGATTCACATTGTTCCCACCTCTCCAACTCGCCAACAAAGTGAGCATCCAGGAGCTGGTCTCAAAGGATCAAGAGCAGGCCATTCAGCCCATCGAGCCTGTGTGTGCCGCCACTCATTTAGAATAGATCATGGCTGGCACGTATCTTAACTCCATCGACAAAAACAAAATACTGCAGATTGCTGGGCACCTGGAAATATAAGGGACCCTCTTCATCCCACCAGGGGATTTAATCATTTATAAATTTAACAACAACCTTATTCTGAGCTTTTCTCACCTTGTGCTTTCTCATGCTATTGATATTTAAACACTGGGCTGTGCCCTAACGCTGCATGGATATAAAGTGCTCAGATCCAATCATTCCAAATAATCACTGGAATTCTACACCCCCGCCTGCCATGGAACCGGAGCGGATGAGGGGCGGACAATGGAAATATCCGTTGACCTTGGGAAGGGGGGAGTTTTCCGGTCTCCCTCAAGCAAGGCCATAAAATCCCGCCCAATGTGTGTTTGCACAACTGAACTCTCTTCTATAATGGCGCGGTGGCACAGTGGTTAGCACTGCTGCCTCACAGCGCCAGGGACCTGGGTTCAATTCCCGGCATGGGTCATTGTCTGTGTGGAGTCTGCACGTTCTCCCCGTGTCTGTGTGGGTTTCCTCCATGTGCTCCGGTTTCCTCCCAGACGTGCTGGTTAGTTGCATTGGCCGTGCTAAATTCTCCCTCAGTGTACCCGAACAGGCGCCAGAGTGTGGCGACTAAGGGATTTTCACAGTAACTTCATTGCAGTGTTAATGTAAGCCTTACTTGTGACACTCATATATAAACTTCTTCTAATCACCTAATCCCACTTGCCAGCACTTGGCCCATAGCCTTGAATGTTATGACGTGCCAAGTACTCATCCAGGTACTTTTTAAAGGATGAGAGGCAACCCGCCTCCACCACCCTCCCAGGCAGCGCATTCCAGACCGTCACCACCCTCTGGGTAAAATAATCTTTCCTCAAATCCCCCCTAAACCTCCCACCCCTCATTTTTAACTTGTGTCCCCTCGTAACTGACCCCTCAGCTAAGGGGAACAGCTGTTCCCTATCCACCCTGTCCATGTCTCTCATAATCTTGAACACCTCAATCAGGTCGCCCCTCAGTCTTTTCTGCTCCAGAGAAAACAACCCACGCCTATCCAACCTCTCTCCATAACTTAAATGTTCCGTCCCAGGCAGCATCCCGGTGAATCTCCTCTGCAACCCCTCCAGTGCGTTCACGTCCTTCCTATAATGTGGCGACCAGAACTGCACACAGTACTCCAGCTGTGGCCTCACCGACGTTCTGTACAACTCCAACATGACCTCTCTGCTTTTGTAATCTCCTACACCATCTTTTCAGCTACACATTCATCTGCTTGATCCTTCTGCTTCGATACTCGCCTGCTTGTGGTACTGGGAATAATCTGGAAATTACTACTTTTCAGGTCCTGCCAGCTAACTTCCTGCCTAGTTTCCTAAACACTGACTGCGGGGCCACATCCCTCTTTCTGCCTATGTCATTCATTCCAATATGGACTATTACTGTTTACCCTCCCTCCTCTGGGTGCTCTGAAACTGCTCGGTGACATCCTTGGCCCTGACACCAGCGAGGCAACACGCCTTCCTGGATTCACAGCTGCAGTCACAGAAATGGCACTATTCCTTGGGCGATTGAATAACCTATCAACGTTGCTCTTCCAATTTTCCTTGTAGTCCTCCATGGTACAGCGGAGCTATCCATGGTGCTATGGCCTTGGCGCTGGCTGCACTCCCCAGGCGAACCATCACTGTCAGCAGTATTCGTAATGCAATACAGATTGGAAAGTGGGATGCACTCAGAGGAAACCTGCTCTATCTGCCTGGTTTTGGTTGCCTGGTGGTCACTCATTCCCCCTCTGCCTACAAACGCATAAACTGCAGCATGGCCACATCTAGAAACGTGTATCTGCCAAACTCTCAACCTCATGGATTCATCGCAGCTGCTACTCAAGTTCTGAAACCTGGAGCTTGAGCGGCACAGTGGTTAGCACTGCTGCCTCACAGCGTCAGGGACCCGGGTTCGATTCCGGCCTTGGGTGACTGTCTGTGTGGAGTCTGCCTATTCTCCCCGTTGGTTTCCTCTGGGTGCTCCGGTTTCCTCCCACACTCCAAAGATGTGCAGGTTAGGTGGATTGACCACCTCTCAGTGTCCAGAGATGTCCAGGTTAGGTGGATTAGTCATGGTAAATGCATGGGGTTAAGTGGGGATAGAGCCGCGGTGGGGGGTCGGGGGGAAGTGGCTGCGATGGGCAAGGATAAGATGCTCGTTTGGAGAGTCAGTGCAGACTCGATGGGCCGAATGTCCTCCTTCTAAACTGTAGGGACTCTGTGGATTCGATGGACCCCCAGCGTCCGTATAAAACTCTGTGTGAGAAGATTTTCTCGGTGCGCTCTGAATAATGGAATCAAACTGCTTTATACAGAGCGATCTGGTTACACATAATTACAGAGAGGGACGCTGCCCCTGTACATTGCTGGGTTAAATAATCTGCTGATTTGTGAGGCTGCCTTAGAATAGGAGGTTAAATATCAATGCAGAATGACGAATGTTGTGGAGGGGGATCATAAATCATTCCACTATTTTGCAATAACTACCCAGTTTATGTTCTTTCTGGTAGGAATATAAGAGCTGATAAAAGCTCTCCATATTTATCCACTGAGTTACGATTCAGCTGAACCTGTTCCTTCATTAGATCGGGGACAGACAATCCCTCTGTAGCAGTCTCAGGGGGGCTTCTATTTATACCATGCCAGGACCTCAGACTTCATTAACATGGGAAGGTGGAATTAAATCCAAAGTAACTAATTCCTTTTAATTTGTTCCCCAGTGACTGACCAGACAATTTATTCTTCACATGTCTACGGTTTAGATCCACCTTGAAATGAGAATCAGTTGCGCCAAAATGTCACCCGTGTCAGTGAGGTCACAACCACGGAGGCAAAATGTGCTTCTTCATCCCTCCTAATGATCCCTGTAAATACTTAATGTTTTGGCCTCAGCATCACCTCGTTTAGTTGTTATTTGTGGCTATATGCAATAAGCGATAAAAGCGTCACAGTCTATGTTCAAATAGGAATCATTTGGTAATTCATGTCAAGGAGTTCCGGTTGTGTAGCATTGGGTGACTCGGTGGCGCAGTGGTTAGCACTGCTACCCCCACAGCGCCAGGGTCCCGGGTTCAATCCCCGGCTTGGGTTCATCGTCTGTGCAGAGTTTGCACATTGTCTGCATGGGTTTCCTCCCACAGTCCGAAAGACGTGCTGGTTAGGCGCATTGGCCATGCTAAATTCTCCCTCAGTGTACCCGAACAGGTGCCAGAGTGTGGTGACTGGGGGATTTTCACAGTAACTGCATTGCAGCATTAATGTAAGCCTTACTTGTGACACTAATAAATAAACTTTAAGTCAAACATTCCAGCCACGCAGTGTCTGTGTCCATCCCTCTGCAAACTGACCGTCCAGCATTGGGCCTTTTATTTGTCATCTTTCTTTTCTTTTTGACTCAAATCAATTAAATGTTTTTGCCCTCATTTTTGGAGAGACTGCAGGCAAGCACGGCCTGAGAGTTTGAACACCGTCAGGTGCGGCATTTCAGAAAATCCATCGTGTGACTTTCAGTTAAACTTTATGTACAGAGTGGAATTTTCCATTCTCTGCACAGAGTGCGGACTGAGGTGAGAAGATCGCAGTTGGAGCTCACCGGCCGCACAGCCGACATTTGTCGCCAGGGTGGCACAGTGCCACAGTGGTTAGCACTGCTGCCTCACAGTGCCAGGGACCCAGGTTCGATTCTTGGCTTGGGTCACCGTCTGTGCATATGAAGCACATATGACTTCCCACTGGTTCTGTCTGGTGATTGGCCTATGTGACCTGGGTTGCCACGGGGTCAGGGGTCCAGGTTAAGTCCTATTGAAATCCAAGTGTCAGATTTCACGACTGGTCACAATGAAAGGAGCAGCTGGCTTTGGTGTGGACAGACTTCTGTCTTTCTGACTTGCTGGGCGGGATTTTCCGGCCGCGCTCACCCCGAAAACGCAAAATCCCGCCCGAGATCAACCAACATTTGCATGGTCCGCCCCCGCCCAGTACGACTCCTGTGGCAGGCGGGGTGGTAAAACTTACCCTGCTGACTCAGAGACTTTGGACAGAGAGAGAGAGAGGATCCTGGAGAGAAACAGGGACATAACAGATGCTGCAAACAGCAGGGGAAAGGACTGTTCTCTGTTAGCTACAAGGCAGAATGCAGGTGGGAGCTCATTCTCTGCTCGGAGAGCCAGATTTAAGAGACCAGATACGGTTGATTTAAGGACACAAGAAGATTTGTCCTGACTTGGCCAGAAGAAGGAGTCACTGGAGGGGGTTCTGTTCCCGGAAGTTGATTCAGACTCAAAGGACTAAGGGAAAGGACTTTCAACAGACAGTAGACATTACAACTCAGCGAATCAGGGAAAAACAAGACTGCTGGAAACTGATTATAACTTTGGACTGGTCCCTGTAAAGACCACAATTCTGTGGAGAGTGTGGTTTATTGTATAAACACAGAGCCAGGTATTTGGTCATGCAAGGAAGTTAAGAGGGGCATCTTTCCTGCAGTTTTGTGCATTAATTGCTTGCTCAGCAATGTTCAGTCAAGATTGATTTTAATTTGTTTGTTGCAGTAAAAGTCTTAAAATGTGAAATCTTCTCATGAGATCCTCTGAGTCAGTCAGTGGGAATTCAAATCTGTTGAAAGTTATTGATCTCTACCATAACAATCACATTATGTTAAGATTTTGCGAGCTATTTATTGTAATCAGTATTTTTAAAAATCAAAATTCTCATATAAATTTAATATCCACCATATTGATAGGTGTTGCACAGAATTACATAGAGTGTATAGCACAAAGAAGCTACCCAACTGGTCTATCCAAGTGTTAATGTTCAACACAAGCCTCCACTCCACCCTATTAGTTAAACCCCATCAACTTATGCTTCCATATGGGCGGCACAGCGGCACAGTGGTTAGCACCGCTGCCTCACAGTGCCAGGGACCTGGGTTCGATTCCCGGCTTGGGTCACAGTCTGAGCAGAGACTGCACATTCTCCCCATGTCTGCGTGGGTTTCCTCCGGGTGCTCCGGTTTCCTCCCATAGTCCAAAAGACATGCTGAGTAGGTGCATCGGCCGTGCTAAATTCTCCCTCAGTGTAACCGAACAGGCGCCAGAGTGTGGCGACTAGGGGATTTTCACAGTGGCTGCAGTGTTAATGTAAGCCGACTTGTGACTAATAAATAAACATTTATTTTTGCCTTAAGCGTATCTATGCAACTTGCTTCAAGTAGCAAGTTCCATATTCTAACATCGTACTGGATAAAGCAGCTTCGCCCAGATTCCTTATTGGTAACAATCTTATGTTCCTGACACTTAAGGCAGAATTTACCCGTTCTGCCCACTGCGGGGATCGTAGCGAGTGGGACAGAAAATTCGGCAGACCATTTAAAGGTCTGTTGACCTCGGGTGGGAGTTCCCGGTCTTGGGACAGGCACGGATCCTGCCCTTAGTTTGGGACTCAGTGCCCAGGTAGAATCATTGTCTCCATGTCTAACCCCATCGAACCGGTAGATAATTTTAACGACTTCCATTAGGCCACTGTCCAGCTTTCTTTTGTAGAAGACTTTTTCACAGAGGCTGGTGAGTATATGGAATGAGCTGCCAGAGGAGGTGGCAGAGGAGGGTACAATAGTAACATTTAGAAGACATTTGGACAGGTACATGGATGGAAAAGGTTTAGAGGATATGGCCCAAACGCAGGCAAGTGGGACTAATTCAATTTAGAAAAACTGGTCGGCATGGACGAGTTGGGCTGAAGGGCCTGTTTCCGTGCTGTGTCTCGCTTTGACTCTAAGGAAAATTGCATTTGTATTATTTTTAAAATGAAGGTGTGGGAACATACACTCTTTGAAGTTTTATCAAAGAAACATTGGAGCACATTGCATGGGTTTCCTCCGAGTGCTCCAGTTTCCTCCCACAGTCCAAAGATTTGCGGGCTAGGTTGATTAGCCATGCTAAATTGCCCCCTAGTGTCGGGGGGATTAGCAGAGTAAATATGTGGGATTACGGGAATAGGGCCTGGGTGGGATTGTGGTCGGTGCAGACTCGATGGGCCGAAGGGCCTCTTTCTGCACTGTCAGGATTCTATGATTCCCTAATGATTGTGGGAAAGCTTGTTGCTGAGAGGCACACTCTGAGACAAAACCCTGCTGCAATGCATTGGATCAAAGCAGCGTGTCGTTGCAGTAGAACGTTGGCCTGTGTCATGGCAACCCTCAAAGGGTTAACTTTCACCGTTATTCATGCTGTAAAGTGGATGTTGACCTGAACCCCACAGAGAGAAATGGCATCATCAGACAAGACACCAGCTCCAAGATTTGGCCTTCTTGGCTTGGTAACTGACTTGACCTCTAGTGAAAGTGTAGAGTGGATGGTAACAAGTGGAGAACTCCATTTCCATCTCTCGGGAGAGATGTAAACAAGTTGCTGATTTGTTTTCACTTGTTCTATACATTCGCACAAAGTCAAATTCTATCACCACAATGCAAGGCGATCGAATGAGTGGGAGAAAATATTTTTATTTAAGTGATCACAGACTCCCTACAGTGAAGAAGGAGGCCATTCGACTCATCAAGCCTGCACCTACCCAGGCCCTATCCCTGTAACCCCACGTATTTACCCTGCTCATCCTCCTGACACTAAGGGTCAATTTAGCACGGCCAGTCCACCTAACCTGAACATCTTTGGACTGTGGGAGGAAACCGGAGCACCCGGAGGAAACCCACGCAGACACGGGGAGAACGTGCAACCTCCACACAGACAGTCACCCAAGGCTGGAATTGAACCCAGGTCCCTGGTGCTGTGAGGCAGCAGTGCTAACCACTGTGCTACCTTGCTGCCCATATTTTGCAATGTGTCATTCTGTTCATCAATCAGCCCATAACTTCATTTATTATTCATCAAACATTCACTACAGAAATTAATTTTCATCCACGATATTTAATCATTGATCTATATTGGTTCCTATTCCAACAATGCCTCAACTTTAAAATTTCCATCTTCGCTTTCAATTCCCTCCATTGACTTGCCCCTTCCTTCTCTGTAACCTCTTAAATCCCTACAACCCTCCAAGTTCTCTACAGTAGCAAGCTGGCACAGTGGTTAGCAGTGCTGCCTCACAGTGCCAGGGACGTGGGTTTGATTCCCAGCTTGGGTCACTGTCTGTGTGGGTCACTGTCTGCACATTCTCCCCGTGTCTGCATGGGTTTCCTCCGGGTGCTCCGGTTTCCTCCCACAGTCCAAAAGGCGTGCTGGTTAGGGTGCATTGGCTATGCTAAATTCTCCCTCAGTGTACCCGAACAGGCGCCAGAGTGTGGTGACTAGGGGGTTTTCACAATAACTTCATAGCATTGCTATTGTAAGACTACGTGTGATACTAATAAATAAACTTAAATTTTTCTTTCTCCCTCTTTAAGCCACACCTTAAGACCTACTTCTGTGTTTTTGGTCACCTATCTGAATTTATCTTTACATAGCTCACTGGCACATTTTGGGATTATTTTACTATGCTACATAAATGCAACTTTGTTGTACTTCAACGTTGTTGTTGTACCTCAGAGTGAAGGGACGCTCCTTTAAAACTGAGATGAGGAGGAATTTCTTCAGTCAGAGGGTGGTGAATCTGTGGAACTCATTGCCACAGAGGGCTGTGGAGGCCGGGTCATTGAGTGTCTTCAAGACAGAGATAGATAGGTTCTTGATTAATAAGGGGATCAAGGGTTATGGGGAGAAGGCAGGACAAAGGGGATGAGAATCACACCAAACATGATTGAATTGCGGAGCAGACTCGATGGGCCGAATGGCCTAATTCTGCTCCTATATCTTCTGGTACTTGATTCGCATGATAGGATTTCCATCTTTCAGTAATCCTCAGCAACATGCAATTGTGCCCAGTCCGAGGACAGAATGTTAAACTAACGTCAGATCGCTAAACTACAAGGAGAATATGATATTGCAAAACAGTGGATGCAAATTGTAGAATTTCTCTGCAAAGTGTTGGCTGTATAGTATGTTCATTTATGGGGAAAACGCCATTGTGCCAAAATTATGCCAGCAATTCTGGCCTTTGGAACCATCACAGTAATTGGAAGGAAATGATTTGACAGGAGTACCTATTCCTGGGGGGGGCTCTCCAGTCTGACTGAAGCCTTTGGGATTTTCTCTCAGGAAATTATGGAGTGGGTGATGGTAATCCCTTATTTGCCCATGGTATTCTCATAGCTATCATTAGACAGGATTAAGTCTCGGTGCCTGACTTACTGTTGGTCAAATGAGCAGTATTGATCAGTGCGTATGCTCTGATTTTCTCAGTGACAGCCGTTGTCTCTGACACTGTGAAAGCCTCTCTCAGCAGGGACACAGGAAAGAGGGCTAACGATTTCTTTGTTGCTGCTGAGCCATGCTGACATTAACACAATTGCACGGATACCTAGAGGGTGTGCACTCTGGCCTCTGGCTACCTATTTAATAACAAACTTTATCATTGAGTTAATATATTGTTTATCATTAATATATACCACAAGGTTGGTGCTGGCACTACAAAACCCAAAGCTCAAAATATATTGGCAGGACGCTTCCAAAATGGCCGACATGGCATGGCCTGACTCTAAGGGCATGATCCCTGGCAGAAAATGCACTTGATGAAAGCAATGCAGAGTGGGTATATAGCTGGTATGGCAAGTAGTCCACCATCTTGGAAATCACACGTCTTGTCAATGCCCTCTCAATCACTCCCAGCTAACACAAAGGAGATATTATCTCTAACAGGACTAGACAGGGTAGATGCAGGAAGGATGTTCCCAATGGTGGTGGAGTGGGGGGGTGGGGAGAGGGGGGGTGGAATGTGAACCAGAGGTCACAGTCCGAGGGTACAGGGTAGACTGGGGTCACAGTCCGAGGGTACAGGGTAGACTGGGGTCACAGTCCGAGGGTACAGGGTAGACTGGGGTCACAGTCCAAGGGTACAGGGTAGACTGGGGTCACAGTCCGAGGATACAGGGTAGACCATTTAGGATTGAGATCAGGAGAAATGTCTCCACCCAGAGAGTGGTGAGTCTGTGGGAACCTGTTGAGGCCAAAATATTGAATGTTTTCAAGAAGGAGTTAGATATAGCTGTTGGGGAGAAGGGGATCAAAAGATATGCGGGGGGAGGGGGGGGAGGGTGGCGGGGTGCCGGGGGGAGGTGGGATCAGGTTATTGAGTTGGATGATCAGCCATGATCAGAATGAATGTTGGAGCAGGCTCGAAGGGCTGAATGGCCTCCTCCTGCTCCTAGTTTCTATGTTTCTATGATACACCATCTGTGTGGAGTTTGCACATTCTCCCCATGTCTGCGTGGGCTTCCTCTAGGCACTCTGGTTTCCTCCCACACCCCAAGGATGTGCAGGTTAAGTGGATTGGTCATGCTACATTGCCTCTTAGTGTCAGAGAGACTAGCTAGGGTAAATGTGTGAGGTTATGGGGATGGGGCCTGGGTGGGATTGTGGTTGGTGCAGACTCGATGGGCCGAATGGCCTCCTTCTGCACTGTAGGGAATTTATGATTCAATGATACTCTACAAACATTATTGAAAGGGATAATCATGGAACTTTCAGGTGAGGCTTTTTTGACATTCTGTTCCGGTGTTGAGTTAGTGGAATTATGGTGCGGACTATTGGAGGAGTTTTGCAAGCTTTTAGAATTTGAAGGCTGGTGCTGTCTTTTGACAAGGAGATCAGTGGAGTTGGAAGGCCTGTCAGCAGAACGGCTGCTTTCACCAATGCTGCCAATTGTTGCAGTCCCTCTTGGGCTACAGCATTACAGGGACATATAACTGAGGCAGCTGAGAAGGGAAGCTGGCATAGAGACAGGAGGAGGATGATTCAATTAAATGTCCTACCCAGGGAGCACAGTCCCTACCTACATCACAGCCAGGAGTAGGGTCTAAGGTGGGTATGTTTCACAAAGCGGATAGTCACTGAATGGTGCCAACCAGACCAATGGATGCAGAGCAGGGTGAGGACGATGCTGCCAAGCACTGCAAACTGTCACTCAGTTTCCACACCAGCAGATACTTCCAGATGGGAGCAGGCGACATCTCACGGTTCTCCCTCCATTGCTGCCAGGCGAGTGGGATTCCCAATGGTTGCGGAAGTGTCATCGACTGCACAAAGGTGGCTCTGCAGTCCCCGCGTGTTAACAGGGAGATATACCACAACCACAAGGATGGCTATCCGTGCATTTACATGTGGAGGCTTTGGAGAGGGTACAGAAAAGATTTACCTGGATGTTGCCTGGTATGGAGGACATTACCTATGAGGAGAGGTTGGAGAAACTTGGTTTGTTCTCACTGGAATGACAGAGGTTGAGGGGCGACCTGATAGAAGTCTACAAGATTATGAGGGACATGGACAGGGTGGATAGTCAGAAGCTTTTTCCCAGGGTGGAAGAGTCAATTACTAGGGGGCACAGGTTTAAGGTGCAAGGGGCAAGGTTTAAAGGAGATGTACGAGGCAAGTTTTTTTACACAGAATGTGGTGGGTGCCTGGAACTCGCTGCCGGGGGAGGGAGTGGAAGCAGATACGATAGTGACTTTAAGGGGCGTCTGGACAAATACATGAATAGGATGGGAATGGAGGGATATGGTCCCCGGAAGGTAGGGTGGCCATTTCCAAATTTCCAAAAAGGAGGACAAAGATGGCAGCCGCGCGTGCGCACTGACAACATCCACTCAGCCAGCCTCCCCGCGTCGCGTCATCATCGGAAACCATCCGGAAACAGCCGAGCGCACCATTGTGTCATCCTCGGCAGCCTCTCCCCCCATCGCCCCCCCCTCCCACCCCGCCTCCCTCCCGAGTCAGCTTTGGCCACCCGCCGGAAATAGCCGAAGATCTCCGGGAGAGCCGCTCTGACCGATTCCATCCACCCCCACCCCCCCCCCCCCCAACACCCCCCACCCCACCACTGCGTCATCTTCGGCAACGTGCCGGCTCAGACCAGAACGTCACCGCGTCACCATCCGAGCTCCCCCCAAACTCATCTTCGGATCCTTCCGGAAACAACCGAGCGCTTGGACACTCGCCCATTGCGTCAGCTTCGGCAAGCGCCTCCACACAGCCGAGAACGTCACCGCCCACCCGAGCACTCCCAACTTATCTTCGGCCCACCGATCGGAATGAGCCGAGGGCGCTGCGTTCCGACCGAGCGTTGTGTCATCTTCGGAGGCGTGGAGGTTGTGTCACCGGCCTTCGGGCACTCCACGGAATGAAGCTGACTTCGGAAATCCTCCGGAAAGAGCCGAGCGCCGGCCCTTTTTTAGTCAGACCCAAAAAAGGAGGACAAATTAACGTCCGGCTCGAGGTGGCGCCGGACGGAGGACAGAGTGCTCAAAAGCCGGACTGTCCGGCCTAAAACCGGACGTCTGGCCTCCCTACCGGAAGGGTAGGGGGGTTTTAGTTCAGTCGGGCAGCATGGTCGATGCAGGCTTGGAGGGCCAAAGGGCCTGTTCCTGTGTTGCAATTTTCTTTGTTCTTCTTTGTTCTACAGAGGTTGTGAGACCATACCCAGAATGCACAGTGGATGTCGGCCCTCCTGGCGGCAGCCATGACATATTCACCCTGCACCAGACACCTATGGGTTACCAAGCAACCAGAGTTTTTCTGCTGATGGACAGGGCTATCTGCTCTGTAGCTGGCCCTTGAATCCTCTCCGCCACCCGTCCACGCCTGGAGAGTACACCGACAACGAGAACCGTGCAGCCACCAGCAAAATTGTGCGGCAACTCGCTGACATCCTGAGACAATGATTCTGCTGCCTGGATTGCTTTAGGGCAGTGGGGCTGCCCTGCTCTGCTCGCCAGAGTGTGTCTCCAGGTTTGAGGTGGTCTGCTCTTGCCTCTGCTCGAGGGGGCAGACTGGGCCTCAGTTTAAAAGATGGCACCACCGACAGTGCAGCACTACCCCAGTACTGCACTGGGCTGCCAGCCAAGAGATTGTGCTTACATCTCGAGAGTGGGACTTCACATAAAAATCACCCTCACAGTGTGGAAAACACCATATTGTCTTGAAAATTACAAAGTGAATTTGAGGCACTAAGTATTGCTCTTTTCCTCTCTATTTCTGCATGAGTCTGTATATTTGCATGAAGTACATCTATCTCAGAGATCCAGGTTCTTGATAACTCATGAACAAACCTACTTTCCACACAGTATAATGGATGGACTCATTATCCTATCACTGTGTGCCTTATAGATAGGAGCTGTTAATGTATCCCCAGGCGTGATTCTAATCAGTACGCCATTCAGTTAAAGCTGGCTGGCTTGCTATTGAGATCGGCTGACCAGACAGCTGACTGGTGAACAGTACTGAGTTCTCTCCTTTGTAGTACCACAGTGAACAGTTAGCAAGATGGCATGGAAAGTCGTTACCGCTGAAATCTGTTCCTCCTTCCCCACATCTGCGTTTGTTATGCAGATGTTTCGTTAAAGGCACTGCCACGGGGAACGTATGGGAGACCGTGCTGGTCGTGTGTTACAGCTCAGTCAGGGAGTTCACATTGCCATGGCGACATGCATGTTGTCATCTGGCGCTATGGATAGTGATGGTAAGAGGCTCCAACTCTCTTTCCATCACATGTATCACAGCTCGGTGTGGCTTCTGCTCTGTCCAAAACTGCAAGAAACTACAAAGGGTTGGGAACGCAGCCTAGTCCATCACGCAAACCAGCCTCCCATCCATTGACTCTGCCTACACTTCCCGCTGCCTCGGAAAAGCATAATTAAGCATCCCTCGCACCACAGGCATGCTCTCTTCCACCTTCTTTCATCAGGAAAAAGATACAGAAGTCTGAGGTCACGCACCAACCTACTCAAGAACAGCTTCTTCCCTGCTGCTGTCAGACTTCTGAATGGATCTATCCTGCATTGAGTTGATCTTTCTCTACACCCTAGCTATGACTGTAACACTACACTCTCTCCTTTCCTTCTCTACATAAGGTATGCTTTGTCTGTATAGCGTACAAGAAACAATACTTTTCACTGTATACTAATAATAATAAATCAAATCAAAAATGCTGACCAGGAATCTCCCTTCTCTTACTGCCTTCCACTGTTGGAAGGATTTACAAGTTGATACACAAACCAGTGTGGCCATGTGATAAAAGCACCTTCCCAAGCCACCAAGTCCTGGAGTGGGTTTCACACCTACAGCTTCTGGCTCAGAGACAAGGGGCTGGATTTTAACAGCCTCCCTCATCCCGAAACCATAAAACCCCGCCCGAGGTCAGTGGACCTTTTCATTGTCCACCCCTCACTCGCTCCGATTCCCGTGGTGGGCGGGGCAGTAAAATTTCAGCCAGGGATTCTACCCACTGGGCCACAAGACTTCTACAGAGAACCGAATGCTTATTGGAACAGTGATGATGGTCATATGATTCCTATCTTCACAAACCTTTTATTCCCTCCAGGGAATAGGGAGGGAGTGTTGGAAGGAGTAGCAGGCCGATTACCAACTTGTTGCAATGCATCATCAACATTCCTTCCACCACCACCAAGTGCTAGGAGTGGGACTTGAACCCACAGCTTCTGGCTTTAGAGGTAGAGGTGTTACCTACTGAGCCACTAGACCTTCCTTAATGGTGGTGCCTGCTTAATTGAAGCGATGGATGCTTGGAAAAGTTCAAAATGGTGAAGCTTGCATTTCCATATAAGTTAATTCTACCTTTACTTTAGTCTTCTTGCTCATAGTAAGCACAATCTTCCTAGTGAAAGCTTCTTTCATTCTTGAGTCTTATGCTTCATTCCAAAGATGTGTAGGTTAGGTGGAGTGGCCATGCTAACTTGCCCTTTAGTGTCCCAAGATGTGTAGATTAGTGGGATAAATACTTGGGTTCATGAGGATAGGATGGGAGAGGGCCTTGGTAGGATGCTCTGTTGGAGAGTCAGTGCAGATTCGATGGGCCGGTCATACTTCCCCACCTCACCAATGTCTCAAACTCAGCCCCACTCACCCAGTTGGTGGCCTGGTCAGCATGATACCCTGACTTACCACTGAGACAGAGGACTGCCTGTGGTTCTAACAGTGGCCACCGCTCCTAGCTGGCACTGCAGGGACCTCAGAGCAGCCAGCCATTCAATTCATCGACAGTTCTCTAAGGCTCCCAAAGTGGGGCGGAGATCTTGCCTCACAGCATCAAATTGCTGTGGCACAGCTGTCAGGATCATGGGAGGGCTCATCCCATGGCTTTGCAGCCGGTAAATTGGAAAGCATGGCCTTGTAAAATCCAGCCCCAGATACACAAAGCATTAGATCATCTGCTCTCTACTCCAGTGACATATTTTCTTCCATAAAACCTGTTATGCACAACTCTGTTAGAGAACCACTATGCCACCATGCCTCACAGCACCAGGGACCCGGGTTCAATTCCATCCTCGGGTGTCTGTGTGGAGTCTACACATTCTCCCCGTGTCTGTGTGGGTTTCCTCCGGGTGCTCCGGTTTCCTTCTACAGTCCAAAGATGTGTGGGTTAGGTTGATTGGCCGTGTTAAATCGACCTTAGTGTCAGGGGATTAGCAGGGTAGATGTGTGGGATTATGGGAATACGGCCTGGGTGGGATTGTGGTCGGCACAGACTTGATGGGCTGAATGGCCTCCTTCTGCACTGTGGGCATTCTAGGATGATTCTAAAGGACGTGTTGCCTGTTCCTTTTATTCCAAGGCCATTACAGTTGGAATACTGCCTGTTAACTTTGTATTACTACAAAAATTCTGACTGTTTGAGCTTCACATATGATAATGTTTCAAAACATGACCTTTGGGGAAATAACATTGAATCAGGGGGATTAATTAGGCATTTCTGGCTATTTCTGCATCAAAGTCCTTGGATACGATGGACTATTCTTTATTTCCTGAATGAGTTCAGCTGCAACAACACCCAAGAAGCTCCAACACCATCCCATTTGATTGACACCCCATCCACCACCTTTAACACTCACTCCCTCCACCTCCCAGAGTGGCAGCAGTGTGCACCATTTCCAACATCACCAGGGCTTCATGCATAATACCTCTCAAACCATCCTTTCAAAGCATCCTTTCCAGGGGTATCACAGGTGTGGCTCCTGCTCTGACCAAGGCCGCAAAAACCTACAAAGTGTTGTGAACATGGCCCAGTCCATCACACAAACCGCCTCCCATCCACTGACTCTGTCTACACTTCCCGCTGCCTCGGCAAAGCAGCCATCTTTCCCACGCACCCCGGACATTCTCTCTTCCACCTTCTTCCATCGGGAAAAAGATACAAAAGTCTGAGGTCACGTACCAATCAACTCAAGAACAGCTTCTTCCCTGCTGCCATCAGACTTTTACATAAGAACATAAGAACATAAGAACTAGGAGCAGGAGTACGCCATCTGGCCCTTCGAGCCTGCTCCGCCATTCAATAAGATCATGGCTGATCTTTTCGTGGACTCAGCTCCACTTACCCGCCCACTCACCATAACCCTTAATTCCTTTACTGTTCAAAAATGTATCTATCCTTGCCTTAAAAACATTCAATGAGGTAGCCTCAATTGCTTCACTGGGCAGGGATTTCCACAGATGCACAACCCTTGGTGTGAAGAAGTTCCTCCTCAACTCAGTCCTAAATCTGCTTCCCCTTATTTTGAGGCTATGCCCCCTAGGTCTAGCTTCACCCGCCAGTAGAAACAACTTCCCTGCTTCTATCTTATCTATTCCCTCCATAATCTTAAATGTTTCTATAAGACCTCCCCTCAGTCTTCTGAATTCCAATGAGTATAGCCCCAGTCTACCCAGTCTCTCCACATAAGCCAACCCTCTCAACTCCGGAATCAACCTAGTGAATCTCCTCTGCACCCTCTCCAGTGCCAGTATATCCTTTCTCAAGTAAGGAGACCAAAACTGTATACAGTACTCCAGGTGTGGTCTCACCAGCACCTTATACACCTGCAACATAACTTCGCTGTTTTTAAACTCCATCCCTCTAGCAATAAAGGACAAAATTCCATTTGCCTTCTTAATTACCTGCTGCACCTGCAAACCAATGCCTTGAGGTTCCTGCACAAGGACTCCCAGGTCTCTCTGCACAGCAACATGCTGCAATTTTTTACCATTTAAATAATAGTTCATTTTGCTGTTATTCCTACCAAAATGGATGACCTCACATTTACCAACATTGTACTCCATCTGCCAGACCCTCGCCCACTCACTTAGACTCTCTATATCCCTTTGCAGACTTTCAGCATCCTCTGCACACTTTGCTCTGCCACTCATCTTAGTGTCATCTGTGAATTTTGACACACTACACTTGGTCCCCAACTCCAAATCATCTATGTAAATCATAAACAATTGTGGTCCCAACACTGATCCCTGAGGCACAGCTCTACTCACTGATCACCAACCAGAAAAACACCCATTTACCCCCACTCTTTGCTTTGAATGGACTTACCATGTATTAAGTCGATCTTTCTCTACAGCTTAGCTATGACTGTGACGCTACATTCTGCACTCTCTCCTTTCCTTCTCCCCTATGTACTCTGTGTACGGTATGCTTTGTCTGCATAGTGTGCAAGAAACAATACTTTTCACTGTATCCCAATACATGTGGCAATAATAAAACAAATCAAAACCTGTGAGCTTTACCAGGCCTAGAAGGACAAAAGCAGCAGGGTGCATGGCAATACCGTCACCTCCCAGTCACACATTAACCCAACTTGGGTGAACATGATCAATGTAATGTTGTCATTTATCTCAAGAGGCTTGGAATACAAAAGCAGGGATGTACTTCTGAGGCTTTATAAAGCACTGGTTAGGCCCCATTTGGAGTACTGTGAGCAATTTTGGGCCCCACACCTCAGGAAGGACATACTGGCACTGGAGCGGGTCCAGCGGAGATTCACACGGATGATCCCAGGAATGGTAGGCCTGACATACGATGAACGTCTGAGGATCGTGGGATTATATTCATTGGAGTTTAGGAGGTTGAGGGGAGATCTGATAGAAACTTACAAGATAATGAACGGCTTAGATAGGATGGACGTAGGGAAGTTGTTTCCATTAACAGGGGAGACTAGGACGCGGGGGCACAGCCTTAGAATAAAAGGGAGTCACTTTAGAACAGAGATGAGGAGAAATTTCTTCAGCCAGAGAGTGGTGGGTCTGTGGAATTCATTGCCACAGAGGGCTGTGGAGGCCGAGACGTTGAGCGTCTTCAAGACAGAAATTGATAAATTCTTGATTTCTCGAGGAATTAAGGGCTATGGGGAGAGAGCGGGTAAATGGAGTTGAAATCAACCATGATTGAATGGTGGAGTGGACTCGATGGGCCGAATGGCCTTACTTCCGCTCCTATGTCTTATGGTCTTATGGTCTTATTCCTTCATTGTTGCCGGATCAAAATCCTGGTATTCCCAACTTAACACACACTTCTTCATATTGACTGCAGCAATTCAAGAGGGAGATCCATTCAAAAGCAATGTAATCTTCCTCATGGAGGAAGACCACATTCAGGACAGGCATTAAACACCAGCCTTGCCAACGATGCCCACATCCCAGGAATGACTTTTTAACAATGAAGACTCAGGAAGTGAAATGTGATTCCATGAGTATCTACTCAAAAAGTACCGATACAAGTGCATGAATGAATCAGAATCGGGTAATAAAATGGCATGTGATGAAATGAAGGACAGTAAGAAGTCTCACAACACCAGGTTAAAGTTCAACAGGTTTATTTGGAATCACGAGCTTTCGGCCACTCACCCGATGAAGGAGCAGCGTCCGAAAGCTTGTGATTCCAAATAAACCTGTTGGACTTTAACCTGGTGTTGTGAGGCTTCTTACTGTGCCCACCCCAATCCAACGCCAGCATCTCCACATCATGAAATGAAGCAGACATCTATCTTATTTTTAATCCCTCAGGTTTCACAGCAAATCTTACCCTTCAGCTTGTTGGTATTGTTGAAATTTCAGTGCAATTCCTGAGAGTAAAATCACTTTTATAATGTTATATTGATTCCCAAGTGGGGTCAGAGAAGCTTGCAATTACATATCAAGTTGTATGCATTATCTCTCCATGATCTACTCACTGTATGGTCGCAAAGTCAAAGAGTTCTGACAGATATTTCACAGAATCACAGAACTGTTACAGCACAGGAGTCCACTCAGCCCATCCTATCTGTGCCAGCTCCCTGAATAAGCCATTCTGCCGCCCTCTCCCCACAACTCTGCACATTCTCCCTTTTCGGATAATAATCCAATTCTCCCTGCAATGCATCTATTGAACCCGCCTCCACCACACTCTCTTAACATTCTGACTTGGAAATTCACTCACCAGCTTGCAGTCCAAACCCTTCCTCGCAGAGAGTTCATCTTTGCCAACATCAGACCCTGTCCACATTCATTGCTTTCCATTTCCCTCCTGGTGTTTGACAAGGTGTTTACATTCCCTTTGCCTTTTTGTCTATACCATTCCTAGCAATTACAGCCCCCTCCCCCCAACGCCCCCCCCCCAAACCCTCCTCACCCCAATTCCCCAACTGCACCTCAACCCTCACAGTATAAATCTTGTCCGATTTTCCTTGTCTTCAGCTCTGACGAAGGGTCATCCAGACTCGAAACGTTGGCTCTATTCTCTATCCACAGATGCTGTCAGACCTGCTGAGATTCCCCAACATTTTTTTGTTTTTGTATCAGACCCTCCAGATCTGAATTCCAAATACATTTTGAACTTTCCGACTGACTTCCTCCATTTCCCAAGTCCACCCATCCTTCAACTCTTGTGCTTAAAATGTTAATTTTGCAATTCCCTAGCTCCAGTCTCTTGAGGCACACAAGAAGTAATTAGATATAGCTCTTGGGGCTAGAGGGATCAAGAGATATGGGAGGGGGAAGGCGGGATCAGAATATTGAATTTGATGATCGGCCATGATCATAAGGAATGGCGGAGCAGGCTCGAAGGGCCGAATGGCCTACGCCTGCTTCTACGTTTCCAAGTTTCTATCCTTATTGTTGCTTGGCACTTAACCCAACAGAATACATAGGGGCTTGAGATCTTTTGAACATAAGAGATCACAACCAACTTCTACACTTTAGCTAAGAAACTTGTAAAGTTGATTCTTCAGCGTATACTGGAGCACTATTTAGCAATTCAGGCATTTAGCTACATCCATTATCGAGTACCTGCTTATCTCTGCATTCATCTGCATCCATCTTTCCTCCATTTGCCTCTAAATATAGAGCCAAAGCAATGAATAATTTAAACTGTTCATTACTGTTGGTATGCACCAATTATGGGGAAGGTTACTTATCATTGATTGGCCCTTCTCACTGAAACTCATGCATATTGTAAAACATTCATCGACAATCATTTCCTTTCCTAAAAAAAAGCATGACATCACTACCTAATGATATACCTCGATACCTGAATTAATTGAGATGCTTTTTTCCATAGATGAATGTTCTCATATTTCTCCATTTGGACGATGTGTACCAATATATATATATAGGGGCGGCACAGTGGTTAGCACTGCTGCCTCACAGTGCCAGGGACCCGGGTTTGATTCTATGACTGTGTGGAGTTCGCACGTTCTCCCCGTGTCCGCGTGGGTTTCTTCCAAGTGCTCCGGTTTCCTCCCACAGTCTGAAAGATGTGCTGGTTAGGTCGATTGGCCAGGCTAAATTGCCCCTTAGTGTCAGGAGGATTAGCAGCTTTGATAAAGATTCATCTGGACTTGAAATGTCAGCTCTTTTCTCTCCTTACAGATGCTGCCAGACCTGCTGAGATTTTCCAGCGTTTTCTCTTTTGGTTTCAAATTCCAGTATCCGCAGTCATTTGCTTTTATTTTAGCAGGGTAAATACCTGGTTACAGGGATGGGGCCTGGGTGGGATTGTAGTTGGTGCTGACTCGATGGGCCGAATGGCCTCCTTTTACACTGCAGGGATTCGATGAACATAACTTTCAAGGCATTAATGGAAACTTGCAATTTTCTCATTTGCTTTCAATTTTCCTGCAGGAGACCTCAGGAATATAAAATAACATTCCTGGGGTGTACAAGCTTCATACATTTCCAATTGTTTCCAACATGATGCCCAATCTATAACTACAAATCTGTTTTAAAGCTGTTTATTACAGCACAAGTCTTGAGTATAATATTATTAGCTTCTCGGTGTGGATACCACTTCTGTAAATTCTCATATCTGTAAGTAATCCGGCCAGTTGTTTCACCTGAATGTGAAGATTCCATGGTGTGATGTTGACCATTTTTTGGATTGCACGGGAGAATGTGATCGGTGCCTCGGAGCATTAATGATGAGCTTCCAGTCACATATCTATGCCCATGTCCACCTCAGTAACATGTCCCTGCCGCAACTCATCTGTTGCTGAAAACCTCATGCATGCCTTTATTGCCTCTACATAATGGAGGACATGCCCTTGGCTAGATCAAAGGTGTGGAAATAGTCGAGAGCTTCAAGTTTCTGGGTGTCCAGATCACCAACAATCTGTCATGGTCCCTCCATGCCGACGCTATTGTTAAGAAAGGCCACTAATGCCTCTACTTTCTCAGGACGCTAAGGAAATTCGGTATGTCCGCTACGACTCTCACCAACTTATAACAGATGCATCATAGAAAGCATCCTTTCTGGGTATATCACAGCTTGGTATGACTCATGCTCTGACCAAGATCGCAAGAAACTACAAAGTGTTGTGAATGTAGCCCAGTCCGTCACACAAACCAGCCTCCCATCCGTTAACTCTGTCGACACTTCCCACTGCCTCAGAAAAGCAGCCAGCATAATTAAAGGCCCCACGCACCTGGACATACTCCCTTCCACTTTCTTCTGTCGGGAAAAAGATACAAAAGTCTATAAACATGTACCAACCGACTCAAGAACAGCTTCTACCCTGCTGCCATCAGATTTTTGAATGCACCTACCGTATATTAAGCTGACCTTTCTCTTCACCCTATCTGTAACTGCAAGACTATATTCTGCACCCTATTATTTCCTTCTCCCCTATGTACTCTATGAACGGTATGTTTTGTCTGTATAGCATGCAAGAAACAATACTTTTCACTGTATATATGTGACAATAATAAATCAAATCAAATCAATCATCACATGATTATTCCAATGCATTCTTGGCCACCTTCCCATACTCTGCCTTGAGGTCATCCAAAACTCTATCCCTATGTCCTAAGTCACACCAAATCCCATTCAGCCTGTGCTTGTTCACCGACACTGGCTCACACTTAATCAATACTTTGATTTTAAGATTCCAAGCCTTGTTTTCAAATCCCTCCGTTACCTTGTCCCTCCCTAATTTTGTACCTCTTCATTCCTCTGAGGAATTCCTGCTCATCTATTTCTGGATCCTTGAGCATCTCCAACATTAATCGCTTCATCATTGGTGGCCATGCCTTCAGTTGCCTGAGCCATAAGCTCTGAAATTCCCTCCTGAAACCTCTTGGTCTCTCTACTTCGCTTTCTTCCTTTAAGATGTTCCTTAAACTTACCACTTTGACCAAAACCTTTGATCATCAGGCGGCCTGGTGGCATAGTGGTTAACACCGCTGCCTCAGAGCGCCAAAGACCCGGTATCCACACCGGACTTGGGTCACTGTCTGCGTGGAGTTTGCACGTTTTCCCCGTCTCTGCATGGGTTTCCTCTGGGTGCTCCGGTTTTCTCCCACAATCCTAGGATGTGCAGTTTAGGTGGGCTCGGCCATGCTAAATTGTCCCTTACTGTCCAAAGATGTTTAGGTTAGGTGGATTAGCCATGGTGAATGTGCGGGGTTACAGGGATTGGGTAGGGGAGAGGACCTGGCTAAGATACTCTGTCAGAGAGTCGGTGCAGACTCAATGGCCGGGATTTTCCGGCCGCGCTCTCACCAAGACTGGAAAATCCCACCTAAGGTCAACGGACCTTTGCATGGTCCGCGTCTCACCCACTACGATTCCTGTGGCAGGTGGGACGGGAAAATTCCATCCAATGGGTTGAATGGACTCTTTCTGAACTCTATGATTCTATGATCTATGGTTCAGTGTTATAGTTTTATGGTGCCAATGTGAAATGTCCTGCGGCCTTTGGTTATGCTATGGAAATACAAATTGTAACACAATGGTAGAAGAGCTATCGTTAAGCCCTGTGCTGTGTTACATGACACAAACCACCTCTTAGTTTGCAAGTTTAAGTTCATATTGCACAATGGTCTTAGAACCATAGAATCTTACAATGCAGAAGGAGGCCATTTGGCCCATCGAGTTTGCACCGACCATAATACCACCCAGATCCTATCCTCATAAACCCAGGTATTTATCCAAGCTGGTCCCCCTGTCAAAGTAAAGTTTATTTATTAGTTACAAGTAAGGCTTACATTAACACTGCAATGAAGTTACTGTGAAATTCCCCGAGTCGCCATACACCAGCGCCTGTTCAATGCACCTAACCAGCACGTCTTTCAGACTGTGGGAGGAAACTGGAGCACCCGGAGGACACTCACGCAGACACGGGGAGAAAGTGCAGACTCCACATAGACAGTGACCCAAGCCAGGAATCGAACCCAGGTCCCTGGCGCTGTGAGGCAGCAGTGCTAACCACTGTTCCACTGTGCTGCCCCAAAACTAAGGGTCAATTTAGCATGGCCAATCATCCTAACTCGCATATAGAACATAGAACATAGAAAGTCACAGCACAAACAGGCCCTTCGGCCCACAAGTTGCGCCGATCACATCCCCACCTCTAGGCCTATCTATAGCCCTCAATCCCATTAAATCCCATGTACTCATCCAGAAGTCTCTTAAAAGACCCCAACGAGTTTGCCTCCACCACCACCGACGTCAGCCGATTCCACTCACCCACCACCCTCTGAGTGAAAAACTTACCCCTGACATCCCCCCTGTACCTACCCCCCAGCACCTTAAACCTGTGTCCTCTCGTAGCAACCATTTCAGCCCTTGGAAATAGCCTCTGAGAGTCCACCCTATCCAGACCCCTCAACATCTTGTAAACCTCTATCAGGTCACCTCTCATCCTTCGTCTCTCCAGGGAGAAGAGACCAAGCTCCCTCAACCTATCCTCATAAGGCATGCCCCCCAATCCAGGCAACATCCTTGTAAATCTCCTCTGCACCCTTTCAATGGCTTCAACATCTTTCCTGTAATGAGGTGACCAGAACTGCGCGCAGTACTCCAAGTGGGGTCTAACCAGGGTCCTATAAAGCTGCAGCATTATCTCCCGACTCCTAAACTCAATCCCTCGATTAATGAAGGCTAGTACGCCATACGCCTTCTTGACCGCATCCTCCACCTGCGAGGCCGATTTAAGAGTCCTATGGACCCGGACCCCAAGGTCCTTCTGATCCTCTACACTGCTAAGAATGGTACCCTTCATTTTATACTGCTGCTCCATCCCATTGGATCTGCCAAAATGGATCACTACACACTTATCCGGGTTGAAGTCCATCTGCCACTTCTCCGCCCAGTCTTGCATTCTATCTATGTCTCGCTGCAACTTCTGACATCCCTCCAAACTATCCACAACACCACCTACCTTGGTGTCGTCAGCAAACTTACCAACCCATCCCTCCACTTCCTCATCCAGGTCATTTATGAAAATGACAAACAGCAAGGGTCCCAGAACAGATCCCTGGGGCACTCCACTGGTCACTGACCTCCATGCAGAGAAAGACCCCTCCACAGCCACTCTCTGCCTTCTGCAGGCAAGCCAGTTCTGGATCCACAAGGCAACAGCCCCTTGGATCCCATGCCCTCTCACTTTCTCAAGAAGTCTTGCATGGGGGACCTTATCGAACGCTTTGCTGAAGTCCATATAGACCACATCCACCGCTCTTCCTTCGTCAATGTGCTTGGTCACATTTTCAAAGAACTCAACCAGGCTCGTAAGGCACGACCTGCCCCTGACAAAGCCGTGCTGACTACTTTTGATCATACTAAACTTCTCTAGATGATCATAAATCCTGTCTCTCAGGATCCTCTCCATCAACTTACCAACCACTGAGGTTAGACTCACCGGTCGGTAATTTCCCGGGCTGTCCCTGTTCCCTTTCTTGAATATAGGGACCACATCCGCAATCCTCCAATCCTCCGGAACCTCTCCCGTCTCCATCGACGATGCAAAGATCATCGCCAAAGGCTCCGCAATCTCCTCCCTCGCCTCCCACAGTAACCTGGGGTACATCCCATCCGGTCCCGGCGACTTACCAACCTTGATGCCATTCAATAGTTCCAACACATCCTCTTTCTTTATGTCCACATGCTCGATCCTTTCTGTCCTCCGCAATCCAGCAGTACAACCACCCAGATCCCTTTCCACCGTGAATACCGAGGTAAAGTATTCATTAAGCACCTCCGCCATTTCTAACGGTTCCGCACAAACTTTTCCCCCTTCACCTTTTAAGGGTCCTATGCCTTCACATCTCATCCTTTTACTCTTGACATATTTGTAGAAAGCCTTGGGATTCTCCTTAATCTTACCCGCCAAGGTCTTCTCATGACCCCTTCTCGCTCTCCTAATTTCCTTCTTAAGCTCCTTCCTACATCGCGTATACTCCTCTAAATCCTTAACACCTCCTAGCTCTCTGAACCTTCTGTACGCCTCTCTTTTCTTATTTACCAGGTTCATCACAACCTTCGTGCACCACGGTTCCCGTACCCTACCAACACCCCCCTGTCTCATCGGAACGTTGTCATGCAGAGCTCCAGACAAACATTCCTTGAAAATCCTCCACTTTCCTTCGGTACTTTTCCCCAAGAATGCCTCCTTCCAATTTACCCGTCTAATTTCCTCCCTGATGACACTGTATTTCCCTTTACTCCAGAGAAACACTTTCCTAGCCTGCCTGACCCTATCTCTTTCCAATGCTATCGTGAAGGAGATAGAATTATGATCGCTATCCCCAAGATGTTCACCCACCGAGAGATCCTCCACCTGTCCAGGTTCATTAGCCAGCACCAGATCAAGAACAGCCTCTCCTCTAGTAGGCTTATCCACATACTGTGTCAGGAAACTCTCCTGGACACACCTAACAAACTCCTCTCCATCCAAACCCCTAGCCCTAGGGATATTCCAATCTATGTTTGGGAAATTAAAATCTCCCATCACGACAACTCTGTTATTCCTACATCTCTCCAGGATCTGTTTCCCCATCTGCTCCTCAACATCTCTGTTACTATCTTTGGACTTCTAACAGAAAATGCCTTCTCTCTGTGAAGACAAGTTTAAAAGTGTTTGGAGAAGTTTGAACTTCATTGACTAAATATCTATACTTCATGTATTTTATTATTATATTATAAACCCGTAAAGTCTTACAAGTCAACATTAAATTTACAAAATAACAGTTAAGATACATTAAAATAATCTTCCAATCTTTTAGTTACAGGCTTCTAAATTGGTGCTTGATGTGACTCAATTATAAATAATCACACATTTTATTAAGGGTGAAATTAATTTGCCACAGTTTCAAAATTCCTTTGGCATCACACTTACATAGTCAGAATTCTCGACACCACACTTGCATCTCAATTGACACAATTGCTGTAAGTGAACATATCAATTAAAAATGAGGAAAATGAGTAGATACGTTTCCAGTGAGGCTACTAAGGGCGAATCAAGTTAAATAGACAAATCTAAACAAGGGAGGAAGCAAACAACTCCAAATATCTGCTGAAAATTCTGCTTAATTTTCCCACTAAATAACTCTTTGTTATTTCCCAAAAGAACTCTTAATGAATTTATCTGGCATGATTTGTCTTAAACACGGTGGCACAGTGGTTAGCACTGCTGCCTCACAGCGCTAGGGATCTAGGTTTGATTCCCGGCTTGGTCACTTTGTGGAGTTTGCATGTTCTCCCCGTGTCTGCGTGGGTTTCCTCCGGGTGCTCCGGTTTCCTCCCACAGTCCAAAGATGTGCTGGTTAGGCACACTGGCGACTAGAGTGTGTTGACTAGGAGATTTTCACAGTAACTTCATTGCAGTGTTAACGTAAGTCTATTTGTGACTAATAAATAAACTTTACTAAATGAAACCTTTTTAGGATTAACCATGTTTATCTAGAAAAATATTAATTTTATCGCCTGTTCTATGTTAGCTGATTACCAATGTTAGGGTAAATACCATTCATCCTTTTTACTGCTATTTAAATGGAGGGAGAACATTGGCAATCCTCCAAACCTCAACAAAGTCATGGCAATATTGATGTAAAGCTTAGCTTTTCTGGTGGAATCACCGATGATGACCTGTACATTTTAATGGGTTACCATTGGCATTGCAGTCGGGAAGACCAGGCCAATGGTCCCATCAAATGATGGATAGAGAGAGAGCTGTCACATTAACAAGTCTCCAAAATACATAACCATAATGAATGAAGACATGGCATCATTTTTATCTGAGGATATTTGGATAGTAAATCATGCATGGTTGCTTTCCAAATGTTAACATGGAACTGAGTAGTTTCAGAAAGGCCTAATCAGCTAGGCCTGATTCCCCCAACTAGGCCTCAGCAACTTTAGTTGCTTTATCAATGCTCTTCCTTCCATCATAAGGTCAGGAGTTGGGATGTTTGCTGATGATTGCATAAAGTTTATTTATTATTAATCACAAGTAAGGCTTACATTAACACTGCAATGAAGTTACTGTGAAAATCCCCAAGTCGCCACGCGCCGGGTACTGTTCAGGTAGACTGAGGGAGAATTTAGCACGGCCAATGCACCTAACCAGCACGTCTTTCGGACTGTGGGAGGAAACAGGAGCATCCGGAGGAAACCCATGCAGAGATGGGGAGAATGTGCAAACTCCACACAGTCACCTGAGGCTGGAATTGAACCGGGGCCCTGGCGCTGTGAGGCAGCAATGCTAACCACTCTGCCACCGAGCTGCCCCATCTAATCAACCATCTATATTTGACTCCCACCTACATAAAGAGGCTGTTGTAGCTTAGCAAGGTGAATATTTTTCTGTGCAGTATTAATTCTAGACTTTTATGAGAAAGAAATAAAAACTTACTTTACATAATGCCTTTCATGACCACTGGACATCCCATAGTGCCAAAGGAATCGTTTTTATATAACTGTTGCAATATTATAAAGTGCGGCAGTGAATCTGTGCCCAGCAAGGTTCCACCAAGAAGTCAGTTGAGGGATAAGTATTGGCTGTGTCACCGGGCAAAACATCCCAGCTCCTCTTTGAAACAATCCAATAGAATCTTTTTTGTCCACCTGAGGGAACGGACAGGTCCTGAAAGCCTCATCTGAAAGGCCGCACCTCTGACAGTGCAGCACAAGCTGCACTGGAATGTCAACCCCGCCATAATATTAACTTGGCAGTGCTCACTGTACTCCAAGGGTTCTGTGGGATGTAGTGTGCAGCATACCGCAGGGTGCCTCTTAAATCAGCCCAGAAGATGGGAATTCAAACATCATTTCAATTAGTAACCTATGTGTGCTTCAGTGTGGTGGCGTTGATGAGTTTTGCAATGGAGCCATCGGTCGAGATAATGCTACACCCATATTCTCCCAATAGTCATCCACATCAGTCTGACATCTCCAGCATTCAGAGGGTGCCAAGCATCCAGCTTGGTCATTCGGTAGACAAACTTATCCTGGGGCGGGTACACAACTTGGCATGGGTGTTGGAAAATTTTAAGTATGTTGGCAATGCCCACTGTGGCACGCAACCCGCCGTCAGTGCTGCCTCGCCACATTTCAAACAAGTGAATATAATCAGAATGGTCTTGGCGTTGGTCCATCGATATCCTTCTGCCCGTATCCCAACATGCTTGGCTGCCAGATCCTTCCTTTATTGCTGTTGGAGCCTCAAAGGAACCGGTGGCATAAGTTGTCATGATTGCAATGAGCTGCGCAACTCTGGGTGAGCCAGCTTCCATTCCCGAGGCAGTGCAAGACAAAACAATACAATCTCCTCTGTGCCTCGGCAAGTCGCACTCTCGCTTCTGAGTCAGGAGGTTATGAGGCCGAGAACCACTCCAGAGATGTGAGCCCAAATGTCGAGGCTGACGTTCCCACGTAATCCTGAAGGAGTGCTGCCCTGTCGTCAGTGCCGTATCTCAGCCAGGACAACGATGCCCCATCCGCCCTCTCTGGTGGAGGTAAAAAGAAATCATACAGTATTATTCCATTGGAAGAGCAGGGGAGTTATCCCGATAATCTATGTCCCTCAACCAAGATTCCAAAATCAGATTATTATCAAATGGCTGTTTGTTGGAGCTTGCCCAACATACTCAATTATTGGTTTATTTATTAGTGTCACAAGTCAGCTTACATTATCATTGTAATGAAGTTACTGTGAAAATCCCCTGGTCGCCACACTCTGGCGCCTGTTTGGGTACACTGAGGCAGAATTTAACATGGCCAATGCACCTAACTTTAACTCCTGATTCCTAACCAGCACGTCTTTCCGACTGTGGGAGGAAACCGGAGCACCCGGAGGAAACCCACGCAGACACAGGGAGAACGTGTAGACTCCATACAGTGACCCAAGCTGGGAATCGAACCTGGGTCCCTGGCGCTGTGAGGCAGCAGTGCTAACCACTGTGCCACCCATATCAGGTTATTATCATATGGCTGTTCTGTGTTTCCTGCATTTCAACAATGTCTACATTTCAAAGGAGGTTCATTGGATGTGAGGCTTAAAGGGACATTTTGTGCCGTTGAAAGTCACTATAATAAAACAAATAGTGTTCTAAACTGTGTGTTTTTTGATTGTTGTAAGGGTTACACATTCTGCTCCTTATTGAGTCCTTTGGTTTATTTGTCCTACAATCACACGCTTTGCCAGCTATTCTCCAAATGAATATTTCAATCACACACGGCATTGTCGCTATTCATTAAGGCAGCAAAAGAGAATTGGAGTAAATGTCAATGTTACTTAATCTTTCTTGGATCAAGTTTTACCTGCAGTGGGTGGCTTTTCTTTCTTGGTGACCCACTTTAGAATTTTCTTTTTCCCTTCAGATGGGCTGAGGGTGTCGCTGGCAAAGCCAGCATTTTCCGCCCATCCTATTTGTTCTCGAGAAGGTGGCTTTAATTGGTCTTTCTGCGCTACATTAATGCACTGAATCTACCGAACTTCACAATGCACAAACTCAGGGTCAAAAAGGGGCACAGCAACAGAATGACGAGATTATAACTGGTAAATTGTCTTTCTCATGAAGCAGTGAAGTTAGGTGATGGCCTGGTGGTAATAGCGCCAGGCTATTAATCCAGAAACTCGGCTAATGTTCTGGGGACCTGAATTCGAATCCCGCCACGGGCAGTCGGTGGAATTTGAATTCAATAAAAAAATCTGGAATTAAGAATCTACTGACGGCCATGAAACCATTGTCGATTGTTGGAAAAACCCACCTGGTTTACTAATGCCCTTTAGGGAAGGAAATCTGCCGTCCTGGCCTGGCCTACATGTGACTCCAGAGCCACAGCAATGTGGCTGACTCTCAACTGCCCTCTGGCCAACTAGGGATGGGCAATTAATGCTGGCCAGCCAGCGATGCCCATGTCCCGTGAATGAATAAAAAAGAATTTAAGCCCAAGATTGATATCAACAATACTGTGGACAGGTCCATTCCATTCATTAAATTTAAATTATCATTGACTAAGGCAAAGTGGCCTCTATGTAGCATCTCTCCAGTGCAGAAGGAGGCCATTTGGGCCATCGAGTCTGCACCGACAACAATCCCACCCAGGCCCTATCCCCGTAATCCCACTTATTTACCCTGCTAACCCCCTGGCACTAAGGGGCAATTTGGCATGGCCAATCCTAACCTGCACACCTTTGGAATGTGGGAGGAAACCGGAGCACCCGCAGGAAACCCCCGCAGACACGGGGAGAACATGCAGACTCCACACAGACAGTGCATGTGTATAGGAACATAAGAACAGGAGTAGTCCATTCAGCCCCTCGAAGTAGCTCCATCACTCAAGTCAATCATGGCTGATCTTTCACCTCAACACCATCTTCCTGCATTATCCCTGTAATCCTTCTTCGGAATCTAGAAATCTATTGACCTCTGCATTGAATATACTCACTGACTGAGTCCCCACAGCCCACGGGGGTAGATAATTCCAAAGATTCACCACCCTCCTCTGATTGAAGAAATGTCTCTTCATCCTGATCCAAAATGGCCTCCCTCTTATTCTGAGACTGTGCCCCCTGGTTCTAAGCCCCCCCAACCAGGGGAAACGTTCTTCCTGCATCTATCCTGTTGAGCTCTGTAATAATAGTTTGCACCTCTCATTCTTCTAAACTCTAGAGAATGCAGCCCTAGTCTCCTCAATCTCTCCTTATTGGACATCCCGTCACCTCAGTGATTAGTCAGGTGAACTTCCATTGCTTTCCCACTATTAAGGTCTCCATGAAGGTAAGAATGACGAACATGACTATCTCCCAGAGTTTGTCACTAAATTACGGTGGTTAGCACTGCTGCCTCAAAGCGCCAGGGACCCGGGTTCAGTTCCAACCTTGGGTGACTGTGGGGAGTTTGCATGTTCTCCCCATGTCTGTGTGGGTTTCCTCCGGGTGCTCCAGTTTCCTCCCACAGTCCGAAAGACGTACTGTTAGGTGCATTGGCCATGTTAAATTCTCCCTCAGTGTATCCAAACAGGCGCCGGAGTGTGGCGACTAGGGGATTTTCACAGTAACTTCTTTGCAGTGTTAACATAGAAACATAGAAAACTACAGCACAAAACAGGCCCTTCGGCCCCACAAGTTGTGCCGAACATATCCCTACCTTTTAGGCCTACCTATAACCCTCCATCCTATTAAGTCCCATGTACTCATCCAGGAGTCTCTTAAAAGACCCTATTGAGTTTGCCTCCACCAAACTGTAAGCCAAATGTAAGCCTACTTGCGACAATAAATAAAAAACACTAAATTTATCAATTGCTTGAACATATTTACCTTGCTCCCCGCAGTCTCTCAGCAACTTGATATTTTTCTTTCGGACTAGAAAGTTCTCTTGGGTAGTCGCACAGAAAGTGTCAAGAAGGAGGTAGATATTGCTCTTGGGGCGAAAGGGATGAAAGGATATCGGGGGGGCGGGGGGGGGGGGGGGGGGGGGAGGGAGGCAGGCCCCGGCTACTGATTTGGATGATCAGCCATGATCATAACGAATGGCAGAGCAGGCTCAAAGTCATTTGGCGGCACGGTAGCACAGTGGTTAGCACTGCTACCTCACAGCGCCAGGAACCCTGGTTCAATTCTGGCCTGGGGTGACTGTTTGTGTGGATTTCTCTCCGTGTCTGCATGGTGCTCCAGTTTCCTCCTACAGTCCAAAGATGTGCAGTTAGGTGGGTTGGCCATGCTAAATTGGCCCTTAGTGTCCCAAGGTAGCTAAGCCATGGTAAATGTGTTGGGTTATATGGATAGATGGGGAAAAGGCCTGGATAAGGTACTTTGTCGGAGAGAGTCGGTGCAGGCTTGATGGGCCAAATGGCCTCCCTTTGCACTGTAGGGATTCTATGGAAGCCATATTTTCTATGATAGCAAATCATCAGTCCATTTTAGACTCCTCCCTCATGATTTCCACTTCCCATTACAGAACTATCATTAGTGCTGCATAGTTCCACCAAAGATTCTTGCTTGCAAGCACTTTGTTTCCCTAAACTGCTTCCTGGCTGCATGTGTGAGGAGCGTTACACATTAAGGAGATGGTAGCGTAGTGATAATGTTACTAAATTAGTATTCCAGAGGCCTGGACAAATGCCCTGGAGACATGGGTTATCCCACCCTGGCAACTGGGGCAATTTAAATTCAATTGATATATAAAACTGTCATAAATGCTAATTAATAATGATCATGAGATCACTGGATTATTATTCGTGTCCACTAATGTCCTACAGGGAAGAAAATCTACTGACCAAACACGGTCTGGCCTATTTGTAACTCCAGACCTGCAGTAATGTGGTTAACTCTTAACCTCCATCTGAAATGGCCTCACAAGTCATTTGGCGGCACGGTAGCACAGTGGTTAGCACTGCTACCTCACAGCGCCAGGAATCCTGGTTCAATTCTGGCCTGGGGTGACTGTTTGTGTGGATTTCTCTCCGTGTCTGCATGGTGCTCCAGTTTCCTCCGGGTGCTCCGGTTTCCTCCTACAGTCCAAAGATGTGCAGGTTAGGTGGATTGGCCATGCTAAATTGCCCTTAGTGTCCCAAGATACGTAGGTTAGGTAGATTAGCCAATGGTAAATGTGTTGGGTTATGTGGATAGGTGGGGAAAAGGCCTGGATAAGGTACTTTGTCGGAGAGAGTCGGTGCAGGCTCAATGGGCGAAATGGCCTCCCTTTGCACTGTCGGGATTCTATGGAAGCCACTCAGTTTCAAGGGCAATTAGCAGTAAGCAGTAAATGCTGGCTCTCATTCCAAGAACAAATAGAAAAAATACATTGGTGGTTGAGATGTAAGTAACAAGAGTGCAGCTAAAGCTGGCAGTGCCCTCAGTTTAGAGAGGAGACATGGAGTAAAAGGTAAAGTCACCATAGTCCCAGATGACCTTAGGCTGCTCTCATCTTTGAAGGGGAGAGCTGACTGGTGGTGACCTTAACCTGCAGATCACCACACCTCAGGCGAGGGGCAATGTTGAGAAGGCGCGGCCTTCATGAATAAACTCAACTAGTACGGGAATTGAACCAGGACTGTTGATGTTCCTCCGCATCATGAACATCCCTCCAGCCAACTCAGCTGACTGAAGACTTGGGGGGGTGGGGGGGTTAGTTTTCCTGTCCCGCCCGCCATGGGAATCGTAGTGGGGGGAGGGGGGTGGGGGGGAGCGGAATCATGCACAGGTACCTTGAACTTGGGCGGGATTTTCTGGTTTTGGGGTGAGCGCGGCCGGAAAATCCCGCTCTTGGAGTTGGTGTAATATTGTGGCAACCTTTCTTGCCACCAAGGTCATTGTGTTCTTGTATTCAGCAGTCATGGCGCATTACTTGACTGTAAATCGATAACCCAGCACTGGAAGGGTGTGGGGCAACAGCCAACACACTGAAACCTATAGGAACATAGGAATTAGGAGTGAGAGAAGGCAATTCAACCTTTCAAGCCCACTCCACCATTCTATATGAATATGGCTGATCTCCACCTCCATGGGTGTCACGATGGCACAATGGTTATCACTGCTGCCTCACAGCGCCAGGGACCCGGGTTCAATTCCGGCCTCGGGTCACTGTCTGTGTGGAGTTTGCACATTCTCCCCATGTCTCCGTGGGTTTCCTCCCACAGTCCAAAGGTGTGCGGATTAGGTGGATTGGCCATGGTGAAATTGCCCTTTAGTGTCAGGGGGAGTAGCTCGGGTAAATGCATGGGGTTATGGGGATAGGGCTTGGGTGGGATTGTGGTTGGTGCAGACCCGATGGGCAGATGGTGTCCTTCTGCACTTCAGGGATTCTATAATTCTATGATCTCATCCTGACTCCACTTCCCCGCCTTTTCCCTATCGCCCTCTATCCTGCTTTTGATCAAATATTTATCTATCTCTTTCTTGAATCTATTGATTGATTCTGCATCCACTGCACTCTGGGGCAGTGAGTTCCATAGATTCACAACCCTCTGAGAGAAGTAGCTTCTCCTTATCTCTGTCTTGAACCTCCCCCCTCTTACTCTACAACTCCTCTTTAGGTAAGTTTTCACCCTATCACCATTATAGGGAGGTGATGGCCTAGTGGCATTATCACTAGACTATTAATCCAGATACTCAGCTAAAGTTCCTGGGTTCGAATCCCACCATGGCAGATGGCGAAATTTGAATTCAATAAAAACAAAACTGGAATTAAGAACCTACTGATGACCATCAAACCATTGTCAATTGTTGGAAAAATCCACCTGGTTCACTAATGTCCTTTGGGGAAGGAAATCTGCCATCCTTACCTGGTCTGGTCTGCATGTGACTCCAAAGCCACAGTAATGCCTCAATCAACTAGGGATGGGCAATAAATACTGGCCAGCCAGCGATGCCCATGTCCCACGAACGAATCAAAAATAAATACCTTTACTCAGAGTTTAAGAGCTGGCCCATCAGATAGTCGTAACTTGAAATTATTTGCAAACAACGACACACTAAATGTTTGGGATAAATTGAGTACCAGCTGAGTGAGCCTGGCACCTTGATAACTCACTTGTGGCTTTGCCGTTCATAAGTTGTGTAGCTTCTTCAGGAATGGAAGCAGCGATCCAGATTCCCATTGTTTGCTTGAAGAAGGAATCCCCGTCAATGAGAAAGAGGAACAAGGTTTGCATTTTCTCCAATGTCCTTCACAACCCCAGGATGTCTCAAATAGCCACAGACGTGTTTTGGAAATGTAGCCATTGCCGCGACGTAGGAATTATTCTGGCAGTCTTGTGGGGAAGACGACAATATTCCAGCTGTTAGTTTGGCCTCCGTCTTGCTTTTTCCATACAATATCCACCTCTCTTTGTCCCGCCATGGACATTTCTTGTTATGTTAAGAGGGGGGCGGGGTGGGGGGATTCAGACTGCTGATATGAAAACTGAAGAGGAGCAAATTCCTCATGATTTGGCGAATGTTCCGCACAAGTCAAAAATGAGGAAGTAGCTTCTTCCCAGGCTGATAGGTTTTTATTTTGCCAAGCTATCGAAAAGGGGAGTATATTTACCAAGACAATGATTATTTTGAAAATGAGAGGGATGCTTCTGGTAGGAAGTTATAATTTTGTTGATTTCTGGAAATAGATAGTCATGTTATGATGGAATGTGGGATGCAAAGCATTGTCTCAGGACTGGGCAATTTCTCACACTTACTCTTTGTAGGATATGGTGCACAACACAACTTCTATTGATATAGTATCTTTAAAATGTCCCAAAGCACTGCAAGAGGTTCATCAAACAAAAATTAGCCACATAAGGAGATAGCAAGCTATCTGACCAATATCTTGGTCTAACAGATAGGTTTTAAAGAGTGTTTAAACTCCTTTTTAAAGCTTATTTATTAGTGTCACATGTAAGCTTACATTAACACTGCAATGAAGTTACTGTGAAAATCCCCCAGTCGCCACACTCCGGCACCTGTTCGGGTAACACTGAGGGAAAATTTAGCATGACCACTGCACCTAATCAGCACGTCTTTCAGACTGTGGGAGGAAATCGGAGCACCCGGAGGAAACCCACGCAGACACGGCGGAGAATGTGCAGACTCCGCACAGACGGTGACCCAATCCGGGAATCGAACTCGGGTCTTGAAGGAGAAGAGAGAGGCAGAATTTTAGGGAGGGAATTCCAGAGACTCGGAAGATGAAGGCAGAGCTGTCAACTGCATTGGGAATGGTCAAGGTACCAGAATCGGAGGAGCACTGACATCTGGGTAGGCCGTAGGGCTGCAGAAGGTCACTAAGATAGGGAGGGGTGGAGCCATGGAAGGATTTGGAAACAAGGAATTTGTTCCTTGAAAATGCAGAAACCTTTTGACGCATGATTCTCAAACATTGAAATATTAGTTGTACTCCCACGCATCAAGGGCCACACATTGGACAAAATTTATTCGAGAATCAATTCTATGATTCTATGAGCTGGACTTTAATTACTTATGCTTGCTAAGACCGTGGAGAGAAGGAGGGATCGTGGAGTTGAGGGTTATCACAGCAGATCAGTCGTGATCTGATTGAATGGCGGAGCAGACTCAATGATTTACCAGGTTTATCAGGCTGGTTCCGGGGATGGCGGGACTGATGTATGAAGAGAGATTGACTAGGTTAGGATTATTTTCACTGGAGTTCAGACGAATGAGGGGGGATCTCATAGAGACTTATAAAATTCTAACAGGACTAGACAGGGTAGATGCAGGGAGGATGTTCCCGATGGTGGGGGAATCCAGAACCAGGGGTCACAGTCTGAGGATTCAGGCTAGACCATTTAGGATGAAGATGAGGAGACATTTCTTCACCTAAAGAGTGGTGAGCCTGTGGAATTCATTACCACAGGAAGTAATTGATGCCAAAACATTGAATGTATTCAAGAGGTGGCTAGATATAGCACTTGGGATGAATGGGATCAAAGGTTATGAGGAGAAAGCAGGATTAGGCTACTGAGTTGGACGATCAGCTATGATCGTAATGAATGGTGGAGCAGTCTCAAAGGGCTAAATGGCCTCCTCCTGCTCCTATCTTCTATGTTTCTATGATGGGCCGAATGGCCTGCTTCTGTTCCTCTACCTTATGGTCTATGGCCTTACCACCACCACATATGGCAGAATTCCTAACAGATCAAATGATTCCAGCGGGGGGGGGGGGGGGGGGGGGGGGGCACACAAAAAAAACCTTTCGAGAAGGATGAAATTTCTGCAACGTTACTGACTAATTTTAGGAGACTTCTTCAGCCGTTCTTGTCATTATGTAAAGCTGTGAATGAAGCAGCTATTGTTGCAAAGGCATCAAGAATTTCTGGCTGTAATGTGGTTAGTCACAGGCAGAATGTTTCCAAACTCTGAATTGCATCGACAAGGAGGAATTCAATGAATCAAAAGTACTCGGAGGCCCTTTGATATAGGTATTTGGTACAGTTCTGTGAGCTCTGTGATGTTCTTCACTTTGATCTCGCAATGGGCAAACACATAGGGAATGCAACAATGAAGATTCCCACTGACTGAGTGTAGCGAAAAAGCTTGCCGTTTCTGATTCCAACAGGGCTTTATCGCGTTCAGTGTGTCATACGTCTCAGCTGCTTTCTCGGGCATTCATTCCTCTTCCCTGCCCGGCCATTTTAGACAGTCTCCATTTTTAAAAATGAATGGCTTAGTGCCTCTGCGGTCGTGTCAGCAATGAAAAAGGACGTGATGCACAAACCGATGAGAAAATCGTTCTCTTGCTGCAGACGGGACACTCCTTGTGAAAATATCCTACCCCGTCCGCGCCACGATCTGTATGTTAAAAGGACCGGGGTGACACGCAATCGCGGGCACAAAACCCTTCCCACTCCGAGATCAATGAGAACCTTGGGGACTTTCAATCGCTCGGGCTAAAAAAATAATATTGGTCCGGAACAATCTCCTCTGGCTTCAGGTCTGCTTCGGAAAAAAAAATCTGCCCCTTTGCTTTGTGCTCCTGGGTCCATGACATCATCAGAACGCTCCCATTGTGCTGAACTCCCTTTGTAATCTCCAGGAGCAAGAGGGGGGTCCATTTAGCATGGGTTTTAGCATCTCAGGGACTGCTTGGGATGAGGCGCAGCTGAGTTCTAAAATGGATCCCGCCCCGTAAGCTGGAGCGTAGGAAATCGCACAGGCGCTGAGCTTGGGTTACTGGTCACGCGTGCACAGCAGCAGGTCTGAAGGAGAACAATGAGACTGGGTGAAGCCGCAAAATTATTTCGCGGTGGGGGGGCGATGGGGGGGGAGGGGTTGCGGCAGGGGAGGAGGAGGTGGGGGGGGGAGCCGAATGTAGAAAAGGTAGAGGTTCGCGATGGATCTCCACCAATCAGCGTCTTTCTTTACCCCTCGCCATGACTGAAGCGATGGCAGAGCACAGACAGGAACAAATGGCACCATGTTGATCGTTTTAACACTAACAGCCCATTTTGCACATTAAAGCACGCCACATAGCGCATTTAGACGTGCTAAACAGATTGGCTTGAAGTAATGTCAACGTTACGGGCTAATGGGATGCAGTGTAATATAAACACGCCCGCCAAAAACATAATCCAGCAGAAACTAAAATGAGACACGACTGTTGCTCGTTTTATGTATTTTTTTTTTTAGCACTTGGTTCACACATTTGCAAGTGGGCTGGTTCCTGATTCTGAAAGCTTTCCCTGAAATCAAGTCGGAAATCAAGTTGCCATGTGAAGGCTGCAGGTTTTTTTTTTCATGGACAACTGAGGCATTCCCACTTGGATTTTAGTTAGCACCACACTAATTCCTTGCGACGAGTTCCAATGTAATTGCGAAATTCATAACGGGCAATATTGCTAATGACAGGCCTGTAAATCAGCCATGAAATTTTAAGTACCAGTCCGCTTCAGGAGGCTCAAATTGTACTCTGCGATAGCATTGCCGATTGTGGGACTTTATAAAACATAGTGTTGTGGCCTGATCCCAGAGAGTGTGAATATAGTGAAGGAAAGGATGCTCTGAGCACTCGTGACTGTAAGCCTGTTAAAGTAAAGTCAACATGGGTCAACGGAAGCACCAAAATAGGTAGAGACCTGTTGCACAGAGGCAGAGGGTTCTGAGGCATCCCGGTGTGGTTTTATTTTAAGCTAAACTCCACGGCACCTTAAATGACAAGCCCCAAAAAGCAAATATTGATGCCTTCAAGAAATGGAGAAGTTAGTTTGCCCACGCGCTACATAAAATATCAAAACTTCATTTGGAAAGGGAAAGGGGGGGGGTGGGTGGGGGAACCTAACGGCTTTATTGAAATACATGTAGCTGTCATGTTGATGTCATGCAGTTTTGCCACATTTTGTGACTAACAAAATCAAGAGTGGATTAGCCACAGTGGCTTAAGAGATTTAGCAGCAAGTGCCTTCTCTTAGAGGGTTAGCTGTGAATGGCCAAACACTGGAAGACAATAGAAATATAAAGTAGCCTTTTGGTTTATATGTTTGTTCAAAGAGGGGCGGCGGCGGGGAGGGCAGGGGGGCTGGTGGGAGAAAGAAAATGTGATACTATTAAAATGATGCAGGTTGAATTTGTGGAAAAAGAGGACGATTCTTTGTTTACCCCGGATCGTCATCATCCGAGCGTGTTTATTGTGCAAAAAGAGTTGGAATCGAGAGGCTGCGAAGAGTTATGTATTTTTTTTTGTCAAAAGAACTTAATGGCAGTGAGTCTGTGTGTGTTCCCCCCCCCCCCCCCCCCCCGCCACCCCCCTCCACCCCACCCCCCCCGCCACCCCCCCCCCCCCCCCCCCCCCCGCTTCATCCCCAGCACGGTGGGATACACATTGATTGCCGACATGAAAAAACAGGCACATCTTCTGAATCGCCCTTTTCAATCGATGTATATGAGAAGAAACAAAAAAAGATCCACAAAAGAAGGATTATTGTGAGGTGGGGAGGAGAACTTGACAACGAGAAGGAGCTCGGATGAACATATCGTATTATGGTCGCCATGCGCAAAATGTTATTTTCTTTTCCCGCTACCTCAGACTTTCTTGAAAGAGAGAGAGAGAAAAAAAAGTGAGATTTAAAAAAAAACTTTGAAAACCCCCCTAGTCGGCCGGCGGTGAATTCACGCTCTTGCACCCGGTGAGCAGGTGCCGTCGGATTGTGGGAGAGCGCATCAGGAAATGCTGCCATTTTTTTTTTTGTGTTGAGGATAGGCAAGGAGCGGATCCATTTTCTCTCCACCGTGCTGTGGATCAGGGCACGGACTCCCTCTCTCTCTCTCTCTCTCCTTTCTCTCTCTCTCTCTTTCTCTCCACCCCACCCCCCCCCCCCCGCACCCAACAACCCCTACCGCTCCCTCCCTCCGTCTCCTGACTGACATCACATTGCAGTATCGACAAGCTACATGGATTGCACAGCAGGAGAGGAATGGTGGGAGGTGGTGAGGTGGGGGTTGGGGGAGGTGGGAGAGAAGGGGTGGTGGAGGGGGGGGATGTGGGGGAGAGGGACACCCTAGAATATGGAGCCCAAGATGTGCTGCGCCATCCTGCAGATTTGCTGCTCACGTCTGGCACTCTTTTTTTTTTAAAACCCCGCACAACTGCAAACAAAAATTCGTCCCAGTTCGTGCCTTTGATCTGCTGGAGGCTTCCATTTACAGCTTCTAAATGGAAGCTTTTGAAAATATCTTTCATCAGATGTTCCAAGTAATGAGATTTGGAATACTATGATCAATGTGGGCCCTCTGCCTTTTTTTTTTTACCCGCCCTTTGAGCTGAACTGACTTTGCACTGAATGCTCTCCACATCTGAGAACTGGAAAATATCGGAACTGTATAAGAGCCCAGCTGGAGTGCTTTGATGGCACGAATTTTTTTTTTTTTTTCTTAACGAAATGTGATTCGAAATGCTCGCGATGATCATTTCAAAAGGAAACGGGAAGGGGGGGGTGGTGGCGGGGGGAGGGGAGGGGGGGGAAGAAAAAATAGGTACGGTTTTTCAAAGCGGGGAGCGGAGGAGCGGGGGGTCTTAAAAAGATCAATCTGCTCGCTACTCGCTCTTTTCTTGTTGTTGTTGTTGGTTCGGCAAGCAATATGGAACAATAAAGGGAAGGGATGGATCGGGGCGGCCGGGCTTCTCACCTGCGTGTCCTGCTGTCTTCGTCCTCTCTTCTGGATTGCGTCTTCCGCTGTGGGTGCGCAGAGTGCTTGGCTTTTTCTCTCTCTCTCTCTCTCTCTGTCTGTCTGTCTATCTGTCTGTCTGTCTCTCTCTCTCTACTGTCCTAACCATGTCCTCCCGTACTCCTGAAGTAGGTTCTCTCTCTAAGTACTGTGCTGCTCGTAGATATGTGTCTCCTGTACTTTCATGGTGCAGCTTCAGCCCCACCATCTGATTGGACGATGCGGAGAGCAGATGATGGTCCTTAGAACCCCATTGTAACTATGGTAACAAACCCCTTAGGCATCATAGATTTTTTTTTTAGTAATAATTGCTGTGTAAACAAAATATGCAGGACCTCTTCTGTCAAGTTATTTTTTTTTTGGTTGGTTTGGGGGGGCGGGAGGGGGGCGGGGGATAGAATTTGGGGGACAACGATAGACAAAAAGGGACAATTCCCTCGCAAGTAGCCAATCCGTTGTCTGATCTAAGACCAACAGTTGTGTCCACTTCGATAATGCATGACTGGAGACACAGAGAGAGAGAAAGAGAGAGAGAAAAGAGAAAGGAGGAGGGGAGGGGGGGGTAAGATACTCACTAGAAAATAGAAAAAGCTAATTTCATCTCCTCCCAAACTTCGGTGAGTAAATACGCCAGCATAAGCCGCAACTTTTCTCCTCGCCGCCAGCTAAAGGCAGGAAGCCGGGTGGAACAGGAGAGGGGGGGGGGGGGGGGGGGGGGAGAAAGCATGCAAAAAGAACCCAGGGATAGGAAATTATAAAACACGCGCACACGCGAGAGAGAGTAAGGCAAAATATTCCCTTTGTAAACCGAACTGTTATCAGCTGCTTACCTATCATGTGAATTTCCACATTGCCTGTCTTCCCCGAGTAAGGGTCAAACTCAGCAAAATCTTCCCACAGAAAGTGGCAGTGCTAATTCTAGCAGAAACCCCTCGGCATCGGCTAAGTCTTGGTTTCCCCCTCGCTGCCCATGCATTTGGCTCTCGGATCAAAACGGGACACGTTCTCGCTCGTTACTTTAACCGCCGGACCCGACTTGGTCACAAGCGTGCTTTATTTTCTTGTTTAAGTGACAAAACGCGGAAGATGCGAATGCAGGCAGCTGTTTTTGAAGCAGTGTGCTTGCCCTCCCAAAACACTTGCCTCTCACCCGCAACCACCCCCTCCCTCCGAAAAAAAAATGTAATTTATGCTAAATCTACATAATCAAAGGGGTTAATTTGCCAGGTGAAGCAAGAGGTTTCATATGAAAAGCACCAGCTGGCTCTCACTTTGAGTATAACCACAATCGCAAGAGGATTGCTTTGTCCTTGCAAGAGGGATTGCACCTCTTACTTCAAAGGTATATATTTTAGTGTCTTTTTTTTTGATATGATAAATTCACTTTTTTTGACTTCACAACAGCAACCAGGTGTTAGGAAAACAAAACTGAAAAAAATCACCGTTGCCTCTCCAAGTATAAAGTGGGGCTTCTAACCAATATTCCCATTCTTAAGCTTGAGAATGTTCTCCAATTTCAAGGATCAAAACTCCCAAAGAGAAGACGTAATGTCACATTCCTTTAAGTGGATGTACTTCACCCACGTTCCAAGTCCGTCATCTTGGCAATGTATTCAGACAAGACAGCAGAAATGAGAGAAGACCAATCCAATGTTGATTTATTAAAGTTACAATAGTGACATGATCATATCAGGTGTGACTTTGTGGATTGAAGATTGGCAAACTGTCCACATTAATTTGATTTATTGTTGTTATATGTATTGGTATATGGTTTTGGTTTGGTACACATGTATTTGTATACAGTCTTGTTTCTTGCGCGCTATACAGACAAAAACATACCATTCAAAGAGTACAAGGAAAGGGGAGGGTGCAGAATATAGTGTTGCAGTTACAGATAGGGTTTTTAAGTTTTAAGCTTATTTATTAGTGTCACAAGTAGGTTCACATTAACACTGCAATGAAATTACTGTGAAGATCCCCTAGTCGCCACACTCCAGTGTCTGTTTGGGTACACTGAGGGAGAATTTGGCATGGCCAATGCACCTAACCAGCCCATCTTTCGGACTGTGGGAGGAAACCAGAGCACCCGAAGGAAATCCATGCAGACACGGGGATAATGTGCAGAGTCCGCACAGACAGTGACCCAAGCTGGGAATCGATCCCTGGTGCTGAGAGGCTGCAGCGTTAAGTACTGTACCACCGTGCTGCCCATAGAGTGTAGAGAAAGATCAACTCAATATAAGGTAGGTCCATTCAAAAGTCTGATGGCAGCAGGGAAGAAGCTGTTCTTGAGTCGGTTGGTATGTGATCTCAGACTTTTGTATCTTTTCCCCGATGGAAGAAGGTGGAAGAGAGTACGTCCGGGGTGCGTGGGGTCCTTGATTGTGCTGGCTGCTTTGCCGAGGCTGCGGGAAATGTAGACGGAGTCCATGGATACACACTGGTCTGGCTGTAACTTTCATAACGCATGTGCTGTATGGCAGGGAAAAACAGTAAAACGGGGAAATGGGCATATGGTCTGAACTGTTCTTGTACACTTTAAAATGGAACACCGTAAAATGGGAAAATAGGAATATTGGTTCAAACTGTTCTTGTACACTTCCAAATGGAACACCGTAAAATGGAGAAATAGGAATACTGGTCAGAAGTGTTTTTTGCTTCTGGGTCATTTATAGAAGGGACCAGCAAGGCACGTGTAATATCTTTGTATGGATTCAGAAACTACTCTCTCATGCCCAGTAATATTTGTTGCTTTTCTTGGGCACTGTGCCCTTCCCCTAAAGTGACAAGATAGTGCATTAGACAGAGGTTAGTGCTGACACATGGCCAGCCTGTCTTTATCAGGTGTGTATTTTTTCCCCACGATGTGCTGCATATTGATATTATCTGCTTATCTCTCTCGATCACAGGATGGATCTTCACTGCCTCCAGGAGCTCCACACATCGCAACCAATGCTGCAAGATCCCCTGTCGCAGGGTAATCCCCCTACTCACTCCGGCCCTCCGCAGGTGGGGCAAAAAGTTGTCATGTCCTGAACAAACGAGGACTGAACCAGATTCTGGCGGTCAGCAGCCAGTAACACTGGAGTTTCCAAACTTCCAGAGGGATTGGCCTGAGCACTTAAAAAGAAAAAGAAAAGTGAATATAATCCGGTAAACGTCTAAGTGCACTTTGCCAGTGCTGTGGCTGGAAACCGTGAAGCCCCGGGAAAGTAACGCTGAATGATTGGTGTAAACACTTCTGGGACAACCAATGCGATCGATGCCAGGCACTTTTAATAGGTTTAGTTTCCACTTGGTTCAGAATGTTCTGGAAGGTGTACCCTGTGCAAAGACCAAGGGTGGAATTTTATGGCCTCGCTCGAGCGATACCGGAAATTTCCGCCTGAGGTCAACGGACATTTCATGGCAGGCAGGTAGAATTCTGGCGCAAAACGCATTTGGACCGTGTTTTATGATTAATCCCTATCCAATGAGAACAACCAAACCTAACCATGAGACAACCAAAGTTCCCTCTAAGTGTTTCTCATTGTGAGTGACCTGTTTTTTTGAATGCGTGGTACCTTTATTACTTTCTTTATGTGGCCACACGCTTGCTGTATCTTAAAGGTGGGTGGCATGGTGGCACAGTGGTTAGCACTGCTGCCTCACAGCGCCAGGGACCTGGGTTCGATTCCCGGCTCGGGTCACTATGCGGAGTTTGCACATTATCCCCGTGCCTGCAGGGTTTCCTCCGGGTGCTCCGGTTTCCACCCACAGTCTGAAAGACGTCCTGGTCAGGTGCATTGGCCGTGTTAAATTCTCCCTCAGTGCACCCACATAGGCGCCAGAGTGTGATGACTAGGGGATTTTCACAGTAACTTCATTGCTGTGTTAATGTAAACCTACTTGAGACAATAATAAATAACTTAAAGTTGTGAGTAGAGCCGGCGTTTCGAGTCTAGACTCTCTCGACAGACGCTGTCTGACCGGCTGAGATTTTCCATCATTTTTCTGTTTTTGTTTCAGATTCCAGCATCTGCCGTATTTTGCGTTCATATTAAACTTGTGAATGACCTGCACGCACCTTAGAGGGGACATTACTGTGTAGAGAGTTTGTCTACATTCTAGTCCACAATACTTTGTTGAGGTTTCATTGATTTCCGTATGATGTGTATACACAGTGTTATTAACAGAACTTCTGGGACCTTTTGGAACACACTTCAGTGATACAGTTCAACTGAAATCACACTTTCAGTGTAACGCCTTTCAAATGGTTTCTCCATGAAGTGTGCGATTGTTCAGGGAGTCTCCTACCATCAGCTGCTTAATAATTTTGGTAACTGCATTAGACATAAAGGGCGGAATTTTCCTGTCCCGTCGCCATGGGAATCATAGCGGGCGGTGAGGTGGGAACAGACTATGCGAAGGTCCGTTGACCTTGAGCGGGAGTTTCCAGCTTTGGGATGAGTGCGGCTGGAAAATTCTGCCCGAAGAGCTAATCGAGTTTGTGTTTGATTGTACAATGAACTTGGCACTGAAAGAAAGTGTGTGAATTGCCAATATCAAACAGCGGGACAAACCCACACTTACACCCATGGGTTTCCCAATAACTTATAAGCAAAAAAGATTGAAAGAAGAGTAGAAATAGAAGCAGAGCGTTCAGCCTCTCCAGTCCGCTTTGCCATTCGATACATTCTTCACTGCTCCTCATCCTCAACTCCACTTTCCCACCCATTCCGCATAGCCCTTGATTCCCTGAGAGACCAAAAATCTGTCTTAAATCAGCCTTAAAGTTATTCAAAAATCGGGCATCCACAACTCTTTAGGGTAAAGAATTCCAGAGATTCAGAACTCTCGTCACTGGTCCCCAACCTACAGTCCGCCATGGTACCCCTACTCTGGTACCTCAGAAACATTGTTAAATGTGGGCTTGTACCTGAGTCTCTGCGGGTGTTACTTTAAGGACCTTAAAGCTTTATAATCAGTGGGGGCTGCAAGAATCTTTCTTGCCACCATTGTAGACACTGCAGACTTCAGTTTATTTTTCTTTATTCGTCCATGGGATAGAAAGATAGAAACATAGAAACAAGAAGCAGAAGCAGGCCATTCGGCCCTTTGATCCTGCTCCGCCATTCATTTTGATCATGGCTGATCATTAAAATTGATATCCTGATCCCGCCTTCCCCCCATGCTCCTTCATCCCTTTAGCCCCAAGAGCTATAGCTAATTTCTTCTTGAAATCTCACACGTTTTGGCCTCAACTATTTTCTGTGGTAATGAATTCCGCACATTCATCAATCTCTAGATGAAGAAATTTCTCCTCACCTCAGTCCTGAAAGGTTTATCCTCAAACTACGACTCCTAGTTCTGGACTCCCCCACCAACGGGAACATTCTTTCTGAATCTACCCTGTCTAATGGGATGTGGGCATCACTGGCTGGGTCAGCATTAATTGCCCATCCCCAAGGGCATTTAAGAATCAACCACATTGCTGTGAACCTGCAGTCACATGTAGGCCAGACCAGGTAAGGACGGCAGATTTCCTTCCCTAAAGGACGTGAGTGAACCAGATGGATTTTTACGACAATTGACAATGGTTCCATGGTCATTGGCAATTTGGCATGTTCACTACGACTCTCACCAATTTTTACAGATGTACCATAGAAAGCATCCTTTCCACTGCTGGGTATGGCTCCTGCTCTGACCAAGACCGCAAGAAACTACAAAGGGTTTTGAACATGACTCGGTCCACCACGCAAACCAGCCTCCCATCCATTGACTCTGTCTACACTTCCTGCTGCCTCAAAAAAGCAGCCAGCATAATTGAGGACCCACACACCCTGTCATACTTCTTTCCACCTTCTTCCATCGGGAAAAAGATACAAAAGTCTAAGCTCACGTACCAACCGACTGAAGAACAGCTTTTTCCCTGCTGCTGTAAGACTTTTGAATGGACATATCACACATTAACCTGATCTTTCTCTACACCCTAGCTATGACTGTAACCTTATATTCTGCACCCTCTCCTTTCCTTCTCCCCTATGACTCTATGAACAGCATGCTTTGTCTGTATAGCGTGCAAGAAACAATACTTTTCACTGTATCCCAAACTTGTGACAATAATAAATCAAATCAACTTTTAGTTCCATTTTTTAAATTAAATTCAAAGTTCACCATCTGCCATGGTGGGTTTGAACTTGGGTCACAGAGGATTACCCTGGATTTTTGGGCCAGTGACAATACCACAACGCCACCACCTCCCCGGTAGTGTCCTAAATGAGATTATCTGGTTAACAATTTAAATGCAGAATACCAGGCATCAACACTCTGAAGTCAGACAATAAGAGTTGCCCTGAGCACTGTTGTAAATGCAACAGATCTTGGACCGAGCGAAACTGAGCCAAGAGAGGCGATGGCCAAGTGGTATTATTGCGAAACTATTAATCCAGAAGCTCAGCTAATCATCTGAGAACTGGGGTTTGCCACGGCAGATGGTAGAAATTGAATTCAATAAAAAAAAATCTGGAATTAAGAATCTACTGATGACCATGAAACCATTGTCGATTGTCAGAAAAACCCATCTGGTTCACTGAAGTCCTTTGGGGAAGGAAATCTGCTGTCCTTACCCGGTCTGGCCTATATGTGACTCCAGAGCCACAACAATGTGGTTGACTCTCAACTGCCCTCAGGCATCAAGGGATGGGCAATAAATGCTGGCCAGCCAGTAACACCCATGTCCCAAGAATGAATTTTTAAAAAGTTGACCGAAAGAAAGGTTCAGTTTATGAGACAATTATCCTTTACTAGATTGCGAAAAGATGTGCAGAGTAGGTGGATTGCCCCTTAGTGTCAGGGGGATTAGCAGGGTAAATAGGTGGGGTTACGGGGATAGGACCCGGGTGGGATTGTTGTCAGTGCAGGCTTGATGGGCTGAATGGCCTCTTTCTGCACTATAGAGATTCTTAGCAGAATTTTACCATCCCGCCCGTCAGGGGAATGGTAGCGAGCCGGGGCAGGCCATGCAAAGGTCCATTGACCTTGGGCTGGATTTTCCGGCCTTGGGGCAAGCGCAGGCTGGAAAACCTCAGCCTCTATGATTCTATGAAAACCCCTGATTGTCCATGGTTCTTGCTTTAGATTCTGCGGCAGGGGACAAGAGGGCCTTGGCCAAGTCGTTCCGATGAGTGTTTTGCCAGGGTTGTTTTTTTATTTATCGCTGTCAGTCAACAAATTTTGCAAACAGATAGGCAAAGCAGGGTAACGGTGAACTTAAACATCTCAGGAAACAGTTCAGCAGCAACTCCGAAAGAAAGATGGGATTATAAATGCAGAATTATAGATCAAAGAGGGTTATATTCCAACCATCAGCATGTGCTGCTGAGAGCCTGGTGTTTAATGGCCTGGTCAACGTGTCTTTGATAGCTGAGACAAATCACCACCTACTGGGTCCTTCTCTTCAAGTCACTCTGTGAATCTTGCCCCCTATGGTTCCTGATCACTGCGTCCTGTAGGTGGCAATTCTCAGTAATCAGGAACCCCACCCTGCAGCGATCACTTTCAAGCAGAGCTCATGTAGAAACAGCGCTGAGAACAGAAGAACATGAGAAATATGTTCAGGAGAAGGCAACGCAGCCTCGCAAGCTTGCTCCCCCATTTAATAAGATTGTGGTGAAGAGGAGAGACTTTCAGGAGGTGGTTCCCCAGATTTATTCTGGGGATGAAAGGGTTGACGTATGAGGAGGGATTAAAGAGTTTGGGCTTGGAAGGATGCGAGGGAATCTGATTGAGGTATGTAATATTTTAAAAGGGATTGATCAAGTGACCATAGACCAAATGCTTCCTCTTGTGGGGCAATCTAGAACAAGAGGTCACAGATTGAGAGGTGGTAGATTTAGTAAGTTTTCGGATGACACGAAGATTGGTGGAGTTGCTGGTAGTGCCGGGGATTGTCAGAGGATACAACACATAAGAACATAAGAACATAAGAAATAGGAGCAGGAGTAGGCCATCTAGCCCCTCGAGCCTGCCCCGCCATTCAATAAGATCATGGCTGATCTGACGTGGATCAGTACCACTTACCCGCCTGATCCCCATAACCCTTAATTCCCTTACCGCTCAGGAATCCATCCATCCGCGCTTTAAACATATTCAGCGAGGTAGCCTCCACCACCTCAGTGGGCAGAGAATTCCAGAGATTCACCACCCTCTGGGAGAAGAAGTTCCTCCTCAACTCTGTCTTAAACCGACCCCCCTTTATTTTGAGGCTGTGTCCTCTAGTTTTAACTTCCTTACTAAGTGGAAAGAATCTCTCCGCCTCCACCCTATCCAGCCCCCGCATTATCTTATAAGTCTCCATAAGATCCCCCCTCATCCTTCTAAACTCCAACGAGTACAAACCCAATCTCCTCAGCCTCTCCTCATAATCCAAACCCCTCATCTCCGGTATCAACCTGGTGAACCTTCTCTGCACTCCCTCCAATGCCAATATATCCTTCCTCATATAAGGGGACCAATACTGCACACAGTATTCCAGCTGCGGCCTCACCAATGCCCTGTACAGGTGCATCAAGACATCCCTGCTTTTATATTCTATCCCCCTCGCAATATAGGCCAACATCCCATTTGCCTTCTTGATCACCTGTTGTACCTGCAGACTGGGCTTTTGCGTCTCATGCACAAGGACCCCCAGGTCCCTTTGCACGGTAGCATGTTTTAATTTGTTCCATTGAGATAGTAATCCCATTTGTTATTATTTCCTCCAAAGTGTATAACCTCGCATTTCTCAACGTTATACTCCATTTGCCATATCCTCGCCCACTCACTCAGCCTGTCCAAATCTCTCTGCAGATCTTCTCCGTCCTCCACACGATTCACTTTTCCACTTATCTTTGTGTCGTCTGCAAACTTCGTTACCCTACACTCCGTCCCCTCCTCCAGATCATCTGTATAAATGGTAAACAGTTGCGGCCCGAGTACCGATCCCTGTGGCACGCCACTAGTTACCTTCCTCCAACCGGAAAAACACCCATTTATTCCGACTCTTTGCTTCCTGTCGGATAGCCAGTCCCCAATCCACTTTAACACACTACCCCCAACTCCGTGTGCCCTAATCTTCTTCAGCAGCCTTTTATGGGGCACCTTATCAAACGCCTTTTGGAAATCCAAAAACACCGCATCCACCGGTTCTCCTCCATCAACCGCCCTCGTCACATCTTCATAAAAATCCAACATGTTCGTCAAGCACGACTTTCCCCTCATGAATCCATGCTGCGTCTGATTGATCGAACCATTTCTATCCAGATGCCCTGCTATCTCCTCTTTAATAATGGATTCCAGCATTTTCCCTACTACAGACGTTAAGCTGACCGGCCTATAGTTACCCGCCTTTTGTCTCCTTCCTTTTTTAAACAGCGGCGTAACATTAGCCGTTTTCCAATCAACCGGCACTACCCCAGAATGCAACGAGTTTTGATAAATAATCACTAACGCATCCACTATTACCTCTGACATTACTTTCAATACCCTGGGATGCATTCCATCCGGACCCGGGGACTTGTCCACCTTCAGTCCCATTAGTCTACCCAGCACTGCCTCTCTGGTAACATTAATCGTATTAAGTATTTCTCCTGCTGCCAACCCTCTATCGTTAATATTTGGCAAACTATTTGTGTCCTCCACCGTGAAGACCGACACAAAAAACGTATTTAAAGACTCAGCCATATCCTCATTTCCCACTATTAACTCCCCCCTCTCGTCCTCCAAGGGTCCAACATTCACTCTAGCCACTCTATTCCTTTTTATATATTTATAAAAACTTTTACTATCATTTTTTATATTAATTGCTAGCCTAGCTTCATAGTCTATCCTTCCTTTCTTTATCGCTTTCTTAGTCTCTCTTTGTTGTTTCTTAAATTTTTCCCAATCACTTGTTTCTCCACTATTTTTGGCCACTCTGTACGCAGCTGTTTTTATTTTAATACTCTCCTTTATTTCCTTCGTTATCCACGGCTGGTTCTCCCTTTTCTTACAATCCTTGTTTTTTGCTGGAATATATTTTTGCTGAGAACTGAAAAGGATCTCCTTAAAAATCCTCCACTGTTCCTCAGCTATCCTACCTGCCAGCCTGCTCTCCCAGTCTACCTTAGCCAATTCATCCCTTATCCTATCATATTTCCCTCTGTTCAAACAGAGGACACTGGTTTGAGACCAAACTTTCTCCTCTTCCATCTGAATCAGAAATTCGACCATATTGTGGTCACTAGACCCAAGAGGGTCCTTCACAATAAGATCCTTAATTCTACCTACCTCGTTACACAATACCAGATCCAAAATAGCTCGTTCCCTCGTCGGTTCCGTAACATGCTGTTCAAGGAAACTATCCCGACAGCATTCTAAGAACTCTTCCTCCATTCCACCCTTACCGACTTGAGTCTGCCAGTCAATGTGCATGTTGAAGTCCCCCATGATTATTGCCGTTCCGTTTTTACACGCATCCCTTATCTGCTTGTTTACAGCCCTCCCTACCTCAACATTATTATTTGGGGGCCTATATACCACACCTACTAGTGTCTTTCTCCCTCTACTATTCCTCATCTCTACCCATAATGATTCCACGTTTTGTTCCTCAGAGCCTATGTCATCCCTCAGTACTACCCTGATATTATCTCTTATTAATAGCGCGACCCCACCACCTTTTCCTTCCTGTCTATTCTTCCTAAACACCTGATACCCCTGGATATTCATCTCCCAGTCCTGGTCACCTTTCAGCCACGTTTCTGTAATGGCCACTAGATCGTACCCACTTGTGCTGATTTGCACCATCAACTCATTCACCTTGTTCCGAATGCTTCGTGCATTCAGGCAAAGTGTCCTTATTCCAGCTTTTATCTGGACCCGCTTTGATGAGTCGCGAACACCCTCTCCCTCTACTCCCTTATCTAAATTACCGCCTTCATTCACTTGCACCCTCTCCTCTACCATTAATTTTGTAATTCCCCTTACCCCTGCATCCTCCCCCCCATCAATTAGTTCCTTGATCCTAGTCAACTCTTCTAGCTCCCCTCCCCCCAACCTATCTAGTTTAAATTCTCCCCAGTAGCCTTAGCCAACCTACCGGCCAGGATATTGGTCCCCGTGTGATTCAAGTTCCACCCGTTTTTTGTATACAGATCACCCCTGCCCCTAAAGAGGTCCCAATGGTCCAGGAACCTGAATCCCTGCCCCCTGCACCAGTCCCTCAGCCACACATTCATCCTCCACCTCACTCCATTCCTGCCCTCACCTTCCCGTGGCACAGGCAGTAATCCTGAGATTACTACCTTTGCTTTCCTCTTTCTCAGCTGTCTCCCTAATTCCCTGTACTCCCTTTTCATGACCCCTTCTCCCTTCCTACCCACATCAGCGGTACCAATATGTACCGCTACCTCAGGCTCCTCTCCCTCCCACCTCAGGATTTCCGGGACGCGACTAGCGACATCCTGGATCCCGGCCCCAGGGAGGCAGACCACCATGTGAGAATCCCGCCTACCTCCGCAGAAACGCCTGTCTGTCCCCTTCACCATCGAGTCCCCGATTAATACCGCCTTCCTCCTCTTTTCCTTAGCCCTCTGAGTTACAGGGCTGGACTCCACTGCGGAGACACGGCCACTGCTGCTTCCCCCAGGCGGGCTGTCCCCCCCAGCAGTACTCAAGCAGGAGTACTTGTTGTGCAGGGGCAAATCCACCGGGGTGGTCTCAACCACCCTAGCCTTACCCTTCCTGGCCGTCACCCACTTGGCCTCTTCCCGTGGCCCTGGTGTGACCACCTGATGATAGCTCTTGTCTATCACCTCCTCATTCTCCCTCATCAGCCTAAGATCCTCGAGTTGTAGTTCCAGCTCCCTAACACGGTCTCTCAGGAACCGCAGCTCGACACACCCCTCACAGATGTGGATGTCCGGGAGGCCAGATGCCTCCAGGACCTCCCACATCCTACACTGGGAACAACACATTGGTTTCACACTCATACTGGACACTTTATGTCAAGTAAGACAGTGAAAAGTTAATAAGAGTGTAAGGAAACAAAAACTCACCCCTGCTCGTCCAAGCCCTGTGAGCCAAAGCCCTGACAGCTCACTCAACTTCCCACTCACTCTGCTGCCCGCTACGATGCTGCCCGCTGTATACTTTGGTGCACTTTTAAACCCTCCAAAAACTTCCCCTGGCCACTCCTGGCCTGACTTCCGGTTTTGAAAAAAACCTCCGATTTTAAACCCAAAATTAACTGAAAAAATAATTAATTAATTACAGTCAGCAAACCCACTCTCTTACCCTCAGCCTGCTCCTGGGAACAATGAAATAGCCTGCTCCTGGGAACACGATGTAGATAGGTTGGAGACTTGGGCACAGAACCGGCAGATGGAGTTTAATCTGGACAAATACGAGGTGATGCATTTTGGCGGATCAAATTTAGGTGTTAATTATAGTGTAAATGGCTTAGAAACATTAACATACAGAGGGATCCGGGCGTGCAGGTCCACAGTCCCCTATAAGTGGCAACACAGGTGGCCAAGGTTCTTAACAAAGCATAGGGCATGCTTTCCTTCATCAGCCGGGGCACTGAGTATAAGAGTTGAGAAATCATATTGCACTTTTCAGGGTTAAATTCCATCTGCCGCTTATCTGCCCATTTGACCATTCCTTCTATATCTTCTTGTAGCCCAAGACAATCCGCCTCACTGTTAACTACCCATCCACCCTTTGTGTCATACACAAACTTACTAATTTGTCCTCATTTTGCCCAATTTTTTGGGTGTAAATTATTGGGTGGTGATTGTGTGGAGACAATATGCTCCAGAAGTTCCATTTTGCTTCAATGACACTTAGTTGACCCACTCACTTGCCTGAAATAATTTTTCAGCCAATTAAAATATTTTAATCAGGGTCCTTCATCTGTTTTGGGACTGCTTCTATTACAATTGCTGTCTGATTTCCTCACTCTTAGTCCTGCCCAACAAATCACACCAGGGTCTGGAAGTATTTAGCTGAAACATTATTTAAAAGGACCACTGCCTCCATTAAAATATTTCCCTTCATTAAAATAAAGACTTATAGAGCGCTTTTCACCATTACTGGATATCATCGAAAGGTTAGTCATGGCATGAATCAATTCCAGCCTCACAGATTGACTGGACCCAACGCAGTTCGCCTATCACCGCAACAAGTCCACAGCAGATGCCATCTCCCTGGTCCTACACTCAACCCTGGAACACCTGGATAATCTATGTCAGACTCCTATTTATTGACTACAGCTCAGCCTTTAATGCCATTATTCCTACGAAACTCATCTCCAAACTCCGTGGCCTGGCGTTCGGCTCCTCCCTCTGGATCTTAGACTTCCTAACCCACCGACCACAATCAGTAAGGATAGGCAACAACACCTCCTCCACGATCATCCTTAACACCGGTGCCCCACAAGGCTGTGTCCTCAGCCCCCTACTATACTCCTTATACACTTACGACTGTGCGGCCAAATTCCCCTCCAATTCAATTTTTCAAATTTGCTGACGACACCGCCGTAGTGGGTCGGATCTCAAAAAATGATGAGACGGAGTACAGGAACGAGATAAAGAATCTGGTAAACTGGTGCGGTGACAATAATCCCTCCCTCAATACCAACAAAACGAAGGAGATAGTCATCGACTTCAGGAAGTGTAGTGGAGGACATGCCCTTATCTACATCAACGGGGGTGAAGTGGAAATGGTCAAGAGCTTCAAGTTTCTAGGAGTCCAGATCACCAACAACCTGTCCTGGTCCCTCCATGCCCACACTATAGTTAAGAAAGCCCACCAACGCCTCTACTTTCTCAGGAGGCTAAGGAAATTTGGCATGTCCGCTATGATGCTTTTTTTCTGGTTGCATCACAGCTTGGTACGACTCCTGCTCTGTCCAAGACAGCAACAAACTACAATGGGTCGTGAACGAAGCCCAGTCCATCACGCAAACCAGTCTCCCATCCATTGAGTCCGTCTACACTTGCCGCTTCCTCAGAAAACCAGCATAATTAAGGGTCCCATGCTTCCCGGACATAATTTTTTCCACCTTCTTCCGTTGGGAAAAAGATACAAAAGTCTGAGGTCACGTACCAACCGACTCAAGAACAGCTTCTTCCCTGCTGCCGTCAGACTTTTGAATGGACCTACTTTGTTTGAAGTTGATCTTTCTCTACACCCTAGCTATGACTGTAACACTACATTCTGCATAGTGCTATGGAATGTTTCCCATCCATCCAAGCTGGCAGGAAGGGCCTGGATTTAACATCTCATTCAAGAGACAGCACCTTCGACCGCGCAGCACTCCCTCAGAACAGCACTGAAGAGTCTGACTTGATTTTTGTGTTCAAACCCCGAAGTGGGACTTGAACCTAGGACCTTCTGACTTGGAGATGGACAGGAAGGGATTTGAATCCATGAATATCCATGTCATGCATGGTGGTCAGTGCATTCCGCAGGCCTGTTTCCGGGTGTGACGTTAGTGTACCTTTAAGAGTGTTTTTTTTTAAATTCATGCTCACAGCCTTAGGGTGATGTCATTATTGGGAGGAGAGAAAGAACTGTGGCTAGTCAGGTGAAAGGTGTTCATTTTCAGTTTCAGTTTTGGGAGTTGGAGCGTTCGAAGCATCAAGCTGAAAGAGAAGTCTCTCTCTCTCCCTAGTTTTTCTTTGGAAATTCTGTTGTTTTCCTGAAAGGTGAGTCTCTTTGGTGTTTTGGGAAGCTGTCTTGTCTTCAACTTGTTCTGAGTGAAACCAGAGGACTGCAGACTTCAGCCAAAGGACTCAATTTCCATTATCACGTGGGCAGTAGACTTTGCTGCATTGAACCTGTGTAAAGGATTTGTCTATGGCAAGGGTTTTGGTTTGATTGGAACACATTAGATATATTTGTTAAGGGTTATACATTATAGTGATTGTTTTGTTTCTTGTTTGTAATTGATAAAAGTTCTTGCTAATTTTCTTACTATGCATGTTAACTATATTCTTAAATAAACTTTGATAAAAGCTCCCTGGTGGGTCATTTGAATCATACCTGAAGTGAAACATATTATGTTTACCCTGGCCAAATTCAAGATGCAAAACCTATGATCCAGGTGGGTTCCAAGGAACACTTTTTAGTTTCTGACCTGAATTATAGCACGGGTAGTAGTCACGGCACCTCTATTCAACGCCTACCCCACTCCCACTCTAACGCTGAACGCCAGCTTGGCTGCTTGGCGATAGGGATATTCCTCCTTTCCACTTGGTTCATGGCTTGTGTCAGGATCTCAAACCACGCCTCTGGCAGAGCACTGTGAGAAACAAAAAACTGTCGCCAATCTAAAGACTCAGCAACCTTTGACCTGGAGCCGTCCTGCAGCAGAGGCCTACAGATGGCTGTTCCCCCAGTGGTTGGGGGTTGGTGACCCTGAGGCAGAAAGACTCCAGTCTCAACTGGCGGACACGTCATTTACTGATGCATCAACAAGGCAAAGGAAGAGCCAAGGACCAAAGTGGCAGCGGCCATTTTAACCGGTAGGCAGGATTAAAATCGGGCCTTTGTGCTTTTGACAAGAAAACCACATTTTCAAATGGAAACTTAACCACACCAATCAATAAAATATTTTCATGAAGTGTATTTACCTCCTTGGAACTTGGAACAAAATGTTCTTTTTTAAAAAAAGTGAAATGATATTGTCAGTGGTGACCTCGAATAGACCGTACCTCAACTTCAGTGGAAATCTCAGAGAAAGTGGTGAAAAGTATTTGAATGAGTTACACCTGATGACACTTCACTGCGTACATGAAGGCATTTGATACATTTCCATAGAAAACACCACTCGCTAGGAAAACTAGAACTGGCACTGCAGCGAGAGATATTTAAAATCAAGTATTATTTATTCATGGAGTTTGTGTTGGCTCCTACACTTCCACAGTTAATAATCTCCACAGCTGGGTTTTCATTACAAGAGGAATTAGGCAAACTCTTATGTTTCTCCACACAGAAAGAGACAAAACATCTCGTGATACAGCAGGAAACCCGACTCGGGTCCAACTCGCTACCTGGTAATGATTTAGTCATCCTTCTTTCGTGCAATTTTGATCGCAAAGCAACAACAACTTGCATTTATATAGTGTGGTTAAGAATCCCAAGTTGTTCCACGGGAGCGGGAACAAATAGAATTTGACACCGAGCCAGATAGGGATTGGTCAGAGAAAGTGACCAAAGACTCGGTCAACGAAGTGGACTCCACCTTAAAAGGAGGAGAGATGTAAAGAGGTGAAAGGTGCAATCTTACTGGCCGTTCACGCCACGCTCCCGCTGCAACGAGGTCGGAGAATTTCGAAACCAGCCAAATCCCTGTTCACTGCAGCAGGACTGGAAAATCTGGGGCCGCACGATAGCACAGTGGTTAGCACTGCTGCTTCACAGCGTCAGGGACCCAGGTTCGATTCCAGCCTCAGCTAACTGTGTGGAGTTTGCATGTTCTCCCCGTGTCTGCGTGGGTTTCTTCCGGGTGCTCCGGTTTCCTCCCACATTCTGAAAGACGTGCTGGTTAGGCGCATTGACCCGAATAGGCGCTGGACTGTGGTGACTATGGGAATTTCACAGTAACTTCATTGTAGTGTTAATGTAAGCCTTACTTGTGACTTATAAATAAACTTTACTTACTCTGGAGGTCTGAATAAAAAAGCGCAGATATCTTGGAGGGTTGTAGGGCTGAAGGAGGTTCCAGAGTTATGGAGAGGGGAGGCCAAATTGAGGAATTTCCAGTGCTATTATGATACCTATGATGCAGGAGTACATTATATTTTTACACACTTCCTTTACCTTAGGGATTTAGTGAGTTGATACATTTTTTTCCGCTTTTAAACATTTTTTATTTAAAAATGACCTCCTTTGAACAAAGAAGAAGAAGGGGAGATTTAATGGAGGTATTTCAAAACAATGATAATTTATAATTGAGTAGATCAGGTGAAGCAGTTTTTACTGAATCCATAGAATCCCCACAGTGCATAAGGAGGCCATTCGGCCCATCGAGCCTGCACCGACAACAATCCCACCCAGGCCCTATTCCTATAACCCCACATATTTACCCTGCTAATCCCTTGATACTAAGGGGCAATTTAGCATGGCCAATCAACCTAACCTGCACTTCCTTGGACTGTGGGCGGAAACTGGAGCACCTGGAGGAAACCTAAAAGGATCAGTAACCAAAGGACACAGATTTAAGGCCGGGGGAGATGTGGAGAATTTGTTATGACCTGGAGTCTGTGGTGTTCAATTGTTCTGGTTTGATTATGTGAGTCTGGGTAACTGATCTATGCTCACTGTGCTTGATTGATTTAGCCTGGGTGTGGAGTCAGAGCAAAGTAAATAGACACCACAGAAGCTATTAGAAATGGAGCTGCAAGCATGAGTGCAAACACTTTGCGATTGCACAGATGTTTTTTAAACTCTTATAAATAAACCTTTTGTACACTTAGAAACTAATGTCATCAGTGCTCATACAGCAGAATGCACTGCCTGAAAAGATGGTAGAAGCAGATTTATTGGTAACCTTCAAAAAGATAATTGGATAGAAACTGGAAAAGGATAAAAATTGTAGAGCAGTAGACAATGACCAGGTCAGTGAGACTAATTGGATAGCTAGCTCAGAGAGTCATCACAGATGTGATGGGCAAAATGGCCTCCTTCTGTGCTGATTCTATGATTCAAAACTAAATTTCAGAAATATTTTTGAGGAATATCGATGGCGTTGGGCAGTGAGAAGGAGAGTGTGATTAGAGCGACTGGCAGCTAAACACTGGCAAGGGGCTGACCCGTGTTTCTTTGAGTGATGTTAGTCCACAATGAAGACTAGGTGCTCTCAGCTAAATTACTGGATTGGGGATCTTCTGGCCTGTCAGTTGTGTCCACCGCTCAGAGCTGCAGGAGGACTTAGAGTCATAGAGGTTTACAGGATGGAAACAGGCCCTTCGGCCCAACTTTTCCATGCCGCCCAGTTTTTACCATTAAGCCTGTCCCAATTTCCTGCACGTGGCCCATATCCTTTTACACTAATCTTACCCATGTAACAGTCTAAATGCTTTTTAAAAGACAAAGTTGTACCCGCCTCTACTACTACCTCTGGCAGCTCATTCCAGACACTCACCACCCTCTGTGTGAAAAAATTGCCCCTTTTGTATCTCTCCCCTCTCACCTTAAACCTATGCCCTCTAGTTTTAGACTCCCCTACCTTTGGGAAAAGGTGTTGACTATCTACCTTATCTATGCCTTATCATTATTTTATAGACCTCAATAAGATCATCCCCAAACCTCCTATGCTCCAGGGAAAAAAGTACCAGTCTATCCAGCCTCTCCTTATAACTCAAACCATCAAGTCCCGGTAGTATCCTAGGAAGTCTTTTCTGCATTCTTTCTCGTTTAATAATATCCTTTCTATAATAGGGCGACCAGAACTGTACGCAGTATTCCAAGTGTGGCCGTACCAATGTCTTGTACAACTTCAACAGGACGTCCCAACTCCTGTATTCAATGTTCTGACCAATGAAACCAAGCATGCCGAATACCTTCTTCATCACCCTGTCCACCTGTGACTCCACTTTCAAGGAGCTATGAACCTGTACCCCGAGATCTCTTTGCTCTGTAACTCTCCCCAATGCCCTACCATTAACTGAGTAAGTCCTGCCCTGGTTCAATCTGCCAAAATGCATCACTTCATATTTATCTAAATTAAACTCCAACTGCCATTCATCAGCCCACTGGCCCAATTGATCAAGATCCCGTTGCAATCCTAGATAACCTTCTTCACTGTCCACTGTGCTACCGATCTTGGTGTCATCTGCAAATGTACTAACCAAGCCTCCTAAATTCTCATCCAAATCATTAATATAAAAGTGGACCCTGCACTGATCCCTGAGGCACACCGCTAGTTACAGGCCTCCAGTTTAAAAAGCAACCCTCTACAACCACCCTTTTTCTTCTGTCATCAGGCCAATTTTGTATCCATTTGGCGACCTTGCCCTGGATCCTGTGAGATTTAACCTTATGCAACAACCTACCGTGTGGTACCTTGTCAAGGCCTTGCTAGACAACATCGACTGCACCGCCCTCCCCTACCTTCTTGGTTCCCCTTCAAAAACTCTATCAAATTCGTGAGACATGATTTTCCACTCACAAAGCCATGTCCCTAATCAGTCCTTGCCTCTCTAAATGCCTGTAAATCCTATCTCTCAGAATACCTTCTAACAACTTACCACGACAGACTTAGAGGTTTAAGCAGGAATTAAGGGGAAATGTGGAAAAAAAGGAAAGGAAAATAGCTAAGAATGGCAAAGATTCAAATAATTTCTGAATGAGCAGCCCAGTTTCTCAAAGGAAGCAGTGGCAACTCTCTTGGCTGTTATTTGTTCACTTGTGAGGTGTACAGTGACATGTTTTAATTGGTCAAATGCCAAGGCTATAAATAACGAATCATGTAAAGTGAAAGCTCCAGACTATAATATTTAATACTACTTGCAGGTCGCTGTTCAATCCCGAAAATTCGGAGTATGACATAAGGAATATAGCTGGGCAGGTTGTAATCGAACCCAGGGGGTGCAGAACGCATTGTA